>NC_133660.1:61184601-61815226 GCF_037893015.1 Macrotis lagotis | reverse complement strand
AATAGTGAGAGACATCATTACAGATGATGCACATAGTGCAGAAGGTTGAGACTGAAATGGCAATACCTCATAAATCCTACAAAATACTGCAAGTCTTTAGTAGAGTTGGGACTCCCACTATAAGCCTTCTCCTTCCATGGACTCATATGAACTCCCCATTAGCCTAGTATTTTCCCAAGAATTCCAACTCTTCCCTCTCTCTAATTGGCCTTTCCCCAATAATGGTGCTGGGGTTGGCTCAGTGCCTGAAGGAACAGCTTGGCCCAATTTACTGCACTGTGCAGGGACCGAGGAATAAATGAGGCTGTTACTGGGGAAGGGGAGGAAGAGCAAACCTTATAAGAGTAAATTTATGTAATGCTGAAAGTCTTCAAGGGTGTTATACAAGCCAAATGTCATAATCTAGTAGTCCCATACCAAATTTCCTTTACTTCCATTAAAATCTCTACATATTTATTAATATTTTGTGTTTTCCCCAATTACATGAAAAAATAAATGTTTAGGTTTTTTTTTTAATTTTGAGTTGCAAATTCTATCCCTCCTTCCCCTTTTCCATACCTGAGACATTAAGCAATCAGATAGAGGTTATATATGTTCAATCATGTGAAACATTTTCATATTTGTCATTTTGTGCAGAAAGATTCAAGAAGGAAAGGAAGAAAAAGAAACAAAGAAAATTACAAAGAAACAGAGCAAAAAAGAAAGAAAAAAAGAGAGAGAAAGTAATGGTTTAGTCCGTATCAGAAAACATCAGTTCTGGGGTGCCTAGGTATGGAATCAGAAGGACATGAGTTCACATCTGTCTTTAGACACTTGGGTGTCCTTGAGCAAGTCACTTAACCACTTCCAAAACCAAAACAAACAAAAAAAAAAAAAGAAAGAAAGAAAACACTAGTTCTTTCTATGGAAGATAGCATCATGATTCCTTTGGGATTGTGTTGAATCATTGTATTACTGAGAATAACTAAGTCATTCACAGTTGATCGCAGTACAATATTGCTGTTTATTTAACTATGTCCAATGTTCTTCCGGTTCTGGCCACTTCACTTTGTATCAGAACATGTAAGTCTTTTCAAGTTTTTCTTAGAGATTCTTGCTTGTTATTTTTAACCACATAAAAGTATTCCATCACAATCATATGCCACAGCTTGTTCAAGCATTCCCCCATTGATAAGCATTCTGTCAGTTTTCAATTCTTTGGAAAGGGCTGTAACAAATATTCTATAATATTTATATTTTAAATGTTTATAATATTTTTACAAAGGGCCCAAAGGGCCCTTTCCCCCATTTTTAATCTCTTTGGGATACAGACTTAATAGTGTTTTTGTTGAGTCACAGTTATATAGCCATTTAGGCATGGTTCAAAATTGCTACCCAGAATGGTTATATTGGTCCATAATACCACCAATTTAGTGCTCCAGTTTTCCCACATCCCCTCATACAATGATCATTTTCCTTTTCTGTCATATTAACCAATTTGATAGGTATGAAGTGGCATTTCAGAGTTGCTTTAAATTGTATTTGTCTAAGTAGTAATTTAGAATGTGTTCTTTTCACATGACTTTAAATAGATAGATAGATAGATAGATAGATAGATAGATAGATAGATGTATTCAGTCTGTAACTCTTTGTCTGAAAACTACCTGTTCATATCCCTTGACCATTTATTATTCGGGAGATGACTTAAATTAATTTCTCTATAGATTGAGAAATAAGATATTTATCAGAAATACTTAATGCAAAACTATTTTCCTAGTAAAACTCCTCCATATTTTAATTCTGTTTTTCCTTCATAAAGGTTCACTTTCCAATTTTTTTATTAGGCTAGACATCCAGGGCAAAATATTTTTTACCCTAGTTGGTCATAGCATTTGAGATTCTAAAGTGAAGTAAAGTCATAATTCCCTACCTTTCTTAGAATAAGGGTATAGAAGATGTAAAGGAGTAGGAGATAACAGAAATAATAAAGGAGAATTTCAGAGTAAAATTTTGTCTTAAATGTAGATCATTTTGAGGTGGTACTGAAGACCAATGTATGGCTAGTCTTGATGATGAACACTGAAAGAATTGAGGAGGTCATACATATTTGTGTCTATAGATAGCTTCTCCAGGTTGGGGAGATTAGGGGAAAAACAGGAGGAGAGGAAGAAAATTTGCATAACTTTAAAAAAAATAATAACTTGTACACAATAAACATGAAGTTTCATTTGCAATTGTTTTTATTATACTGTACTAAGAAATTGCTTGTTTAATGCCATAAATTAAAAATAAAATAAATTACATTACATAAAAAATTGGGCATATCCATTAACTGATTGGTCAGGTTACTGAAAGGCTATCAATGTGAAAATGTTAAATTCTCACAGATAAAAGCAAGGATTAAGGTAAAGAGAAAACCTGTGAGGAAAAAGATAGAGGGATCAAGATGATATAATAATCAAGAAAAAGGAATGGACCTATACTTTTCATCAATAGAAGAAGCTGTTGTTGAGTGTACCAGTGCAGGTCTGCATCTTGTGTGCAATTCAAAGGCTGCAATTCAAAGGAATTGCTTAGAGAACTAAAGTAACATAGGACCACACTGACAGTACAATGGTCAGAGGAAGTTTGAATATAAGATGAAACTAGGTCTTCCTGACTTATAACTAGTTCTGTAGCCAATACCCACCAGGTCCTCTAACATAATCAGAAGTTGGTATGATTCAGAGGAGATGTTGTTGAAGGTGGAAGGAGAGAAAGAATGCAAAAATGGCAATGGGGCCTTAGGAGGATGATTATTCTTCCTGGTCTTCAGTAGAAAAGTCACAGGAGAACAAGGCAGTTTAGAAGAACTTTTCTAGGATGAAGCAAGAAATATACAGTTTTCAAGAGAAGCCAAGGTTTCAGTTATTACCATAAAAAAATGTTAGGGGAAGAAATCAAGAATGAACTAGAATTTATTAATGTAATCTTTGACACTGCTTGCCATTCATCTCAATGAATTACTGGTTTCTCCTGAATGCATGGAAATAGAATATATAGAGAAAAAGAGATTATAAGACCAATTTTTAGAGTTCTGACATGGAAAATTCATTATCCTTTTTGCTTTCTGTCAGGGAACCTCAAAAATTATGCAGTGAAAAGAAGAACTCATCTTTTGTAGGATAGTTCTATAACTGAGACCTATCAGGTCCCAAGATAAACTTTTCTAAGTTTCTATTTTTTATCTGCTTTCATTCTAATGATTTTATGGTTTGGATTTCTAGGATGGAAGATAGACAGAAATGGATAGAAGGAAGGAGAGCATCTGTATGAAGAGGCTTAGCCACAATAAGCTGTTTTGTTTTTTGTTTTTTAGGTTTTTGCAAGGCAAATGGGGTTAAGTGGCTTGCCCAAGGCCACACAGCTAGGTAATTATTAAGTGTCTGAGACCGGATTTGAACCCAGGTACTCCTGACTCCAAGGCCGGTGCTTTATCCACTACGCCACTAAGCCACCCCACAATAAGCTGTTTTGGAAGATGTTGGTGCCAAGAAATTTTCTGGGGAAGGCTGGAGTAAAGAAATAGTCAACAGAAAGTCAGTGTAGTAGGTAGAAGTAAAATTAGATATTTTCCTTTCTGAGGCAATAAATAGTTTTACTTTAGGACATATATTTTAACATTCTCAAACAGTAAGGTAGAGGCTTTTGCCATCAAAACGTTGGGAAGCGTTGAATTTCAATGTTCACAATGGAAGCATTAGTTAAAGGACTATTAATGTTCTAAAACACAGCTCCCTTCAATATCCATGTTGATCCAACTAGATCATTAAAAGATTGAATAACTCCTACCCCAAATAATTTCCAGGCTCTCATTTTTGTGCCTGTCTACATTCATAGATTCAGTAACTTAAAATATTATCACAGTTTTTTTTTTACTTTGATTAATTTTCTTAGTATTTTTGGCCTTTTGTTCTCCCAGATAAATTTTGTTATTAGTTTTTCCTAGCTCCATAAAATAATTTTTGGTAGTTTGTTTGATATGGCAATGAATAAGTAAATTAACCCAAATAGAATTGTCATATTTATTATATTGGTTCAACCTTTCCATGAGCAACTAATATATCTCCAATAGATTATATTTGTCTTTATTTGCATGGAAAGCATTTTATAATTATGTTCATATAGTTTCAGGGTTTCACTTTGAATATTTGAATTGTCCACAGATCTTTTAAATGGAATTTTTCTTTTTATATCTTCCTGCTGAGTTTTGTTATATAGAAAGGCTGTTAACTTATTTGAGGTAATTTTATAGCCTGAAATATTGATAAATTCTTATTTCAACTAGTTGTTTTTAGTTAATTCCCTAAGTATATCACCATATCATCTGCAAAGAATCATAGATTAGTTTCCTCATTGACTTATCTAATTCCTACAAATTTTATTGCTATTACTATCATTCTAGTACAATATGTAATAATAGTGGTGATAACAAGCATGGTTGCTTCACCCAGTAATCTTATTGGGGAGGCTTTTAAAGTATTTCCATTAAGCACCATTTAGTCATTTGCCTTCCAATATTTTTTCATAGGAATGAGTTCTGTATTTTATCAAAAGGTTTTTCTGCATCTATTGAGATAAACATATACTTTTTGGTGTTTTTGTTATTGATGTGATCAATTATGCTGATAGTTACCCTAATATTGAGTCAGATCTGCATTCAAAATATAAATCCTACTTAATCACATCTTTACTGTAATCTCCTTGCTGATATTTTACTTAAAAATTTTGCATCGTTACTCATTAAAGAAATTGTTCTACAGTTTTCTTTGTTTTTGTTCTTTCTGGTTTAGCTATTAATACCATATTTGCTTTGTAAAAGAATTTGACAGGATTCCTTTTCCTATTTTTACAAATAGTTTATCTGGTACTACTGCAGGTGTGTTTCTTATAAACATTGTATTGTAGGATTCTGTTTTTTTAATTCACTCTGCTAGCTGCTTCTGTTTTGTGTGGGAGTTCATCTGATTCACATTCACAGTTATGGTTATTAACTGCATTTCCCTCCATCCAATTTTTCACTTGTTTAAAATTTTATCTCTCCCTCTCTCCTTTCATTCTGACCCTCCTCATCAGTGTTACTTATGACTATCACCTCCCTCAATATGCTATACATTTTATCAGCCCCCTCCCTTTTTTCTTGTCTACCTTTCCTCCCACTTCCTTCTGGGTTAACACAGATTTCTATTCCCAACTGAGTGTATACGTTATTCCCTCTTTTAAGCCAAATCAGATGAGAGTAAATACTCATTCCCCCTTCTTCTTTCATTCTACTATATTAGATCTCTCATGCCTCTTTATACATTATAGTTTACCCCATTCTACATCTACCTTCCATCTTCTCCCAATGCAATCCTCTTTCTCACCATTTAATTTTTTTATATAATCCCATGAAAGTCAATTTATGCCCACACCCTCTGTCTATGTTTATACTCCTTCAAATGAACTAATAGCGATACAGTTTGTAAGAGTTATGAGTATCATCTTCCTCTCTAGGGATATAAAAGTTTAATACTATTGAATAACATGTTTTCTTTTATATTCTGTTTACCTTTTATGATTCTCTTGAGTCTTGTATTTAAAAATCAAATTTTCTGTTCAACTCTGCTCTACTCATCAGGAATATTTGAAAGTTCTCCATTTTAATGAAAATGCATTTCTTCCCCAGAATGATTATGCTCAGTCTTGCTGGATAGGTAATTCTCAGTGGTAATCCAAGCTCCTTTGCTTTCCAAAATACCATATTCCAAGCCCTCTGGCCCTTTAGCATAAAAGCTGCTGTCCTGTTTAAGAATCTCCATGACATTTGAATTATTTCTGTCTGTTTGCATGTATTTCCCCTTGACTTGAAAGTTCTATAATTTGACTATTATATTCCTGAGAGCATTCATTTTGGCATCTCTTTCAGGAGCTGGTCAGTAGATTCTTTTAGCTGTGATTTTACCATCTGCTTCTAGGATATCAAGGCAGTTTTCCTTGATAATTTTTTTTGAAATTTGAGATTGAGGTTTTTAGTTTTTTTTTTAAATCATAGCTTTCAGGTAGTTCAGTAATTCTTTAATCTTCTTTACTGGCCAGTTTCTTTTCCAATGAGGTATTTTACATTTTCTTCTATTTTTTCATTATTTTGGTTTCATTTTATTGTTTCTTGATTTCTCAGAGTCATTGGATTCCATTTGCTTAATTCTGAATTTTAAGGAATTTTTTTCTTCAGTTAGTTTTTGGTTCTTAAAGTCCGCTTTGAGCTTTTCCAGGAATTCTTTTTGGACTTGTTTCCAATTCTGATTTTTTTTCTTGCTTGGAGTTATTTTGACATGGATGTCTTCTGAGTTAGACTGTCTCTTGACATTCCCTATCATCATAGTAATTTTAAGATTTTGTTCTTTTTTATTTAATTTTTTTTTACTACTTATTGACTTTTACCTCTGTATTAAAGTTGGTGTCTGCTCATGGGATGGGAAGAGCACTATTTTTTTGCTTTTATTTATTTTTTAGTTTTTGCAACACAATGGGGTTAAGTGACTTGCCCAAGGTCACACAGCTAGGTAATTATTAAATGTCTGAGAATGGATTTGAACTCAAGTCCTCCTGACTCCAGGGTCAGTGCTCTATCCACTGTGCCACCTACCTGCCTAGGAAGAATACTATTAAAAGCTTCAGGTTTTTTATTTTGTGTGTGTTGCTATCTTCAAAGTTAGTTCTGGAGTTTTGTGAAGTTTTTGGTACTTCATATGTGGCATGATCCAAAGAGATGTGTGGTGACTGCTTTCCTGGTTTGTGGTTTGGTATTTACTTAAGAAGAAATCTTGCTATCTTGAAGTTATAAATGCTAGAACTTTTAGCCCTGGAACTGTGACCAAGTTCTCTGCTCTCCTATAGTCAAAAGTGATAGTCATCTTTTGTGCATTGGAAAGTAGAACAGCAACACTATTTCCCTGTGAGTAATTAGAACATTCTCTGCCCTGCAACTATGTCCTTTCTCCTCTGTCTCCACAAATGCTAGTGTTTTTCTTCACCCTGGAACTGCTATCTGGAACTAAAAATAGTCTATGAAATAGGGTCCTGCACTCAATACCAAGAAAGGGTCCCCAGTAATCTTTTTCTGACCAGTTCTTTGAAGCCTTTACCCTCTTTAGATTGAGAGCTCCCAAAACTGCTGCTGCAACTGTTGCAGCTAACCCCAAGGACCACTGGTGGTGGTACTGCCATACACATTTTGGACCAGCCTCCATCCCATTTTCATAGATTTTTCTTGCTGATCTCTTTTGTTGTCTTCAGTTGGAAAAATGTCTCTCCCTCCCCCCCCCACATTTGATTTATTCTGTCACTCCAAGTTTTAATTTGAGGCAATATTTTAAAATTATTTGAAGAGAAATTTTGAAAGAGTTCAGCTGAGTTACTTCCTTTTCTCCACCATCTTGGCTTTCTAAATCAGGGGGAATAATTATTATACACATTTGCTTCTACTTTGAATGATTATTCCTTAGATTTGTAGTTTTCAATAGACCATATCTCAAATCCTTCTAGACTGTGTATACAATTAAAACAGCTAATATTCTTGATAGCATACATCTCAGTAAAAAAGGTAATGACAAGCATGTAATTTTCCAGTTTGAATAGGTAACTTCATCATCTGAAAAAATGAAGAGTATTTGTATTTGTGGCTTTCTAGTACTCACCATCCTAATTATCTTAACCCAAGAAGTTTGGGTAAGATTTATTCATATTTTGTCACTTAGAAATCCCAAATGCCAGCTTCTAAAATCAGTTTGCAGAATAAATTCACATAGAAATTCTTAGATTTTTCCTATAGAGAAATCATGTGAAAGACAAATAATGAGGACCAAGAAAATTAAGATACTAGTTAATATTTATAAACAGTTGTCTAAGATTTCTAAAGTGCTTTGCATCCATTATTTCATTTGATCCTCAAAACAACTTGATAAGGTAGATGCTATTCATACCCCAATTTTATGATGAGAAAATCAAGGCTAAGAGAGATTACGTAATTTGGTCAGGCTCTCATTGTTAGCAAGTATCTGAGGCAGGATATGAATGTATTTTCCAAATACTGCTAACTGATGCTTTATCAATGAAGCCACCTCCTTGCTGAAAATTCTTTTCCATTATCTTGATTTGTGACTACATTCAGTTTCAGTTTTGTCAATTGTTTATTATTTTTAAAGATAAACAATCCTTATCTGAGAAAGGCACTCCAATGGTTTCAGGTGCAGAGATTACAGACTGGAACCATTTCTTCCTTGTCTCTATCCTGGTACGTAGGTTCTAACACAGAGTGGAGATGCACTCAATTATCACTGGCTTGAAAGCCTGTAACATCACTGGTGATGGAAGACTTATAGGCTAACCTATGGAGAATCAATAAGGTAATAGTTTTTTCTGTACCATGAGTGTAAAAGGGCTAAAAGCAGAACAATAGTAAGTCAAAACTAAGTCTGTACAACAACAGAGTCTAGCTACTAGAGGCTAATATTTAGACAGAGAGAAAAGTGCTTTACTATTTACCTGCCTCTCACTCCATCCTCCACACTGAAGTTAAGTTTAAGTAATAAAATGAACTTTATATGTTTTATTTCACTGAATCCTCAAAGCCACCTGTAAGGCATTTGCCATCATTTCTTCAATTTACAAATGAAAAAACTGAGACATAGTGATGGCCACAGGATTAGTATCTGAGACAGGATTTGAACTTAGGTTTCTGAGTGCAGATGTTGTTGCTGTTCTTCAGTTCCTTCAATCATGTCCAACTCTTCATGACCTCACTTGGGCTTTTCTTGGCAAAGATGCTGGAATAGTTTGTGATTTCCTGCTCTAGTTCATTTTAAAGATAAGGAAACTAAGGCAAAAGATGAAATGACTTATCTAGAATCACATAGTTAATCTCTGAGGCCAGATTTGAATTTACTTACTCCAGGTCTGGAACTCTGTCCATTGAATCACTAGCTTTCCAAGATTAGATACAACCATACTGGCTAACTACATCTATTGATTCTGTAAGCCTGTAAGATTATATTGATACTGTAAGCAATATTCATATTCGCTTATTTTCCCATTCTTATAGCACTTCATGCAAATTTTTTTTACTGTTTGTTTCACTGGAATCATTGCCGATTCAGAAACAAGAATATCTCCCATATATATCGAGAGAAAGTATTTTTGAGAGCTGAAATATATCAGTTTTTTCACCTTCAAAATGAAAGTGTAGAACTAGAAGATTTCTAAGGTTCCCTTTTAATTCTAAATCAATGATCTTATGTCAAGGAGTAGTCAAACCCCTCATATTCTTTCAACAAAAAAATGAAAATGGTCTAGTCTAATTAGGAAAGTGAACTGCTTTCATTTTTTTTCTATTGTTGAAGACCCAGTTCTGCTTATTTCCCCCCTTGGACTCTGTTATATTCTCCTGCACAATCCTGACCCCACCCTTCTCCACTTAAATCACCCCCCATCCTTTTTTTCAATTTGCTTTCATGTGTTCTTTCCCTGAGAGAGTCCTCAAGGACAAGGCTACACAGGAGCTACTGCAAAGAGGATAAAAAAATTGAAAGCCTGTAACATTAACATTTGATTTTTTTGAAAAGGCTTTTCGTGGCCCACACTGAATGAGCATGAAAATTTTAAAGTATCTCTAAATCAGATGTTCTTAACCTAGGGTCTATGAACTTTTTTAAAAAATATTTTGATAACTATATCTTAATGTAATCAATTTCTTTTGTTGCCCTGTGCATTTTATTCATTTAAAAATACTATTCTCAGAAGGGATTCATGGACTTCACTAGACGGCCTAAAGAGGCCAAAATTTTAAAAAAGAAAAGGTCAACAAAAAAGATCCAGAATCCCTGCTCTAAATGATGGTTGATTATTACCAAATGTAGTACTAGGATCAACTGCCTCTGTGACATATTGAACAATGTAGATGTTCCATTCTGCACCTTTTTTGTATGTGAGGTCTTTGGGTCATTTATTTCCTGCTGTTGTCATTGCTGCCATGTGGACAACGACCAGAATGGAAGAGGGGAGTATCTACAAGTATAGACAGATGCTCTCCTGGTGCAGGGCCAAAAGGTTTCTTTCATCTCCCCTCAGACAGAGAGAAAAGTGCTTTACTATTTACCTGCCTCTCACTCCATCCTCCACACTGAAGCTTGTGTATGGGGCCAATACTAACAGGAGGCATGCTCAGAAGCAAGGCTAAGTTTTGCTTTCATGTCACAAGCTTTTCCCGTTTTATGGCTTTAGAAGCAATCAGCCCAGCTGAACAGAACTTCTGGTGGGTTGGAATAAACCAGTTTTTTTAAATCACTGTCTGGTCTACATTAAATTCTAGTAGAGTACTTTAGAAGGATGCAACTTCCTTTCCTTCCCTCTCAACAAATTATGTCCCAGGAATGGTGAGATTTCAAACTTGTGAATTTTAAAAATCCTCTTACCAGAATAAACAGCTTAGCAAATATATTACTTTCTTTGTAATTGAGTCTTCAGTCTAGGAAGGGGCCTGAGTTTTACAGAGTCTTTATTATTATTATTATTGTACTTACCACATTTTCCCTTTTATTTCAAATGTTGAATTCCAGTCTGCCTTCTTTGCACAAGGCTAAAAACAACCCAGCTCAAGAAGATGAAGGTCTAATCAAAGAAATAGAAAATTGCCTCCTCTTTCTCAGAGGATGAATTTGCTCCAGAATCACCCAAAAGACCAGGGTTATTCTGATCCTTTCTGAGATGAAACCCAGTCTCCTCAGATGCAACTTGCTATTATTTAAACCCTTGAAAAGGTCCATATTGTCAGAACTAATGAGAGTGTATTTATAGTAAAAGTACAGTTTGGGTGAGCAGGGAAACCTAATCTGCTATTTACCATAGATTCAATGTATTAGTATTTGCATTTTTAATTTTTGCATTTTCCAGGAACACTATCCCCTCAGAAGTTCAGGAATGACTACATAGTTTCTATGGAACTATAAATATATCTATCTATTCACTATATACATGTGAGCATATAGATAGCATGTGTGAGCATATAGCTCAGCATAACATACCAAGCCTGGAATCAGAAAGACCTGAGCTCAAATCTGTTCTCATATGCTTTCCAACTGCATGACCTGGGTAAGTCTCCTAACCCTCAGTTTTCTTACTTCTATAATGAGCTGGAAAGGGAACAGAAAATCACTCTTGTATCTTTGCCAGGAAAACTCCAATGGGGTCATGAAGTCTCAGATAAGATTACAGTGACTGAAATTATTTTATATATATGCAAAATACATAAGTCTATACTTTATACTATATAACAGTAGTATACACTCTTCCTTTTAAATGTATGTATATTTATGTTTATACATATGTATATACATATATATATATATATATATATATATGTCATTCCATAGATACCTTTGTACTAAATCAGTGGACTGAATTTCCAACTGTAGGCTATTGTTTGAGCAATATATGGTCTTCATCACCTTTATGCTCTGTGAATGATTGTCAGCTTTTTTTTGAGTGACTATGGTTTTTGGTAATTCTCTGGAGAATCATGTATTAGCACTATTTCATTTACAGTCAAGGGTACCTGGAAACCTTCATAATCCATAGGACTTCACAATTCTATTTGAAGTTCCTTTAGGATGTTTGCCAAGACACTGGCATATCTCCCCATCTTTTATGATTCATTGGATTTTGATAATCAGAGGATCATGGAAAATACTTATAGCTGTGGTAGACCGATCAAGTTTTCTTGGGTAATTTTAAAATATGCATGGGACATATCAAGTCAGAGAAGAACTTGTGATGATGATTTTTAGTATATGGAGTCATATGTTGTGGGGTTTTTCTTTTCTTTTCTTTCTTTCCTTTTTTTGTAATCATCAAACAGAAGACACAGAAGGGTCTTATAAAATGTTGCTCTCTTCAGGCAACGGTGTGACTGAAGTTGGGGTCTACTGTAAGGAACCATCTGTGAAAGGCTGTCAAATTCTTTCTTTCATATTCATTAAGAATATATTTAATAGGGGTGGCTAGGTGGTGCAGTGGATAGAGTACTAGCCCTGGAGTCAGGAGTACCTAAGTTCAAATCCGACCTTAGACACTTAATAATTATCTAGCTGTGTGGCCTTGGGCAAACCACTTAACCCCATTTGCCTTGCAAAAACCTAAAAAAAAAAAACAAAAGAATGTGTTCAATATATAGATAGACTTATTTCAATAAAGAGGTTATATAGAAAGAAAATAGGTACATGGATCAGTAGTTGCAAATAACTCCTTGACTGGTTTTTTTTTTGGTAACAATAAGATTTTTTTTCACAATCTTTTCAATTTTATTCCTCCGAATTATCTTGAAATTCAATGTCAGATGCCTTTGGGTTGGTTTATTTCTGCATACTTTTGTTAAGGTCAAGCTGTTCTTTCAGGTCTCATCTTTTTGGTTATGATTTTTCCCTCTTCTCTCCTCTTCTCTTGTCTACTTTCTTTTTTTTCTTTTCTTTTTTTTTAAACTGGATCTATCTTGCTTATGCTATTGGTATACCAACCAGTGATGGACCAGTTCAGCTTCTGATCAGTACCCAGCACCTTTTATGTTTCCCACCTCATTTCACCTCACTTTAAATAACCTGGTGATTGTCTTCTTCTGGGACTTCATCATACTGATATCTGACTTAATGTGACTGATCAACTTTAACCCTACTAAACCTCAGAACTCCTGAACTCAAATAATCCACTAACCTGAGTCTTTTCCAGTAATATAGATTTCAGACATTTATCACTTGGCCTGACTTCACCTTTTAAAGACTATTTCCACTTAAGAATAAAGTATATCATTCACTGGACTGTCAAAATCCAATGTTCCACAAGTCATTCTAGAATTTTGTTTTAGATGAATTAGTGTCAAGTTTCTTATAAACCAGAATTAGAGTTACATGTTGACCACTTTGGGACAGCTTTGTAAATATTGAGTTGTCTTACAAAGTTTTGCACAGAAAATGTAAAATCAGAATTTCTAATGTTTTCTATTATACCTACTGCTGATTTAGCATTCAAGTTTACAGATATCACAAAATGTGTCTACTTCAAAAACAGTGCAAGGTATCTTCCAACTAAGATAACTCTTTGAACAGAGATAATCCATTTACCTCTTATATCTATGACAACCAAAATCTGGAATTTTTGTTGGACTGAATAATGATCAATTATTTCAGTGGGAACTAGAGTAAATGGTTTCTTTTATTCCCCTAATTTCAAAACACCAGAAGCACAGAATAGAAAAGACAAAAGGAAATGGGGCCACCAGCAAAGTTAGCATAAGCAAAACAGAAAAAGAAAAAAGAAAAAGAAAAGAAAAAATAAAACAGTGACCCTCCAGTATCATCAATTACAAGCTGCAGAAACATGCATCTAATACAAACATATAGATGTCTAGAATCATTATGAACATAAAATTCCCTCTTCTCTCCTCCCCTTAAAAAGGGAACCATGGTCAGAAAACTGTACAGTTGAAATAAAGATTCTAAGTGGGGACTTAAATATCTCAGAGAACAGTGGCAAACAGAGCAGCATAATAACATAGTCTGGGAAACCCAGGGATTCTCAGGATCATAGCAATCTGTCCTAAGATGCCAGAGAAAAATCAGAATATCTACTACTCTGAACTTCAAAGCCTGGGAAGGGGAATGGGAACCTCACAAGCTGGAGTAAAACAAACCTAGGAGATATCTGGGAACCAGAAAGAAAAATGCTAGATACTTCTAACTATTCCACCTCAAAGCATAGCAAGTTGGTCAAAAACTGAATTTGACACAATTCCCCAATTCAGGAACTAAAGCTAGAGAAATGATTAAGGCAAAGATCAAACTAATTCACCCATATTTAGGAAGCCCTTTCCTCTAAAAAAGGAGTGATTATCATAACTAAAAGAAATTACGGACTTAAAGGGGAAAGAAGTAGCAAAGCAATGTTTTTTTTAATGAAGCAAAAACTATGAAGGAATGAATTGAATGAATAAATTGCTTAGAAGAAAATGAGAAATTTCTAAAGTACTTGTGATATATCCATATTCATAAAATGGAATATTATTTTATCTTAGGAAATGATGAAAGAGGGGGCAGCTAGGTGGCACAATGGATAGAACACCAGTCCTAGAATCAGAAGGACCTGAGTTCAGATCTGACCTCAGACATTTAATGATTGCCTAGCTGTGCAACCTTGGACAAATCACTCTTAACCCTATTGCCTTAAATAAATATTTTTTTAAAAAAAGAAATGATGAAAGAGTCCATTGAAGAGCAACATGGTTAATATAAATGGAGCAAAGCCAGGAGAATAATTTATAGAGGTACAATCTCTAAAGACAACTTTGAAAAAAATGTAAGAATTTTGATGAATGCGATGTATCAACAATGTCAACAGAGAAAATATGATGGTCATGTTATCTACCTCCTGAAAAAGAGGTGATGGACTAAGGGTGCAGAGAGCTATCTTTTTGGACACAAGCACTGTGTGAATTCATTTTGCCTGATTGCCTCCATTTGTTAGGATGGTTTTTAAATTTTTATCTCTTTTCATTTTTAATGGGGGAGGATGGGTTAGAGGCAACGATACCAAAAAGAATAGTTACATTGATTTTTTAATGCACAGAAGGGAACAGAAGGATGTTCAAAAGGAAGCACAGAAAAGCAAGACAATTTTGAATATGATATGTGGAATTATGATAGATGTTTTAAAAATATAAGTGGCATGAAATGGAGATTTACAGTTATATATAAAAATTTTGTGTGTTCTACTGTGCATATGTTAATGCTCTATTTTGGTATTTAAGTTAAGAATAAAAAAGAAATACAATGCAAAAATTTAAAACCTTCCTTGGGTTGCTCAAGTTCTAACATGGTCTTTTTTCACAAGAGATATCCATTTCTGAAACATTTCTCTGGAACTATTTAAAAGAGGATTCTGTGATACTGATCTTTCCCCAATCACAAGAAATTATTAAATTCTATTTCTTTCCCACTATATTATAATGGATAATAAACTACTGAATTGTTACACTGATGTTCACAGTATTAGATGTGAGCTCATATCCAAGGTGCTCTATTGATTCTTCTGATGACCATTAGTTTATAAGAGTAATGTTATCCATATAAGTAAAGTACCTTTTGACAAAGAAGTTGTTACTAAGCAAGTCAAAAAAAATTCATACTTATCTGTATATCCTTACTTTTACATCTTATATGTTGATTGTAAACCTCTCATGGAATTCTCTAAGAATAATTCTTTATCAATAAATCTTAAAAAATACAGAGCTATAAAATTGGGGGACTTTCAAGAATCCCTTCAAGATTGTAAGAGAAATAAACAATTAGTAAGTTACAAGACTTACTAATTTGAAAGGAACTGCTTAATTCTGATTAATGAGAATCTTTTCCTTAGAGTTTTTGTCCAAGGATGACCAAAAAGCAAAGTAATCTTCTCTTTGAAAAGGATATAATAGATAATTTTCTTTCTCTCAATAAGTCACCAAGTTTTAAGATCAGTGGTAACATAGGATGGCTATTAAATAAAAAGAAAACAATTTTAGAGCATCTAATTAGATCTCTGTTCGTACTTTAAAGGCATATTCCCTGCTGCAAAAGACATCACATATGTTTGGCAACCCAGGCACCCAATATTTTCAATTTCTTCACAACAAAATCAATACATAACCTTAAATTCCATATGTAAAGCAAAATATGAGCTCTGAACATAAATATAGAAGAAAAGCAAATGAACCCGAGGTCCCAATGTGTTTTTTTTTTTATTTCCACAGTAGCTTCTGTTTTCTCTTGGGGTCTATTGCAGTGTTTTTAATTTTATTTTGCTTTGCCCCCAAATTAATTGAGCACCTATCAACACAATTGATTGCAGATATAAGTAATAGATGTAGCTTCTTCACTTCCTTATTGGATTCTCATAATTAATGCAGCATTTCTCAGCATATTGAGTTTTTAAATTATTAATCACATGCATAGTCCAAAAACACATCCATAACATATAACATATAATACACAGAGAATAAACTATACCCAGGTGTATAATGTTTCAAGTGACAATATAAACTGAAGAGGAAGACTTCAGTTGTTTGCACATGTTTCCAGAACTCTAAACAAAAAAAAAAGAAATACAGCTTTATATTATACTTGTGAAACTTTAAAAGATATGTGAACAACATTTAAAAAAAATCTTAATGAACAAAAACTTCCTGTTTTAAGTATGTATCTCTCTGTTGACTTATAAAATTTTCTTTGCAGTTTTCTGTGCCTTCTGTCCTCAAAAGAAGAAATCATACCTGAGTAGGTTTATCACAATGGCATGTGATGACACCAGTGTTTATGACAATAATTTACATTAACTTTTGGATTTAGAGTTTGAAGAAGGCATTTACTGATATAATTATCTTTTTAACTTTTGTGAAAAATATCAGTGCAGCTGATTATGCATTCAGTTATATTTTCTTAATACCTTGAAATCATCTTTGCCAGAATTCTCTTTTAACCCCTATATCATCAATGAATATTTGTTGAATACTACTATGCACAAAGAAAATAAAGACAAGTTCAAAATGACCTCAGTCTTGTATAACTTTACTCCTACTTAAAAGGGAAATGGATCTAGAGCAGCAGAGATGCATAGGCTATATAGTCTAACCTTGCCATTTTTGATATGAAAAAACTAAAGGCAAGAGAAGCAAAGTAACTGGCATGGCATTATATAAGTAATTAGTATCAAAGGTGTACCACCTGCTCTTTCTACTATATCAATGCAACATCCTCCATCAGTTCTATATGGTTAATGAAAGAGTAGTGAAAAGGGGAGCAATAATGTGAAGATTGACAGTTCTAGGACTATTTTTTTCTATTGACTTGTCCTCTAAATTTTATCTCCATGTTTAGTAACAATATGTGAAAATACTACTAAAATAACTGAACTACTACATAAGTGTTGCAGATCCTGCCTGCAAGTGCCTTATAGCTTAATTAGATAATCAGGACATATACTTTAAAAGATAACATCACAACAAATGTTAAGTGACCACTCAATGATCTAGACAAGAAATCAAAAGATTAATACCAAGTTCCATTGAGAGTTCTTTTTTCCCTTTGCAATATTTCCCAGAAGCTTACAATATAATTGAATACTCACTGTCAGAACCCCATCCAAACCAACCCTTCATTACCTCTCAACTGAATTAGTGCAACAGCCTCCCAGAGACCCAATTCCAATTCTTTTCCAACTGCCATCAGACATACATTTTTTTAATACTTATTTAATCATGGTACGTTCAACCTCAAAAATCCTTCCTGGTACTTCACTCTGTCAAGTCTCAACATTTCATGTTAGCATTCTGGTCCCCATAAGCTGCTCTACCCCTACATAATCAAATTTGGTTTCTATTTCTATTGGTTTCAACTCCCTTGTTCAATTCATGTTGATTTCCCCACTGCCTCATTCCAGTTTCTAAAACTTTAGTCATCATGCTTTTCTTAACTTATAATATCTTATCTTTAACCATCGATATTCTAATCATCCTTTGAGTTTCTTAGCCCAAGGTCTACTTTTGCCTTAAGGTCTGGCTTTAGCTCTACCTTGCATTTATCACTGTTTTTTGGTAATGTTAGTCCTATTTCTCCAATAGCTGTAAATGTTCTTAAGGGAAGGAACTAACTAAACCCTTCAAAAGCACCTAGCTCACTGCCAAGAATATGAGATGCTAATTAAATAGTTTAGTAATTGATCCAAAGTTATATACATATTTTTAGATATTTGCCATTTCTCTTAAGAGGGTAACTTTAATAATTTTACATTGATGTATGTAGACAATAAACTAGTCTTTTTCAGTAAGTGGAGTATGTTGTAAAGCCTTTATGGTAAGGGTATGAAATACTTTTTGAATGCATTATAAATGTTAAGTAAGTTGCATTTAGCACTGAGTAAAGTACAGAGAGAGATTGAGTAACCTAAAATTTAATTACTAAAAGAAGCACTAATTAAGAAAGAGAAATAGAAGGAAAGAGGAAGGAAGGAAAGAAGAAAGAAAGAAAGAAAGAAAGAAAGAAAGAAAGAAAGAAAGAAAGAAAGAAAGAAAGAAAGAAAGAAAGAAAGAAAGAAAAGAAAGAAGGAAAAGATGAAATTCTGTCTCTGATACAGATTGGCATTGATTCTGCAAATGTTAGAAATCAGACTGAAGCACTAAAAGATTGTGACTTGCCTAGAATATGCAACTAATGTCTCAGAGGTTAAACAAAAAATCCAGATTTGATGTGACTCTGAGGCCATCTCTGCATCCACTATACCATGCTCCTTTTCTAATGAATACAATAGAGAAGTTGTTCCATTGTAAACTTCATTGAACTTTTGGTGGTTATAT
Organism: Macrotis lagotis; assembly: GCF_037893015.1. NCBI lineage: Eukaryota > Metazoa > Chordata > Mammalia > Peramelemorphia > Peramelidae > Macrotis > Macrotis lagotis. The sequence goes on along the minus strand of NC_133660.1, from coordinate 61,796,796 downwards.
CTCTATTCTTCCAAAGAACAAGTGTCTAGTATATGACTGAGCACACATTAGGCAGATTTTTGACAAATACTTATTGATTGATTCATTTAACTACTTATTTCAACAAAAATCTGTCAAGGACTAATTGTATTCATGGCCTCCACTAAAATCTTACTTGAATGAAATAATAAAGCTTGAAGGTGACCTCAGTTCTGAAAGAGAAGAATGTTCTTCAGGAAAAATTAAGCTCAATCAGGTTCCATCAAGATGGAAAGGTTTAAGGCCAGGTCAAGCAATATCATTTGATGAATAATCCAGCTAAAACTCACCACCAGAAGACTGACAATGAAATGAGCATTTTTAAGTGCTAGTTACACACAAAGAGTATCTACTAAAATATGGAGGGATTATCAGAGTCATTATAGAAAGAGAACAGATAACATAGATACTACATTTTGGAGTAGGATTTCTAGTTTGAGATAATTAGATGATTTCTTCCAATATGATGCTTGGGTGATACTTCATGAAATAAATAATTATTTTGTATAAGAATCTATATAGAGTATTTTTATAATAATCTATATAGAGTATTAGAAAATGCAGTGGTTTTGAAATCAGAGAACCTGAGTTTGATCCTAATCACTTAACTTTGCAAACTATGTGACCTTGGACCATAATGCAACCTCTCTGTGTCTATTTTCTTACCTTTAAAATGAGGATAATAATATTTTCCCTATCTTACAAATAGCATAGTTATGTGCTCATATACCTTAAAAATTATATAAATGGGGTAAAGAAGATGGTATGTTAAAATGTCACTTTAAAATGTTATGAACATTTGAATATTTGGAGAATATCAATTTATATGCTCATCTTTATGATGGATGCTTTGGAGAATTCTTAAGCTCTCTTTTAAATAGTTTTTTTTTTCCCTAGAAAAGTAACAGGTTACAAGAAGACTGGCCTGCAACTCAGTTCTTATGAATTGTTCGAGTTGGTAGGATGGATGGTAGCCAAATAACACAGAATCCTCCAGATAGAAAAAATCGTAGGAGTCATCTATCTAGCATAACCTTTTCAGTATAAAAATAATAATAACAGCTCACATTTCTACAGCACTTAATGTTTGACAAAGTACTTTACTAACATAAACCCTGAAACCATTTCTATTTCTAACAGATGACCGTTCAATTTCTGCTTGAATGCCTCTCAAGACATGGTGTTCACCACTTTCTGAAGCAGCTCATTCCACTTTGGGATGACTCATTGTCAGAAAGCTCTTCTTTATATTGATCCTAAATCTGTCTTCTTCCTGTAACTTTCACCCATTGATTCCAGTTCCTTCCTCTGGGCCTGCACAAAAGAAAACCTACTTCATTCTTCAGCTCTTTAAATATTTGGAGACAGTTCTTGTATTCTACATGCAAAATTGAAGTTATCTTCTTTCCCCTTAAACTTTTTCATTCTCCCATCTTCCCTATTTCATTTAATGGGATCGCCAATCTCCCCAATTGCCTAAACTCAAAATCTTAGGGTTAGTCTTTTTTCTCTTACCCATATTCTCCCTCCTGCCCCCCCACACCACCAAATCATTTATCAAATCTTGTTGGTTCTATCAAATGTTAATGTTTCTCATAATTCCTTCCTTCTTTTTTGTCTACTGAACCCACCATAATTCAGGTCAGACACTGGCCTGCTAAGTGAATTCCCAGATTCAAAGCCTTCCATATATCAATGGAGTAGTTCTCCCACATACATACAACTGTCAGAGTGATTTTCCTAAAGTTCAGGTATAATAATTTAGCTTCCCTATTCAGTATCTCCCTTATCCCCTCAAAGATCAAAAATAAACTCCTCTGTTTGGGATTCACAACTCTTTACAACCTGGATACAGCTTACCTTTCCAGTCATATCACTTATTATTGCCTTCTATATAACTTATGGTCTAGTCGAATTGGAGTTACATGAATTATCCTTCACAAACCTTCTCCCATCCCTATACTTTTGCACTAGAAATAAATAGAATGAATTCACTCCCCAACTCTCCCTCTTAGTTTCCTCCATGACTTCCCCAAACTCCATATCCTACATGAAGGTAAAGCCTTCTTCCCTCAAATTATCCTTTAGCAAATCTATATATAAAAGAATATGCATATAAATATATAATATTTATATGTGATATATTTATATCTATATTAGACAGGTTAGTTTTAAATTTTTTTAATTTTTTTTGCAAGGCAAATGGGGTTAAGTGGCTTGCCCAAGGCCACACAGCTAGGTAATTATTAAGTGTCTGAGGCCGGATTTGAACTCAGGTACTCCTGGGCCAGTGCTCAATTCACTTCACCACCTAGCCGCCCCAGTTTTAAAATTTTTAAGTAAATATGTACATATACATTGTTAGGGACTATTGTGTGTGGGAGCATTGTAAATTTTCATCACCTGGTGCCCTTGAGCACCAGAACATTGTTTTACTAAATGTCATGGTAGTGGGAGTGGATTGAAGACCAGAGGATATTTAAGCACTTGCATTCTGGTGAATAAATGGAGACCTTGGAGTATTTGGGGATCTTGGAGAACTTGTCATCCTTGTCTTCCTTATCTCCTGCCCCTTCGATGCTCACCTGGGGAAGATTGAGGGAGTCTAGAAAAGGACTCAACATGTGACATCCAAACAGGGTCTCAACAATACATAAATGCATATTTATACACAGATGCACTGAAACATAAATAAATACCCATCTAGGCTCAAATATATACACACATATTTGTATATATATATATATACATCTATATATATACAAATATATATACTATATATATATACTATATATAGATACAAATATATACATATATTTAATTATTTGGATATATGTGTTGGATGTGTGTGTGTATCTATATATATATATATATATATATATATATATGCAAATGTATTTGGATCCTATTATTTAATCTGTGTTATAACCTATCCCTTTTCAGTCTTATATAGTCATTAATTTGACAACTAGGTGATTGATAAAAACATTAAGCAGGGCAAGACCAGAGACCGACATTCCTGGCATGCCACTACTGAATTTTCTCTAGATTGGTATTTATTAACTACCCATTAAGGATAAATTTGAAGGCATAAATGCATTAGACTCCTAATCAAACTTAGTTGTGTAATCATTCCATTCCTATTTATCTGTCTTGTCTCTAATATTTGTAAATAATTTTTTTATTATAATCTCCTTGAGGGTAGAAACTTTATCTTTATCTTCATATTTCCTTCACCACCTAACACCTTATAGGTATTTAGCACATGTTGAGGAATGATATCACAAGAGACTTTGTCAAATATTTTATGAATTCAAGATGTACTATCTATAATTATGACAATCTTCTAATAGCTAAGCAATCTCATCAGAGAGAAAATAAAGTTATTTGGGTATTATATTTATTTTGAACTCACTCCTTTCTTTTTTCAGTAGTCCCAAAGCTACTGTTTAGCAATCCATTCTAGAGTTTTCAGAGTTTAGCCTAGACCCAGATCCATCTCAAAATTCATCTCCATTTCATGCTACTACACCTTTGTAATCCAACCTCCACCTCCAATAGGCATTATAAGATCCCACTCTAAGACCCTGGACCTCTGCCTACTTGGTAAACTTCCATCAAATGCAGATTGGTCCTAGACCTTCCAATCTAATAACTCACCCATCTTTATTCCATTCTTCATTCTTACCATCCCATTCCATAAATACCTATTCTCCCTATTCTCTTTCCCTCTCCAGCTCTAAGAACAAGAAATAAATGACCATTACCAATAAATGCCTCCCTAGTCACTACTCCTCCATATGAATTATTTTTCTAAATTAAATTGTAAGCCCCTTGAGGTCACATTACTAGCTTGTATTTTGTATTCCCTAGTGCTTATCAAAGTTTCTGATACACAGTAAAGGCATTATATATGATTTCTTGTTCACTCATTTCAGTTGTGTCAGACTCTTTGTGAGCTTTTTTTTTAAGATGCTAGAGTGGTTTTCTATTTTCTTCTATAACACAACTAATTCATCTCTGATTCCAGACTTGAACTCAGGAAGATGAGCCTTCCTGACTCTAGGACTGGCACTCTATCCACTCTACCATCTAACTACATTGATAAATGATTTTTATACCCTTCCAAATGCTTTTCCATTATATTTCTAGTTCCTAGAATTCATGTAGTTAGATTATTTTTATTGCAGTTACATTTGCCTTTGATATTTTTGTATCTTTAAAATAATTTTGTTATAATACAAAATTATTAGAATGTATATAATATTTTATACATTATCTCATTTAATAATCTATAATGATCATTTTGATTAAATACTAAAACACAATTGTTATAAGTTTTGGCTGTTGATTTTATTTTCAATTATCTTGAATTATTTTTTACCTATACTTATGATTTCATCAGTGGAGGGAAATTCTAGCATCAAAATATCCTCCACTCATGCAGATTGCTAACTGATCAGCAATGTAGAGTCTTAGATTGTGGCCTAACATAACTTGAAATTAACTGTCCTAGCTTTTGTCACATAAGTCAGAAGAAAAACTTGAACTCAGGTCTTGCTATTGCCAGGGTTAAATCCTTATTGACACTGTCAACACTGTTCTTCATGAGAAACTTTAAAAAAATAAGTATTTTTGAAAGATTGAAAAGCATAATTTTCTCTGGGTTCATTTAGCAAATTTTTTAATGGTTTTGAAATAGGTGTCTTTGCTTAGGATAGAGTATTTCATGCTAATATACTTTTCCCACAATAACCCTTTTTAATTTCTTCAATTTGTCACCTGTTCAATAGTTTATAAAATTTTAAAGCTAATGGAATAACAAACTCAAATAATGATATTTCATATTTATAAGTGTATCTTGGGATGAATAAATAATGAAAACAAAGTCAGCTGCTATTAAGGGTCAAAAATTCAAATGCTTAAGGAAGAGTTCCCCAAGAAAATTCTATAAGCTTGGTCTTATCTAATTTTTTAAAATTTTAGTAGATTTGGATCTGGTCAGTGCTTGGATAGATGGCCATACCTACCATTACTGACTGTTAATGGTTACCTCTGCTTCATTTTTCTTTTGAATAACTTTGTATTAAAATGCATTTATTCTTGGGGAAGCTAGGTGGTGCAGTGGATAGAATACTGGACTTGAGTCCTGAGTTCAAATTTGGCCTCACACACTTAATAATTACCTAAGTGTGTGATCTTGGGCAAGTCACTTAACCCCATTGCCTTGCAAAAACACTCCAAAAATGCATTTATACACTAACATTCTTTGAATTGTCTTTATTTATGAATTCATGTTTGATGGTAGTACTACTTGGACTAAGGTTTCCATTTGAAATAAAAAACAAGATATAAGGAGTGGTGGTTGGTAAGAATCCAAAAGTATCAGTTACTGTGATTAGCAATTATGGAGAGAAACAGATTCTGATCTTTAATTTTAATCCTTTGTGAGATCAAGAGGTAGTGATACAAGAGGCATGCTGGGGGAGCAACTCCCCTAGAAAGTCAGACACTGTAGAATAGACCTGGCCAACCTGCTAGCATGTCATTTGACCTTGGGCAAGGCATTTAACTTCCATAGATCTCTTCATATGAAAATTCATGGGATAGGTTATATCACCCAGCCAATAAGGAGAGTGAAGGGGAGAAAATAAACATTTATGAAATACCTACTATATTCAAGAGACTTTGTTAAGCACAAATAATTATTATCTCATTCTATCCTCACAACAACTCTTCAATGTAGATTGTTTTTCTCTGCTTTTTAGTGTTGAGGCAACCAGAGATTAATGGACTTTCCTAGGGTCACAAAGTGAATAAATGTCTGAAACTAGATTTGAAATCAGGACTTCCAGCAAACCCAATGCTCTATCCATTGCCCCACCTAAAAAGTATCTTTGAGTTCTAAGAATTCTTTGGTGCTCTCAATTTCAATGAATTCATGTGCCCTTAGAAAGAAAAAGATCCCAGTGTGATTCTTTTCATGTGTAAATACTTTCCTGTCAAGAATTTAGATCCTTGTCTATATTTTCATAAATGCTTAAAAATGCTTCATAAAACCTAAGTCTAATCCATATATCATCATCTAAAGGAATTAGCATGCTTTGATTGAGGGATGTTTTGAAGGTGGGGTGATGGTGTTTTGAGCATGATGGCTCTTAGCACTCTTTGTATTTGAAGGTTATCAGGTGGGTGGTTAAATTTTTCTGTTCTTTTTGGCTTCAGGGGGAAAACAAAATTTAATAAGTCAAATTTAGACTGTGGGACATATGTTACTTGAAAAAAATAGCAAATATCTCCCCATTAGAGATCTTCCAACAAGGCTTGGATGATCATTAGTTATGCAGGAATTAAAAAGTAATTTTTTTCAGGTACAGTTTTAATTATAAGACTACTGAAATTTCTTTCTACTCTGAAATTATGTGATTCTATATTCCAATGCCAACTGATCATTCATCAAAGTCAGTGACAATTCTCCCCTTCCCATGTTTCTTGGGGCTCTAGTCCTCAGTAGAGGCTTAGTCAACTGTCTTTTATAAAAGCATAGACAAAATCATAGTATAATAATCAAGATAGTAAGCAAGCATCTATTAAGGAAATAATAATAATAATAATAATAATAAGTGGATATTTGTAAAGTATTTTAAGGTTTGAAAAACTCTTTACATATGCTATTTATTTTGATTTTTTTCAACAACCTTGTGAAGTAGATGCTACTATTATCTTCATTTTACAAATGACAAAACTGAAGATGACCAAGAGTAAATGACTTCCCAAGTGTCACATAGCAAAAAAGAGCCAATATTTGAACTAAGGTTTTCCTTACTCAGAGTCCAGTGCTTGCTCAATTATACAACTGCTCTGCCTTGAGACATCTATGATAAACCAGTCACTGTACTAAACTATGGAATACAAAGACAAAAGTGAAGCTGCCCCTACCCTCAAGGAGTTTACATTCTCTAGAGGAAAGTGTAGCATCCACAGAAGCCAATGATATGGCATCCCTCTTGAACTAATCTGGAGGAAAGGAAGGAAGAGTTATAGAGAACTAAAAGTTAGTGTGTATACAAAGCAGTTGCAAGATAATCTTTGAGTGCAAGGCACTGTATCTGGAAAGCCAAACAAATATGGTGGTGATGGTTATATATAGCATAGCATATTTGATAGTATAATATACTACACATAATAGTAATGAATGAAAACTGCAAACATAGGAAATGATTCCCTTATGAATAATGGAAAAATACATGTCTTCTCTCTTCCTCATATGAAGCAAATATCTTAAGTGTTTACTCTGATGTGCAAGGAATTGAGGCTCCTCGTTTCTTGAGTGTAATGTACTTATTTACACATAAAAACAGACAAAAGAAATTATAGTCTTCCCTCTCACTTTCTCCTATGAATAAAAACTCAAAGTGATTCTTTTTGTTTTTCTAATTTCTGAGAGAAGCAATTTTTTAATTAAAGGCATTCCAGGAGCAGTCAGGTGGCTCAGTGGATAGAGCATCAGCCCTGGAGTCAGGAGGACCTGAGTTCAAATCTGGTCTAATATACTTAATAATTACCTGTGTGATCTTGGGTGAGTCACTTAACCCTTGCAAAAGCAAAACAAAAATAACAAAAAAAGAAAGAAAGATAATTAAAGGTAGACTGAAGAAATGGCCCTGAAAAGTTACTTGGAAAACTCATGTATGTAGATTCTTGATTGTCAATCAATTAATAAATAGTTTCTAAGGCCCTACTTTGATGACCACTCTCTTCTCTTGTATTTTCCCTCTTTTCTTCTATAGTTAAGTTAAGGCAGAATATTATAGATTAGATAGTTTGTAGAATACGCTTTCGAGGCAGCTAGATGACTCAGTGGATAGAACACTAGATAGGATAGACCTAGAGTTGGAAAGACTTAGGTTTATATCTGGTCTCAATTACTTCAGATTTTATTCTCAAATAAACACAGATAGCTGTGTTACAGAGAAACTCACTTAACCTCTGTTTGCATTAATCCACTGGAGATGGCAATGGTGCAGCTCTTCAGTATCTTTGCCAAGAAAACTCCAAAGTCTGCTTAAGTCATGTGCTCACAAAGAATTGGACATGAATGAACAGCAACAAAACCCAGTGAATAAAAAGGGGGCAAGGCAAAAGAAAGTCCCTGCTGTCAAGGAGCTCACAATCAAATGAAGGAGACAAGCCAACATTTGCAAGCAAAGTATTATAGGATAAATAGGAAATAATTAAAAGAGAAAAAAGGATTAAAATTCAGAGGAGTTGGGAAAGGCTTAATTATAGAAAATAAGATTTTAATTGCACCTTAAAGTAAGGAAAGATAAGAAAGGAATGCATTGGAGACTTAGGGGGAAAAGTGAAAGGAAAATGCCTAGAATTGAGAAATGGAGTGACATTTATATATCAGCAAGGAAGTCAATGATCATTTGAATGAGAAGTATAACTGAACAAGTGGATGACTAGAGTTTCTCAAGTATCTACTAACCTAATGACTGAAAAATCTCTGTGACTGGTGGTTTTGACATTGTATAGATCCATTGTCTACTTGTCTGATGCATCCAACTTGCCCATGTGCCCTACTGAAGATGTGCCAGAGACTAAAACTAGTACTTTGCTTAATTTTTTTACAACCAGATTCAAAAAATGCTTCACTCAGTCTCTAAAGTTGTTCAATGTAAAAGGAAAGCAAATTATTAATTATGATATGTATGTAGAATAGTTCAACTCAGTCACAATGCATTATTCAAGCTAAGTTTTAAGATGTAAGATGAAGCAGAGAGATATCCTTTTCTTGTACTATAAGCATTGATCTCAATTGCTGCACAGTTTTACTTCATACCCAATGAAGCTATTCATATCTGGGGAATATATTAAAAGAGTTTACTAACTTGTTAGAAATAGAGGACCTTGAGTTTCAGGTAACACATGGCTAGGAAGGCCCCCTTTGACAGTCAATCTGATGAACCCCATGGAAGAAGTCAAATATATTGAAAAATAATTTTCAAAACATTAAATCTAAAAAATTAAACCACCACAGGTTAAAAATCTCTACTCTTGAGACTCTATTTGAAACACCTCCAGCTTCTAGCCAAGACAGTAGAGAAGAAAGGCACAGTTCTAAAAATCTCCTGATCTTTCCCCATATATGATATGAAACAAACCTCTTAACAGAAATCCAATCAACAAAACCCAGAAAGAAAAGCCAGGAGAAAGAACATCTACCTGTGGATTTGTCTTCCTCTGTCATGAGTGAGTCCAGGCACAGAGGGCAGATCAGCCATGGATCAGTCTGATTAGTGGTAGGGCTGGAACCTGGGAGCCTAAGGGCCCAAGAACTGGACCTGCTTGATCAGCTGCGGGGCTAGAGCCTGGTTGACTGTGGAGGCTTGGGTCATCTAAGGAACAGAGGCATTGGTGGTGGCACTAACCATCTGCAGCTTGCTGCCAGGGCTGGGGGGAGAGTTCCAGTGCAGGAGACACCGGTGATCCCTGGGCTCCTCTGGTCTGAGGAACTCCAAGCTCATGCCTCCATTTCAGCTGAAGCCTCTTCCCAGATTAAAGATACTCTGCCCCAGGCACAGGTATGTGAGCAACAGAATCACCTCAGCTTGACAACAGGGAGAGGGATGACCTCACCCCAGTGTATAACCCACCATTGATTGAAGAAAAAGTATTTAACAGCTCCTATCACTCCCTCCAGACCTCAATCAAGGTCACAGACATGCCAGAGAAAGCAACCAGCACTTCCTACTGGCCAGCTGGAGAAATTACACTCAGTGAACAAATCCTCTAGCACTCCCTATTGGCCAGCTGGAGATATTACACTCAGTAAGTAAAGCCTCTAGGGATCCCTACATCAAACCACTATGAACCAGCCCCTCCCCAACTCAAGGTTTTAGCAAAATGAAGGAAGGTCAGAAGAACAGTGGACCTATAGAAAAATTCTTGGAAGGAAAAGACTATAACTCAGAGAGACCTAGAAGCTCCGAGGAGAATATGATCTGGTCTCAAGCACAGAAAGACTCCCTTGAAGAAAGAAGGAAGGAACGTAAAAATCAACTGGAAAATCTGGGAAAAAAACCCAAGAGAAGACTAACATCCTGCAACAAGAAAACAAATCATTGGAAAATACAATTGGACAAATACAAAATGAGAATAATTTTCTCAGATCCTCAATTGGATAAAAACAAAGTGAGAATAATTTTCTCAGATCCTCAACTGGACAAATACAAAAAGAAATAATTCTCTCAAAATCTCAATTAGTCAAATGGAAAGCTCTTTCAAAATAGAATTGACTAATTGGAAAAGGAGTTGCAAAAGGTAAATGAAGAAAAGTCCTCTCTAAAAACAAATGGAGTCTGCAGAAATTAATGACTTCATGAGACAGAAAGAGTCTGATAAACAAAACAAAAAAATAGAAAAAAAGGAAAATGTAAAATACTTCATCAGCAAAACCACGGGCCTCGAGAATAGATTGAGGAGGGATAACCTGAGAATTATTGGTCTTCCTGGAAACATTGAAGAGAAAAAATCTTGCACATAATATTACAGGATCTAGTGATGGAAAATTGCCCTGATAGCATGGAACCAGAGCGCAAAGTAGTTATTGAAAGAATACATCGATCCTCTCTGGAAAGAGATCCCAAAATGAAAACACCAAGAAATGTTGCAGTCAAATACCAGAACTATCAGATAAAAGGGAAAATCCTGCAAGCATCTGGAAAGAAAAAATTTATTTACCAAGGATCCACAGTAAGGATTATGCAGGATCTACCTGCATCATCATTAAGGGATCAAAGGGCCTGGAATGAAATATTCCAAAGAGGAAAGGAACTTGGAATGCAGCCAAGAATCGACTATCCAGCAAAGCTGAGCCTTCTTTTTTCAGAGGAAAAGATGCAAATTTAATGAAATGGAAGAATTCCAAAAATTCCTGATGAAAAGACCAGAGCTAAATAGAAAATTTGTACATCAAATAGGAGGTTCAAGAGACACATGAAAATGTTTTCAAAAAGGGAGAGGGTAAAGAAAAAAACTGCTATCCAATAAGATGAAACTGGCTATATCCCAGCATGGGAAAAAGCTTCTCATAACTCTTGAGAATTGCAACTATGACAGAGAGAATATACCTAGCCAGAAGTGATGGACATGCATGACCTATCCATGAGACTGCTATCTGATGGGATGAAATTGGCTATAACACTGCTTGGGAAAAAGACTCTAATAATTCTCAAGAATTATAACTCTAATAGATATACTTAGCTAGAAGTGATGGATACTCAGAATTTTCTATGACTCAGATAGAATGATTTAAAAACACCTCCTCCTTAAAAGGGGGAACAGAAAGAGACAGGAAGAGAGAGGGGATTGAATTAGGTAAATCTCATTACATTAAGAGGTACAAAATACCTATGGTAATACAGGGGAAGAAGGGAGGAGATTAGAAGAAACACCTGAATCTTCTCATCAGACTTGACTTAAAGTCAACTTACACACATACTCAGTTAACTTAAAAAACATCTAACCTTTCAAGTACTAAAAGGAGAAAACAAGAGGGAGGAATGGAGAAAGGGAGGGGGAGAGAAAAAAGGGGAACTAACAAAAGAAAGGGAAGGGAAAAGGGAAAAAGGGAAAGGCAAAAGAAAGGGGAGGGAGTGGATATAAGAGGGCAAAAACGCTGATGGGGGTGGCATTCAGAAGCAAAATACTGAGGAATACAGATAAAGGACAAAAAAGGGGGAGAATACAAACAGAGGGAATATAGCATGGAGGGCAATAAAGAGTTAGTAATTATATCTTTGAATGTGAATGGGATGAACTCTCCCTTATAATGTAAGCAAATAGCAGAGTGGATTAAAAACCAGAATCTACAATATACTGCTTACAAAAAACTCATTTGAAGCAGATATATATATATATATATATATATATATATATATATATATATATATATATATATATATATATATATATATATATATATAAAAGGTAAAAGGTTGGAGCAAAATATATTTTGCTTCAGCTGAAGTGAAAAAAGTGGGGGTAACAATCCTTATCTCAGACAAAGCAGCAACAACAATAGATATTATTAAAAGAGATAAGGAAGGAAACTACATCCTCCTAAAATGTACCATAGACAATAAAGTTATTTCAATACTGAATATGTATGCACCCAATGCAATAACATCCAAACTCTTTGAGGAGAAGCTGAAAGAACTACAAGACATAGACAGCAAAATTCTACTAGTGGGAGACCTCACCCTCCCACTTTCAAATTTAGATAAATCTAATCATAAAATAAACAAGAAGGAAATTAAGGAGGCAAATAGATGGTTAGAAAACCTAGATATGATACACTTATGGAGAAAATTGAATGGGGATAGAAAGAAATATACCTTTTTCTCTGCAGTATATGGAACTTATACAAAAATTGGCCATAAAAACCTAATGATCAACTGCAGAAAGTCAGAAATAGTGAATACATAATTTTCAGATCACAATGCATATATGGACCCAGATATAGACCCAGAACTAATTCAAAACTGAATAACCTCATTTTAAAGAATGAGTGGATCAAACAACAAATTATAGAAAGAAATAATTATTTTATCCTAAATAATGACAATAATGAAACTACATACCAAAACCTGTGATATTCACTCAAAGAGGCCATCAGTGGATATAATATATCTTTAAATGCTTACATGAATAAATTAGAGAAAGAAGAAATCAATGAACTAAATGTGAAACTAAAAAAATTAGAGAAAGAACAAATTTTAAAAAACCCAATAAAATACCAAATTAGAAATTTTAAAAATTAAAGAAGAAATTAATAAAATTGAAAGCAAAAAAAATCTATTGAATTAATAAATAAAACCAAGAGTTGGTTTTATGAAAAAAAACAATACTATTGATAACCCTCTGGTCAATTTGATTAAAAAGAAAGAAGAAAACCAAATTCCTAGTATCATAAATGAAAAAGGTAAACTCACAACCAATGAGAAGGAAATTAAAGTAATAATTTGGAATTATTTTGCCCAACTATATACCAATAAATTTGACAATCTAAGTGAAATGGATGAATACTTACAAAAATATAAGTTGCCCAGGTTAAATGAAAAGGAGATTAAATACCTAAACAACCCTATCTCAGAAAAAGAAATTCAACAAGCCAACATTGAACTCTCTAAGAAAAAAATCTCCAGGACCTGATGGATTCACAAGTGAATTCTGCCAAACATTTAAGAAACAATTCATTCCAATTCTATATAAACTCTTTGGGAAAATAGGATAAGAAAGAACTCTGCCTAACTCATTCTGTGACAACAATATGGTGCTGATACCTAAACCAGGAAGAGTTAAAACAGAGAAAGAAAATTATAGGCCTATCTCCCTGATGAAAATAGATGCCAAAATCTTTTTAAAAATCTTCCAAAAAGATTACAAGTTATCATTAGGATTTTGACCAAGTAAGATTCATCCCAGGAATGCAGGGTTGGTTCAATATTAGGAAAACTGTTAGTTTAATTAATTATATCAACAACAAACTATCAGAAATTATATTATTATATCAATAGATGCCGAAAAAGCTTTTGACAATTTATAGCACCCATTCCTACTAAGAACACCAGGGAGTATAGGAATAAATGGACTGTTCCTTAGAATAATTAGCAGTATCTATCTGAAACCATCAACAAGCATTATATTCAATGGGCAGAGGCTAGAGGCATTCCCTATAAGATCAAGGGTGGAACAAGAATGCCCATTATCACCTACTATTCAAAATCATATTAGAAACATTAACTTCAGGAATTAGAGAAGAAAAAGAAATTAAAGGATTTAGAATTGTGAAGGAAGAGAAAAAACTCTCAATCTCTGCAGATGACATGATGGTATACCTAGAGAATTCCAAGAAGTCTTCCTAAAAGCTACTGGAAACAATTAGCAATTTTAGCAAAGTTGCAGGATATAAAATAAACCCTCATAAATCCTCAACTTTTCTATCTATATTTGACTAGAAAGATACAGCCGGAAGTGCTAGAAAGAGAAATCCCATTCAAAGTAATCTCAAACAATATAATTTGTCAAGGCAAACTCAGAAACTTTCTGAAAACAATTATAAAACATTTCCACACAAATTAAATAAGATTTAAATAACTGGGCAAACATCAACTGTTCATAAATAGGTAGAGCTAATATAATAAAAATGACAATTCTACCAAAACTAAACTATCTGTTTAGTGCCCTACCAATTAAAATTCCAAAAAATTATTTTAATGAGTTAGAAAAAAATGTAAGTAAATTCATATGGAGAAATAAAAAATCAATAATTTCCAGGGATTTAATGAAAAAAGTGCAAAAGAAGGTGGCTTAGCCCTACCTGATCTAAAGTTATAATCAGTCATCAAAACTTTCTGGCATTGGCCAAGAAATAGAGTGGTGGATCAGTGGAATAGACTAGGTGCAATAGCAGGAAATGATATAGTAACCTGCTTTTTGATAAACCCAAAGAGTCCAGCTATTGGGATAAAAACTCTCTCTTTTATAAATACTGCTGGGAAAATTGGAAGTTAGTATGGAAGAAACTTAGATTAGACCAACCCCTCACACCTTATACCAAGATAAGATTCAAATGGACACATGATTTTGACATAAAAAACAATACTAGAAGATCAAGGACTAGTTTACCTGTCAGATCTATGGAAAAAGGAAGCAGTTTATGACTAATGAAGAGATGGAGAACATCATTAAAAACAAACTAGATGATTTTGATTACATTAAATTAAAAAGCTTTTACACACATGAAACTACTGTAACCAAGATCAAAAGAAATGTAGTAAACTGGTAAACAATTTTTATAGCTAGTATTTCTGACAAAGGACTCATTTCTACATACATAGAGCTGAGTCAAATTTTAAAAAAAGAGCCATTCCCCAATAGACAAATGGTCAAAGGATATGCAAATGCAATTTACAAATGAGGAGATCAAGGCAATCCATAGCCATATAAAAAATTGCTCTAAATCATTAATTATTAAAGAAATGCAAATTAAAGCTTCTCTGAGGTACCACTTCACACTTCTCAGACTGGCCAATATGACCAGAAAGGATAATGATCATTATCCTCTGGATAATGTTGGAATGCTTGTGGGAAACTTCGGACAATATTACATTGTTGTTGGAGCTGTGAACTCATCCAACCTTTCTGGAGAGAAATTTGGAACTACACCCAAAGGGCTACAAAAATGAGCATACCCTTTGATCCAGCAATACCACTACTGGGTCTTTACCCTGCAGAGATGATGAAAAAGGGTAAAGGCATCACTTGTATAAAAATATTCATAGCATCCCTGTTTGTGGTAGTAAAGATTTGGAAATCAAATAAATGTCCTTCAGTTGGGGAGTGGCTTAGCAAACTGTGGTATATGTATGTCATGGAACACTTATTGTTCTATTAGAAACCAGGAGGCATGGGAATTCAGAGAAGCCTGAAGGGATTTGCATGAACTGATGTTGAGATGAGCAGAAACAGAAAAACTCTGTACTCCTTACCAGCAACATGGTGGCAATGATCAACCTTGATGGACTTGCTCATTCCATCAGAGAAACAATCAGGGACAATTTGGGGATGTCTGCAATGGAGTATACCATCTGTATCCAAAGAAAAAATATTGTGCAGTTTGAACAAAGACCAAGGACTATTAACTATAATTTAGGAAAAAAACCTGATATCTTATTGTCTGATCTCTTTATCTCTTATACTTTTTGTTTCTTCCTCAAGAATACGATTTCTCTCTCATCACACTCAATTTGGATCAATGTACAACATGGTAACAATGTAAAGACTGACAAATTGCCTTCTGTGGTGGGGTGGAGGGAGGGAAGTAAGATTAGGGGAAAAATTATAAAACTCAAAATAAATAAAATATTAAAAAAGAGGACCTTAATTATTCATCAGTTCATCAATCTAAATATTTGATCGTTTTTTAGTGTCACAAACTCCTTTGGCAATCTGGTACAGTCTACTTATCCTTCTTCAAAATTGTATTTATTTAATTCATTTTTGACAAGAATGATAAATTTCAATTAGAAGTAGTAAAAATAAAGATGTATTTTTTTATCATCTCTGGCTCCCCAAAATATATTCATAGACTCCTATCTTACCTCCAACAGCAGTTATATGGTAAAATGGATGAAGTACTGGACTTAGAATATAGACAACCTGAGTTCAAATATAAATGGTTATATGACCCTAGTCAAGACATTGCCTCATGCCTGTAAGGATTAAAACAGATAATATCTGTAAAAGTACTAAGCAGAGTGACTGACACATGGATAGGCACTTAGTAAATATTTATTTCTTTCCGTTCCCATTCTGCTCCAGGCTCAAGGTCCTTTTGAGTAAATTTGACTATGATATATACTGATTCCAATTTTTTCATAAATAGAATCGACACAGTTCTGATATAACCTAAGTTAACATGAGTCATAAGATCCAAGCAAGCCAAAATTCTGCTCAAAATCTTTATATTTATTAAGTGCTGAAATGTAGTCATTGTTTGATTTGATAAATGATTATTAAATACCTACTTTGTGCATTAATTTAATGGCACAAAGAAGAGCAGGATATTATACTTCCTTCTTGAGCTTTATAGATTAAAGTAGGACTTCATAACCTGTAGCCCATGAGCTTTTGTGAAAAAAAAATGTTTTGATAACCATCGTTCAATATAATGAATTTCCATTAAAATTTGATGTATTTATTTTAAGAATTTAAGAACATTATTCTGAGAAGAAAGCACAGGAACATGACTGGCATATAGTAGGCACTTAATGCATACATGTACACTGATTAATTGATTGAAGTCCTTGGCTTTTGATAAACTTCCAAAGGAATTCATGACTCACACACAACAGAAAACTAACCTCTTGTTAAGATGGGGATATATAAATAGATAACTAGGTGGTGTAATGAACAGAGTGCTAGCCCTGGAGTCAAAAGGATCTAACTTCAAATACCATCTCAGTTACATAATAGTTGTATGATTCTGGGTGAGTAAATTAATGCTGTTTGCTTCAGTTCCTCACCTGCAAAATGACTTGGAGAAATCTTTATCTTTTTTTGAATGTTCTTTTAATTTTATTTTGTTTAATCACATGCAAAGATGATTTTCAATAGTCATCTGTTTGTCATATTTTAAGTTTCATATTTTTCTACCTCCCTCCCTTTCCTTCCCCCTCACCATGGTAGTGAATAATCCTATATAGGTTTTACAAGTACAATCATGTTTAACATATCGCCATATTAGTCATATTGTGAAAGAAGAATCAAAAAGGGGAAAAAACCCAGTTTTAAAAAGTGAAAATAGTATGTGTTGGTCTTTATTCAGACTTCATAGATTTTTCTCTGAATGTGGATATTTTCCATCACCGGTCACTGTATCTTGTTGAGAAGAGCTAAGTCCATCATAATTGATCAACATGAAATGTTGCTGTTCATGTGTACAGTATTCTGGTTCTACTCACTTTACTCTAAGTTGAAGAAATCTTTGCCATGGAAATCCCATAAGGAATCACCAAGTCAGACATGACTGAAAGACTCCACAACATATAAATATAAGCAAGGTAGAATGAAAAATTGTAATCAGAGGAAGGAGAAACCACCTCTGTCTGGGAAGCCAGGGGCAACTTCAGGAAGGAGTTGTATTTGAGGTATAATTTAAAAACTGAGTGAGAATAAAAAAAATGGATTTTAAAGAAAATAGCATTATCCAGTGCCATACAAATGAGAACCATCTACACAATCTTGTCCACTCAAAATTGATTGCCTAAGATGGGAGGTGACAATCCTCTGAAAATCCATTGAATAGTTAATGAACTTGGAATAGCATAAAAGAGGTTAATAGACCCTCTACTTGAACTTTTCCATGCCTAGCAATAGATAATCCCATCCAGGTTGCCCTGTTGCTACTGTACTAACTCCAGACTTTAAACTTAATTCTCCCAGGTCAAGTTGAAAAAATGATAAAACTAATGAAAGCTCACAGGAGAGAGATGAAGATAAAATCAAAGAACAAAGAACTCCCAATCAATAAGGACCACCAAGTCAAAAGACCTCAAATATATAATGAAAGGCTACTTTGAGCTCTTAGTATGAAAAGAGTTTTATTTTTATAGCAACCTTCTGAAAAATAAAAACAATTTTCAGACAATATTTGGTCAACTTCCCTAAACAAAGAAATTAAGACTATCTCTACACTAATTAAGAGCAATATGATATTGGAGAGAGAGGAAAGTACCAACAATAATACATTCTGGAGTAGTAGAGCATGTCTGTGATCCAGACATGCTCTAATGGGGAGACTGAATCCACTTGATCTCTTGAGTTCAGAAATTCTGAGTTGAAGTAGGGGGAAAGTCAGTTGGTTCCCTGTACTAAATTGAGTAGCAATATGATGAACACCCTGGAAGGAAATTATCACCAAGTCATGTAAGGAAGAGAGAAGTAACCTACATCAGAAAGAGAGATTCTATGTAATTAGTGGCAACTGTATTTTTCAACCAGAAAAACCAAAAAAAAACAAATAGAAAGAGAGAAGGATGGACAGATAGAAAGACTGGGAGAGATAAAGACAGAAATAGAGGGGAAAAGGAAGGGAAGGGAAGGGAAGGGAAGGGAAGGGAAGGGAAGGGAAGGGAAGGGAAGGGAAGGGAAGGGAAGGGAAGGGAAGGGAAGAGAAGGGAAGGGAAGGGAAGGGGGATAAGGAAAGGAAAGGGAGGGAAAAGGGCATAGGGGAGAGGAGAGGAAAAGAGAGGGTAGAACATAAAGAGAAGAGAAAATGGTGGGAAGGAAGGGGGAGAGAAGATGGGGAAGTGAGAAGAGGGTAAGGAGGGGAGGAAAGGAGGGGAAGAAAAGGATAGGCAGGAAGAGGAGGAGAGAAAGGGAGGGGCAGAGAGGAGAGACAGAAAAGCAAGGCACAACCTATTTGGGTCTAAGAAATTATTTTCAAATAATCAATTTTATTTTAAATTTTATCTGAAAACACCTGACTCCTCTGGTCATTTCACAGTATCGTAATTCACTTTTTTATTGAATGAAAATGTTCATCGGTTTAGAGCTGGAAGGGATCTTAGAGATCATCTGTCCTGTTCAATTTCTTTTTACAGGTGAGGAAATTGAGCCTCAGGGCCATCAAGTGACATGTCTGAAGTCTTTCTCCAAGCCCTAACCCCTTTAGCAATATCAATTCCAAGTCTTTATTGAGCCTGTACTTCTTAGCACTGTCATACAAAAGAAGGGGGTAACATCCATGATCATAAAATTCAAGGAATTTGGGAACTTGTTGGGGAGATAAGATTCATATTTACATATATAGATACAAACAATTGAAGAGTTATTCCAAACCATATAGAAACAACACTAAATTGAGAACAACCAGGTGTTGTTTGGTATGGTATAGCCAGTTGTTTCCCATTAAAGTCAGAAAAAGAAAAAAACTAGTTTGTGTTGTGAGAATACACAGGTACCAGAGAGGGTTAGAAGAGAGGAAGGTCACATCCCAGACCAACCAGGCTTTATCATTTCATTCAAGTGCACTAAAGTAGGCCTCTGTCTGCAATGCCCTCTTTGGAAATGAAGAACAACAGTAACACATACTTTGAACTGCTTTCTAGTTCAATGAAGCATAATAATAAAAAGTACTTAAATAAGCTAGTGATTTCTCCTCTCTCAAGCAGGATTTTAATTACAGTTGAAGTGCTATTCTGAATAGGTATTATTTTAAAATTCACATTTATTTTAATAGAGACTTGCAAATAATTTTTTTTCTTTTTCTAAATCAACCCTTAGAGTTTTCACCAGGCTGAAAACCATGCAAGAGTGATTCAAATGGTACAAAAATAAATGAGAATTATTGGTCAGTATGATGATTACAAATTGCTTTTTTCCCATTTTAAAAAAACTTTGTTAAAAAAAAAAACCTCATTCTTTTTTCTCTGTGGAAAAATACAATTCACTTTAGGATGTAAATATGAACCATTTGATTTTCCCATAGCCAAGAAGACCCATAGGAAATTTAGCAAACCAAGCTCTACAGATGTTCTAGGGAAACTGCAGCCACAGTCAGAATATGCCTAATATATTTCAAACATGGGGGGGCGGGTTCAAGAAAAAGATAGATAATGAATGGAAGAAGGCCAGACAGTACCACGCACTGCAAACAACAGCTGTAGCTACAACTCATGTTGAGGATGCTGCTGCTGCTGCTAACACCATATATGTAGCATATCAGTCAAACATTGCCATTTGAATGCCAGATAAAATCCTGGTCTTCCCTTTCTTCACTTAGGAGCTCTCCCTTGCACTCCCTTGGCTTCTATTGCCCTCATCTTTCCTCCCACATCAGCCCTCCAAAAATTTGTCTTTAGAGAAACAAATTTAATAAGTTTATTGATGCTAACAAAGGTGACTTTGATTTGTTACCTCTCCCAGCAATATAAGAAGGTGGGATTTGAACTCATATCTCCAAATCCCATGGTCTTTCTCCTGTACCATGTTGACTCCATAATAATCTCATGCTCACCCTGACAGACATATACTTCATGCAAGATCAGTAGAGTTGCAGATCGAAAGTCAATCTCTCAGTGAAAATGTTCATTCAGTGGTTCTCAAAGAGTACTCCTCTATCCCCTAGACACTTGAGGATGACAGATACTCAACTCCTTCTTATATTCTTATATTCTTATCCAATTAAAATCTTGGCTTGTATAATCCACTAGGAAAACTCTTTCCTTTTTGATCTTCTATTCTTAAATGAATTTAAATCTCACAAACAATTCACAATGGAGTCAACTATACAGTATATCTTAATTATATTTGATTTTTACTCAAAAAGTTAAAAGAATATGATAAAAATAATATTAAAAACAAACTACTTGTAGTACAAGCACCTATTACTTCTTCTAAGCCAAGATGCATACAGTGAGTCTAGAGGAATGTCCTAAATGCAGAAGATTCCAGATCCAGATAAAGGTTCAAATACCTCTCCTTGGAGCATTCCAAAGGTTAGATTTATCAAAAGTACCCAAAACTTTCCTGCAAATGACATCAGAATCCTCCAGTTCCTCTCCTATGTTCAACCTCTTAAAGGTTTATAGTCAAGTCATCTGAGGAACTAAAAATCCATTTCGCAATTTTGCTGCTTTTCTGCTTATAGTGAACAATGATTTCTAATTCTGCTTTTCAACTGTTTCTTGGTGTTTCTATTCACTGACAGAACTCTGATTATCCTAATGATTATAGAAAAGTTCAACTTGGAGAGAAATTCTTCCTCTCTCTTTACCTTGACCCTACTCTTCCAAAGTCCATGCTGGCTCACTTAATCATTTTTCATCCTAGTCCCTTCAAAGTTTGTTTAGCTTTTCATTTCCTTGTTTTGTGCTGAGGTCAACACAAAATATCAGGCCAACAAATAAACAAATCAATCAATCAATCACAATCAACAAGATAAAAATCTCATATTTGCCAGATAGTGTACCAGAATTTTGGGATATAAGTCAAAGAATGAAATGATCCCTATTCTCAAGGAGTTCACATTCTAATGAAGGAGGTAGAAAGTACACATATATGGAGAAAACATAAAGATAATAAATACAAATATTTATAGTGACAAATCACAACTATAATGAAGTTATAGAGGAAAAGTACCAGAGGGAGGTGAATAAGAAAAGATTTCATGAAGAAGTTTGTTTTGAAGAGAACTCTAGGGGATACATTCAAGGCAAATGAGATAGAAAATACAAAATCATAGAGATGAGATAAAAATGATAAAAGGTCAGTAGGCTGGATCACAGAGTGTGGGAAGAAGAACAATATCTAATGATGCTAGAAATATAAATATGTTTGGACCACACTGTATAAAACTTTAAAGCTAGAGGATTTTGCATTTTGTATTTTATGTAAGAAATTATTAAAGTTCATGAAGTAGGGAAGTCATATGATCAGTTATGTACTTTAGATGTATTGTGTAGAGTAGATTAGACTGGAAAGACACTTGAGACAGGAAATTTATTTGATAAGTTATTAGATATATAGTGTGAGAAAGTTTGGGAAGCCAGAATAATGTGATTGAATAACAAACCCTCTTATAAATAAAAAACCCAACAATACTATTTTACCTTATTGAGGAGAATTCTTAAACAAGATGTCCCAATATGACCAGGTATTGTCTGGTTAAAGGAAAAGACTCACACACATAAATCCACAAAAATTCCCTTATATCAATTCATGGCCACCAATTTATTCTTTGTCATAACTTTTTATAATCATGGACTCAAAACACATAGTACAATTTTAATAATGGTAGTGGCGATAATGATACTGATGACATTTTCCATGACTGAATATGACTGTTTCTACAAGACCCACATATTGGCTGTCTCATTGGATGTCTTGGGAAAGAAAAGATATATCAAAGGCTCAATTATAAATTATTTATTGGACAATCAAGCTAAATATTTTTTATTCATTCAGCAACATCTAAAAATTTGTATTCAACAGCATGTGCATTTATAGGAATGATGCCAACCTTTATTTTAGTATGGCCCAAAGACAGATCCTCCACATATGGAAAATAAATTGATTCTACATATGAATCAAGGAATCAAAGAGTGGTAGGGGAGGAAGAGGGAAGAAAAGTACTTCCAAAGTATTTCAGAAGGCAACAAAATGTTTAAAAAAAAAAGTCAGCCTATTCAGAAAAAAATACCGAAATTCGATTAATAAAGAAATGAATAGATCTTACAGAGATGCAGGCTATAAAGAATGTTAAAATCTCAACATTGACAAGAAATTAAGATGTCATCTGGTCTAGTACATTATCTTGATTGAATCCCCCTTCTAATATTCTGGATAAATTAAACCTTCCATTTGAAAATCTCTATGCCATGAAACGCATTCTTTTCTAAGAAAACCCATTTTAATTTTGGATAGCTCTTCTTAGAAAATTCTCCTTCTATTCATTGTAGCCTCTCCATGTAGCTTCTTCATACTTGGTCTACTCTTACTCTCACATGTTAAGAAAAACTATTTCTTTCTTTATTCATTACAACCCTACAAATATATGATGAAAGAGATCTTGTCCCTTTTAAAAATGACTTTTCTCTAGGCTAAACATCCCCAATTATGTAATCTCAGAGTTGGAAAGGATCTCAGGGGTCATTCATTTAACCAGTCCACAACCAAATAAAAATCTTTTCTATGATCTCCGGAACTGTTGACTATCTAGCTTTTGTGTGAAGATATTCAGGGATGGGAAATAGTTTCATTTGTAAAGTCTATTCTACTTTTGGAAGTGATAGGCATTTTTTTAAATTTTTATTGAAGTAAAGTCACTGTGACTTTGGAACATGTACCCACTGAATCTAGTTTTATGCTTTCCAGCCATACAGAATAAATCTAACATATATATATATATATATATATATATATATATATATATACACATACATATATATACATACATATATATATACATATACATATATATGTATAATATGATATAAAAGTCCTTCAAAATAATTAAAATTGGCTGCTTAGGTAATCCTAAATTTCCCCTTCTCCAGGAAAGCCAAGTTCTTTCAAATGTGTATGTGACATGGTGTTTCTTCCCCTTATTACCATGATCACACTCCTCTGTGGAGTATCTTATTGTGTATGTCCTGGCTAAAATGTAGCACTCAAAACTGCCTTCACAGAACCCTAACCAAAATAAAGTATATAAAAACTATTGTAACTTTCATTCTTGACAGAAAACTCTTTTACTGCTGTCTTGATTTAAGTAGATTAGTTTTGCTTGGGGAAGGGAAGAATGACAGGGACTGCCTTATATTGTTAGTTCCAATGCAGTCCAAAGTCCCCTAGGTCTTTTTTCATGCAAACACTTGCCTAACCATACCTCCTCCATTTTTATACTTGTGCAATTAATGTTGACTCCCATGGAGGACTTTGCATTAGACTCTACTAGGTTATATTGCATAGGATTTTACACATTTTCTAAACTATTCAGATAGACTGGAATAGGCTTATAAAAGGGAAGGATCTCAGAAGCTATCTAACAGCTCTCATTTTATAGATGAAAAAACTCAGGTGCATGGAAGTCTAGTGAGTTGATCAAGGTCTACTAGTTAGTGACTACAAACAAGAATTTGAACCCCCATCCTCCAACTTCAGAACTAATGAACTTTCCAATAAATCATAAATCATGACTGTGCTCTCCAATATGGAAGCTATGCTTCCTATATTTGTGTCATATGCAAACAATAATTTGTGACTTCATTCAATTCATTAATAAAAAATTTTGGAAAACACAATATTTAAGCTGTTCCCTTAGCACAGTCCTATAGAAATCTTCTTCCAGTGTGATGTGAATGCAGTAATCCCTCAGAAATTGGGAGTTATTTTTTCAACCCACTTATTAAACCAATTTGGTAGGTACCTATTCTAGATATAGTACTATCTGTACTAGAATCTAGACATATATTCTCCAAAAAGGATAGTATCATCAAAAGCTTTGTTACCAAAGCCTATCTAAACAGAATATTGAAGTTAATCTGGCTATTCTAGAAGAATACATGGTTTCTCTTTGTTACCACCTCTTTTTTTTTGGAACAGGGATTTTGATGGTATGGAAAACTTCCAGCTGTGAAAACTCCCTCTCCCTCTACACTGCAGATCAGCAACCCTTCTTATAGCTTTTGAAAATTGTTTAGAGCACAGAGATGCTATGTGACTCGCCAAGAGTCTCACAGACAGTATTGTCAGAAGCAGCATTTGAACCTGAGTCTTCCTGGGTTTGAAATCAATCCATTACACCACATCATCTCACCAAATTTTGGCAAGAATTAAAGTCAAATTCAGTTACCCATCAGACTGGCTTTGAACCCAAAGAGAAAAAAAACTTATAAGGAGACTAACAAAATCATATTAAATGATATGGGAAATCATTGCATTTATTTCTGAGCATATTGGACCAGGATTGATCATAGCATTTCATCATAATCTATATCTTAAATGCTTATTTTGAAAACACTACCCTATATCATTTCTTTAAAAAGATGGAACAATGCCTGCCTGTTTCCAGGCCAACATCATACACTATTTCTATTTTTAATACAATAGTTGCTGCCCAACAAATGTCTCCCAAATACAACCTCTCTCAAAAAAAAAAAAAAGGACAATTACTGAAAACAGTTAAGTAAAACCATAGCATAGTGTCATGGTGATGATAGTATATGTAACTTTTAATTTTTGTAGTTGTTAACAGAAAGGACTTTGATAGTTTGGCATTAACATGGTTCATTATAGTTTATGTGAGTTTTGTTCCTTTTTAAGTGTTGTCTTTATTTACATTGTTATAGTCATTGTGTATGCTGACTTTGCTGTCTTCATTCTGCATCATATATTTCTTCCCATAAGTTTTTTTCCTGAACTCATCATTCTATCACACATTCTACTATACATTATTTCATTAAATGATAACTGCTCAATCAATAAGCAAATGTTTGTTTCAAATTTATTTAATCAAAAATCATATTGATATGGTGGCACAGTCAATAGAGTACCAGATCTGGAGTCAGGAAGTCTTACCTTCCTGAGTTAAAATCTAGCCTCAGACACTCATCAGAAATGTGACTCTAAGCAAGTCACTTCACTCAGTTTTCTCATCTAGAAAAAGAATTGGAGAAGGAAATGGCAAATCACTCCAGGATCTTTGTCAAGAAAACTCCAAATAAAGTCATGAACTCTGACCTTGGACAAATCACTTAATCCCATTGCTTTAAATAAATAAAAATTTAAAAAGACCAAGAATCATGAAGTGTTGGATTGAAATGACAGAAATGACTGCAAAAAACTCATAAATATTATGTATACCTGTATATTGTTTTACATTATATATGCTATATATTATTTTACATATGGGTCTTTTCATTAGCCTTCTTGGGGCAAAAACTCAAAAGTGAGATTTCTTTTTTTTAGAAAGATTTTATTTATTTTGAGTTTTACAATTTTCCCCCAGTCTTGCTTCCCTCCCCACACCCCCACAGAAGGCAGTCTTTACCTTGTTTCCATGGTATACATTAATCCAAGTTGAATGTGATAAGAGAGCAATCATATCCTTAAGGAAGAAAAATAAAGTATAAGAGGAAGCAAAATCACATAATAAGATAATGTTTTTTTCCCTATATTGAAGGTAATAGTCTTTGGTCTTTGTTAAAACTCAACAATTCTTTCTCTGGATGCAGAGGGTATTCTCCATTGCAGAAAGCTCAAATTATCCCTGATTGTTGCACTGATGGAATGAGCAAGTCCATCAAGGTTGATTATCACCCCTGTGTTGCAGTTAGGGTGCACAATATTTTTCTGGTTCTGCTCATCTCACTCAGCATCAGTTCATGCAAATCTTTCCATGCTTCCCTGAATTCCTATCCCTCCTGGTTTCTAATAGAACAGTAGTGTTCCATGACATACATATACCAGAGTTTGTTAGGCCATTCCCCAATTTAAGGACATTTACTTGATTTCCAAGTCTTTGCCATTACAAACAGGGCTGCCATGATTATTTTTGTACAAATGATAGTTTTACCCTTTTTCATAATCTCTGCAGAGCATAGACCCAGTAGGGGTATTGCTGGATCAAAGGGTATGCACAATTTTATTGCCATTTGGGCATAATTCCAAATTGCTCTCCAGAAAGGTTGGATGAGTTCACAGCTGCACCAACAATATATTAGTGTCCCAGATTTTACTCATCCCTTATTCCATTGATCATTCTCTTTTTTGGTCATATTGGCCAGTCTGAGAGGTGTGAGGTGGTACCTCAGAGATGCTCTAATTTGCATTTCTCTAATAAGTAATGATTTCGAGCAATTTTTCAGATGTCTATGAATCACTTTGATTTCCTCATCTGTAAATTGCCTTTTCATATCCTTTGGCCATTTTTCAATTGGGGAACAGCTCTTTTTTTAAATTTTACTCAGTTCTATGTATATTTTAGAATTGAGTCCTTTGTCAGAAATAGTAGTTGCACATGGGGGTGATGAGCAACCCTAATGGACTTGCTCATCCCTTCAATGCAACAACCAGGGACAATTTTGAGCTATCTGCAATAGAGAATACCATCTGTATCCAGAGAAAGAATTATGAACTTTGAACAAAGACCAAAGACTATTACCATCGAATTAGAAAAAAAAGGCATTATATCATAATGTAATTTTACTATCTCATACTTTATATTTCTTCCTTAAGGATATGATTTCTCTGTCATCACATTTAGCTGAGATCAATGTATAACATGGAACCAATGTAAACACTAACAGAATACCTTCTGTGGGGGGTGAGGAGAAGGAAGCAAGAATGGGGGAAAGTTGTAAAACTCAAAATAAATAAAATCTTTCTTTAAAAAATAGAAATACTAGTTGCAAAAATTGTTTCCCAAAGTACTACATTTGTTTTGATCTTGGTTACATTTGTTTTGTCTGTGCAAAAGCTTTTTAATTTAATGTAATCAAAATCATCTATTTTTTAATGATGTTCTCCATCTCTTCCTTGGTCATAAACTGCTTCCTTTTCCATAGATCTGACAGGTAAACTAGTATATAATCTTCTAGTTTGCTTATAATATTGTTTTTTATGTCTAGCTCCTGTATCCATTTTGATCTTATCCTTAGTATAGGGTGTGAGGTGTTGGTCTAATCTAAGTTTTTTCCCAATTTTCACAACAGTTTTTATCAAAGAGAGAGTTTTTATCCCAATAGCTGAGTCTCTCAAACAGCAGATTACTATAATTATTTCCTGCTATTGTACCTAGTCTATTCCACTGATCCACCACTCTATTTCTTAGCCAATACCAGACAGTTTTGATGACTGATGCTTTATAATGTTAGATCTGGTAAGGCTAAGCCACTTTCTTTTGCACTTTTTTTTCATAGAATCCCTAGAAATTCTTGATTTTTTATTTCTCCATATGAATTTACTTACAACTTTTTCTAGCTCATTAAAGTAATTTTTTTTTTGGAATTTTGATTGGTAGGGCACTAAACCGTTAGTTTAGTTTTGGTAGAATTGTCATTTTTATTATATTAGCTTGACCTATCCATGAGCAGTTGATGCTTGCCCATTTATTTAAATCTTTTTTTCTCTGTGTGAGAAGTGTTTTGTAATTCTTTTCAAAAAGTTTTTGAGTCTGCCTTGGCAGATAGACTTGCAGGTATTTTATATTGTCTGATATTACTTTGAATGGGATTTCTCTTGCTAGTCATATATAGAAATGTTAAGGATTTATGAGGGTTCATTTTATATCCTGTGACTTTACTAAAATTGCTAATTTTTTCTGGTAGTTTTTTAAATGATTTTTTGGGATTCTCCAGGTATACTATAAGAGTACTAGTGAGATTTCTTGATCAAAGTATATGAATAATTCACTAACCTGTCTTTCA
Source organism: Macrotis lagotis (assembly GCF_037893015.1). Taxonomy (NCBI): domain Eukaryota; kingdom Metazoa; phylum Chordata; class Mammalia; order Peramelemorphia; family Peramelidae; genus Macrotis; species Macrotis lagotis. The sequence goes on along the minus strand of NC_133660.1, from coordinate 61,768,279 downwards.
TAATTCTTCTTTCATATCCTATTTTTAGGAAAACTTCAGAAATTCAGTTGCAGTGAATTAGCATGTCTTTCTTCCCACACCTTTTCAACTACTAATTCTTATTATATATTTATCATCTTAACCAATTTGTCAGACACAAGATTTTAATTAATTTCTATTTCTTTGAATATTGGTCATCTCTCCAAAAAAATTTCAGATATTGCTTATGTTTTACCTTTACATTTGAAAACTATCTGTCATCATTTATAAGGAAATGACTTTGAATTTTCTAAATCTAAGCCAATTTGTTATATTTTTTAAACATCAAGTTTTCATTAGAGATGCATAATGCAAAAATTTTTGCTTTTTCATATCTTCTGTTCAAATTCCAGTTAATAATTGTTATAAGAATGTTTTAGTTTTCCACAATAATCTTTTATAATGTTGTTATTGTTTCCCTACCTAAAAACCCTTCTATTTTCTTTATTTTATATAGTATGATTTTTTATATTTGAATTATTTATTGAAATTTGTTGCTCTTAAATTTGAGAGTAATCTATTTTCCACTCACATAGTTTTCACTTTTCCCAGCTTCTATTGTCAGATAAATATACTTTACTCAGTTGTTAATGTTCTTGAGTTTCTTAAATATAATTACAAATATTTAATTCTATCTCATCTCATAGCTTATTGATTAATCTATATCAGATTATTTAGATAATTATTTAGAATACAATTTGGCATTTGGTTAATTACCAAATCCATTTAATATTTGCTTTAAAAGTATTTCCTTTTATAGTCTTGATCTTTTTTCTTCAATGTAGCTCTTTAAATGATTTTGTTTAATTTTGCAAAATATTCCCTTGGGTAATTTAATTATTATCACACTAAACCTGAAATATAATTTGAAACAGATTATTATTTTTACGATTTTTGGTCTGTCCAGGCATTTGCACTGATTATCTCATTCCTCTTATTTGTAAAAATTATTTTTGTTTGATTTTAAATAATTACTTTGTGTTCCTCCAAATATTTAATGCATTTAAATGGAATTTTTTCCTATCTCTTTCTCTTAATTTTTGTTAGCAAGATACAGAAATGCTATTGATTGTTTTATGCTTGTAATTTTGATCCTTTTATTAAACTAGGGTGTTTTTGTGTTCAGAGAAGACTAGTACCTCTGGTGTGAGGGCTACTGTGCTCTTTTCAGGACTGCTTTCCATCTTTGGTGTCCATCTGCCACCCAATTCTCACCTTTGATTCGAAGAAACTGTAGCATGCACAGTGCCTACACCCTGGTAAATCATTTTGACAGATGGGCTAAATGAGGCTAAAGTAACTCAAGCCCATTGGTGAGTTAAGAGGGGATTTCAATTCCCAGCATGTAAAGACTTCCCCTGGTGCAATGAGCAGCTGTGAACAATTTGTTCCAATAGTTCATGAAAGTGGCTGAAGCGGGCACTGAGAAGTACATGTTTGGTTAGACATTGAAATAGGTCTTCTATTACATCCTGAGCCATTGTCAGTCATCTTAACTCTGATGACACTGGAAGAGTAAGGTCTACTAATCAAAAGACTTTGCCCTAACCATCTCACCATTTTTTTACCTACCTCAAAGACCTGTAGTGACAGGCAGAGCATGAGGTACAGATACAATGAGAGCTGTAGGCACTACCCTGCATGGAAGTGGCCCAGACTAGAAAGTTATCTCACTAACTGAAGTCACAGTGGGATTCAGCAGCCTGCTAACTGAGCAATTTTTTAAAGGACTACACTGCCTATCTCCTGGCATAAGAAATAGACCAAAAATGATACCCTAACCCTTGTCGTGCAAACTGTGGCAGGTTGGAATCCCATCCTGCAGTCAAAACACCCTCCAAAAAATAACTGAAAAAATAATTCCAGTCACCTTTGGTCTATGGACTGTGTCCTTGATTATGGAAAGCATGAAGTCCAGTAAAACTAAAAGACAAACAATTCTCATTGCAACCAACATTCAAATAGCAGCCCTGAATGAAATAAGGTTGATAAATAAAGACTTGCTTATTAAAATTAGATTGGCCATAGTCATAGGGAGCACTGTGAAGCTGTAATGAGTTTCACAATCAAAACTGATCTAGTAAACAATCTGATATGCCTCACAAAAGACATGAATGATGGACTCATGATTATTCTAGTACTACTTGCAAGAAATCACCAAGCTAACATCATCAATGCATGTTTCCAACATGGCAACCCTAATGAAGTCAAAGAAAAAAATTATGAAGACCTGGAGATTCTCATCATCAATGTGCCAAAAGAGGTCAAGCTTGTAATTCTAGGTAACTTTAATGCTAGAATAGGAACAGATTATCAGTTATGGCAGTGAATCCTTGGAGAAGACTGGAGTCAGAAAAAGTAACAATGGCCACTTACTAGTGAAGATTTGTGCATCTCATAACTTCTCAGCACCGAAACTGTCTGTTTATATAAATACTATAAGATTTTGTGGATGTACCATCACAGCAAACATTGACATTTAATAAACTATATCACTATAAGAAGAGACAAAGGATATGAGAATAAAAAAGACAATGAATGTATAGTGCAGCGTACTAGAACAATCATAGACTTATACTATACAAGCTAAACATTTACATTCAACATTGGCAGGAGCCCCAAGAAAAGATGATTATCAGAAGAATCAATATTAACAGATTAAAGTGCTTCTTTGTGTGTGAAGAATTGGTGCTAACTTGGAGGGAAAGTTGGGCCAACCTAGAGTTAGCCACAGTGGAGTGGGAAAGGAAAGCAGCTTTCACAGATTTGATGTACAGCATCACATTTGCTCATCTGAATCAGAACACTCACAAACATTAAGGCTTGTTTGAAGAAAATGACAGGAAAATCTAGAAGTTACTAAATGAAGAATGAGAACTCCACAGAATTTACCTGAAGAATAGTTCATCCATCTTTAAGAAGGCATGTTTAATGTCATTAAAATAAAGTGAAAGTGATGAGATACAGAAGTCTTAGCTCAGTAGGAAGGCAGAAGAAGTTCAGTTTTATGATTATAATAATAAGGTAAAACATTTTTATGATGCCCTGTAGACTATTTATGGGCCAAACACCTATGGTGCATCTTAACTATGCACCCTGATGGAGTCATTGACTATTCCATTCTAGCCAAATTTTCAACTTAAGGAGATACTTCGAATGCCATTAAGCTCTTCTCATGTGGCAAAGTGCCTGATGCTGATTCTATTCCAGTTGAGAATTAAAACACAGGGAGTCCACTGATCATGAAAAAGTTGATGTAAATCTGAGTTAAATGGCAAGAAGAGAATAATCCAAGGACTTCACAGATGCCTCCATTGTCCATTTCTATAAAGGAAAGGAAAATGGTTGTCCTATGATATTTACAGGAGATCTCTTCCTTAGTCCTTGCTGGCAAGATTCTTACCAGAGTACTCCTTAATAGATTGATCCTTTGCCTCAAAGATGGTCCTCTACCCAAGAAACAGTGTGGCTTCAGAAAGGGCCAAAGGATGGTCAATATGGTATTTGTTGTCTGGACTAGAGATGCCAGGAACAAAACAGAGGTATGTCTACAACATTCTAAGGCCTTTGATATTTTCAGTCAAGAGGGCTTTTGGAAGATCATGGCAAAATTTGGTTACCTGAAGAAGCCCAACAATATTATACTCCAGTTCTACAATGGCATGCTTGCAGAGATTCTGAATAATGGATGATGCTCTTGCACTGTCAGCATCACTAATGGGGTGAAGTATGACTGTGTGCTTGTTCCCATGCTTTTAAGCATAATGTTTTCAGCAATGTTATCAGCCACCTTCAAATGCAGCAAAATGATTTAACTTGAAAAGACTGTAAGTCAAGACTAAAGTGAAGAAAGAGTTGGTACATGGTTCATGATGCATTAGTCTCTGAGGCTGAGATGCAGCAGAGTATGAATCAATTCTCTGCCACTTGTGTCAATTTTGGCCTGACAAATAGTGTCAGAACACCCTGAGGTTCTCTACCAGCCAGCACCACACCATTCATACATGGAAATATGAGTGACAACAAATGGAGAAATTCTTAATGCTTACTTCCTTTGGTAGTGTACTTTTCAGGGATGTCCAATAGAAGATGAGGTTGATACATGCATTGCCAAGAGTTAATTCAGTGTTTGGGAGGACCAATGGAAAGCATGGGAGAGAAGCAGTTATTAAGTTGACTACCGAACTGAAGGTTTACAGAGCTGTTGTGCTAACCTCATTGTATGTCTATTAAATCTGGACAATATTCCAGCTCCATGCAAGAAAACTGAACCATTTCTATTTGAATTGTCTTAGGGAAATCCTGAAAATCATGTAGCAAGATAAAGTATCCCCTTCCAGCCAAGATGGCAGAGAGAAGACAGGCACAGTTCTAAAGTTTCCTGATCTCTTCCCCATCTATCACATGAAACAAGCCTCTTAAAAGAAATCCGACCCACAAAACCCAGAAAGAAAAGCCAGAAGAAAGAGCATCTACCTCAGGATTTGTCTCCTGCAGCAGCTTTGGCCGAATTTGGGTGGGTGAGTCTGGGCTCAGAGGGAGGATCAGACCCGGATCAGCCAGATTAACAGCTGAATTGGAACCAGGAGTCGGAGGGGCAGAGAGCTGGACCTGCTGGATCAGTGGTGGGGCTGGAAGAAAGGGGCTTGGGTCCATGGGAAAGCAGAGGCGCTGGTGTAGGTGCTGTCCCCCTGGAGCTTGGGGAGCAGGCTGGTCGGGGGGAGAGTCCTTCTGCAGGAGAGCTGCAGACACCATCCCTAGGCTCCTAGGGTCTGAGAAATTCAAAGTCCATGCCTCCATTTCCCAGAGGCCTCTTCCCAAACAAACACATGCAAACTATTTCTGCTTCAGGCCCAGGTGTGTGAGCAGAAGAAGCAGCCCAGCTGAGAAATGACCTCAGGCCAGGGTAAAGCCCACCATTGATTGAAGGAAAAAGAATTCAATAGCTCCAACTCCTCCCTTCCGGCAAAGGGAGAAGGCCTCTCGACCAAGGTCACAGGTGCTTCAGAGAGGGCAACCAGCATTTCCTACTAGCCAGCCAGAGAAACTGCACTCAGTAAAGCCTTTAGGGATCCCAAGCCCAGGTGAACCAACCCCTCCCCCAACTCAAGGTCTTAGCATAATGCAGAAGGGTCAGCAAAAAGGTGGATCCATAGAAAAATTCCTGGAAGGGAAAGACCCCAACTCAGACAGAGCTGGAACCTCTGAGTAGAATACAATCTGGTCTCCAGCACAGAAAGACTTAATTGAAGAAATAAAGAAGGAGCATACAAATTTGGGAGAGACAATTAATACCTTGCAACAAGAAAACAATTTGGACATCAAACAGGAGGTTCAAGAGAAATATGAAAAGGTAAAAAAAAGGAGAGGCAGTAAAAGGGGAAAAAATGTAATCCAGTAAGTTGAAACTGGCTATATCCCAGCATGGGGGGAAAAAAAGATTCTCATAACCTTGAGAAATGTAACTCTAACAGAGAGAATACACCTAGCCAGAAATGATGGACATTCATGACCTATCCATGAGACTACTATCTAATGGGATATAACTGGCTTTAACCCGACTTGGGAGAAAGACTCTAATAACTCTCAGGAATTTTGACTCTATTTGATAGAATATACAGAACTAGAAGGGACAGACACTCAGAATTTTCTATGACTTAGATAGAATGATCTAAAAAAAACTACCTCCCTAATGAGGGGGACAGGAAAGATATGGGAGGAGGGAGGGGATTGAATGGGGTAAATCTCATTACACTAAGAGATACAAAAAACCTATGGCAATAGTGGGGAAGAAGGAAGCAGAGGAGAAACACCTGAATCTTCTTCTCATCAGACTTGGCTTAAAGTCAATCTACACATACTCAGTTAACTTATAAAACATCTAACCTTTCAAGTATTAAAAGGGGAAAAGGGGATGGTGGACAGAGAAAGGGAAGGGGAGTGGGGGAAATAAGGGGAAATAACAAAAGGAAGGGAAGGGAAAAGGGAAAAAGGGAAAGGGGAAAGAAAGGGGAGGGTGTGATATAGGAGGGCAAACACACTGAAGGGGGTAGTTATCAGAAATAAAAGACTGGGGAATATGGATAAAATGGGGGGAAAGGGGAAAAATACAAACAGAGGGAAGATAGCATGGAGGGCAATAAAGAATTAGTAATCATAAGCTTGAATGTGAATGGGATGAACTCTCTCTTAAAATGTAAGCAAATAGCAGAGTGGATTAAAAACCAGAATCCTACAATATGCCGCTTACAATAAATTCATTTGAGGCAGAGAGAGACATATAGAGTAAAGGTAAAAGGTTGGAGCAAAATATATTTTGCTTCAGCTGAAGTAAAAAAAGCAGGGGTAGCAATCCTTATCTCAGACAAAGCAGCAGCAAAAATAGCATTAAAAGAGATAAGGTAGGAAACTTTATCCTCCTGAAAGGTACCATGGACAATAAAGTCATTTCAATATTGAATATATATGCGCCCAGTGGGGAAGCACCCAAATTCTTAGAGGAGAAACTGAAAGAACTACAGGAAGACATAGACAGCAAAACTCTACTAGTGGGAGACCTCAACATCCTGCTCTCAGATCTAGATTGATCAAATCATAAAACAAACAAGAAAGAAATTAGAGAGGTAAATATATTGCTAGAAAAATTAGATATGGTAGATTTATGGAGGAAACTGAATGGGGATAGAAAGGAATATACCTTTTTCTCTGTAGTACATGGAACTTATACAAAAATTGACCATGTACTAGGACATAAAAACCTAATGATCAACTGCAGAAAGGCAGAAATAATGAATACATCTTTCTGAGATCACAATGCAATAAAGGTCATATGCAATACTGGGCCAAGGAGATATAGACCCAGAACAAATTGGAAACTAAATAACCTCATTTTAAAAAATGAGTGGACCAAAAAACATATTATAGAAAGAATTAACCATTTTATCCTAGATAATGATGATAATGAAACAACATACCAAAACCTATGGGATTCATTCAAAGCAACTCTCAGGGGATATATTATAGCTCTAAATGCTTATATGAATAAATTGGAGAAAGAGGAAATCAATGAACTAAACATGCAACTAAAAAAATTAGAGAAAGAACAAATCAAAAATCCCCAATTAAATACCAAATTAGAAATTCTAAAATTAAAGGAGAAATTAATAAAATTGAAAGCAAAAAAAAACTATTGACTTAATAAATAAAAGCAAAAGTTGGTATTATGAAAAAATCAATAAAATTGATAAAACACTGGTCAATTTGATTTAAAAAAAGAAAGAAGAAAACCAAATTGCTAGTATCATAAATGAAAAAGGTGAACTCACACCAATGAGGATGAAATTAAAGTAATAATTTGAAATTATGTTGCACAACTCTATGCCAATAAATTTGATAATCTAAGTGAAATAGATGAATATTTACAAAAATATAAGTTGCCCAGGTTAAATGAAGAAGAGATTAAATACCTAAACAACCCTATCTCAGAAAAAGAAATTCAAAAAGCCATTACTGAACTCCCTAAAAAAAATCTCCAGGACCTGATGGATTCACAAGTGAATTCTGCCAAACATTTAAGGAACAATTGGTTCCAATCCTATATAAACTCTTTGGAAAAATAGGATAAGAAGGAACTCTGCCTAACTCATTCTGTGACACCAATATGGTGCTGATACCTAAACCAGGAAGAGTTAAAACAGAGAAAGAAAATTATAAACCTATTTCCCTGATGAATATAGATGCAAAAATCCTAAATAAAATCTTAGCAAAATGATTACAACTAGTTATCACTAGGATAATACATTATGATCAATAGGATTTATTCCAGGAATGCAGGGTTGGTTCAATATTAGGAAAACTGTTAGCATACTCAATTATATCAACAACAAACCTATCAGAAATCGTATGATCATATCAATAGATACTGAAAAAGCTTTTGACAAAATACAGCATCCATTCCTATTAAAAACACTAGAGAATGTAGGAATAAGTGGACTGCTCCTTAAAATAATTAGCAGTATCTATCTGAAACCATCAACAAGAATTATATTCAATGGGGAGAAGTTAGAGGCATTCGCAATAAGAACAGGGGTGAAACAAGGGTGCCCATTATCACCACTACTATTCAATATTGTATTAGAAATATTAGCATCAGCAATTAGAGTATAAAAAGAAATAAAAGGAATTAGAATTGGGAAGGAAGAAACAAAACTCTCACTCTTTGCAGATGACATGATTATCTACCTAGAGAATCTCAAGAAATCATCTAAAAAACTACTGGAAACAATTAACAATTTTAGCAAAGTTGCAGGTTATAAAATAAACCTTCAAAAATCCTCAACTTTTCTATATATGACTAGCAAGAAACAACAGGAAGAGCTAGAAAGAGAAATCCCATTCAAAGTAACCTCAGAAAATATAAAATATTTGGGAGTCTATTTGCCAAGACAGACTCAGAATCTTTTTGAAAACAATTATAAAACACTTCTCACTCAAATTAAATTAGATTTAAATAACTGGGCAAATATCAACTGCTCATGGATAGGTAGAGCTGATATAATAAAAATGAGAATTCTACCAAAACTAAACTATCTGTTTAGTGCCCTACCAATCAAAATTCCAAAAAATTACTTTAACGGGTTAGAAAAAATTGTAAGTAAATTCATATGGAGAAATAAAAAGCCAAGAATTGCCAGGAGCTTAATGAAAAAAAAGAGCAAAAGAAGGTGGCTTAGCCCTACCTGATCTAAAATTATATTATAAAGCATCAGTCATCAAAACTGTTTGGTATTGGCTAAGAAATAGAGTGGTGGACCAGTGGAATAGACTAGGTGTAAAAGCAGGAGATGATTATAGTAATCTGCTGTTTGATAAACCCAAAGAATCTGGCCATTGGGATAAAACTTCCTCTTTGATAAAAATTGCTGGGATAATTGGAAGTTAGCATGGAAGAAACTCAGATTAGACCCGCACCTCACACCCTTTACCAAGATCGAAATGGTTACAGGACATAGACTTAAAAAATAATACTATAAGCAAATTAGAAGATCAAGGACTAGTCTACCTGTCAGATCTATGGAAAGGGTAACAGTTTATGACTACGGAAGAGTTGGAGAACATCACCAAAAACCAATTAGATGATTTCTATTACATTAAATTAAAAAGCTTTTGCACAGATAAAACCAATGTAACCAAGATCAAAAGAAATGTGGTAAATTGGGAAACAATCTTTACAACTAGTAATTCTGACAAAGGACTCATTTCTAAAATATACAGAGAACTGAGTCATATTTTTAAAACAAAAAGCCATTCCCCAGTTGGCAAATGATCAAAGGATATGCAAAGGCAATTTATAGATGAGGAGATCAAAGTAATCCATAGCCATAAGAAAAACTGCTCTAAATCATTAATTATTAGAGAAATGCAAATTAAAGTTTCTCTGAGGTACCACCTCACAACCTCTCAGATTGGCAAGTATGACCAGGAAGGATAATGATCATTGTTGGAAGGGGTGTGGGAAATCTGGGGCACTATTACACTGTTGGTGGAGCTGTGAACTCATCCAACCCTTCTGGAGAGCTATTTGGAACTATGCCCAAAGGGCAACAAAAATGTGCATACCCTTTGACCCAGCAATACCACTACTGGGTCTATACCCTGAAGAGATGAGGAAAAAGGGTAAAAACATTACTTGTACAAAACTATTTACAGCAGCCCTGTTTGTGGTGGCAAAGAATTGGAAATCCAGTAAATGTCCCTTCAATTGGGGAATGACTTAGCAAACTCTGGTATATGTATGTCATGGAACACTATTGTTCTATTAGAAACCAGGAGGGATGGGATTTCAGGGAAACCTGGAGGGATTTGCATGAACTGATGCTGAATGAGATGAGCAGAACCAGAAAAACACTGTACACCCTAACAGCAACATGGGAGTGATGTTCAACCTTGAAGGACTTGCTCATTCCATCAGTGCAACAATCAGGAACAATTTTGAGCTGTCTGCAAAGGAGAGTACCATCTGTATCCAGATAAGGAGCTGTGGAGTTTGAACAAAGTGCAAGGACTATTCCCCTTAATTTAGAAAAAAAAACAGATATCTTATTGTCTGATCTTGTTACCTCTTAGACTTCTCTTCTTTTTAAGGATATGATTTCTCTCTCATCACACCCAATTTGGACCAAGGTACAACATGGAAACAAAGTAAAGACTGACAGAGTGCTTTCTGTGAGGGGGGGAAGCAAGATTGGGAGAAAATTGTAAAACTCAAATAATATCTTTAATAAAAATAAATTTAAAAAAGGATAAGGTATCCCGCACTGAACTCATTTCTCAAACTGTGTTGCCAAGCATTCAAACTTCTACAGATGGCAAAACTGAAATTTGTTGGCCACATTACTTGAATGCCAAAAATGTGTTTGTCTAAAAGACTATTGTTTGAAAAACTCATACCAGGTAAGTCTTCCCAGGGAGGACAGAAAAAGCAATATAATATTTTATACACGATGTCATTGAGGAACTTCATCAAAAAAATCTTTATTTCCTTAATTAATAGAGGAGAATTTAGATAATTCTTTTGCTCTCTTTTTTCTTGTGTTCAAAAATGACTTTGAATTTTATCTGGGAAAATTTTATTATTTTTAAGAAATCATATTTTTGTATTTTTTAAATATAAATGCAATATGTTCATTTAACTCATCTAAAATGTAGGTACAGGGGTGGCTAGGTGGTGCAGTGGATAGAGCAACAGCCTTCAAGTCAGGAGTACCTGGGTTCAAATCCAGCCTCAGACACTTAAATAATTATCTAGCTGTGTGGCCTTGGGCAAGCAAGCCACTTAACCCCTTTTGCCTTGCTAAAATAAAATAAAATAAAATAAAATAAAATAAAATAAAATAAAATAAAACAAAACAAAACAAAATAAAATAAAATAAAATAAAACAAAACAAAACAAAATAAAATAAAATAAAATAAAACAAAACAAAATTGAGTAAAATAAAATAAAATAAAATAAAAATAATAAAATAAAATAAAATGTAGGTACAGGGGAAGCTAGATAACACAGTGGATAGAGCACTGGCCCTGGAGTCAGTAATACCTGAGTTCAAATCTGACCTCAGACACTTAACTATTTACTTTGGGAAAGTCACAACCCTGTCTCTATACCAAGAAAAGAATTAAAATATAGCTTCAGATGATTTCTTTTTTATTTCACCTATGGAAAATTCTCTTTTCAGCATTCAATAGTAGTATGAATTTTGATAAAAGTTTATGTCTTTCTATTAATATACAAGCATTTCTGCTTGGAGAAAGGTCCAAATAAAGTTTTCCTCTTGCTAAATGGAATTCTCTTTCTTTTCTACCACTTACATTTTAGTCCATTAGTACATTATAGTTCACAGTGGAGTAAAACCAAGATTCATAATTTAAGTTTAGGGCTTTTGACTGATCGAATACAATGACAGCAAGGTAAAAGTCAATTCAATCTTGGAAGAAATAAATTTCTGATATCAAGCACTCCATCTTTAACAGTATCATTTTCAATGAGGTCAAAAGTGAATAAAGATATACTCCTTTTATTTGAATTAAACAAGTACATTTGCATTCTTGATTTTGTCACTATAAGTAAGACTAAATCTCTTAGTTTCAGAGAATTGAGAATTCTCTTTTATAATGATGATATTCTATTCAAGGAAAACTAATTAGAACTTTGATACAAATGAGTGTAAGTACTTCAGACATGCACATTGCTATAATATTATTTTTGAATACTTAATAATACAGCTAAAGCCTTAGTACTATATGCTTTCCCAGTAGTCAGCATAATTGGATACTATTTGCTTTGATATGGCTTTCATTCCATTGTGATTTCTTGAATAAGTTATTACAACTGAAGTTATAAGGTACAGTGCACTGATTTATCTCAGATACTTTCCAGGTATGACATTTGCAAGTCACTTAAACTCTGCCTCAGTTTCCTAAACTATAAAATGAGAATAATAAGAGCATCCATAATCAAGGGTGTTTGTGAAGATAAAATAGACAGTTATTTGTAAAGCACTCTAAAATTGCCAGCTATCATTAGCTATTATTATCTCTAATAGCACTGAGGTTTTCCAGGAAGAAATCCAAGTATGAGTCCAAGAAATAGAGCTGGAGTGACATGCTATGTCCCATAACTTCATGGTATATGAGATCATTGACACTATCTTAAAAATTTTCTGGATTATGCTTTTCTGATTTTTAATCATTTTTAGAAATGCATCAGATTCAACTTTGTACAATCATTCTCTGAAGTTATCTTTTTTCATATATTCCCTCATTTGAAAATCTACAAATTTCCAGTCTTTGATTTTATATATCACTGAATAACACCATCAAAATAAGCTTTATTCTCTCACATCTATACATATTGATCAAATTTCTTTTGTGATTTTTATTTCATTTGTTTCCTTTGGGGTTTAACCATGCCTTTGAATTTATGAATGTATTCTTCAAATTAAAACAAAACCTACACTTTTTTGTTTTATTATCCTGATAACATTTTTAAGTAAATTATACTTAATGTAGATCAACAGTAAGACTCTTTTTTAGTTGGAAATTAAGTGATGCTATTTATTCCTATAAAACTATGCACATGATATACATTAATTTTTCAATATTTTTGTTTTAGGTTTTTTGTTTATTTTTCATTGAGTCTATTATGTACTTTAAGGTCACTATTTCCCACCAGGCTGCACTACTTTGCACTATTTCTCTGACTGATTTCTTCACCATGTGGCAGGAGGTTCATTATTGGGATAATCTCTTCAGTCTCTAAGATCTCATCTCTGCCTATTTGATTAGAGGGTAGGGTCATGAATTCCAAACTTCTATTTAAGGAGAAAATTTAAGATGAGATATCTCATTTCCCAAATGTCCACACTACTTGGGGACTTCTCTCACTTCTCCACCATGAACAATACCTTCTCCTCATCCTCGCTACCATAAGACTTTCTGTTCTCTTCCCTATCTTTCAAACTAATTTAGTGTCTGATCTTCTTTCATTAGATGCTATGCTCTTTGAGATCAAAGACTGTCTTTTTTTCATATTTGTATCACTAGCATTTAGCACTGTGTCTGATACATAGTAGATGCTATAAAATAGTTGCTATCTTTTATAATTGAATAAAACCAAAATGTACAGTGTTTGGCTGATCAGAAAAATACTGGCTCAGAGGGATTTACCACAGGTCAAGCACAAATAGTACATTTAAGATGGAGATGTCTTCTAGATTGTGCCTCTCTTGTTTCTGCCTTGCTCATAGGACAGAGCATCTTTGATACTGGCCCACCATTCTAGGATAGTCACATATTTCATGTGTCCCATTCAATTCCAATATTCTTCAGAGAGATCTTGAGAGTGTCCTTGTATCACGTCTGGCCTCCATGTGAGCACCTGCTCTGTGTGAATTTTTCATATAACAATCTTTTAGGCAAACATGTGTTTGAACAAGGAAAGTTTGAAAGATTGGCAATTCTTGTAAGCAGCATATTGTAGGATTCTGGTTTTTAATCCACTCTGCTATTTGCTTACATTTTAAGGGAGAGTTCATCCCATTCACGTTCAAGGTTATGATTACTAATTCTTTATTGCCCTCCATGCTATCTTCTCTCTGTTTGTATTTTCCCCCTTCCCCCCTTTATCCATATTCCCCAGTATTTTGTTTCTGAATAACACCCCCTTCAGTGTGTTTGCCCTCCTATATCACCCCCTCCCCTTTCTTTCCCCTTTCCCTTTTTCCCTTTTCCCTTCCCTTCCTTTTGTTATTTCCCCTTTTTGACCCCACTCCCCTTCCCTTTCTCTGCCCCCCATCCCCTTTGCCCCTTTTAATACTTGAAAGGTTAGATGTCTTATAAGTTAACTGAGTATGTGTAGATTGACTTTAAGCCAACTCTGATGAGAAGAAGATTCAGGTGTTTCTCCTCTGCTCCCTTCTTCCCCACTATTACCATAGGATTTTTGTACCTTTTAGTGTAATGAGATTTACCCCATTCAATCCCCTCCCTCCTCCCATATCTTTCCTGTACCCCTTTTTAAGGAGGAGGTGTTTTTTAGATCATTCTATGTAAGTCATAGAAAATGTTGAGTGTCTACTGCTTCTAGTTCTGTATATTCTATCGAATAGAGTCAAAATTCCTGAGAGTCTTTCTCCCAAGTGGGGATAAAACCAGTTACATCCCATTAGATAGCAGTCTCATGGATAGGTCATGAATGTCCATCATTTCTGGCTAGGTGTATTTTCTCTGTTAGAGTTACAATTCTCAAGATTTATGAGAATCTTTTTCCCCCATGCTAGGATATAGCCAGTTTCAACTTACTGGATAGCATTTTTTTCCTTTTATCACCCCCCCCCTTTTTTTAACCTTTGCATGCGTCTCTTGAACCTCCTGTTTGATGTCCAAATTTTCTGTTTAGCTTTGGTCTTTTCATCAGAATTTTTTGGAATTCTTTCATTTCGTTAAATCTCCATCTTTTTCCCTAGAAGAGAAGGCTCAGCTTTGCAGGATAGTGGATTCTTGGTTGCATTCCAAGCTCCCTTGCTCTTCTAAATATCTTGTTCCAGGCCCTTCTATCCTATAATGTTGGTGCAGCCAGGTCCTGCATGATCCTTACTGTGGCTCCTTGATATTTAAATTGTTTCTTTCTGGCTGCTTGCAGGATTTTCTCTATCTGATAGTTCTGGAGTTTGGCCACAACATTCATTGGTGTTTTCATTTTAGGACTTTTTTTTCTGGTGGGGATTGATGTACTCTTTCAATAACTACTTTTACCTCTGATTCCATGATATCAGGGCAGTTTTCCTTCACTAGATCTTGTAATATTAAGTCCAGGCTTTTTTTCTCTTCAATGTTTTCAGGAAGTCCTATAATTTTCCGGTTGCCCCTCCTCAATCTATTTTCGAGGTCAGTGGTTTTGTTGATGAGGTATTTTACATTTTCTTCTACTTTTTTTTCTATTTTTTTATTTTGTTTAACTGACTCTTGCTGTCTCATGGATTCATTATTTCTGTAGACTCCATTCCTTTTTGGGGGGAGGAGTTTTCTTCATTAACCTTTTGCAACTCCTTTTCCAATTGGTCAATTCTACTTTCAAAAGAGCTTTCCATTTGACCAATTGAAGTTTTGAGAGATTATTTTCTTTTTGCATTTGCCCAATTGAGGATCTGAGAGATTTATTCTCCTTAAGTATTTGTCCTGTTGTACTTTCTAAGGTTTTGTTTTCTTGTTGCAAGGTATTGTCTCTCCCAATTTTTTCAGCTCCTTCCTTATTTCTTCAAGGAAGTCTTTCTGTGCTGAAGACCAGATCATATTCTCCTCAGAGGTTCCAAGAATTTTTCTATGGATCCACCTTTCCGCTGACCCTTCTTTTGCTAAGACCTGAGTTGGGGAGGGGCTGGTTCACAGGGGCTCTGGATCACTAAAGGCTTTACTCACTGAGTGCAATTTCTCTGGCTTGCCAGTAGGAGGTGTTAGTTGCTTTCTCTGGAGTGTCTGTGACCTTGATTGAGACCTTCTCCCTTTGCTTGAAAGGAGGAGTTGGAGCCATTGAATTCTTTTGCCTTCAATCAATGGTGCTCTTTGCCCTGGCCTGAGGTCATTCCTCAGCTGGGCTGGTTCTTCTGCTCACACACCTGGGCAGAAGTAGTTTGCATATGTTTGCTCTGGGAAGAGGTCTGTGCTGTAATGGGACTCTGAGTTCCTTAGACCAAAGGAGACCAGGGATGGCGCCCCCAGCTCTCCTGCTCTGGAACTCTCCCCCCAGCCCTGTCTGCAAGGTCCCAGGGGACAGCACCAACACCAGTGCCTCTACTGCCTAGTTGACTCAAGCCCTTGCCATCTAGCCTCACCGCTGATCCAGCAGGTCCAGCTCTCAGACTCTGGGTTCCAATTCAGCTGCTAATCTGGTTGATCCAGGGCTGATCCTCCCTCTGAGCCCAGACTCAAGGGCCGGAATTCGTCCAGTGCTGCTACTGAAGACAAATCCTGAGGTAGATGTTCTTTCTCCTGGCTTTTCTTTCTGAGTTTTATGGGTCAGATTTCTTTTAAGAGGTTTGTTTCATGTGATAGATGGTGAAGAGAGCAGGAGACTTTAGAACTGTGCCTGTCTTCTCTCCACCATCTTGGCCAGACGTCGAAAGATTGGCAATTCAACTGGAGAAAGGAATTCAGTGTCTGGTACCTTATCTAACCAGGTGATCTTCAGAATCTTCCTAACATAATTCACATGGAAACAATTCAATTTCCTGTCATAGTACTGATATTTTTACCCACATTGAAGTCCTGTGGTGACAGGCTAGTGATGAAGCAGCAAGTGTAGATATACTGGAAACTGTATTCACAACCCAGAGCACTGGCAGCCCAGTCTATAAGGTCATCTTCTCATTGGAATGAAGGAGCACTGGGATTTGCCAACCCCTGGGTGTCTAAATAGTCTTTTGAAAGGACTACACCACCTGATGTGAAGAAAGGACCAGAAATGATGCTCTAAAAATCATCTGCTTCACCTAAACTAAAAGTCCACTCAGTACAGCTTTAACAGGACAGTTTACCCTGTAGTTAAAGCACAAAAAAATGTGCAAAAACCTTTCTGAAGATGATTCCACTCACCATTGGTATGTGAAATGTGCATGTATTTATGAACATGTAATACAGCAGAACTGAAAAACCAAGTTATCATTTTGAGAACTCAGCTAGTATTGCATTCAAATAGCAGCCCTCAGTAAAACAAGGCTGGCAAATGAAGACCAGTTAACCAAAATCAGAGCTAGATGCATTCCTTTCTTTTTTCTTTTTATGCTATTTTACAAGGCAATGAGGATAAGTGAATTGTCTATGGTCACACAGCTAAGTAATTTTAAGTGTCTGAGGTTGGATTTGAACTCAGGGCCTCTTTATTTCAAGGTCAGTGATCAATCTACTATGCTACCTAGATGCTCTTGATACCTGTTTTTCTAAAGTGGTCACAGTGATAAGAAGTGCTGTGCAAAGATTTGACAAACAGTTCTAATCTAATCTAATCAATAATTTGTATGACTCCGTAAAAGAATGAAGAACAAGACATTCATGACAATGCAATGGCCATTTACTGAAAAGTGCCATACTACCAATTTCAGTGCATATGTTCCCAACATGATAAATCCTGGTAAGGTCAAATACAAATTTTTCTGAAGACCTGAGACCCTCCTCATCAATATATAAAATAGGACAAGTTTGTAGTGCTGGGTGATTTTAATTCAAGAGTAGATATAAACTATCACAGATGGTAGGGAGTCATTGGAAAGAATGGGTTGGAAACAGAGACAGCAACAGTAACAGTCTCTTACTCCTGAAGCACCAAAAATGTTTGCTGTTAATATTGAGATTTTTTTAAAGCCTTTGCTATTCCATTTGGAAATAATGCTGTAGTACTTGGGTGAGTATAATTGTAATCCTCATCTTTTCTTTTTTTTTTGTTTTCAAAGAGAATCCCATGGATACATAAAGAATACTTTTTTTGAGACTCTGCTTTTTTAGAGAGACATTTCATGTTTTGAATGTAAGGGCCCATCAATTTTGTCCCAAAGCTAAAAGTTTAGCTTGAATTTTGCATATTAAAATCATGAACAAGGTCAGTTAGGTGTTTGAGTTATTAAAAAGCAGTCTGAAAACAGAGGTTATTTCAAAATAGTAATCAAACCTTTTTGAATCTTTTCAATTGTCATACTGAACCTCACTGTTAACATCTGAACCATGAATTTCTTTATTCAAATTCCAATGTTCTAGTGCTATCAGTAAGTGGGTAAATAAATACATTGCCTACTGGTTAATAACCATACAGTTAACTTAGAGTCAATCCTTAGAGGCACATATTCAGTAAGCATCAACGACAATCTTGAGGCAGTTAGGTGTTACAATGGTTAGAATACCAGACTTAGCATCAGGAACCTGAGTTCAATTTGGGCCTCAGACACTTGGCACTTACTAGCTATGTGTTCATGGCCAAGTCACTTAAACCCATTGCCTCACAAAAACCAAAATAAAATAAAATAAAATGTAGATTTGTTTCATGGTCCCTTTGTTCTCTCTAAATGGTAGCACAAAGGTGGGGTTCCAGCCTTATCTTAATGATCTCTCACTTCACAACTTTATGAAGTCATCCCTTGCTATTTTTTCCCTTATTCCAGTCATTCTGGAGAGATTGTACTTTTCCTCAAAAATAGCCCACACTCTACATGTACCGTTGTTATCAACTCTTCCCCTCCCTTCCAAAAGACTATTCTCATTATGATCTCTTGTTTTCCTCTAATCATCGATATATTTCTATTAGTCCCTTCCCCAATATATAGAAATATCACTGTCTTTTAACAAATCCTAACACGCTCACAAAGTGGTTCATTATGTCTCTCCTCTCATTCTCAGTCAACAGTCAATTCTTTTTCATCACACAGTAACTCATTTTTTTCACATACACATTCAATTCATTAATTTTATCATTCATTAATAACCCACTTCTAATTTTTTGTCATTTTTATCTCCACATCTCTCATATACAGTCCCTTTCCTCCCCACTGAAGTACGAAAATGTTTGTTCATGTCTTCATCACCTCACACCTTATAAAGATATATATCAGAGTAATGAAGTGATTTTAACTGTCTCCACAATCCAGGATCTCAAAAGCCTGAACAAGTTAAGGAAATAAATGAACTAATAACAAAAATAATGTCTAATGTATAAATTCGCACTCTATACTCCTGACAGAAGCCCTCACCATGCTCCTGATATCAGGGCTACTCAAACCAAGAAACATAATTACAATAGAACTCAACTCTACACTCATCCCCATACCTACACCCCACTCCCAACCCCCTCCATACATACACACATACACACAAACACACATACACACACACACACACACACACACACGCACATACACACACACACACACACACACACACACACACACACACACACCTTCTTTCCTTCTTTTAGTGCCAAGGAGATCCAAACTTCAAATGGAAAGAATTTGTCCATGCTGCTATGATAGCATGGTAGCACTTTGTGTTGTTCAACTAAAGAAACAAAGGAAGAAATGTTCAGGGTGCATAATTTGGGCTAGGGTGTATGAAGCACTCAACTAAATCTAAAGAAGGAATGTACTAAATTCAGAAACAATTTTTATGACCAGTGTTTCTGACAAAGGACTCATTTCTAAAATATATAGAGAACTGAGTCAAATTTATTTTTAAAAAAGTCATTCCCCAGTTGATAAGTGGTCAAATGATATGGAAAGGCAATTCTCAGATGAAGAAATTAAAGCTATCTATAGTCATATGACAAATTTCTCTAAATTATTATTGATTAGAGAAATGCAAGTTAAAGCATCTCTGTTATACCACCTCACACCTCTCAGATTGGCCAATATGACTAAAAAGGAAAATGATCACTATTGGAGGGGAGGTGGGAAAAATGGGACACTAATGTATTGTTGTTGGAGTTGTGAACTGACCCAACCTTTCTGGAGAGCAATTTGGAATTATGCCCAAAGGGCAATGAAAATGTAATTCAGTAGTACTACTAGTAGATGTGTATCCCAAAGAGATCATGAAAAAGGGTAAAAATTCCACTGAACAAAAATATTCATAGCAGCTCTTTTTGTAGTGGCAAAAACTTGGAAATTGTGGGGATGTCCATAAATTAGGGATTGGCTAAACACACTGTGGTATATATTTGTGATAGAACACTATTGTTCTATAAGAAATCATGAGGGACAGGATTTCAGAAAATCTTATGAATTGATGCTGAGTGAAATGAACAGAATCATAAGAACATTATATATATTAACAACAACATGGGGTCATGATTAACCATGATGGTTATTCATTTCAGCAGCACGATGATCAAAGGCAATTTTAAAAGTCTTGTGTTGGGAAAATACCATCCATATCCAGAGAAGGAACTGTGGAGTTTAAATGAAGACCAAACCTTATTATCCTCAGTTTTTAAAAGTTGCTGTGTACTGTGTCTTTGTTTCTCTCTAATGCTTTCTTTCTTCTGTTTGGATCTGATTCTTCTTTCACAACATGTTCAATATGATCCATGTTTAGCATCATGATAAATATAGAACCTATATCAGATTGCTTTCTATCAGAGGGTGGGGGGGGGGGAGGGAAAGAAGATAGGGAGAAAAATTGTAAAACTCAAAACCTTGCAAAAATAATTGGTAAAAATTGCTGTTGCATGTAGTTGGAAAAACAAATTAAATTTAAAAATATGGCAAATTGAAGCAAATAAATGGTTACATTTATTTGCCAATAAAAAATTCAGCCTGAAGAAAGGTGCCCAGCATCTATTTAAGGTAAATTCCATATCCAGAGACTGAAGCTGGTGAACTGTTAATGGTTTAGCATAGAAGAAGGGTTCAACTCTTTGGGACCCAGGCCTCAGAGAACTGCCATCAAATGCTTGGGAGATTGAGCAATAGAAGAAGATGGGGGAAAAAAAGACTAAAATTTTCAAAGATCTCAGTAGGAAGTTAGCTCAATTAAATCCGAGTATGAGAGTACAGCTATTAATTGCAAAAGGAAGTATGCCTTGCAGAACAGGTAAAAGGGGGTGAGGAATATGTTAGCAAGACAAAGGAAAATGAATTAACATCTGATGAGGCAAAGAAACTTGTGGATTTCTAAGAGAGCATGGGTCTATATGTTTCTTGATGGTTTAAAAAAGAAATAAAATGAGTAAAAGAAGAATTTATGGCCTATATAGAAGAAATAATTGGTGGGGGGGAAATGAATCATAGTGGCAAAGAAGCAAAGGGATAATCATGAAGCAAAAAGTAATAATATCAGAAGAAAGCATGATACTCATACAAGCAAATTTTAAAGTTAAGATCAACTTAGAACTGGGATCCTATTCTATTATTCCTAGTTGGGGTATCCAAATGATTTGATCTCCTTTCAACACTCTAATATTTTTCAAAGTAAACTCTTCAGGCTCCATGTTACACTCAGCTAAGAGTATCAAGGAGGTACCTCTTGGTTTTTGGAACTGGAGCCATGATTAAGAGGGATGACCTGGGTATTCATATTGTGCCACTGGGGATGAAATTTTTGGACTGATGCAAGACTGACCAGAGAGAAAACATTTGCCAAAAATGTTTTCATTAATCAAAAACATAAGTCAAAGGTTTAAAGACAATGAGACACCATCATAGCCAAATAGCAAACTAGTTGCTTTATTCCCGTGACCCATGGAGTTCCATGGGGATTATAGTTTCAAATCTGAATAGCATAGACCATCAAGTAACAGTTCAGCTTTGCCCTATTGTTGAAGCTTATGGGCAAATCTTACCATATTGACAAATAGATACGGATTAACTTTACCCTTCTGTTGAAAGATTATCATCACAAAAAATATCATACTGATGATTAGATTATCAAGAGAATGGTCAGCTTTACTCTACTATCATAACTTTGTCACCATGAAAATACCATATCAAATGCTGTGGTGCCTCAATTACATGGGAAGGGCCTTCATCTAAAAGTCTCCTACTATATCCAGACCAAAACCAGAAGTTCTGTTTCCTGTATTATCAGGTCACTGAATTAAGCTGGATCTAGAAGAGTTAGAAGAATGTCTTTGCACAACATTCCCCTCACTTTAATCAACATAATGTATATATCATGATCTTCTTTGATTACAAAGGATAACAATAATAAGAACAATTTAAGGATTAGAGATTTCTCAGAGCAAAGTCAAAAAGCCCAAATACCTTAATTCAGGAAATAATATAATAAAACTGCCTAGAACATCTTAACACATAAAACAAATTCCCAATCAAAAGAACCCATTCATTCACCTCTAGAAATAAAAAAAAGAAAATCATGTAGCAAACTCCAAGATATATAGTAGTTAAATTTAACAATTCTACTAACAAACAACAAACTCTGCAAGTGATCAGGAAAAAGACCTTGAAATATAAAGGAAGGAAATTCAAATAACACAAGACTATTCTTCATAGACCAGTGTATCTAGATGAAAGTACTTAAAAACTCTTCTACCTCAAAAGTTTTAATTCCATTAGGAACACAGAGAATAAAGAACTAAAAAAAAAAAAAGCACGGGAGCTATGAATAAAAGACTTGACTAGACAAAAAAGGTAGATAAACAAAGAAGAAAATGAGGGAAAGAAATTCTTTTGGAAAAAAGGGATAGAAAAATATAATTTAAAATATTGAAAGGACAAAAAAATGTTAAGAGAAGGAAAAAAGGATAATTTTACTTCGCTGCTTAAATAGAGGGCAGGGGAAGGAAGAGGCAAATAATTAAATATTTAAAGAAATAAAAACTAGGGAAAAGAGTAACAAATTGGGGGCTGTGAGAGCGAGTGAAAGAGAGCCAGAGAGAATCTGGTTGCCAAAAAAAAATGCATTCAATTTGAGTCATATTGAGTTTAAGATGAATATGGATCATCCAGTTCAAGATGTCTGACTGACACATAAAGCTGAGTCTGGAAGTTAGACGAGAATAGGACTAAATAATTTCTGAGAATATAATTGAATCCATGGGAACTAATGAGATCAAGTGATAGAGTTTGTAGAGAGAAAAGAAAAGGACCCAGGACAAAACCTTGGGGATATACATGGTTGATATACATGGTGTGACCTAGGGAAGATCCAACAATGGAGAATGAGAAGGAAAGATCAGACAGGTAGGAAGTGAAATGGGAAAGAATGATGTCATAGAAACCAAAAAAAAAGGAGAGAGCATCAAGGGGAAGTATTAAAATTTTAAAGTATTAAAGGACTGAGAAAAGG
Source organism: Macrotis lagotis (assembly GCF_037893015.1). Lineage (NCBI taxonomy): Eukaryota > Metazoa > Chordata > Mammalia > Peramelemorphia > Peramelidae > Macrotis > Macrotis lagotis. The sequence goes on along the minus strand of NC_133660.1, from coordinate 61,745,422 downwards.
TCATTAGATTTGGGAATCTCTAAGCTATCAGATAACTTTGGAGATAGCAGATTCAGTGGAATGATATCTTTCTGAAGTCAAAATCTAGAGAGTTAAGAAGAGAGTGAAAAGAAAGGAATAGAGATACCAACTTTGTTTTTTTTTTCAAAGAGTTTAATCACTTTGTAACGATAGCTATTGGAGACAGAGAGGAGTGAGAGCTCTTTGAGGATAGTGTAAAAATAAGAATGTTATTAGGGAGCAATGCAGCATAATATAACACATAACAAACTTTGGAAGATGGACTCACTTTAGAGACATACTGAGAATTTAAATGATGTACACCAACAACTGTAGACTATTAAAAACAAGAAGAAAATTAAAAATATTGTTTAAACAAGTGACAGTCTGCACATGACTGATAAAACTTTCTGTTATATATAGTTTCTCTGCAAAAGTGATCGCATGTGATCATGTCCCAGACTTCTCTTACATATAACTACCACATAAATTGATATAGCAGAGAACCAACCAACTACTTACCACTCCCTCCATTGTTGCCATAACTCTCAGTCAACAACAGGTAACTCTCCAAAATGAATATATCAATATTCATGTCACTTAATAACAATGGAGGGGTAGCTGGGTGGTGCAGTGGATAAGACACTGGCCCTGGAGTCACAAGGACTTGAGTTCAAATCCAGCTTCAGATACTTAATAATTACCTAGCTGTGTGACCTTGAGCAAGTTACTTAACCTTACAAAAATAAAAAAATGGAATTTAATTTATTTCTTTAAAAATTCTGTAACAAAAAAAGAATAAGAAAAAATGTGTAGAATAATGTATTTTTGCATCATATACTTTGGTGATATTGGATTATAGATCTTTCTCCCTTTTTTCTCTCCACTTTGTGACTCTCAAGACCATCTTAGTTTCTTGGGAGGAGTTAAATGATGCAATTTATTCCTGTATTTTTTAAACAGTATACATTGAAAATGATCTATTAATTTTTCAAATATTTAATGGAATAATAGAATCATGCACTTGGAGTCTGAAGAGCTCTAACTTTCTCACTTTACAGATGAAGAAATTGAGGATTAGACTGGTAAAGTGATCAGTTAAGTCTTAATATATTAAGTGCCTGATTAGGTTGTAAACCCAGGTCCTCTCAATCCACTTCAGCCATGCTTTCAATCTACCATGACACCCTTGAAAATCCAATTATAACAGATTTTTCTTCCTCATATTTTAATTCTTTTCTGTTACTGAAAATTAATCATTTTTATATTCTATTTCTTTTGTTAATTTGAATATTTTTTATTTTTTGTTATGCATCCATTTCATTGATACTTTTAGTATCATAGGGGCTACCTATAGAACAGTGGAAAGTGCACTAGACCTGAGCCAAGGGGACCTGAGTGCAAATGTGGCCTCAGACACCTGACACTTGATAACCATTTGAACCAGGCAATTATGTGTGTGCATGTATATGTACATCTACATGTACATGTATATGTATATGTGTGTATGTGTATATGTATGTATATATGTATAGGTATATGTATACATATACACATACGTATACATATACGTATACGCATATGTATACGTATATGTATGCGTATATGTATATGTATATGTATATGTATATGTATATGTATATGTATATGTATATGTATGCATATATAGCTATATATATATGCACATGCATATACAAATACAACTGAGTACAGAAGTTTCTAAAAATTTTATTTTTTCATTTCCTTTTAGTATTTCTTTCATTTCTTTATCTTTTTCTCCCACCATTAAATTAGTTAAAAGTTAATGATCTGGGGGTGGCGGCTAGGTGGTTCAGTGGATAGAGCACCAGCCCTGGAGTCAGGAGTACCTGTGTTCAAATCTGGCCTCAGACACTTCATAATACCTAGCTGTGTGGCCTTGGGCAAGCCACTTAACCCTTTTGCCTTGCAAAAAAAAGTGTTAATGGTCTGAGAAAATCTCACAGCTTGTTAATGAGTGCAAAATTTTTTTGTTTTAAATTTGTTTATTTTTCTTCCTATTTTAAAATGTTTACTTTTGAGTCTTTGCACATTATTAACTAATTGATGCCCTAGATTTTTTTAAAAAAATATTACAATTCCATTAATTTCTATATTTTGTTAATATGGTCAGTGATACAAATTTTCTTCTAATGATTTGTTCTATTTGCACACTTTATAATAAATGTATTTTATCATCTTAATCATTATTTAATATTTGTATGATTTTGTCTGATTATTTTATTAGTAAAGAGTCATTCATTTACATTTAAAGCTGCACCTTTTATTCATATCTCTTTTATTGGTTATACTTCTAATATTTGCTTTTGATCTATAAAGGATGTATTTAGAGCTTTTGCTTTTCTACATTTATTTATGTTATTAAGGCTCCAGAACATAATCCCTTCTTATAAAAGTACATATGATACTGAAAAATGAAAATACTAGTATTCAGTAATTATTTAAAATTTTTTTACAATAATTTTTCTATTCAACAATGAGACTATGTCTACTCAATCTATTTTTCTTCCATTGGTCTATTCAGATCTATTTTTTCTTTTTCTACATATTTGTTTGATTTATGAGCCTAAGAAAAGATACTTTGTAGTCACCTATAAATGTTTACTTTGTATATGAATTTTCCAAATTTCAGAGAAAAAAAATTTTAGCTAGATGGGAATATTAATGCAATAGTTCTTAACCTGAAGTCTGTGAATTTTTGCTTTTATTATTTTTATAATTGTATTTTAATATTCTTTTTCCTCTGTAATTCTGCATTTTTTTTGTTTCATTCACTAAAATCTTTTGTGGAAGAGTTCCTAGATTTCATTAGATTGTCAAAAAGATAAATTATACACCTAAACTTGCATAAAGTTAAAAGAGCTTAGCAGGGGTTGGAGTGCTTACCTTGGAGTTGTTGAATCTAGACAAGACACTTTACAGTGTCATAACAACTTTTTTAAGACTTATAGTTAGGAGAGTGCCATCTGTATCCAGATAAGGAGCTGTGGAGTTTGAACAAAGTGCAAGGACTATTCCCTTTAATTAGGAAAAAAACAGATATCTTATTGTCTGATCTTGTTACCTCTTAGACTTCTTGTCTCTTCCCTAAGGATATGATTTCTCTCTTATCACACTCAATTTGGATCAATGTAAAACATGGAAACAAAGTAAAGACTGACAGAGTGCTTTCCGTGTGTGGGGGGGGGGGGGGAGTAAGATTGGGGAGAAAATTGTAAAACTCAAATAATATCTTTAATAAAAAAAAAGACTTATATAATTGTTGATCCACATTAGTAGAAACAGTATTTTTGTCAAAATTTTCATCTAGCAATGAAATCAGTTGTCTAATACAGCTTTCCAAAAATCATAAGCTGTATTAACTTTAAATACAGTATGATTTCTTATTTTTCTCTCATGAATCTATTTTTCCTATTGTTGTCACATAAAATAATGATTGCGCTCCTGTTTTAATTCAACTGGAGTATAAACCACTTTATTCTAATTCATCATTGACCTTGTGTTTTGATGACTCTGTGGATAGCCATGCTGCCTCTATTGAAAGAAATAGAGAAAGAAATAAGTATCATTCTATCAAGAATATTAAAGTTTAAAATCCTGAAGCTACAAAATTGACAAAGTAACTCATTGATGTGGGGTGGGGCAAGTATTTTGTATTTTGAGAGGGCATTGCAAGGCAATGGGGTTAAGTGACTTGCCTAAGGTCACACAGGGAGGTAATAATTATGTTTCTGAGAGTAGATTTGAACTCAAGTCTTCCTGACTCCAGGGCCAGTTCTCTATCCACTGCACCACCTAGCTGCACCAAATATTTTCTATTTTTATAAAACAGGTCTAATGTCATATTCCCTTAGATGAAATGGTTGTTCTCAAAATTAAGCTTCTGAGTGCCCCTGTTTTGCTTATCTTAGTCATTCTTTTAGCCCTTGACCCTAGTTTCTCCAGTTTCATGATTTTTCATGTAGGAAAAAAAAATAGTTTCACCTCCCTCAAAACCTAGCATCCTCTACAATTATTCCACAACCACTGCAAATGACCAAAAAACGCCTGTCTGGGAATGCATTTACAAAACAATTTCTTTAGGAAAATAAAGTCACATAAATGGGTTAAAAACAAAACAACACTAGGTTTGTGAAATTAGAACTGAAATGCACAATTAAGAACTTATAGTCTGTGTGTTTGTGTGTGTCTGTCTATGTGCTGTTTTTTCTCACCCTCACCCCCCCAGGACCTTAATAGGGTCAAGGATTGATAAACATAGGATGTATTCCTTCTCAATAAGCCACCAATCTTTCTTGCAGAGTACTTAGCAGTATCCATAACAACCACCATTCCTTGAAGATTTTAATTGCAGCATTCTTTGGAATTGTTGATGGTTTATTGTGACAGAAAGAAGACAACTCAGGAAGGAATATTCATTGATAAATGTGTTTCAAAGTAAGATACAGAGGAAGCATCTTTGAATTCTGTTCTTCTGGCAAGGTGGTAGTTGGATCTAGTTGGAAAAGAAAGACAGGATGCAATTTACATGATATCCTTTTATGCAAAGAGACTATTGTCAAGCAAGGTCTCATTCTCTGATGGAGAAAACTGAATGTTACATTTAGGACAAAAGCAGTGGGAGTTGTGAAAACAAAGAAAATTAGAGAGTGTAGTTCAATTTATTTAACCACAAAGACTGTAAAAAAATAAAAATCTGCTAAAAATAAATAGGATTTATTAATGGGAATTTTTTCCAAGGAATATATATTGCAAAACTGAATATTGGCAGGTATTACCTCTGCAATGAAAGAAACTCTATTATTCCATGCATGGACGAATTTGGATAGGTGGTTCTCATTAACACTAATGGAAGTTCTATTTGTTAATCTTCCCTACATTAATGGGAGAATACATCTGACAAAAGAGTTACCAGTACAGAAAAAAAATGGCCTAAGGAAAAATTGCAGCAGGGGGTATATTAGAGAACTCAATAAAAGAGTTCAGCAAGGAAGTATAAACAAGGAAAATTATTTAGAAATCTATGCAGAAAGATGGGCAATGAAGGGGGGAAAGGAGAATAGGGGGGGGGGGAAAGAGTACCCCAGAGGAATGAAATGCCATCTGAATGTCAGTCAACCTAAGAGATAAAAGAAATGTTGCTTATTGTTTGTTGACCTTACCCAAATATATAAAGAAAATCTATAAAAGGGTGATAGGCATCCATTTCTGTTTGTTGTGGAATACAGATTACAATATAAAAATTCTTTAAGGTTCACAAAAAGTCTGTTTGACAATGCTCTATGTGTGTTGCAATATCCCCTTCCTACATATTGATATGAAAGAAATGTTTTCACCTAACATTGATCTACCTGAGAAACCAGTAGAAAAAAATTTAGAAAGAAAAATTTTAGTATAAATATTAAATTAATATTTTGATTTTAATATTAAAGATTTTCCAATGTGAATATATTGCAAATGATTTTTTAAAATCACATAATTTCATTTCTGATTTCATCTGTAAAATGGCATGGGCATTGGATTTGAACATCCAAATGGTCTCTTCCTGTTCTAAATATATGAACCTATGTTTTATGCCTGCAGGGACTAACTTAGGTCACTTAAGTTAGTAAGAACATAAATTCTTAAGTGTTGACTCTGCTTAGGCACTAGAATAAAAATATATAAGAAGAATTTCCTTCTGGTGATAGTTTCCTGGGGGAGCAATGAGCAGATCAGTGATTGGTCTGAATCACACACCACTATATGGCACAGGCAAAACTTAAACCTTGATCATCCTAATAGGAAGTCTAGCTCCCTGCTCACTAAGCCATTCATTTTTTCTCAACAGTGTACTCTAGCACCTACCTTGTAAATTATCACTAACTAGTCTTTAATTTTGTATTCTACCTCTTTCTTATCTCTTCCAAAAAACCACACAAAATATCTGATGCCATTTCTAGTGCTATTTTTAGTTTAATTTACTCTCAATATTAAAATATCACAAGAAAATAAAAAAAAATATTCCCAAAGAAAAAGGTTAAAATAGAGCTCAGATCTGAATCAGATTCTTGACAGGGCAGTTGTGATGAGGAATTTTATTTATTTCCAGGAAAGGGAAGAACCCTTTAAGAAATTTCTGCATCATAGGAATGAAAGAATTTTGGTAAATCCATTGTGAAACTTTCTTTTTTTACTGTTCTTCATTTTCTTCCTCTTCCTATCCCTCTTCATCTCCTCTCCTCCTCCATCATCATCATCATCTCTTCTTCTTCTTCTTCTTCTTTGTCTTCTTCTTCTTCTTCTCTCTTTTTCTCTCTGTCTCTGTCCATCTCTATCTCTCCTTGTCTGTCTCTCTCTCTTTCTCTCTCTCACTGTTGTCATTGATTGCATTTGAAGAATAGAGTATAGGAAGCTTGAGGATTTGATTTGTTTGTAATACCTTCATCTTTCCTGTCAGTATTTCATTTAGGAGGTCAAAAGAGAAATAATAAATTGTACAGATTCCTTGATCCCTCTCTTTCACTTAATGAACCACCACAAACATAGTCATTCTTTTTTTTAGGTTTTTCAAGGCAATGGGGTTAAGTGGCTTGCCTAAGGCCACACAGCTAAGTAATTATTAAGTATCTGAGGCCAGATTTGAACTCAGGTACTCCGGACTCCAGGGCCAGTGCTCTATCCACTGCACCACCTAGCCTCCCCAAACATAGTCATTCTTGATATATTTGTTCCTATGCATCAACTTTTTAAATTACCAAAGGAAGCCAACATTTCTGAAAAGTTTTGTTAAATTCAATCTGCAGTTAAAGTGGTGATAATTGGGATTTAACACTGATACTGGTCAAAGTTAGAAGAGAAAAAGAGAAAGAAGTGTTTGTAGCTACAAAGGTAGGAAAAGCTAATCAAGTCAATCCAAATAATATTTACTGATTACTATTCACATGAGTAGGAATAGAGTATTATCAGGACAAGAACTCTAGATTTGGAGCCAAAAGGTTTGAATTGAAATCTCAGTTTAAACACTGGTTTATTATGACATGAGTCAAACCATTTTATCTCTTGAAGGTCCCAGTGACTCCATTTATAAAATGAGAGGGTTGGAGTAAAGACCAGATGAAGTTGCTTCTTATTCTAACATTTACTAACATTCATTTCTACTGAAGTGTTCTTTTTTGTCCATGACCCTATAATAGTGGGGATTTATTTGTATTTTTGCCCAGACCTGTAATTTCATTAGTCTAGAGTGAAAAACTTCCTTTTTTAAAATTAGAACAGTAGATGTTCTGTAATTTCTGGTTTTTAAGATTTGCCTGAGGCACATGAAGTGAAGTGAAAATTGAAGTGATTCACTCAGGGTCTCAGCTTCCATCTGTCAAAGGCAAGACTTGAAACTTGATATCAAGAAAGGGGTCTCTATCAACCTCATTTCAATGGTGGGGAATGGAGAAGAAAATTATGGTTTTCCTGAATAATGTGGAATGTCAAAAGAAAATGGAAACAGAGATTAGAGATGCCTATCAATGTGAGGAGGAGGTAGAATCAGAGTTAAAGAAGCAGAAGATCGGAATAAAATTAGATATACTTGAAGTATCCTCTCTCAATGCACTTATATGACACTTTGCTTCAGATATATAATGTAGCAAAAGTTGCAAGTAAGGGGAAAGCATGTAGTATTACAAACTTGGTCCTTGACACTCATTTACTAGAAACACCATAGATCAGCAATAATGGTTTCTCTTGGTTAAGGAGGCAGCCAGGCCACTCACTTTTCCATGGACTGACTTTCACCCTTGTAATTGTAATCATGTTATTCCTTGCATGATTCCCTTCCCCATTAATAACACTACTTCATCACTGTGTAAAATGACCAGTACTTTGGAGGGTTTGGGACTCAAAGTTATCCAGTCTTCTATGGGATAGGATCATAGCTAGAGTCAATGAAAACTTATCAAGTACCAGATATTGTGCTAAGCATCTAAACCATGGAAATATAAAGGAAGGTATAACATTGTTTCTGCTCTCAAGGATCTTACAATCTAATAGGGAAAACACACAAAAGGAAACCAAAAAGGGATAGTGTTTATGTAATGATAAAGTCCCATATTTGAGGATATGAAATGATCTGTATAGATATAAATATCAGCACTGATTTCATCTTGCAGGTTTCTGAGTTTCTAGAGAGCATAAAGACTAGGAAATGAATTGGGTGATAAATGACCATGGGCTCTGGACACTCTCTTTAAAGAGTGGAGAATGTGGGAGGACGAATCTACTTTCCTCCCTCTACCTTCTCCAAAAAAGAGGGAGGGAGGGGCCACAGGGGCAAGGCACTGAGTTCATTACACCTTGCAGGATAATTGAGATTTTAGAGATCATGAAGTTCAGGGTGGCAAATAAAGAGAAATGATGGTAGCTAGCTGACTTCTGCAATGTGTTAAGAATAGAATTCTGATGGCCCAATTGTAATGGTACCCTCCATACTGATAAGATTCTTTCAGGGAGAAAACATTTCTTATTTATTTGAAATATGTAAATATTATAATTTGAAGTATCTAAATGGAAAATAGGAAAGCTCTCTGTAAGCCTTCAGGTCCATATAAAAGTGGGCTATGTGTGGATAGAATTCAGAGTTATGACAGTCTGGATAGGTAAGGCAGTCAATACTCAGGTGCAAATCACAGAGAACAAGAAATGACTACACCCAGGAGACCTCCAGCTTGAGAGGGAAGTGAGGTTTATGCAGGAATGTGTAAGGACAGTTGCCAATCAGTAGGCCTTTAAGCAGAAAGAGTCAGTGCATATCTCAGACTATTAGGTCCTTCAGCAGAATGGTTCCCAATGGGTTCTAAACCAGAAACCCCAAAATCATAGTGTCCTGCACATTCCAAAGGATGAGATAGATAATGAGCCACAAAAGAAACACAAACAAATGGTCACATCATACCCATTAACTCTGGAATGAGTTCACCCATGTATGTAACTTTATTTCAAATTGCCCAAGGGACAAATTGCCCTTCAGAAGATTGAGATGGGTAGGGTGTTTTTTGTGGAATGTAGTTCTCAGACAATGGAGGAGTATAGATAAGTCTGTGATGCTGATTTGGATTTTATTCTACTTCAAAATAAAATCCTCCCAGGTTTGGTTATATACTTAGCATCTACAAAATGGGGGAAGGACAAAGTAAGGGGTAATGTTGAGAGTACCACCATCCTCCAAAGCACTCAGGATTCTATAAGGATTTCAGTAGCCTCCAATCCTACTAAATGAAAAAAAAACTAGAGGAATCTCAAATTCTATGAGTCTCTGGGACAAAGTAAGGCCTGTACTAATGGCTAAAGACACCTTTTCCCTCCAGTGAGATAATTCCCCATATGTTCTCAACACTGTCATAATTCAACAATAGTCTGAAATCTTGACCTATACTCCAGGTCTCGGATTTCTCCCTTTTTCTTCTCAATACAAGGTCTTTAATCCCAGATAAGAACCCTATAAGAACAGTTTCAACACACCCAACTCTACTTGGGACCCCTCCTCCAATTGATTTGTCTCAATTCCCCTCATCTGTCTTTAGGTATTTCCCTTTAATAAATGTGTCTTGCTTTAGTTATTCTCTTCCAGCTGTCTTGTGTTCTTTGTTTCCTTCAATTGGACTTTGGGATCTTGAACCTTACACAACATATATTAAGACAGTTCTCATTATGTCAGCCTTGATCTATGACTGCCAAATCTTGCCAATTTCTACCTTCATAGCATTTCTTCACATAAGATGATTTCTTTCCACAATAGCTACCATCTTACTTCAGGATCTCCTTACTTCTCATTTGAACTATTACAACAGCCTCCTAACCTGTCTTGCTGCCTCCACAGATCTTTCTCTATCCTTCATAGAGCTCCCAAAATGACTTTCCTAAAACAACAAGACTAAGGCTTGATTTCACTTTGCATATAGGACATTAGCTTCTATGGAACACCCAGTTGCAAATTACTCTTTGAACCCATGAGGTAGATTAGAAATAGAAACAATTTGACAAATGAGAGAACAATGTAAAGGAAAGTGGCACAAATCCATTCCCACAAAAGGAAAAAAACCCTCATTTTTCTATCCTTTAAGGGTAGTAACTGGCTAATGTCATACTTGTGAATGAAGGAAAAGTCATTATTTTATACAAACCTGTGATTTTATAGATTTGTCAACTTCCAATACACAACTTCCTTCTACCAATGCAAAGTTACTACTGTTCTTCAAAGTGGGGCGATAGAAAGCTTAAATAAATTTGAAAGCTTAAATGATTTATCCAGGGTTACATGGCCAGCATGAGTCAAAATTACATCTTAGACCCAGGTCTTCTGACTCTGAGGCTGACTCTTTATCCAATATTCTATGCTGTCATATTATGCCTAGCTAACCTCTTGGGCTTCCAAGTCTTAAATATTTCCTATACAGGTACACTCCATACTCCTCTCCAACATTTTCCTTGACCTTGCTTTAGCCCTCAGAGCACAACAGAAAAACATTCTCTTTCCCTCTCCTTTTTCTTTGTCCATTGATGAGAAATATAATGCCCTTCCCCCACTCCCATTGATTTACTGCAGTTTGTATAACAAGGTATGACTTCTTTGTGAAACACATTCAAATAACAACTACTTGCTGAAAATTCAAAAGCCATACAATCAGATGGTCCATGGTCAAGGCCTTAAAACTGTGAGCTGTAGCCTTGTGAAAATAGCAGGCTACTTTATCAACACATAAAAACTCCGAAAGTTAGACTGGAGACAGCTAACACTCTGACATTCTGTCTTCATGTGACTTTCATTAGATTTGGAGAAATGTATACTTGTCACTAGCTTTGTCTGTCTAGAGGACAATGAAAGAAGAGGCAGAGAGGCATTACATTTGTTTCATGATGAAACAGCATATTGGGTAAAATGTCTCTATACCATAGTGATAAATACAACATATAGAAAGATATAAAACTAAAGAGAATCATAGATTTAAAAAATGGGCAAAGAAGGAAGCACATAAAAATGAAAAACAAAGCTGGTCAATCAAACTATGGTTCAATATCTTCTGTCAATCAGGTTACTAGTTGAACTTCCTACAGGCACCTTTCCTTGACTTTTCATTGAAAAGAAATTTAGTTCGATTTCCAATTTATTTTTCTCTCTAGTCAGGGAGAACTCATGTGAGAATTGGCAATTGACTCAGCATGCTGTGGAAAAACAGTTTTCAGGGTAGTCCCATTTGAGTAATTACCTATTCTCAAGAGGAGAGAGCTTCTCTGAATAGGCATCAGACCAATATGCCTTTTAACAAAGTACTTTATTTATAATTATTAGAAATAATTAGACTTCATCAATCCAAACTTCCTGCCTAAATTGGCATAAAAGTCATAGCCAGACAAAAAATTATGTCTAGATTTAGTAATATGCTTTGCAAGGAAATTATCATGTTGTAGTTGCTTCACAACAGTTCATAAAGCAATATGATATACAGGATAGAAAGCTGACCTTGAAACCCAGAAGATCAGGGTTCAAGTTTAGCCTCTGACACATATAGGAAATGTGAGCCTGGGCAAGTCATTTAACTTTTGTACTTCAGGCCAGAGTTGTCAAATACCCAGCCAAAGGGCTAAGGAAGCAGCAATACTCTCAATTATGATCTGAACCAGATTAAAATGTAATTGGGAAATAATTAAGAAAATAAATAAAATGACAATAAACCAGATAATATTAATATGTGTTTGCTAAATTAATATATAACCCACAGGGATCCTTTTTATGGATTAGTGGTCCTTGTTTCCTTTTGATTTGATACCACTGCTAAGTTTTTAAATTACAAAGAAGATGCTGAACTATATTTACAGAGGGAGTTTGCTTACAAAAGTTACTTACATGTGGAATCACAGGTCCAGTCCCTATCCCTTCACAAGAATTAGAGTTGAAAGAAGAGAAATGGAAGGTGTAGATCAGTTACAAATAGCAATTGATAAATGAATATTTATGAAGCACTTATTTTTTATTGTTTTGCTGGGCATTGTATTAGGTACAGAATGCTCAGTGGTGCAGTGGATAGAGTTGAAGGCATGGAGTCAGAAAGATGCATTTTCCTGAGTTCAAATCCGGTCTCAGACATTTATAAGCTATGTGAGCCTGGCACAATTTTGAGATATCTGCGATGGAGAATACCATCTGTATCCAGAGAAAGAATTGTGTAATTTGAACAAAGACCAAAGACTATTACCTTTAATTTAAAAAAACCTGTTATCTTATTATGTAATTTTGCTATCTCTTATACTATTTTTCCCCTTAAGGACATGATTTCTCTCTCATCACATTCAAATTAGATCAATGCATGCCATGGGAATGATATAAAGACTAACAAACTGCATTCTGTGGGGAGTGGGAGAGAGAGAAGCAAGATTAGGGGAAAATTATAAAATTCAAAATAAATAAATAAATATTATTTTAAAAGCTACATGAGCCTGGGAAAATCATTTAACCCTATTTGCCTTAGTTTCCTCATCTAAAATTAGCTGAAGAGGAAAAGGTTAACTTCTGCCAAGAAAACCCCAAATGGAGTCATAGAGAGTCAAATACTCTGAAAACAAATGAACAACAATAATAATGTTAGGTACAGGGAATTCACAATTCAGTTCCTAACATCAAGAAACATACTCTATTGAAGGAAATGATAGCACACATATATGCATATATAGTTACCTACTCTGGTCCTGTTCTCATTTCTTAAAGTTTCCATTGTATCCTCTTGTACTTCATTCAAAGTACAATAAAGTTAGCTAGAAATCCCCCCAAATCAGAAGCAGATGACATATAGAAGAATCACATAGAAATAGAAAACTTGCTTGCATTCAACCCAAGAGAGAAATTCAAGAACATCCTTTCCTGAACCTCAACTTTCTGTATTCTAAAAGGAAAGAATTATGAACTTAGCCTTCTAGAAGATTTCTAAGATGGCACTAAATTCATAACTCCAAATTCAAAAATTCCATAAATTAGAGACAGGTAGCTTGATACATCATAATCTGTGGAGAAGGAAAGAGAATATACATACTTCCTGCTCAGTATCCTGCATATAGACCAAAGTCGGATAAGACTGTCAACTCTTTCTATATAAACAATGTGTAACTTGGTATGTTTAAATGAACTTGAGGCTCAGAGAAAACTGCAATGAAATAGCATCCATTGCTACACATAATGGGAAATAGAGCAATCTCTAGCAAAGTCCAGTGCAACATTAGTAGAGATTAGATATCAAAGTTAGCAAGAGAATTAAATATATTTTTTGGTTTCCATCTTGAAGGTTGGCACATACTGAGCTTGTAGTCCACCAAAAGACCCAGATCTTTTTCCTTCTAATCCTCTGTCTTACCATGCTTCTCCCATTTTAGACTCACAAAGTCAGTTTTGAGTCATCATAAAGCTTTGTGTTTAAACTTATGGAATTTCATTTTATTAGTTTAAATTGGCTTAGATGAAACGTTTCTTACTAAATATGTCCTCTGAAGTATGTTAAACACAGGAAACAGAAAAATAAGTGAAAGAAGAAGAAGAAATTGCTGATGAAAATTCTTTTGATTTAAAAGAAGAAATGGAGTCAAGGGCATGATGAGAGGGATTGACCAATGAGGAGTACAGGTCTCCTGGCAAAGGCATCTCCAGAGTAGGAAGACTAAACCACAGAGATGAAGAAGAAGAAAGAAGAAGAAGAAGAAGAAGAAGAAGAAGAAGAAGAAGAAGAAGAAGAAAAGGAAGGAAGGAAGGAAGGAAGGAAGGAAGGAAGGAAGGAAGGAAGGAAGGAAGGAAGGAAGGAAGGAAGGAAGAAAAAAGAAAGAGAGAGAAAGAAAGAAAGGAAGGAAGGAAGGAAGGAAGGAAGGAAGGAAGGAAGGAAGGAAGGGAAGGAGGGAGGGAGGGAGGGAGGAAGGAAGGAAGGAAGAAAGAAAGAAAGAGGAAAGAAGATAAAATGAAGAAAAAAGAAAAGAATAAATAACCAATTAGTTCTATTTCTGTTATAAGTTATCATCACCTTCTCCATCCATAAAACAGATTCTTCTTTTATCCTTTTTTCCTAATCTAGCTGTTAAACAAAAAAAACCCCACTTTTGTTGTTTTTAACTTTTCTCATTAGCTAATGCTGAGATTAATCATTCTTTGTAATATTCTTCCAGTACCATGTCACATTATAAAACTCATCCTCCATTACTATCTTGCTTTAATCTACTAATCATACTTTTAATGAAATTTAGTTGAGATGGCCTGTGCGCATGCAATTTAAACTCCATACAAATCTTTTTAAAACTTTCTTAATGAAATTATTTCATTTTTTCTTCAGAATTTCATTCTTGAGAGCCTTCCAATTTTCCTGAACTTACTTTCTTTGTAGGATTTTAGTCCATGGGAGATTACCTAACCTTAGTTTTTCCTTTGAAATTGTCTTTCTCAAAATCAGAAGTGTATGTCAAAATGTATCAATTTCCTATTTTTATTACAAACTCTTAAGAGAAAGTGTCCAATCTTCCTCCTTCAAGATCCCCATCATTTTCAATTGGTTCCTCTTCATTAGTGAAAATCAGATCCAAAATAAAATTTTGCTTTGTCATTACAGACTTCAGTGGGGGAATGAAATTATATTAAATCAAGAAGTTCTACTTTTGCTGTTCTACTTTTGGCAGAGAAAGAGATAGACACAGTAGATATCTGAATAATTCAACTTCTCATCACTTTGTTTTTGGAGGCAATTGGATTTAAGTGACTTGCTCAGAGTCACACAGCTACTAAGTATCTAATCTGAGAAGATTAGATTCGAAACAAGGTCTTCCTGACTGATGAATTGGTGCTCTATTCACTGTGTCAACTTCCCATAACTATTATTTCATGCTTCTGTTACAAGCTTGCAAATGTGTTTCTGCTACAATGTCTGACACATAGTATGTTCTTAAATATGTCTATTGAATTGAAATGAATTATTTACCAAGCCCTTTTTCTATTTCTTCTTTGTGTCTGGAAAATCTCTAGTATTTTGGTGACAAGATCACCTTTGTTTCTCCCTGTCTTGAATTTCCCCTAAATGTTGTCCACCATGTGGACCTCTTTGATTTACTAGAATTTCTTTCAATTACTATTAATTAATAATCTCCTGCCTTTACTTCTTCTTCTTCTTGAACGATATATAGAGGCAGTTTGCTCTTCTGTCAGTCTTTTTTAAAAAGCCCCTTTGATTTCTTACCAGTCTTTGCTTGGCACATTACATTCCTGACCTAGAATCTGTAATAACTATTTTTTAAGCTTTGTTCAGAGTATGTGGCTCACTACAATGGGGTCTTGATTTTCTCAGTAAAGTGGGAAGAAAACTCAACAAAAATGACTTATTCTTTCTACCCTGGAGATGCCTCTGCCAGGAGGTCTAGTCTCCTGAGTGGGGAGTCTCTAGCCCTAGTCAACAATTAATAATAAGAACTCTCACCATGTTCGTTTTAATCTCAACTCTATCTCCCCTTTTGATTTCCTCTTCACATCCTTATCAGTAGCCTCTCCTTTCTTTTTTACTTGTTTTAGTATTTGCAGTGTTTAGCATAGGTCATGGTATACAGTAAGTGCCTAATGTGGACTAACAGTGACTCCCCAAACCCAAATAAATAATTGAATAAACCAGACAGTTTTTTGGAGCAATAAATGGCATGACTTTGTCCCTTCTTCCACATGATTAGCTGGCTTTGATTGGATTGATTCCAAAATCTATCCTTTTCCTCAGAGAAAGAGTCCAAGTGTTTTTATCCCCAAAATCTCTTCTAGAGGTGAAGAATCTTCTCTGGACAATTTTCTGATGAGTGACTGTATTGAGAAGAGTATGTACTGAAAAAGAGGTCATGATCAGGAATCAGAAAGATGAGGAGGCACTGATGATGGTAGATGAAATTAATGGTGTAGTTGTCCAGGTTACCGAAGAGATATACTATGTAAAAGTAAGTGAACCTGTAATTTAAAAAAAAAGCAGGAAACAGGAAGCTCTGCCTAAGTATCCCACCCAGAAAATTTGTTTACCCAAGAAAAAGAGTGTTTCTCTGTTCCTGATTCTAAAGACTCATGGGGAATAGGAGATGCTGCTGCTACTGTTGCTACTGATGAAGAGGAGGAAGAGGCAGAAGAGAAGGATTATGATGATGATGATGATATTGTCAAGAAAAATTTATATGAGGTTGAATAAATTTTCAAAGCAGCTGACCCAAAGGGAGATCTGGCAACTTCTAATAGGGTTTAATTGATAATATGAGGCCATTTCATAATACTATATCTCCCCAGCTAATTGTTTGGCCTGTGAAAAATGGGTGCTGAGGGAAGTACTGACTTATTTTGTATATTTAAGGACAGAAACTATTATGAAGCTGCCTATGACAAGCTGATGAAAAGATGAATAGCAGCTAAGAGAAAAGGAGGTAGACTGCAAAAAGGAAGACCTAATGGTGGAAGGAGATGATTTCTGGTTAGAAGGAGAAATAAATCCAACTTTATCAGTCAGAATATGTCCTTTTCAAATAGAGAGGAATAAGTAAAACTGGACTGGTCAAAAAAAGATGTTCTGTAAACACAAGGATATGAAATCTAAAGCAGAGAATGTGGAAGTATAGACAATACCAAAATTCAATATACACAGATGACATAGATAGAGGAAGTCTAGGCACAGAAAAATATATTATTGTTAGGAACAACTGATGACAAATACATGTAGCCTGGGAATATATTTTTCTTTGAATTGAGATAGAATTAGCTAAGTTCATGTACACTCAGAACAAGACAAAAATAGTCTTGTGTAATGTTCTATAATCTACTGTTCTAGACAAATTTGGTACTGCAAATACTTTCAGAGTATGAATTGTAAAATAGTAAATAAAGATAATTGTATAAAAAGTTCCTTTCATGAGAATCAAAGAACTAGAGGTTGTGATGAGAATAGCAAAATTGATTTAGTAAGAAAGAATGAGAAATAACTTTACTAATATGGACTAGTATGATTGTATATATTTAATCTTAAAAAAATTACATACCTTGTGAAGGGGGGAGATGAGGAAGGGGAAAAATGGAGCTCAAATGTTTTTTAAAGTGAATTTCTTAAAATGTTCTTACAGGTATTTGGAAAAAATAAAATGTTATTTTTAAGAGTAAAAGAAAAACAGATGTAGATGTAAATTATAATAAAAAAGGAAGTACAAAATTCAGATATTGGAGGTTCCACAGTGCTGTGTTTATAATATCTTAAGATCTGATCTTCACTGAGTATGACTAACTAGAGACAGCATGTAGGTCAATGTAGTTAAGGATGTTGATGAAATTAGAGAATAAGAGTACAATTCAATATGTATATTCAATATACATGTTGAATTTCCTGAATACAATGATAGTATTTGGTTTAGAAAAATAGTGAGTCAGGTACTGAACTTCAAGAGAAAGAAGAGAATGTGATCTGGAGACTGATAGTTGGAATAAGGATCTGCATATAAATAGAGTGAAACTTAAGGACTTTGTTGATCAAAGATGGTGGAAAGGGAGGGTCTGGAAGTAGAAGTGGTGAATGAAGAGCAGGACTTCTTTCTCCCTGGCTCAGTCACCTAGTCTCTCTGGGGACAAGAGAGGAAGTAGAAGAATAAGGTGAAGCAAAATAACAATCCTAAACAAGAAAGTTCTTATCATTGATGCTTCTGAGATCTTTATCAGAATGGCTTAGTTAATTCTGTCTAATTTTTGTTGAAGGAGAGAAGGTAAATGAATGAAAGAGGGTTTGAGAAAAAAGGATCAGCTTAGAATGGTTACTGAGAAGAATAAGATATGGAGTCAATAAAAGTACAATTATCAAAGAGAAGAGATAATTCCCCTGGATAAAAGGCAGCATAAATGTGTAGCCTGCATTCTGGGACTTGGATAATTTCACTCTCACCATAATGTACCCTTTCCTGACTTGCCTCATGATTTTCTCCCTTCGTCCTTCTCTTGTTTAAGCTTCATAGGACTCTTTGTTGTCTCTGTACTTTTATTCATATGATAAATATGGTCTTCCTCTGCCCAGGATCCACCCTCATCTCAGTCAATTATTAAAGATCATTTGTTAGATTTTTATTAGAAATACAAATATAAGCAGAAAGAAGAGCAGGTCCTGTCTTTGAGGAACTTGAATTCTAAGGGGAGAAGAAAATGTAAAAAAAAAGGGGGGCAGGAATTGAAGTTGAAGTTGGGGGAATAGAATGGTGAGACAAGGTTCTTTGAAGATGGAGAATGAGAAGTGAATCCTGAAGAGGAATGAAGACCTTCATATGGAGACTCTGGAAAGGACCAGCCAACCAGACTAAAAGCCTCAGGTCATTTACATGATTGTTAGACTAGTATCATAGATAAAGAGGCAAAGTAGATTTTAGATGTCTTGGAGTTCAAAGCCACTTCATTTCACGAGAAGAAAACAGAAGTTGTGACTTGTCCAGGTTCACTCAAGTATAAGCAACAGACAAGGAATTCAAACTCCAGTTCCATAACTCCAAATTCAGGGATATTTCCATAGTTCCAACTCTTTAGGCTATTCCTAAAACAAGACTATATAAGTTGCTTGAAGACACTAAAAGTATAAAATATCAATTTTTTTGTTTATTCCCCCCACAGGATCAGAGTACATATTCTTCTCTAAAAGATGCTAAGATAAGGAACAGGTCTTATTTGTTTGACTTCCCAGTGTCTAATATGGTGTAGATTTTATATAAGGTAGTTATTTAGTGAATGATTGGATGAAATAAAAAAATTGAAAATATATTTAATTCAACTCAGATATTAACTCAATATAAAAAAGTATACTTGTAAGCAGAATAAATCCTAGCACAAAATTTTTAGGTCTGAGTAAAAGTAGAGCAAGCTATAAGTATAATAACAAAAAAATGATAAGTCCAGTCTGAAATTATTACCCAATATCCAGATCATTGGGGAAAGCTTTGTGCAGAATTTCAGGAGATCCTTCAATGGGATAAAATTCAAAAAACTTGGTGAGGAGTACACTGATTTCATTGGTTGCTGAGACTGAAGGAGAGAAATGATTGAGCTGGTAATTCAAGGAATCAGGTGATAAATAGATCTAACTGGTGTTAGCAGATTGAGGAAGCAGGGAAAGGGAGAGTGAAGCGAAGTCAGATAGTATGGGATTACTGAGGTTTTCTATTTGAGGAATGGGAAAAATGGATAAAGTGAAGAATTCAGGTGAACTGCAAGCAATTATGTCTAATCAAAACCCATAGTAAATATTAGCAGAGCAAAATAGCATAGGAAGGGTAACTAGGTGGCATAGTGGATAAAGCACTGGCCCCAGAGGCAGGAGGACCTGAGTTCAAATCTGACATCAGACACTTAATAATTACCTAGCTATTGTGACCTTGGGCAAGTCACTTAATTCCATTGCCTTGCAAAAGAACAAAATTTTAAAAAATAGCATAGGAAACATTACATTTGAAGTCTGAATTTTCCACCTGTATGATTAGAAAGGTCTCTGAACTACAGTTTTCCTATCTATAAAATGGAATGAATGGGTGAAATGACTTTAAATGTTTCATAAGCTCATAGAACTAGAGATGATATCATCCAACCATCTCATTTTGCAATAAGGTAACTGAGGCATAAAGTAATCAAATGATTTGTCCAAAATTTGCTCAGGTACTAAATAATGGATCTAGGATTAGAACACAAAATTCAGTATCCCAAGTAGAGCATTCTCATCTTTATAGTAGGCTCTTTCCTAACTCTAAATCCTGGGATTCTTGAGTAGACTTCCTGGTTTAAGGACCTTGAATGATGACAGTTTTCTTTTGTATCACATCTAAATCATATTGAGTCAAGTAAATTTTAATCAATTGCTACAGAGAGTTGTGTTAAAAATGCTTTCGTTAATTTGCTTCCTCATCAGATAGTTTGGTCTCAAATTAGCACAGGCTGTACAATAAGTCTGTTAACACTAAAGCAGTCTAAGGGGATTGGATTTGTGGCATATTAGAGTTATCTTTCGAAATACCATGACTGACTTCCCATTTTCCTGGTGTTTTTTTTTTTTTGCTGTGGGCAGAAAATTATCCTTCTGTCACCCCCATCCCCCTCTGTAAAGCATAGAAAATGTGGGGAGGACTGGGAGATGATGAAGGAAATTAACTTAATGCTTCAGAGAAAAGACAAGATACTCTAGGAAATGGGACATTACATTAACAGTGGCTATGAGGAAAAGAACAAGACTAATCACAGTACTTTACATTTAAGAGAGGCATTCCTTATGACCCACTCTGGTGACTTTGCAGGAATTATTTAATTAAATCTAACAGCTTTCTGGGGGTTGGGAGTAAAATCATGATATTCATCAAAATACAAGGGAATACATATCAAAAAGGTGACCCCACTGAGGTTTACATTATAATTCAGATTTGCTAAATTATTCTAATAATAAATTCTTTTAAAAATTATAATTCACTACAAATCAGAAGCAGCATGACCTTGAAAATAAATAATTGGTTCTGAAGACTCTGGATTCAAATCCTGATTCTGGCACTTATCAGCCATGTGACCCTGGGTAAGTCAATAAGACCTTATGTACTTTAAGCAATTTCCTGTGACTTTGTTATTGTTAAAATGTTTTTTTCAAGTTGTGTTCAACTCTGCTGCCCCATTTAAGATAATGATACTGGAATGATTTGCCCATTTTACAGGTGAGGAAACAGGCAGAATTAATTGACTTGCCCAGGGTCACACAGTTAGTGTCAGAAGCAGGTTTTGAACTCAAGATGACTCATAAGGTGGCAGAATAGTTTCTCTGGAAAGGGGCATGGTACAATGGAAAAATTGTTACAAATCACTGACCATATTTTGTAACTGGCATTGAGGGAAGAGGTTCTTACAGATTATCAAAATCTTAAATATTTTTCCTTTTTCTCTAGTTTACCACAAAATTACCAGGAAAAAATCCTTAGCCTTTAAACCTTTGTATGCCCCTCTGCCTAATAATAAAAACAATAACTAGCATTAATACATGAATGTATGACTGATTTTCCCTCCCCTTTCATGCTTCATTTAATGGCATGATTTCTATGAAGGAATTTTAAAAATTTTATTTGTTAAAATTCAGGAGAGTAAATGTTCACAAAAACTATCAAAAAGTGAGTCACTGAGGATTCTGGGCATTAATTTGTTACAAGAAACTGAGAATAAAGAAAAATATGTAGAGATCATGTATTAAGAGATTAAATAAAATTCATCTAAATTAACTAATTCCAGGACTATCTTACATATCATTTTGATAAATTTTATGAAGGGATGATACAAATGAAATAAAAACCTAATTTTAATGTTATTTTTTCCAATTACATGCAAATAAAGTTTTCAACATTCATCTTTTGCAAATTTTTGAGTTCCACATTTTTCTACCACCCTTCCTTCCCTCCCCCCACCACAGCAGTGAACAATTTAAAATAAGTTGTAGATGTATAATAGGATATATATAATTCATTAATACAGTTCATAGGAAACACTGAGAAGCTAAACTGATAGGTATATCTACCAAAATCACACATTTGGAAAACAATCTAGTCCAAACACATCCTGAATAAAAATCTTGATTGTGTCAGACCCACCAAGTAGCCAATAAGCCTTTACTGGAAGCTCTTTAGTAAAGGGAAATCCACTTCTTCCTGAGGAAGTCCATTGCCTTTTTCTTTTTTTTTTGTTAGGTTTTTTTTTGCAAGAGTTAAGTGGCTTGCCCAAGGCCACACAACTAGGTAATTATTCATTGCACTTTTTCAAAACTCTAATTCTTAGGAAGTATCTACTTACATAAAGCTAATTCTCCAGGAAGATGTGGGGCTGTGTAAATAGTTACAAGTGGCAAATGAATTTCAATAGGAAGCATTGTTATTATATTATTGATGGTACAGGACAACCCAGAGACTCATGGAAGATTCTACTTATGTGACAATATCCACCTTATTTGCTAAAAGACCAACAAGATACCAGGCCTCATCAATACAGACACTAGAATGGTACAAAAACCATTATCTCCCCCTCCATTTGTCTCCCCCACTAAATCCCTGGTGTACAGTTCCAGTAATTCAAAACAAATAGAGGACAATTGGAAAAGGTTCAGCAATTCACAACTAAACTAATCAATAGTAGTGCTTCTATATGAGTACAGATTAGCAGTCTTCTGTCTGGAAATAAGATGAAACGAAGAATGGGATAGAAGTATAAAAAAATGAATTGGGATGATGAACTTCCTATTCCAACATTAGCATAATAGAATTAGGGGGTACCTTTCAATCTTAAGAGAGACAAATTTAGGATAAATACAAGGAAGTACTCATTTTACTGTGTAGTAAACTTATGGAACACATTACCTCACAGAATGTTATGAACTTAAATAGAAATCGATTCTAAAGGAACTGAGGTAATTTCATGGATGACAGAGTCATGATGGGTTACTAAGAGAAACTTTGGAGGTTGAAGAAATGTTCTAAATCTCTGGAAATGATATCTAGAACATCCAGGATTTGATAAAAAAAAAAATCTCTCTGGTCATTGTGTCAAAAGAAATGTTAATCGATTGTCCAAAATCCAAAATCTTTGATAAGACCCAGACAAAAACTTTGGAATAAAGACTAATACCATGTCTCTACCTATGAGAAAATTCATTATATTGACTAGAGTGCTTCCTGAATAGGTTTAAAAGACATAATGAAGGGACTAAACATTTATAACATTATCAAATTACTTGCTTTCTTAGAGGAGAAATGGAAAGAAGGATAGAATTTGGAACTCAAAGTTTTAAAAATAAATGTTAAAAATTGTTTTTACATGTAACAGGGGAAAACCAAATCCAAATAAATAAATTTTTATAATAAATAAAATAAAATAAAAGTCAGAAAGATGGATAGAAGATGATACTCAGCCCACAGGCCTAGGCTAGGAAGCAATGCCATTATTTTTCATAAGATTTGGGAAACAAATTAAGCCTCTTCCTTTTCATTAAGCTTTGGTAAACCTAAAGCGTCTTCACCAGAACAACAGAAAATAAGTGCTCTTATCCAGATTCTACTCAGATGTGTGTAAAACTTTTCATACACCAAAAGAATGGGGTAACTTTGCCCCTGAAGTATTTATGTTGAAGATACTTTAGAGTCTTACTATGTGTTATTGACTTCCTTCAGAAGTAGCCCAATAGAGTGGAAAAAACAAAGAAAACCCAGAGTTATTTAATCTCTAATAGACTCAGAAAAGGCAGCTAAGTAATGTGGGTACCCTGCCTGGGGTCAGGATGACTCATCTTTCTGAGTTCTAATCTAGCCTCATATCCTAGATGTGTAACTTTGGGTGAGTCATTTAGTCATGTTTGTTTCAGTTTCCTCATTTGTAAAATAACTTGGAAAAGCAAATGGCAAACTACTCCAGTTTCTTTGACAAGAAAATCCCAGATATGGTCAAGAGGAAAAGACATTTCTGAAAAACTACTTAATGATATAAGACTCCATTTTCTTCACTGTAAAAAGGGAATAATAAATGCTGATATTTGCATAGCTATATTTATTACAATACTTAATTCACAAAATAGCCTTATGAGACACATACTTAAGGTACTTATGATCTGTTTTGCAGAAGAGAATACCAAGTCTCAGAGAATTTTTAGTTACTTAAGCAATAACCATATCAGTAATATGTCAGAGTTAGGATTTTGAACTAATATTTCTTCTGATTCTAGGCTCTGTATTCTTTTCCCTTTAAAACTTCATCTCTAGGAATTATGCTTGCTCTATACACCTGTTGTGATAAAAAAAAACACTCACTGTAAGCTTCAGAATGCTCTAAAAATGTGAGTTTTGTTATGTTTGAAATAATGATAATAAAACATTAAGAATCATTGATTACTTGATCCCCCTTACAATAACATTTATATAGCACTTTTCATTTATAATCTCATATGATCCTCCTAATAATTCAGTGAGATAGATATTATTAACCCCATTTTATTGATGAAGAAACTGAAGGTGAGTGGGGTGAAAATACCCCCAAGAAAAGACTTGACACAGTTGTTAATTGAGGGTCTGTGCTCTTTATACATGATGTCCAAGACCTGAACAGTAATCACACTCTGCCCTACTGTCCAGGCACATTTCACTATGAAGACAAAGAATCAGGATTGGAGACTGCATTTACCACAGCTAAGTATTACTATATCCTCATTATGGTAGAACTAAGCAAATCTCTTCTTGTTAAATGTGCAATCACCAATGAGTACCTCATTTCCTCTCAACATCAAACCTGAACTAATGGAGTGTGAACATCAGGCTTGTCCTTAATCTTGGCCAATTTACTTGGTCTTCCTAGGTTTCTTTTTCCTCATCTGTAAAAAAAGGACCTTAAACTAGATGATATCTAAATTTCCTTGTAGATCCAGACCTATCATCCTAAATTGCAGAGAGAATTATATGAGCTTTACATAAGGAAAAAACTTCCTACCAATTGTTGTGCAGTCATCTCTGACTTTTGGTGACCACGGGTTTTTCTTGGCAAGGATTTTTCATTTCCTTCTCCAATGGATTAAGGAAAATAGAGAATAGGTGCCTTGTTCAGGGTCACACAGCAAGTATGTGTTTGGGGCTGGATTTGAACTCACACCTTCCTGAATCTAGGTCCAGTGCTTTATCCACTGAGCTTCACCTTTCTACCACTTAGAGCTACCCAAAAGTTATATGAGTTGCTTTGGGAGACCCAATACTGCTTCCCAAGAATGATCTTCAATCAAAGATGATTCTCAATGAGGCACCTGCAAGGTTGCTATGTAGTCTCTTCCCAGACTCATTCTCTGATGCTTTAATTCATTATACAGTATATACACAATTTTGTCCTATGGGAGCCTCCATACTAAAGTTTATGCAAGTGAAGTTTCAATATTTAGACCTTTAATTAACCATTTAATTTCAGGAATAGGTGAAGGTGATTACATGTAACACACAAATCTTCATTTTCAGGTGACCCCAGGCAGCTCTCTGAGCTGTGTCTGCCTTGCCCTCTTTCATGGACTGGGGCTGGAGTAAGTGGGAATGGGGAAGAATTTTTAATTAGTGTGTATCAATGATTGCAGAATAAATATTTCTTCACCATTCTGCAAATAACACTGAGCTCCTTTTATCTCCATCAGGCCAAACCACGTGCTGCTGTTTTGCGTGCAAACTGCTGAGGCTGAGGAGCATTAAATTTAATTTGCGCAAAAGTTGAAGGTGGGAAAGCGTGAAATTAACTTGACGCATTTTTATGGCATTTTCTATCTTCCAGTTTCTCTGAGCTTTCCCAATCCAGAATTCTGTGATTGGCTGTGTCAAGGTCTCCCCATGCCTAAACTGTCTCTCCACTCCCCTCATGAAGAGCCTTGAGGGCACCTGTATCTATGGAGCCCATTCCTGCTCAGTGACAGTGAACCCAGAGAAGGAAATACTGATTTCTTTGGCCTGGTATTTCCTTTGGCTGAGACTCAGTCTCTGTGCTGGGTTTGCTTTTCCCTGTGATTCAGCTCCTGCAAAAGTATGTTTGTGTGAAAAAACTAGAGATGAGTCAGCTCATTCAAGGAATCATCTAGCCAGATCCAAATGAGTTGGAAAGATTTTGAAGAATGCAGAGTCTTTTTTACCAATAACAAATAGCTACTTCTGAACAATCATTTTCTAGTACATTATGACACCTACAAATTTGGCAAGATTTTATGGGATAAAACTTAACATATGGGACTGAAGCTACAGAATGGCCTATATTTTATCAATCAAAGAAGGAAGACTAGAATTATTCTTCAAAATCTTTGTTTGTGATGTCATTGAAGAAAATTATATTTAGAATGGGAGTGTGAGATGGAAATAAAATCAAAGGTTGTCTAACTATAGATGTTTTTAAAAATAGAATAATGTGTAAAGTATTACAAGTATTGGCAAAGGCAGTAGAGGCTGCTTCTGTAAGAGTTACTATCATCCAAGCAGTGTGATAGTGCAAACAAGTTTTTTCTGTATGACACTACAAAAGTTTTCCATGGGTTTTTTGTTTTGCTTTTATGATGCACATGTGAAAGAAAAGGACAGGAGTCTAAAACTTCTAAACCTAAATAGGTTTCAGAAAAACACTGGTTCTGGATTCAGAGGACTTGAGTTCATATTCCACTGACTGCCTATGTGTTCCCTATCAAATCATTATTCTCTCATCCCTATTCAACAAATCCTTGCCAACCTTCCCACTTCCACCTAAACCTTTCCACTCAGCTCACCAGAATACCTGTTCTATAATTAATAAACTTCCTTTCATTTTAATCTTATTCCTTCTCACTCCTTTCACCTTATGGCCCTCAGGAAGACATGACTTCCTCCTGATAACACTGCTTCCTTCACTAACTTCTTTTTCTCCTTTACTCTTTCCTTCCCATTACCTCTCTCCCCTCCAACCCTGCCTCAGGAGTAAGAATACCTATTCTGCACTGCCATTTCCAGATTACTCCTCTACTATCTTCAATGAGCACACTCTTCCTTTGAGGTTTACAAACTGTATCACCCAATTTATATTCCAATAGCTAATATCTCTTGATCCTTAGGAAATTCCCCTTACCTCAATTAATTGTCTGAATATCAGTTTTTCTCTCTCTTCCCCATTTCCTTCCCTCATACCAGGAAATTTCAACCTATATATTGATATTCCTTCAAATACCTGAACTTATTAGTTCTTCATTATATTCAATTCCCTTGACCCCACCCTTCCAACTCCTCTTTAACTCTTTGTAAATTTAAAAATAGAATAATGTGTAAAGTATTACAAGTATTGGCAAAGGCAGTAGAGGCTGCTTCTACAAGAGTTACTGTCATGCAAATAGTGTGATAGTGCAAACAGATTTATCTGTATGACATTGCAAAAGTTTTCCATGCCATGAATCTTGCTATCATTCACATTCATGGCAGTGAAATTCTTTTGTATGGAAATGAAATTTTATTATTATGTTTTTACCTAGGAACTACAGCCCTTAACTCTGGTTTTAATTCCCATCATGACCTCAATACCTCAACATCTCTGTTATTTTTCAGTTTTCTCCTCCATTCTTGATCTTGTCTTCTGGTGAAGTACCTCATTCTACATTCTCCATTACACTCAAATCCCTTGCAACTTTGTCATATAAACAATGATACTCATTTTGCTTCATTCAAATATAGTTCCCATTATCTACTATATCATTCTAATCTCAGATGACCCTGCCAAGGACAAGCCCTCTACAAGTATCCTTGATCCTATTGGCTCCCATCTTTTCTAGCATAATGTATCAACTATGATTCCCTCTCCTCTTGTTTTTTGATCTCTCTCTCTCTCTCTCTCTCTCTCTCTCTCTCTCCCTATATATATATATATATATATATATATATATATATATATGTGTGTGTGTGTGTGTGTGTGTGTGTGTGTGTGTGCAACTTCCCTCTACCTATAAGAATATCCCTTAATAATCCCCATTTGAGGTGCAGCTAGGTGGCACAGTGGATAAAGAACTGGCCTTGGAGTCAGGAGTACCTGGGTTCAAATCTGGCCTCAGACATTTAATAATTACCTAGCTGTGTGGCCTTGGGCAAGCCACTTAACCCCATTTGCCTTGCAAAACCTAAAAATATAATGATCTCCATTTGATCCAATTGTCTTGCACTTGTCACTCAATGTCTCCCCACTAGGAGTTAAATTCCTTGTGAAAACTCTCTATACTCATTGTGTTCTCTTCTCCTCTCTCTGATCTCTAAACCATCTACAATATGGCTTAGAAAACCATTCTGCTAAAGCTGTCCTCTCAAAAGTTACCAATAATCTCTTAATTACAAATCACATGCACTTTTCTTTATCTTCATTCCACTTGACTTCTCTGTGGTATTTGGCACTGTTCATCATCTTCTCCTCTTGAATAATCTCTTCTTTCTAGCTTTATATGATACTACTCTATCTTCTCTTTTCTCCTATCTGACTAATCACTTTTCAATCTCCTTTTGGGGTTTAATCATCTATGTCATACTCAGTTATTTTATCACTTATGGGTCTATCCTTGATGTTTTTCTCTTGTTCTTCAATACTATCTCATTTGGTGAAATTATCAGCTCCCATGGGTTCAGTTATCACATGATTCCCAGATCAATATAGGCAAACCTTGTCTTTCTGTCTCTCTGTCTCTTTCTGCTCTGCCTCTCTGTGTCTCTCTAACTCTTCCTCTGTCTCTCTGTGTGTCTCTCTGACTGTTCCTCCTCCTCTCTGTGTCCATTTCTGTTTCTCTGACTCTGTGAGGCTGTCTGTCACTCCTTTTCTCTCTCTCTGACTCTGCTCTGCATCTCCATGGTATCTGTCTCTGTCTCTCAGCATTTGTCTTTCTCTCCCTCTATCTCTTTCCCTCTCTCTCTTCCTCCAGTCTTTCTGTTATCTTCTATTTTTTTGTCAAATTCAGATAAGCCAGTCCCCTTCCTTACCAAAAAAAAAAAAAAACAATGAAGAGAATAAATTAAGGTTCTTCATCTTAATGATCTTTCCAGAAAAACATTCAGAAAACTCAAGTTATTGTGAAACTATTTCCATAAAAACTAAGCAAGGTCAGCTTGGTAGTTTAAATTATTCTTAAAATGTGAAAACTCTAGAGACCATATTAGATTTGCTTATTGAGTTTTTAATATTCTTAATTTCTTGGATTTGATTTTATCTATCAGACTCTGTCATTCTCCCTAACTCTCAGGTTCAAGAAACAGTATCTGGAATTGAAGGTCCATATTAAAAACACAAAGTCTTTAGCAAGTCTATGCAAAGTATTTCTGGGGAAAGTGAGAAGATTTCTGAGTCCAGAGTAGGGGCAGAGGAATCTAGCCCTTGTTGGTGTGGTGTTGCCAAGACAACCATGGGAGGACTGGGAATTCAATAAATCTAGGCACTTTTAGGAGTAAATTAATTAATTGTTTGATAAATATAACCCACAAATGATTTTATAAATATTCAAATGGCCCTTAGCAGAAAAAAGGTTCCCTATACCTGCTTTAGAGGCCTTAGGTTTGAATCTCATTTTGACACATTATTGGTAAGTACTTAACATATAAGGACCTCTATTTACTTCTCTGTAAAATTGGGTAGTTGAACCCTTTCTTTAGATCTGTGATTCTATGAACTTGTCCTAATGTAAAAGAGAACATTGACAAAATTTCAATTTTCAGTCTTTGATAGAGAATCAGGCTCTGATAGAACCTGCATTCAAATTGAACCTCTAATCTATATCAAAATTAAAAATAAATATAAATTGCAAAATACATAAAAATATTTGGAAGTCATGCTACCAACACTCATTTTATTATAAAGCAGCAATCATCAAAATTATTTGGTATTGGCTTAAAATGAAAAAGTTGATCAGTGTGATCAGGCTGCAAAAGAAACAATTAAAAATAAGGGGTCACATTAAACCAGTGTTACAAAAACTCCCCAACCTAAATTAGGAGATTTCCCTATTTAATCAGAACAACAGGAAAACTGGAAAGCAGTTTGAAAAAAAATTAGTCTTCCACTAACATCTCACATTTCCACAATATATTTAACATGGATACTCAGTCTAAATTAGAAAAGAAAATGCCCAGAAAAAATCACATGCTTTTCATAGGGTAGAAGTAATGAGCCAAAGAAGGAAGAGAGATAATTACAAAAGGTAAATAATTTTGGTTACATGAATTTGAAAAGATTCTGCACAAATAAAAATCAATGCATTTAAAATAAAAATGGAAGTAGTCAAAAGGGGAAAGAATTGTATCATTTTGGAATACAAACTTTGATCTCCTAATCTGTAAATTGCCTTTGCATATCCTTTGACCATTTTTCAATTGGGGAATGGCTTTTTTATTTTAAAAATATGACTTAGTTCTCTGTATATTTTAGAAATGAGTCCTTTGTCAGAATCACTAGTTGTAAAGATTGTTTCCCAATTTACCACATTTCTTTTGATCTTGGTTACATTGGTTTTATCTGTGCAAAAGCTTTTTAATTTAATGTAATCGAAATCATCTAATTGGTTTTTGGTGATGTTCTCCAGCTCTTCCGTAGTCATAAACTGTTCCCCTTTCCATAGATCTGACAGGTGGGCTAGTCCTCGATCTTCTAATTTGCTTATAGTATTATTTTTTATGTCTATGTCCTGTAACCATTTCAATCTTGGTAAAGGGTGTGAGGTGTTGGTCTAATATAAGTTACTTCCATACTAACTTCCAATTATCCCAGCAATTTTTATCAAAGAGGGAGTTTTTACCCCAATGGCCAGCCTCTTTGGTTTTATCAAACAGCAGATTACTATAATCATCTCCTGCTTTTACACCTAGTCTATTCCACTGGTCCACCACTCTATTTCTTAGCAAATACCAAACAGTTTTGATGACTGATGCTTTATAATATAATTTTAGATCAGGTAGGGCTAAGCCACCTTCTTTTGCCCTTTTTTTTCATTAAGCTCCTGGCAATTCTTGGCTTTTTATTTCTCCATATGAATTTACTTACATTTTTTTCTAACTCGTTAAAGTAATTTTTTGGAATTTTGATTGGTAGGGCACTAAACAGATAGTTTAGTTTTGGTAGAATTGTCATTTTTATTATATTAGCTCTACCTATCCATGAGCAGTTGATATTTGCCCAGTTATTTAAATCTAATTTAATTTGTGTGAGAAGTATTTTATAATTGTTTTCAAAAAGATTCTGAGTCTGTCTTGGCAAATAGACTCCCAAATATTTTATATTGTCTGAGGTTACTCTGAATGGGATTTCTCTTTCTAGCTCTTCCTCCTGTTTCTTGCTAGACATATATATATATATTGAAAAGTTGAGGATTTATGAGGGTTTATTTTATAACCTGCAACTTTGCTAAAATTGCTAATTGTTTCCAGTAGTTTTTTAGATGATTTCTTGGGATTCTCTAGGTAGACCATCATGTCATCTGCAAAGAGTGAGAGTTTTGTCTCTTCCTTCCCAATTCTAATTCCTTTAATTTCTCTTTCTTCTCTAATTGCTGATGCTAACATTTCTAATACAATATTGAATACTAGTGATAATGGGCACCCTTGTTTCACCCCTGATCTTATTGGGAATGCCTCTAACCTCTACCCATTGAATATAATTCTTGTTGATGGTTTCAGATAGATACTGCTAATTATTTTAAGGAGCAGTCCACTTATTCCTACATTCTCTAGTGTTTTTAATAGGAATGGATGCTGTATTTTGTCAAAAGCTTTTTCAGCATCTAATGATATGGTCATATGATTTCTGATAGGTTTGTTGTTGATATAATTGAGTATACTAAGAGTTTTCCTCATATTGAACCAACCCTGCATGCCTGGAATAATTCCTACTTGATCATAATGTATTATCCCAGTGATGACTTGTTAGGACTTGTTAGGACTTGTTAGTATTTGGTATATGGTAACAGTACCATATTGGCTTCATAGAAAGAGTTAAGCAGAGTTCCATCTTTCCCTATTTTTCCAAAGAGTTTATATAGGATTGGAACCAATTGTTCCTTAAATGTTTGGCAGAATTCACTTGTGAATCCATCAGACCCTGGAGATTTTTTTTTAGGGAGTTCAGTAATGGCTTGGTGAATTTCTATTTCTGAGATAGGGTTGTTTAGGTATTTAATCTCTTCTTCATTTAACCTGGGAAATTTATATTTTTGTAAATATTCATCCATTTCACTTAGATTATGAAATTTGTTGGCATAGAGTTGGGCAAAATAATTTCAAATTATTACTTTAATTTCCTCCTCATTGGTGGTGAGTTCACCTTTTTCATTTATGATACTAGCAATTTGGTTTTCTTCTTTCTTTTTTTTTGAATGAAATTGACCGGAGGTTTATCAATTTTATTGGTTTTTCTCATAATACCAATTTTTGGTTTTATTCATTAATTCAATAGTTTTTTTGCTTTCAGTTTTATTAATTTCTCCTTTAATTTTTAGAATTTCTAATTTGGTACTTAATTGGGGATTTTTGATTTGTTCTTTCTCTAATTTTTTTAGTTGCCTGTTTAGTTCATTGATTTCCTCTTTCTCCAATTCACTCATATGAGCATTTAGAGCTATAATATATCCCCTGAGAGTTGCTTTGAATGAATCCCATAGGTTTTGGTATGTTGTTTCATTATTATCATTATCTAGGATAAAATGGTTAATTCTTTCTATAATTTGTTTTTTGGTCCACTCATTTTTTTAAATGAGGTTATTCAGTTTCCAATTTGTTCTTGGTATATATCTACTTGGCCCAGTATTGCATATGACTTTTATTGCATTGTGATCTGAGAAAGATGTATTCACTATTTCTGCCTTTCTGCAGTTGATTATTAGGTTTTTATGTCCTAGTACATGGTCAATTTTTGTATAAGTTCCATGTACTGCAGAGAAAAAGGTATATTCCTTTCTATCCCTATTCAGTTTCCTCCATAAGTCTACCATATCTAATTTTTCTAACAATCTATTTACCTCCTTAATTTCTTTCTTGTTTGTTTAATGATTCGATTTATCTAGATCTGAGAGCGGGAGGTTGAGGTCTCCCACTATTAGAGTTTTGCTGTCTATGTCTTCCTGTAATTCTTTCAGCTTCTCCTCTAAGAATTTGGGTGCTGTCCCACTGGGTGCATATATATTCAATATTGAAATGACTTTATTGTCTATGGTACCTTTTAGGAGGATAAAGTTTCCTTCCTTATCTCTTTTAATGCTATCTATTTTTGCTGCTGCTTTGTCTGAGATAAGGATTGCTAGCCCTGCTTTTTTTTACTTCACCTGAAGCAAAATATATTTTGCTCCAACCTTTTACCTTTACTCTATATGTATCTCTCTACTTCAAATGAGTTTCTTGTAAGCAGTATATTGTAGGATTCTGGTTTTTAATCCACTCTGCTATTTGCTTATGTTTTAAGGGAGAGTTCATCCCATTCACATTCAAGGTTATGAGTACTAATTCTTTATTGCCCTCCATGCTATCTTCCCTCTGTTTGTATTTTCCCCCTTTCCCCACCTTTTATCCATATTCCCCAGTCTTTTGTTTCTGAAAACCACCCCCTTCAGTGTGTTTGCCTCCTATATCACACCCTCCCCTTTCTTTCCCCTTTCCCTTTTTCCCTTTTCCCTTCTCTTCCTTTTGTTATTTCCCCCACTCCCCTTCCCTTCCTCCATCCCCCCTCCCCTTTTCCCCTTTTAATACTTGAAAGGTTAGATGTTTTATAAGTTTACTGAGTATGTGTAGGTTGACTTTAAGCCAAGTCTGATGAGAAGAAGATTCAGGTCTTTGTCCTCTGTTCCCTTCTTCCCCACTATTACCATAGGTTTTTTGTACCTCTTACTATAATGAGATTTACCCCCATTCAATCCCCTCCCTCCTCCTGTCTCTTTCCTGTCCCCCTTTTTTATGGCGGTCATGTTTATTTTTAGATCATTCTATCTAAGTCATAGAAAATTCCAAGTGTCTGTCCCTTCTAGTTCTGTATATTCTATCGAATAGAGTCAAAATTCCTGAGAGTTATTAGAGTCTTTCTCCCAAGTGGGGTTAAAGCCAGTAACATCCCATTAGATAGTAGTCTCATGGATAGGTAATGAATGTCCATCATTTCTGGCTAGGTGTATTCTCTCTGTTAGAGTTACATTTCTCAAGGTTTATGAGAATCTTTTTTTTTTACCCCCATGCTGGGATATAGCCAGTTTCAACTTACTGGATTGCATTCTTTTTTCTTTTACCAACTCCCTGTTTGTTTTTTTTTAACCTTTTCATGTGTCTTTTGAACCTCCTGTTTGATGTACAAATTTTCTGTTTAGCTCTGGTCTTTTCATCAGAAATTTTTGGAATTCTTCCATTTCATTAAACATCCATCTTTTTCCCTGGAAGAGAAGGCTCAGCTTTGCAGGAAAGTAGATTCTTGGCTGCATTCCAAGCTCCCGTGCTCTTTAAAATATCTCATTCCAGGCCCTTCGATCCCTTAAAGTTGATGCAGCCAGGTCCTGCATGATCCTTACTGTGGCTCCTTGATATTTAAATTGTTTCTTTCTGGCTGCTTGTAGGATTTTCCCTTTTATCTAATAGTTCTGTAGTTTGGCCACAACATTCCTTGGTGTTTTCATTTTTGGAGCTTTTTCTGGTTGGGATCGATGTACTCTTTCAATAACTACTTTGCCCTCTGATTCCATGATATCAGGGCAGTTTTCCATCACTAGATCCTGTAATATTAAGTCCAGGCTTTTTTTTCTCTTCAATGTTTTCAGGAAGTCCTATAATTTTCAGGTTTCCCCTCCTCAATCTATTCTCAAGGTCAGTGGTTTTGTTGATGAATTATTTTACATTTGCTTCTATTTTTTCTATTTTTTGATTTTGCTTAACTGACTCTTGCAGTCTCATGCAGTCATTAGTTTCTGTAGACTCCATTATTTTTTGGGGGGAGGAGTTTTCTTCATTAACCTTTTGCAACTCCTTTTCCAATTGGTCAATTCTACTTTTGAAAGAGCTTTCCCTTTGACCAATTGAGGTTTTGAGAGAATTAATTTCTTTTTGCTTTTGCTCATTTTAGAGAGAATTATTCTCATTTTGTAATTGCCCAATTGAGGATCTGAGAGATTTAATCTCATTTTGTATTTGTCCAATTGCATTTTCTAAGGATTTATTTTCTTGTTGCAAGGTATTAATATTCTCTTGGGTTTCTTTTGCCAAATTTTCCAATTGATTTTTAAACTCCTTCCTTATTTCTTCAAGGAAGTCTTTCTGTGCTGGATACCAGATCATATTCTCCTGAGGTTCTAGGTCTCTCTGAGTTAGGGTATTTTCCTTCCAAGAATTTTTCTATGGATCCACCTTTTCACTGACCCTTCTTCATTTTGCTAAGACTGTGAGTTGGGGAGGGGCTTGTTCACAGGGGTTTCGATTTGGAATAGCTAGAGGCATTACTCACTGAGTGCAATTTTTATGGATGGCCAGTAGGAGGTGTTGGTTGCTTTCTCTGGAGTATTTGTGACTTTGATGGAGGCCTTCTCCCTTAGCTTGAAGGGAGTGATTTAAGCTATTGAATCCTTTTGCCTTTAATCAGTGGTGGACTTTACCCTGGGGTGAGGTCATTCCTCTCCATATTGTCAGCTGGGCTGGTTCTTCTGCTCACACACCTGTGCCTGAGGCAGAAGTAGTCTGTAATTGTTTGTTAGAAAAGAGGTCTCAGAGGCAATGGAGTCCTGGACTCAGAGTTCCTCAGACCAGAGGAGCCCAGAGATGGTCCCTGCAGCTCTCCTGTACCAGAACTCTCCCCCCCCCAGCCCTGTCAGGAAGCTCCAGAGGGTCAGCACCAACACCAATGCCTCTGCTCCCTAGTTGACTCAAGCCCCCAGCGTCTATACCTACTGCTGATCCAGCAGGTCCATCTCTCAGGCCCTCAGACTCCCTGGCTCCAATTCAGCTGCTAATCTGACTGATCCTGTGCTGATCAGCCCTCTGAGCCTGGAATCACCTGCCTGAACTCACCCAAGGCTGCTGCAGGAGACAAATCCTGAGGTAGATGTTCTTTCTCCTGGCTTTTCTTTCTGGTTGTATTTCTGTTAAGAGGGTTGGTTCATATGATAGGTGGGGAAAGATCAGGAGACTTTAGAACTGTGCTGTCTTCTCTCTGCCAACTTGACCAAAAGTTGAGAGAAGCACTTTTTAAAAAAGCAACAAGGAAGAAATAGATTGAGTTAATCAAATTGTATTATATAGATGTAATAGAGGATTACTGTGGTAAACATAGGACAAATATAGTGAATAAGGAGAATCATGGAAAGACAATGAAATGGTACGCATAAATGAAACAGAGCTTAGAGAAAAATATATGTATGTGTGCATAAAAACATATAAAATATAAACACATATAAACACACCCCAAATTAAAATAATAATGTTGGAAAAATAATCAAAATGAAATGAAATCTAGCTTAGCATCAAAAAAAGAAGAAATGAGAAAACCTCTTCCCTTGCAAAACTCTTTAGCAGAGGTAGGAGTCCATTGGTTTGGAAAAACTGAGCATATTGTCATATATTTTTATTGCATTAATCAAAGCGGTTTTTTCCTTTTATCTTTTTCTTTTAAAAAATATTATAACAGGGGCAGCTAGGTGGCACAGTGGATAGAACACTGGCCCTGGAGTCAGGAGTACCTGAGTTCAAATCTGCCTCAGACACTTAATAATTACCTAGTTATGTGGCCTTAACCCCATTTGCCTTGAAAAAAACACAAAAATATAAGCCAGTCTGTAATAGAAATGTACAGATTCATCAAGAATCATCTCTTTTTTCTATTCTGTGTATATTTTGCTAGTTTTTTAAATGTAGATAAAATTATTTTAAATTGGTAGGAACCATAATGAATATGGTAGAAAGTAACAATGAAAAAACTTTATGTAGTATTTTTAGAATGTAACTGCTCATGGATATGCTGAGCAAATATAATAAAAATGACAATTCTACTAAAATTAAAGCACTTGTTTAGTGCCCTACCAATCAAAATACCAAAAAATTACTTTAATGATTTAGAAAAAATTGTAAGTAAATTCATATGGAGAAATAAAAATTTGAGAATCTCCAGGGATTTAATGAAAAAAAAAGTGCAAAAGAAGGTAATTTACTCCTACCTGATCTAAAATTATATTATAAATCATAAAGTCATCAAAACTGCCTAGTATTGGCTAAGAAATAGAGTGGAGATCAGTGGAATAGACTAGGTGCAATAGCAGGAAATGATTATAGCAATCTGCTGTTCATTAAATTCAAAGAGTCCAGCTATTGGGATAAAAACTCTCTCTTTGACAAAAACCATTGGGAAAATTGGAAGTTAGTATGGAAGAAACTTATATTAGACCAACACCTCACACCCTTTACCAAGATAAGATAATAATGGCTTCAGGATCTAAATATAAAAAACTATATTATAAACAAACTAGGAGAATAAGGTATAGTTTACCTGCCAGATCTATGGAAAGGGAAGCAGTTTGTGACCAAGGAAGAGATGAAGACCATCACCAAAAAAACAACTAGATGATTCGGATTGCATTAAATTAAAATAAAAATCTTTTGCACAGACAAAAACACTGTATCCAAGATCAAAAGAAATGTAGTAATTTTGGAAACAATTTTTATGAGCAGTCTTTCTGGCAAAGGACTCATCATACAGAGAACTGAGTCAAAGTTTTTTTAAAAAAAAGACAAACCATTCTGCAATAAATAGTCAAAGGATACAAAAAAGGCAATTTACAGATGGGGAAATCAAAGCAATCCACAATCATATGAAAAATTGTTCTAAATCACTAACTATTAGAGAAATGCAAATTAAAACATCTCTGAGGTACCACCTCACACCTCTCAGACTGGTCAATATGACCAGAAATGACAATGATCAATGTTGGAAGAGATGTGGGAAATCTGGGACACTAATGCATTGTGGATGGAGCTGTGAACTCATCCATCCTTTCTGGAGAGCAATTTGGAACTATGCCCAAAGGACAATAAAAATGTGGATACCCTTTGATCCAGCAATGCCACTACTGGGTCTATACCCTAAAGAGATTATGAAAAAGTGTAAAAAAGCACCTGTACAAAAATGTTCATAGCAGTTCTGTTAGTTGTGGCAAAGAATTGGAAACTGAGGGAATGTCCATCAATTGGGTAATGGCTTAATATACTGTGGTATATGTATGTCATGGAACACTACTGTTCTATTAGAACCCAAGAGGGATGGGAATTCAGGGAAGCCTGGAAGGATTTGCATGAACTGATGCTGAGCAAGACGAGCAGAACCAGAAGAACATTGTACACCCTAACAGCAACATGGGAGTGATGGTCAACCGCAATGGACCAAGGGCAACAATCAGGCACAATTCTGGAGTATCTGTGACAGAGAACATCATCTCTATCCTGAGAAAGAATTGTGGAGTTTGAACAAAGACCAAGGACTGTTACCTTTGATTTTTTTAAATGATGTCTTTTTATGTAATTCTGCTATATCTCATACTACATGCTTCTTCCTTAAGGATATGATTTCTCTCTTGTCACATCCAAATTAGATCAATGAATACTATGGGAATGTTGCAAAGACTAGCAAACTGACTTCTGTGGGAGGTGGGGGAAGGGAAGCAAGATTGGGAGAAAATTGTAAAACTCAAAATAAATAAAACTTTTCTAAAATTAAAAAAATAAGAAACTTTATAGTAAGAGAAATAGGGGATGCAGAGTGAAATGAGTTGATTTGATGAGGACAAAAATAAAATTA
This sequence comes from Macrotis lagotis, assembly GCF_037893015.1. Classification (NCBI taxonomy): domain Eukaryota; kingdom Metazoa; phylum Chordata; class Mammalia; order Peramelemorphia; family Peramelidae; genus Macrotis; species Macrotis lagotis. The sequence continues at coordinate 61,707,057 of NC_133660.1, read as the reverse complement.
TGGAAAACAACATTTTAAAGACTTCAGAATTTTAATAAAGGCAGTAAAAAATAGTGATTTCTAAAAACAGAAGTTGAAATGGACCTGCCATTTTTTGACAGAGAGGTAATAGACTTGAAATGCAGAATGAGATATGAATTTTCAGATTATCAATATTTTCCCCATAAAATGTAGGTATTTGCTACATGAGAAGACATTCTTCATTGAAGTGGATGGTGAAGGATATTCAAGAAAACAGCACTGATCAAACTTTTTAAAATAAACAGAATAAAAATAGAAAAAACAGAATAAAATAGAAATGTTGAGAATTGATTCAGGCAGAGTAGTTCTGGAATTTTATTATGTAAGATATATATGTATGTACTATAAATTCATAAAATCTTATTTAAAAACAGATAACAGAAAATCAATTTCTTTTTGTTCTTTGTGTATTTTGATATTTGAGTTTCTAATGATTGCTAACTTTACAACAGAAAAGAAAATCTAAGGAAAGAGCCATGTTTTAGGATGCTTATTCCTTGTGTGTCTTTAAATAAATACTTTCCCTTCCTGGTCCTCAGTTTACTAATGTTCAAATGAAAGTATTGGCTTAGCTAGTCTCCAAAGTTCTTTTCAATTCCATGACAAATTTGCAGAAAACTGAACAAACTCTGAGAATTTAATAAAACAAAGAGCATATACATTTTGTGTAACAATAATAGCTGCCAAATATAAAATTAAAAAATTTGCCAAGTATATTATTTAAAAATATTATTTTATTAATCCCTTCTTTATTAAATGAAGGTTAGACAAGATAGCTTTTTGAATCCCTTCTCATTACACTCCCTCAGAACCAGAGAATGCCCATTTTACATTTTGAATTTCAGAAAGTTGAAATGACTTGTCCACAGGAATTCAGCTGGAAGAGTTGGTACTCATGCTTTTTCTCTCTTCCTACCCACCTCCTGACTTCTCTAACTTCTTTCAAAACTCAGTTCAAAATCTATATCTGAAAAAATTCACCCATTTCTTCACTCTGCTAATACCTTCAAGGTGAACTTATCTTCAGTTTTATCCCACATAAATCTAATATAGTTTTTTGTATGTTTTCTCCCCCCATTTCACTGTGAGATCTTCAAAGGAAGAATAGCATTTTTGTATTTATTTGTATCCTTGGCATTTAGAACAGTGCTGGCACATGTTATTTTTTTTTAGCTGTTTTTCAGTTGTGTCCAATTCTTCATGACCATCATATCACTCATGACCTTTAGAGTTTTGTTGGCAAAGGTACTGGAATGATTTGTTATTCTTTTCTGCAGCTCATTTTACAGATGAGGAAACTGAAGCAAGCAGAGTTAAGTGATTTGCCCAGGGACACACATCCAGTAAGTGCGATGAGATTTGAACTTGGGAAGAGTTCCTGACTCCAAGTCTGGCAATCTCTCCACTGCATCACCCAACCAACATATAAATGCTTAATTAATACATACATGTTGACTGACTGTCTGCCTGCTTAATGTTGCTCTAACTCCAAGGTCAATGTTCTTCACATCAAACTGCACTATATGAATATACTTACAACTGTTTGGGTGAAGTGGGTCAGTGAAAAGTAATACAGCAGCTGATATGGGGGTACCAAGTTCAGCTGAGAGTAGTTGAGCTAATGGAAAGAATTCTAATAAGTAGTTTAACCTATTTGACCCAAGATTTGTAGAGAAATTTTGCTTTTCATGCTGAACTCATGAGCATGAGCATAGATGGAGCCCCTGATCCCTAAGAATCCAACTATCACAAAATCTTAGTACTAAAAGAATCAGTCCTGAGTTCTTCTAGTACAAACAACACTTGATCAAAGATCCCCTTTTGACAACTATAGCTTTGATTTGAAGTCCTTTATTGAGGAGACTTCTGAAGCAACCTACTTAATTTTTTTAGGGGTTTTTTTGCAAGGCAAAAAGGGTTAAGTGGCTTGCCCAAGGCTACACAGCTAGGTAATTATTAAGTGTCTGAGACCAGTGTCTGATTTGAACCCAGGTACTCCTGACTCCAGAGCCAGTGCTTTATGCACTATGCCACCTAGCCACCCCAACGTACTTAATTTTTGAACTATACAGCTAAAATAAAGGCAAAATTTTATCTAAAGGTGCTATTCCACAATCACAGTCCATTGTCCTTAACTGTTCTCTGGAGCCATGTATATCTTCCTCAAAATTTCTCTTCAAATATTTTAATTCAACTCTTCTGGAAGACATTAATCTTTTCCTTTCTGAGCATCCACAGTCATTCAGGGTATCATCATATGACAAGGACTTTAGTACCTGGAAACCCTATGTACTTGAGCTAACTTAAAAATATCTATTTTAAAATATGGCAGACAGAATCGAACATAATGCTTTACATATGGTTTGACCAGGGCACACTATGTGTTCTAAAAGAAAGCACAGAATATTGAGAGTATCTATCCTTTTCTTCTGGACCCTTTGTTTCTCTTAATAAGTCATAGGAGAGTATTAACATTTTTGACTTCCATGTCTTCTCTTGATTCATGCTGAATTTGAAACTTTTAAAACTTTTTCATGTAAATATTGTCTAATCATTCTACAAATAACATTAAAATTTTTCAAAGCAAATATAAAATTGAACATTTATCACCATTGAACTTCACCAATTTAGATTTGGGATTCTATTCTTCCCTATTGAGAATTTTATTCTGATCTTCTCATCTAACATGTCAGCTATCCCTCCTAATTTATTGTCATCTCTAAATTTGATACATTTGCCATTGATGCCATTTTCCAAGGCATTAATAAGACATTAATAAAAACATTTATCTGTATATGCTAAAATATGGATCCCTGGGGCACTATACTAAAATTCTCCCTCCAAGTTGATATCAGTCCAACAACCCATAAACTCTTTGACTGTATTCATTCAGCTGGTTTAAAATACATCTTTTTGTACTATCATCTCACACATCTCTCCACCTTGCCCATAGATAGCACTTATCATATTCTTTGAAAGAATCTAGATAAACAAGGTCAATGGACTCATCAAACAGTCTAGTAAACATTGAAGAAAAGAAAAGAAAATTAGAATGAAATTTTCTTGATGATGCCCTATGAGTTTTATTTTCTTAGTGTTATCCATTAGCCTCTTCCTGGACATGTAAAACAGAGAACTCATCACTTCTTTGACATTGCACCTTCCCTTACCCTAGTTAAAAATCTTTTGTTATACCATTTAAGTAGAAACCTTAGCTAAATCTGAGCATTAGTGTATCGAGCACTATGTCAAGGCCATGATTTTATATTTATCTTCTTTTAAATAGTCTGATTTTCATAGATAGATAGATAGACAGACAGACAGACATATTAACATTATGTAGCTTATAAGACATATACAAATACATATCCATGTATAAATGTATACATATGTGTATATGTATAGGTATATATGTAATTTATATATTTATACATATATATTTATACATGCAGTTGTCTAGAAATAATAGTGTTCCCCTTTTTCATGTTTTAAAAAGGTCACTCTTTTATCCACAATCAAAATAAGGAAGTTTTGAGAAGAATAGCTTTGGGGTAAAGATAATAAATATAAAATCTGTGGTAAGGGCCTGAATTAGAATTATGACTATGTAAATGGAAAGAATATGATAGATGATAGATTGATAGATCGATAGATTGATAGCTAGATAGACATATGTATTATATTTGTGCATATAAAAGAAATATTATGTAAATAGAAATGATGAAATTTCATTTGGGAAATAAGCTATTTGGGGTGAATGAGAATGGGAAATTTGGTAAATGGATGGGGTTGGGGGGAAAGATAATGAGATGATATCTTTTTTTTTAGGTTTTTTTTTTTTGCCAGGCAAACGGGGTTAAGTGGCTTGCCCAAGGCCACACAGCTAGGTAATTATTAAGTGTCTGAGACCGGATTTGAACCCAGGTACTCCTGACTCCAGGGACAGTGCTTTATCCACTGCGCCACCTAGCCGCCCCCAAGATGATATCTTTAAAGTAGATCAAACTATACTGAATGCTTGGAAATCTGCTCTCCAAAAAATGTAAGAAACATGTCTGACTATATCTATCTTTCTTCTCTTTCCCTTTTTTTAAAATTTTTTTCTTCTTTTTGCTCTTAAAGGAAATCTGTGATGACAAACCATACTGATCACTGTCTGTACTTTTTCATCTACCCCTTGGTCCTACCAAGAGTGAGCCCAAGTTGATTCTTTAAGAGTTAATCGGGATGGCTAGGTGGCGCAGTGGATAAAGCACAGGCCCTGGAGTCAGGAGTACCTGGGTTCAAATCCGGTCTCAGACACTTAATAATTACCTAGCTGTGTGGCCTTGGGCAAGCCACTTAACCCCGTTTGCCTTGCAAAAAACCTAAAAAAAAGAGTTAATAATCTTTTAAGATTCAAGAAATCAATGAAACAAGCTGAAAATGCTATTACTTTGGGTAATGAGAAGAGTGATTCATTAAATGATTTTCACATTTTTAGGGATAAGAGGTTGCTCTTTACTTTTTAAGTTGTCTGTTTTTAAGTGCTTTCTGTTGTAAAATTTAGTTCCTAGGACTCCCCAAGGTGACCAGTAAAGTTATGATTTTCAAATTCAGAAACTTTTCTTAATTCTGATTCTTGATTTCTCCATAGAATATGCCATGGACCAATACTACCAAACAAATTAAGCCAGGGAACCAAAAGCAACCATGGAACAAAAAGGAGATAAAATAGCATGTTTCATTTTATAGATAGCAACCTGGACAGGATCTCAGGGCCCCTATTGGAAGCATGAATCTCCCTTCTCTAAAAATTCTTCCAACAATTCTTCTGCTCTAAAATTTCTTGTAACAGAGAATTCATTATTCTCTCAGCAAACAATTCCTCTCTGAAATATTCCTAATTCTTAAAGAATATTTTCTTATGTTGAGTTAAAAATCTGTCTCCCTGTAATTTTCACTCTCTGGTTCGTTAAGGCTAAACAGAGCACTATAATCTCTTTTCTCCATGACAACTCTTAAAATAGTTGGGGATTGATGTTATTCTAAAATGGAGCTACTTTTGAGTAGAATTAGTCTGAGAATCAAGAAGAGCTAGGTCAAATAAACATTTTGACACCTACTGACTTTGTGACTTGGGCAAAGCACTTTCTCTTTCAATACTCCAGGCTATTCTCTAATTTTCAGAGAATATGTTGGGAAAGTATTTCTTCACCAGAAATTCCCTCCATTGATTAATCACAGATCTGATTAGTCCCTCTTATTCTTCTCTTCTCCAGCCCTAAGTATTCCTAATTTATTCACTCTGTATGTAAGACATAGAAATGAATTCCCTCACTTTCTCTGGATGTACACCAGCTAGACAATGTGCTTTTTTTTTAGATTTTTCAAGGCAATGGGGTTAAGTGGCTTGTGCAAGGCCACATGACTAAGTAATTATTAAGTGTCTGAAGTCGGATTTGAACTCAGGTACTCCTAACTCCAAGGTCAGTGCTCTATCCACTACACCACCTAGCCGCCCAACAATATGCTTTTAAAAAATGTGGTTCTCAGATCTAGGCAGAGTGGGGCAAAATTATCATTCTGGGATTTCAGGAAATGCAGACTAAAATGGCACCAGCTCATTAGGTGTCATATTTCACTATTGACTCCTATTTAGCTTATAGATTATTAGAATCCTCAGAGCCATTGTCACACCAATTATTTACTCTCCATGATTTCTCTATCCTATATAGAAAGAGTTCTTTTGCTGCTGCTATTTTTTTTAATTTCCCTGAATAAAAGACTTTACATATACTCCATCACATTGACCAAATTCAGTCCACCATTCTAGACTGTCAAGGTCTTGCATGATTATTCTTTCATAATTTTTTTAAATTTTTTCCACATTTTAGAGTTAAAAATAAATACTCATGAAGAATTCTAATTATACATCATCCAAATTACTGATTATGCTTAAAATAATTGTTGAGGACAAAATTTAAACAGTAAATATATGAGAGATGGACTACCAAGGCAATATTTCATTAATCAACACTTAAGAGGACTTGATCAATTAAAATTGTTCCTGAGATAGATATATATATATTTGTATTTGTATCTATATACATATGTATGTATGTATGTATGTATGTATGTATGTATGTATGTATATAAAATACAGATTATAACCTAATCTGTATTTTTTTGACCTGAACTAGTACATCCCTCCTTGGATGACAGAATGGTCTCTTCATCCTGCCCTGGACTCACTTTACTGATGCTAGACTTAGCATCATTTGCTTGGACATTCATGCAGCTCAGAACTCCTGAGCTCAAGTGAGTGGCTAGGTTAGCCTTTCTTGGTAGCAGAGATTACAAGCATACCATATCACCCTTGGTTTCATTTTCTCCAGAGGGGATCAAAATTTTTAAAATTCTTTGCTGAACTCAAGATATGATTCATTAAGACATTTTCCATAGTAATATTAATAAATTTCTCCTAATTATATTGTACCTTTAGTTTTATGAAAAGCTTCATTCACAAGAGTTTTGTAAAGCAAAGGTCTAAAATATTTTTAACCCCATTCTACTATTGAAGGAAATGAAGGCAAGGAAACAACTGGTTTGTGGTAATAGTAATTTGCCTATTTTAAGTCCATTGGCATTTCTCCTTTTTCTGTTAATATGTCTCAAAGATTATTTAATAAACCTGACTTCTGAATCTTTCAAGAGATTATCAGTGTGAGAAAGGACAAGAAAGTGAGGATCATGGGATCTGGACTCAAATGTTCTGATTTGATGTATCTGCAATTTAATGTTTGTGGTTTTAGAGAAATCTCTACTTGTCTTCACAGAAAATAGATAAGATCACTGAACTCAAAACATTTGTTTTGAGTATCAAATAAAATATTTTAAGGGAAATAATTTATTAGTGGTAAAGCTCTATAAAAATGCAACCTGTTAAAAATCTTATGCTGGGATATAGTTCATCCAGGATGAATAACTCAAACTCATTGAGATAAATACACTTAAATTCATTGAGGTCATCCAGGTGCCTTTTGTAACAATCAGCGGCAAATAAGAAAGGACAGGAGCTTAGGGGGACTAAGAATAGAGTATGAAGACAAAGTGGAATTCTAAAAGGAAGAATCATGAGTAAATCCTCATTTCCTTGCTGAGTACCATTACCACATTACTGACTTCCTACTCATTTCAAACTGACTGGCCAATAAGTATCCATTTCAACATCCCCTAAAAAGGACTTATTATTCTAAACCCACTTTTTTACCCTAGCTCTGATTTTCAGAATCTCCTCTCTTTTATTTGTTTTAGGGGGGGTTTTGCAAGGCAGTGGGGTTAAGTGGCTTGCTCAAGGTCACACAGCTAGGTAATTACTAAGTGTCTGAATCCAGATTTCAACTCAGGTACTCCTGACTCCAGGCTCGCTGCTCTATCCACGGCACCACCTAGCTGCCCTGAATCTCCTCTCTTTTAATAATAGATTTACAATCTCAAAATAATCCCTGGCTTTTCTCTTTTCCTCCTTTAACACATCTAGTCAGTTGAGTAGGTTCATGTACCTTTCTTTTCACTCCTACAGTCACTACCCTTATTCAAACTTTCTTCATCGCTTACCTAGGCTATCATACAATGGATCTTCCTACCTCAGATCTCTCCTTATTTAATCCATCTACACACAGCTGGAAAATTGATATTTCTGAAACATAGGGTTGGCCATGTCACCTACCTACTCAAAAATATCCATTATCTCTTTAATTTCTTGAAGAATAAAATACAAATTCCCCTTCAGGGAATTGAAAGTTCTCTACAATCTGCATCCAAACCATCTTTAGTGTACTGATTTCATTTTATCCTTCTTCATGCACTTTACATTATAATCAAACTGTTCTCATATATTCAAACTCTACCTCTGTAGTTTTTGCACTAGCTGTGCCCTATGACTGAAGTACTCTACCTTCTACCTTTTGCCTCCTAAAATCTCTAGCTCCTTTCAAGGTCTGATTTCATCACTTAATTTGGGCCTCTCTTGATTCTACTCCACTTAGGAGTATTTCCTTCCCCCCATATTACTTTGAAATCATTACAGATAGGTAGATAGATAGATAGATAGATAGATAGATAGATAGATAGATAGATATGTATTTTTATAATATAAATAATTTAAATTAAATTAAAATTAAATTTTTAAAAATAATATAAATTAATACATATCTACATATTTTATATCTACTAATACAAAATACATTCTTTTTCTCTCCACTAATATGTTGCTCTTGAAGTAAGATGAGTTCCATTTTTCCTCTATATCCTAAGTGCCTTAAGTTTCTCTTCCTTTTTTATAGTTTATTTATTTTATATTATTACAATAATCTTGTTGTGAATTTAAACATAAACCCCCTCCGCCCAAAAAAAGATAAAGAAACCTCATGAGAAGTGAAGTGAAAGAAAAAAAGTGTCCTTCAGTCTGTATTCAGATTCCATTGGCTCTGTCTCTGGAATGAGTTGAGTTGCCTTCTTTATCATAAGTCTAACAGAAAAGTTGCTTTGATGTTTTTTTTCCCATAGTCACTATTACTAGCTGTATTTCCCATCATTCTAATCCTCTCCACTCTCATTTATTCTATTTTCTCTCTCCTTTCACCCTGTCCCTACTCAGAAGTGTATTATATCTGAGTACCCTCTCCCATGATCTTCCCTCTCCTATCACCTACTCCCCCCCTCCCCTCACCCATCCTCCTTTTCCCATTGCTTTCCTCTCATTTTTCTCTTGGGATAAGATAGATTTTTATACCCTATTAAGTGTGTACCCTATTAAGTGTGTGTGTGTGTGTGTGTGTGTGTGTGTGTGTCTTATTTCTTCACTGAGCCATTTCTGATGAGAATGAAGGCTCCTTCATTTCCCCTTACCTCCCCCCCTGCAAAAGTCTTTTCTTGACTCTTTTATGTGAAATATCTTAACCATTCTACCTCTCCTTTCCCTTCCTCCCATACTTTCCTTTTTCACCCATGGACTGTAGCTTTATAATATATACTACCATTTTATTCAGCTCCCTCTTGTGCCTTGTCTATATACACTCCTTCTAACTGCTCTTTATAAATGAGAAGGTTCATAAGAGATTTCAGAATCTTCTTCCCATGCAGGAATACACACAGTTCAACATCATTAAGTTCCTCATAATTAGTCATTCTCATCTACCCTTTGTATGCTTCACCTGAGTCATGTACTTGGAGATCAAACTTTCTGTTCAGATCTGGTCATTTCAACAGGAAAGTTTGAAAGTTCCCTGTTTCATTGAAAGTCCATTTCATTTATAAACTAAGCTCTTTTGTCTTCTAGAATATCATATTCCAAGTTCTATGAACCCTTAATTAGACATTGCCAAATCCTGTGTAATCCTGACTACAATGCCATGGTAGTTGAAACATTTGTTGCTGGCAACTTGTAGTATTTTCTCTTTGACTTGGAAGTTTGGGAATTTGGCTGTAATATTCCTGGGAGTTTTTCTTTTGGAATCTCTTTCAGGAGGTAATTGGTGGATTCCCTCAATTTCTATTTTACCCTCTGCTTCTAGTTTCTCAGGGTAATTTTGCTGCATTATTTCTTGAAAAATGAAGCCTAGGTTCTTTTCCTGATCATTACTTTTAGGTGAACAATAATTTTTAAATTATCTCTCCTGGATCTGTTTTCTAATTAGTTGTTTTTCCAATGGGATATTTCACAGTTTCTTCTAAGTTTTCTTTCTTTGGTATTATTTTATTGTTTCTTGATTTCTCACAAAGTCATCAGCTTCCTTTAGATCCATTCTACATTTGAAAGAGCTATTTTCTTCAAAGGTGTTTATATCCTTTTCCAGCTGGCCAATTCTGCTTTTTAAGGCATTATTTTCCTCATTTACCTTTTTGTTTTTTTTTTCCATTTGGTTTGTAACATGTTATTTTCTTCAGTTTTATTTTTTGTATTTCTTTCACCAAGCTGCTGACTTGGTTTTCATGATTTACCTGCATCACTCTCATTTCTCTCCCCAATGTTTCCTTTACCTCCCTTAATTGCTTTTCAAAGTCTTCTGTGACCTCTCCTATTGCCTAAGGCCATATCCTATTTCACTTGGAGGCTTTGGATATAGAAGCTTCAACATTGTCATATTGATGTGGTATTGGTGGAGTTGTGAACTTATTTAACCATTCTGAAGAACAATTTGGGACTATGTTCAAAGAATTCTAAACAGAAATTGAGGAGGCAAACAAAATAATAATAATAATAATTAGAAAACAATAAAAATTCCCAATTGAGCATAAAATTAGAAATTCTGAAAATCAATGGTGAGATTAATAAAACTTAAAGTATAAAAAACCTATTGATTAATAAATAAAATTAAAGTTAATTTTATGAAAAAGCTAATAAGGTAGATGACCATTAGCTAATTTTATCTTTGCCAAAAGAAAAAAAAACCAAATATCTAAAATCAAAAGTGAAAAGGTGAAGTCATCACTAATGATGAAGAAATTAAAGTAATTATTAGGAAATATTTTGCCCAATTATCAGCCAATAAATCTAACAATCTGAGTAAAATCAATGAATATTTACAAAAATGTAAATTACCTTGATTAATAGATTAGGAAATAAAATGCCTAAATAACTCCATAGAACTAACTTATTGAACTCTCTAAAAAAATATCCCCAGGGACAGACGGGTTCATAAGTGAATTCTACCAAACAATTCATTCCAATTCTATATTACCTATTTGGAAAAATAGGTAAAGAAGGCAGCCTAGCAAACTCCTTTTATGACACAATATGGTTTTGATACATAAACCAGGAAGAACTAAAATAGAGTAAGAAAAATATGAATCAATTTTCCTAATGAATATTGTTGCAAAAATTTTGAACAAAATATTAGCAAGGCAATTACGACAAATATCACAAAGAATGTACAAGTGGGATTTAAATCAGGAATGCAGCCCTGATTCAATATCAGGAAAACTATCAATATAATTCACCATGTCAAGAATTAAAAACCATCAAAAATCATACAACTAATCTCAATAGATGCTGGAAAGGGTATTGATAAATTCAGCATCTATTTCTATTAAAAATACTAAAGAGCACAGGAATAAAAGGAGTGTTCCTTAAAATCATAAGTAAGATTTGTCTAACCATAAACAAGCATTATTTGTAATGAGGATAAGCTAAAAACCTTACCAATGAAATCAGGAGTGAAGCAAACATACCCTTGATCATTACTATTATGCAATATATTTAAGTTATTCCTATAGAAAAGTTAGCTATAGCAATAAGAAGAAATTAAAGGAATTAGTATCCACAATGAGGAAACAAACTCCCACTCTTTGCAGAAGATCTGATTTGTATATTTAGAGAATGCTGGAGAATCAACTAAAAAACTTCTTGAAATAATTAACAGTTTTAGCAAAGTTGCAAGATTTAAGATAAATACACATAATTACCAGAATTTCTTTATATGAGTTACAAAACCCAAGAACAAGAAATAAAAGAGAAATTCCATTTAAAAGAGCTGTAAAAAATATAAAATCCTTGGGAGTCTACCTGACAAGACAAACCTAGGTACCATATGACTATAATTATGAAACATTTTTCATGTGAATAAAGACAGATCTGAACAATTGAAAAAATATTAATTGCTCATTTTTAGATCAAGCCAATATAATAAAAATGACAATTCTAACTTAATTTCTTTATTCAATGTTATACTAATCAAGCTACCAGAAAATAATTTTATTGAACTAGAAAAAAAGAACAACAAAATTCATCTGAAACAAGAAGAGTTCAAGAATATTAAGGGAATAAATGAAAAAAAATACAAATTAAGGTGGTCTAACAATATCTGTTCTCAAACTTTATTAGAAAGTAGTAATCATCAAAATTATCTGATACTGACTATGAAATAGTGATGGGTCAGTGGAATAGATAAGGTACACAAGACACAGTAGTCAATGACCATAATTATCTAGTTCTTGATAAACCCAAAGACGCTAGCCTTTGGGATAAGAACATACATTATTTGAGTATTGTTTTATTGTATTTTTTCAATTACATGCAAAGTTAGAAATTTTCAACATTCATCTTTGTGTAACCTTCTGAGTTACATATTTTTCTACCTTTCTCCATTCTGTCCCTCTTTGCCAAGATAGTGAATAATTTTATATAGGCTATACATATACAATCATGTCTAACATATTTCCATATTAGTCAGGTTGTGAAAAAAAGAATCAGAATTAAAGGGGGAAATATGAGAAAAAGAAAATAATATAGACAAGTTTTAAAAAGTGAAAATGCTTTGGTCTGCATTCAGATGCCATAAATTTTTACTCTGGATGTGAATGGTCTTTTCCATCAACAAGTCTTCAAATTGACCTTGATCACTGAATTGGAGAGAGAGAGAGAGAGAGAGAGAGAGAGAGAGAGAGAGTTTAACTATGATGTTAATCAGCACACATATTAATGTGTACAATGTTCTGGTTCTGCTCACTTCACTCAGCATCAGAAGAACTCATTATTTTACAAAACCTGGTGGGAAAACTGGAAAACAATAGAGCACAAACTAGGTATACACTAACATCCCACACCATATACCAAAATAAGGTCAAAATGGGTACAAGATTTGTCATAAAAGCTGACATCATAAGCAAACTATAAGAACAAAGAATAGTCTACCTGTCAGATCTGTGGAGAAATGAAGAATTCATGCCCAAAAAAAGAGATAGAAAGCACTATATCAAATGAAAAACCTTTTGCACAAGCAAAATCAATGTAACCAAGATTAAAAGGAAAGCAGAAAACTAGTAAACAATCTTTACTGCAAGTATCTCTAATAAAGATCTCATTTCTCAAATAAATAAAGAACAGATCAAATTCATGAGACTAAGTCATTCTCCAACTGATAAATAGTCAAAGGGTATGAACAGGCAGTTTTCAAATGAAGAAATCAAAACTGCCTATAGACTTAGGAAGAAGTGCTCTAAATTACTTTTGATTAGAGAGATGAAAATTTTAATAATTCTGAGGTATCAACTATCAGATTGGCTAAAATCACCAAAAAGGGAAAATGATCAATGTTGGAGAGGATGTGGGAAAATTTGGACACTGATGCATTATTGGTGGTGTTGTGAACTGATCCAACTATTCTAGAGAACAATTTTGAACTCTGCCCTAACAGTGCCCTCTTTGATCTAGCAATACCACTACCAGGTCTGTATACCAAATAGATCATAAAAAAGGAAAAGGGACCTGCATATATAAAAATATTTATAGCAGTCCTTTTTATTGAAGCAAAGAAATGAAAATTGAAGGAATGTCCATCAATTGGGAAATGACTGAACAAATTGTGGTATATAAATACCATGAAATACTAATGGGCAATAAGAAATAATGAACAGGCAGATTTCAATAAAACCTGAAAAGACTTGTATGAAATGATCAGCTACAACTCTTCTCAGCAACACAATAATCCAAGACATGAACAGAGGACTAATAAAGGAAAATGCTATGCACATCCAGATAAAGAATTGTTGGACACAGTATAAATCAAAACATAATTTTTCACTTATTTTATTCTTTTTCATGCTTTTTTAAAATTTTATTTATTTAAGACAATGGAGTTAAGTGACTTACCCAAGATCACACAGCTAGGCAATTGTTAGTATCAAGACTGGATTTAAACTCAGATCCTCCTGACTCCAGGGTCAGGGTTCTATCCACTGAGTCACATAGCTGCCTCCTTTTTATCATACTTTGTTTGTTTAATCTTTTGATCTGTTTCTTCTTTCACATTTGTAAGAAATAACAAAATATGTTTTACATGATAGCACATGGATAACCTATATGGAATTGTCTACCATTTTAGGAAGAGAGGACAGAAGACAGGGAAGGAGGGATAAATTTTTGGAAATTAAAATCATATAAAAATTTGTTTTGACATGTGCTCTATCTATTATGGCACCACCTCACTGCCATAAATTGGTATCATCTTTGGGATATAAGGAACAAAAAGCACATCATTGTCTCAAGAATTACAACATCATTGATTTACAATAAAAGGGACCTTCAAATTTGTCTAGTTTAACCCTCTCATAACTGAGTATGAAATTGAGAGAGATTAAGTAGTCAAATTCACACTGGTAGTAAGTCACATAGTCTAGATGTGAATTTATATAAATATGTCAGCATATGTGCACATTTATCTAAACACATATGTTTGTATATACACAAAGTAAAAGGTTGGGAACTTTACCTTTGATTTCATTGACATTGGATATTTCCATGTGAGGAAACTTCTATGAATGCAAGTTGGCCCCTTCTCTGAAACTTAATATGGTTGCTTCAAAAAATTCCAACTTATTCCAACCAACTGATCCAACTTATGCTGGATAGCAATTTGGAACTACGTTCAAAGGACAATAAAACTGTGCACATCCTTTGATCCAGGAACTCCACTACTAAGAGATCATAAAAATTGGGAACTGTTCCCGACAGAACAAAAATATTTATAGCAGCCATTTTTGTCATGGCAAAGAATTGGAAATTAAAGGAATGCCTATCAATTAGGGAATGACTGAGTAAGTTATGGTATATGAATATTATGGAGTACTATCATTCTAAGAAATCATGAGAAATCATACATTAGGGGAGCATGAGAAGACTTATATGAACTAATATTGAGTGAAGTATGCAGAACCAAGAGCAACATTGTGAGATGATCAACTATAATGGATACAGGAAAATATTATCCCCCATACAGAGGATGGAGTCTGAATGCAGAGTAAAACATACTAGCTCACATTTTAAAATTTCTTTTATGTTTTTTTTTCCTTTCTAAGAACTAGAACTAAGGGGTTTTCCCCCTTAGTTCTAATCCCTCTTTCACAGCATGATTAATATGGAAATAAATTAGTGGAAATAAATTGAACATGTACACTTCTGCCAGATTGTCCACCACTATGGGAGGAGGGAAGGGAAGGGGGTAGAAATATGTGGAATTCATAAACTTGCAAATGGATGAATGTTGAAAACTACCTTTGCATGTAAATGGAAAATAAAATGGAAAAAAATTCCACCATTCTTTCCAAACCCTTGGTCTTTTCTTTCTTGACAAGAGTACCCACCAAGTTCACCTCTGGGTGAAGCACAGCTGATATATGAGCCATTCTCTTGAAGAGGGGTGTGAAGGAATGGGAAAAGAAGCAGCATTTATTGAATGCTTATGTGTGCCAAATACTTTGCTAAATGGTTTTCAAATATTTCATTTATCTTCATAACAAGGCAGGTGTTATTGTTATTATCCTTATTTGGTAGTTGAAGAAACTGAGGCAAATAGTAATTGTGAATTCCCCAGGGCCATAGAGTTGGTTAGTGTCTGAGATAGAATTTGAATTCAGGATTTCCTGACCCCAAACCTAATGTTCTTTCCATTATAACACATAGCTTTGATTATCGACCTCTCTTTGTTGCCTGGGCTCTCCTCTTGAGTATTTTGTTCTCATTGGTACTCTCAGTACATCCATCTCAGTGTAGTCAATTATCTAAGAGGCAGTTTATAGTACAGTACAGTACAGCACAGTAGATAGAGCATTGGATCTGGAATCAGGAGAACCATAGTTCATATCTTTTCCCAGGTATTTACTGAGTGACCCTGGACAAATTGCAATCTCTTTGTTAAGTATCTAATGATGTAATAATTGTAAAAATCTTAGGTGTCTCATACATTGCAGACACCACTTATATGCTTATTTCTCAAAGGTCATCAAAGAAGTATCAAAAGAACAATAGAACCATACATTCTTGCATGTCGATAAGGTGGGCAGACAAAACAACTAAAGCTGCTCAGCCCATCTCCTTACCCAAAGGATTATAAAATTATTTTTCCTAGAAGGCTGTCAGGAAAAAGAGTATTCACTTTATCTGCTTGCATCTTTTGCAGGTACACTTAGTTCTATTGGAACAGACAATTAAAAGACATTTCATCACCACACTGTAAGCCAACAGGAAATAATCAGAAGATTGGCATAAGAGATTGGGGGGGGGCCTTCTATTATGCATGCCCAGAAGTAGGTTTGCCAATTCTCTACCTATATTAAAACTAAATCAGACCCATTACACATTCTCTATGGACTAGGTTCCCCACTTTGGGATAGTCCTCCCAATACCTATTTAAAGTAAATTCAAGATAATTAATTGGCTTTGGAACATTAACAGCTGGAAGAATCAGGACAGGGCTCAAGTAGGACCTAGTATTTCATCTAATATTTGAAATAAACTACCTTCCTTCCCTTCCTCTATGAGAAAAGGGCTGCCACAAGGAAGATAGCAGGCAGACAAATTATCCACTCCTGACCTGGGAAGGTAGTGATGAAAAATAACAATACAGGATTCTTTCAAGGTCCTGTAATTGGAATGAGCACATTTTAAATCATTTAACGAGGATCCATTGGAGGGCAAGTCTGGTGTGAGCAGCAGCCATAATTCCAGTTTCAATAGCAAATATTAAAGTTGCTGCAGTTCAAAAGCTTATAGTTGGATCTTGGGATTGAGTTGGTGGTCCACCACAAGGCTAATTACTGCCTGTCTTGTCCCTGATTCTGGGGCAGGGGGGTGGGGTGGGGGGTCCTGGATGTTCTAAGGTGAGTGTCCTTTGCCTCTGAAATATTTACTTTGAAAAAATTAAAGTGTTTAAAGCATAAGACTCCAGTTCTATTTTGTTGGGATTTTTTTGGTTGGTTTTCAGAAATGGGGCAATGGATAAGAGGGACAGCAGAGGACATTCATATTATGCAACTAGAAGTGAAATTTTTGTAACAGCACAAGATGGACCAGAATGAAAGATTTGCCACGGAAGTTTCTTATTAATCAAGAATAAAAAAATCAGAGGTTCAAAGACTATCAGATATCATTGTTGTTCTGACTATAAACAATTCTAATTATCCAGTGTTTCTCCCATGATCCACTGGGCATCTTCCAGAAAACCAGTCTTTGGGTTCCAGAGGGAGGATGGTTGAGGGTCTGAGAGGAATGATTAAGCCAAGGAGTTTCAGCCTGGGTGTATTGTGTTATCAAAACCCAGCATTGCTAAATATGGAGTTGTAGTAAGGAAAGTTAGTACTGATGATTAATCCATTGAGGAACAGGTTTGGATATACTGTGGTGTTACCATTCTAAATGCAGAAACCACATTGTAGCATTGATGATAGACAACTACTTGTGTTGTATGATTTCAAAAAGAAAATCCCTTACTGCTCTCCCAGTACTGTAGTATCCCTCAGGTGTCTCATTGATATAGGAGAGGAAACTGTATAATATATACAAAGGTCAAGAGACTCCTGAAACATTCAGACTACCATCAGAAATCCTGTTTCCTATCAGATCAGTTCATAGGGTGAAATGGTTCTGGAAAAGGCAAGTAACAATGAAGTCTTTGTACCACATTCTCCTCACTATAATAAATATAACATGCATATCATGCCAACATTAATTTGGGTAATATGGCACTCTTCAAAATCAAAGGACAATTATTATTATTATTATTTCTAAAGTAAAGAAAGATCCATGTTCCACTTCTGCTCCAGACACTTAGGATCATCTATTAAAAGAGGCAAATACTTATATACCTATTTTTCTAGGACTATTGTGAAGATAAAATGAGGTACTATTTCTTAAGCACTTCACAAACCTTAAAAATATTAACCAAATATTAGCTATCATTATTTTTTAATTTTTATTTTTATTGAGTTTTACAATTTTCCCCCCAATCTTGCTTCCTTCCCCCGACCACCCACAGAAGGCAGTCTGATAGTCTTTAGATTGTTTCCATGCTATACAATGATCAAAATTGAAGGGGTTGACATCCTATAGGAAAAAATAAAATATAAGAGAAAGCAAAATTACATAATAAGATAACCTTTTTAAAAATTAAAGATAATAATCTTTGGTCTTTGTTTAAATTCCATAATTCTTTCTTTGGCTACAGATCTTATTCTTTATCATAGATACCCTAAAATTGTCCCTGATTGTTGCGCTGATTAAATGAGCAAGTCTATTAAGATTTAGCTATCATTATTAATATATTTCTATTCTAATATTTCACTCAATGCACAGTTCCCTGAGGGAAGGGATCCATAAGATATGCTATCTTTCTGTCATCATCATCATCATCATCACATAATAATAATTAAAACTTCTTTAATCTCAAAAAAGTCAGTATTCACTGTAATTTTCTTCTGTGTGATGCTGAATGCCTTTTGAACACTAGCCATTAATAGACTCAAAAAAAATATGTTCAGATGATAGACAGCTACTTGTGCTGTATGATTTCAAAAAGAAAATCCCTTACTGCTCTCCAAGTTTTCTCCTCCTTTTGGTCAATAATAGCTTCTGTTACTTCCAACAACAATAATTGCTACTCCAGCAGGTCAGCATACCTTGCAAACTTCATGATGTAAGCATTTGGTTTGTTATTTATATGCCACTCAGAATACAGCCCCCAGAGCCAAGCCCATCTCAACTCTGTGGATTCTAGGAGGAATGTCTGGTATTTATAAGATAATTCACACAGAGTCACAAAGAAACTTCCCTATCCTTTACCTTACTGAGACTCATCCCATCCCCATCCCCGTTGTGATATAAGGTTTCATCTTGTAGCATGTGGATCTAATTATTAACATAGGCATCTGACTCTGGACATGAAAATCTTCCCTGTGGGGTGGATTGGTCTTAAACCCACCCTTACTGGCCTTTTCTATTCTTTCACTTATTCCTATTGTCTCAGTTATTACTCTGTCAGATCCTATCTCCCTTAATGTTCAGGCTTTTTGTAAAATTATAATACAATCTATCAATAGGTCTTTGAGATCAAGCTTCCATGAAAGCAAGTATTTCCTAAGACATGTATAAATGAAAACATATACCCAGCAGATTTTGATCCTAAGATATATCTTAGAAGTCTGGAATATGATAAAGGAATGGACAGTGACTACGTCTGTTGCATTCTGAATAACACGAAGTCCTAATCCTATTCTATCTGTGAGTGCCTATAATTTTAATATAGAGTTCTAGTTCTAGTTGATTCCTGTTATTTAGTAGATACCCTAAGAAAAGCCATTTACTTGTCATTTCGTGTTTCAAATTGTGGAGAAATAATTGACTTCAGTAATTATTCCTCTCCAAGCTGAACTTCAGACCTTCTCTACCATGTCCAAGCCCTTCATTCTGAAGCCCCACTCCAACCCTAATACATTGGAGGTACCAACATGCCTTTCAGGTTCTCCCTCTCAACTGACAACTTTTCTCAGACCCTCCATTTAAGAAGAGTATCCAGGGGCAACTAGGTGGTGCAGTGAATAGAGTACTTGATTGGAGTCAAAAAGATCAGAGTTGAAATCCAGTCATAGACACTTGACATTTACCTAAAAAAAAATGAGGGAAGGAGGAATCAGGCATGTCTCATTCCTCTCCAGGTTATACTCTTTCTCCACTGTACCTCTCAATTTTTAATCTCCCAGCTGCCCCTCCAGCTTCTTTTATATGTGTTGTCTTCCCCCATTATAATGTAAGTTCCTTGAGAACTTATTCCTTGAGAATAAAAGAAGGAAAAATTCCTGAGAACAGGAATTATCTTTTTTTTTCCTTCTTTTATTCACAGCACTAACCACAATTCCTGGGATGCTATAGACTTAAATACATATTTAAATTACATGATGAGATAATGACACAGAGATACATGAGCTGCCAACAGTTCAGAAGGTGTTTCACCTTACAATGCAAATTATACTTGGACAATTTGTCTCAGTCCTACTCTGACAAGATGCTCTTTGAGCACAAGAATGAGACCCTAGCCATCACAATCCAGCTTGGAGAGGGGAACAAAACTGCTTTCAGCAACAAGCATAGACTTTTCTTTCTTAAAAGAGTTGTGTAGACGTGTTTCTATGTACCTTTGCACTGGGTTTATGTTCACTCTTGTTTTTGTAAAATACCAATAAGTATTTCAGATCAAAGAGGAGAAAAAGAAAAAGACTACAGAGAAAAGAATAATTAATTTGGAGACAGAGAACTTGAATTCACAACCTACCTCTGTAGCTTACTAGTTATGTGATTTGGTAGGTTTCTTAACCTTTCTATTCATGAGACTCCTCATCAATAAAATGAAATGGTTGAACTCTTAGGTCCCTCCAGATTATAGCTCTAATTCTGTGAATCTACATTCTCTTCTAAGGTCTACCATTTAACCATATAGTCCTTATTGAATTGAATTGAATGAAACCTTTGATAGGCTAATTTGTAAAAAATGGAGAAGTTGTAATGATCCAAATAAGAAACAAAATCTCAGTCATAAGGGACCTTATGGATGAAATAGTCTAATCTGTTCCTGAAAAAAAGTCACTCCTATAGTTTCTCCAACAAATTGTATTTTTAGATTGTTACCATTCCTGAAAAATTGCTTCACATAGAGAGCCAAAGGTACTGACTCTGTTTTGCTCTATTCATGGAATGTAAGGAACGTTCAGGTATTTGTCTTATTTGGGGACTTGCTGAGCCCTTTTAAGCATTGTTCATCCAGCTTTGTTGTCAGCCTTCACACAATTCTCACCTGTGTGTCCAAAATACTGTTGTATTCACCGTGGACACTTCCCAGTAAAACAATCTTGGCAAATGGATTATAAACCAGCTTGAAGGTAACCAAAAGACCTAAAATGAAGTGTATACCCCAAGCATGTGAAGACTTCCCTTTACAGAATGGGTAGAAAACAATTTGTTCCAACTGGCAACTTGGTCATATATCAAAGATGTCAAGATCATCCACTGCATCCTAGACCATTGCCAGTTGTCTGGACTTTTGTTGACTCAATTTCAATGGTTTAGAAGGGAAAAGTGAGGTTGAAGACTTTGTGCAGCTCTTCTTCATTTAAATCCAACTGATTCATGAGTCTAGACATCATTTCAAGGTGTCAATGGTCCTTTTAAGAAACAAAGGATAAGCAACAATAACAACAGTTCTCTCTGGATCCCAATAAAGCAATTCTAATCCTTCTTACACATGGTAACCCTTCAAACATTTGAAGATAGTTATCAAATCTCCTCAAAATTTTCCTCTGGAATAAACATCTTCATTTCCTTCAAAGAGTCTTCATACTCAAGAACAGAGGACAAACATCATCATCATTAACTCAAGACTCTTCATGGCTCAGGATGTTCCTTCTCTCCTGTTTATACATGTTTTCCAAAACATGTGTCAATCAAAATGGAAGCATATGTGATCTGGATAGGGCAGGTTATAGTAAGACCTATCTTCCTCAATTTAGGTCACTGTTCTTATTATGAGCAAACATTGAAAACTCCCTATTTTTGAGGAGGGAATAAAGAAAGGGAATCTC
Source organism: Macrotis lagotis (assembly GCF_037893015.1). Lineage (NCBI taxonomy): Eukaryota > Metazoa > Chordata > Mammalia > Peramelemorphia > Peramelidae > Macrotis > Macrotis lagotis. The sequence goes on along the minus strand of NC_133660.1, from coordinate 61,685,652 downwards.
GCTCTACATATTTTTTACCACACTGTTCAAATCTGAACAAGTTCATTAAAAATACCTAACCTTTTGTAAGATATACTGCTATTTGTCAACTTTATGCCATTTTATAATAACATATCTTAACCAAGATGTAGTACCTTTATCAGATGGGATCTTGAATTGAGGTATATAATCAATCAATAATGTAACAAAGGTATGAAAATTCCCTGATCCCTCTATTGAATCAATCAATCAATCAAAGCAATAATTTTGTTGATAAATTTGAAAGGAATGAAGTACTTTGAGCCTTTGGAAGAAATCAAATGATGAAATGGGATTGGGATTGGTTGGAAGAATAAGTCATGTTTGGTCTTATGTATATCAGAGATGTTTGGTCTTATGTATATCAGAGATCATAATAGCAACATTCCCATAATTCTTCTAGAACCAAGCATTTTCAGTTCTTGGAGAAGACATGCTCTTAAATCCTTTATCAATGGGCAACAAGAGGAAGGCACTGAGTACAAAGAGACTATCATACTCTACTCCTTCCTTTTTTATCCCTCCTGACTCTATTATTGGAAAGATTGTATCACATAATGAACAATAAAATGAACAATAAATACAAAAGGAACTAAAAAAGGAAAAAACTAGACATAGTAGAATCTAGAAATGTGACATCAGGAATCATCTCTTCTGGGAAGAGAAAAATTGTTTCAGGATTTTGTAGAGTCCTGGGGCAGAAGAAAGAACTAGACATATTGCTCTCTAAGCTTGGCCTCACTTTTCTTTAGACTATATATGTAATGATGTGAGTGTTTAATTTTGGGAGGGGTGAATGATTTAGACTCCAATAATTGATTAAATTAATATTAAGTTCTACATGCAGTCCTTATCAAGTTTTTGATGGCAATGTGGCCTAGAAGACCTAAAAAGTTGGACACTCCTGGTTTGGGGTGTGTAAGTTGTATAGTAGAGAGAGTGCTGAACCTAAAGTCAGGAGATCTGAATTGAAATTCAACCTCACACTCTTACTAGCTGTATGACCTTAGGTAAGTCACTTTACCCTGTTTCTTTCAGTTTCCTCACCTGTAAAATATTCTGGAGAAGAAAATGGTAAACTGTTCAAATATTTTTGTCACGAAAACCACAAAGTGGATGACAAACTACCAAGAAGAAGTCATCATGTCTAATAAATCTGGATTCTTGAGGAGAGAGAGAGAGAGAGAGAGAGAGAGAGAGAGAGAGAGAGAAGGGGGTGACAAACTAACAATAAGAAATCACTATGTCTTATAAATCTGGATTGCTAACTGATTAGAGAGAGAGAGAGCAAGAGAGAGAGAGAGCAAGAGCAAGAGAGAGAGAAAAGAGAAGAGAAACTGTCATGAAGGATGATCCAGGATTCAGTCTACTTGAGATATTTCTTTCATGATCCCAGGTAAATAGTTGGTCTAGGATAAGGATTTCCTAGGGTCGCACAGCTAATAAGTGTCTGAAGCCAGATTTGAACTCAGAAGGATGAATCTTCATGCTTCTAGCTTCAGTACTCTATGGCACCACCTAGGTGCCCCACAGTGGCAGCATCTAACCCTAATGCTACTGTCAGACCACACCTAAAGATAACCTAGTCATATTCACCTTTCATTCCCTTCTGTCAACTTCCCACCTCATCTCCAATCTTTCCTTGTTTCAATAGAGAAAATATTTGACTTTGTTTTTAAAGAAATTTTCCTGGGATTTTTCCAGTCCCAAAAAGGGAGTTCTTTTCCCTCTATCAATAGAGGGATCTGCAACTTAAAGTCTTGGACTTTCTGTGAGGCCAAGTGATGAAATTTTAGCATTAGAAAAGTCTTTGTAGAGCATGGAAATCCTATCCCAAGTCCCTGGTCCCATTCTCATGGCTCTCTTCAACTAAAAGTATTGAACATTTCCTCTACTTCCCTACTCCATTTGTGACATGAGCAACTACTTCATCTATCCCTTAACTCCTTATCCTTCAAAGAATTTAATTTAGTCACTTAGTCCTCTCCTGCTCCCAATATGTCATCAATTTCATAATGGAAGTCAGTGTGAAAAATAATTTTCTTGATTCACATTCACTACAGAAGAGACTTTCCAAGCAAACTATAAAATGATAGGCACCTGTGTTTGAATCCTGCTGCTTTATATGGAAAAGGTAGGGGTAATGAGTAGTAAAATGATTTTATCTGGGTAGCAATTAAAAAAGGGCATCTGGGGAATTTCAGAGATCCAACTTCAGATGTTAGAAATTATAATCTAGAACATCCAAAAGGGAACTTGAATGAAGTTAGATGGAGAATGTGCTGTATCATAATCTGTAAACTTGTAGAATCTATCCCTTATGGATGAAGAAACCTTTTATAACCCAAGAAATTAGCAGAATAATAGAATGAAAGAATTTTGGCACATAAAGGAATCTCAAAGTTTATCCAGTCTAATATTCTCATTTTGCAAAGGAGGAAACCAAGGTCCATGGAGCAAGGTCATATGATAAGGTATCATAGCGGAGTTAAGTATCTGAGTTGGCTTTCAAAATCAAACCCAAAAGATGCTGAACAAAAAGAAGGTCCACCCATATTATTCTCCAAAGAAGAAAAAGATGGTTAGAGGCTGTGCAAACACTCACAAAAAAGTGATGGCGGTACCCTGAGTTTAAAGATTGAGGAGGCAATTGCTATTTTTGATTGTGTTAACCTGTGCATAATTATGTAATTACCTCCTAAAATTTAGACAGAGTTTTGCATATCTAAATCATTAACTTTAACAATTGACAAGCTGCTTTGATTAGTATTTTCATACTGTAGTATAGCATGCTTTTGTCAGCTTCCCTGTGATTAGTTATGATTTGGAATTTGTTTATGCAAAATGTTTTCATTGCCTGTTTTGGCGGGGAGGGGAAGGGGGAAAGGGGGGAGAAAGGAGAAGAGGTTTAGGCATCCCAACATCAGAGGAAGTATGGTTTGCCTCTGGTGGTATAAATGATAAATGTATACATGCAAAGGTACCAGCCCCCAACCTGCCCCCTCTATTCCTCAAATGGCACATCATTTTACTTTTGGGTTAAAAGAATATCAAAAATATTCACCTTGAGATATCTGGCCTTTTTCCTTGGGAAAATTAAGCTGAAGACATCATTGCACATGGCACAGCAGCTTCTCAAATTGTCACCAACAGCCCCAGAGTTAGCCAGGCAGCTGTCTGAAGCTGTAGAACATTGATCAACAGGGCCCTGCTCTTCTAAGGAAGATGTGTGTCAATATATTTGTTATTTACTTTCCCCAAGAAACACAGAGGCGGCAGCAATTTTCTAGAGAATCCTCTGACATGTCTCATTTCCCATCAGTCCTGGGCGCTATTGACTGTGAGCACACCCACATTCTTGTTAGACCAGTATCTCAAAATGCAGCAAGCTATTGAAATAGAAAATCCTTTAATTCCTTGGCAGGATTGGGTGATGCCAAATTCCAACTTAGTGGCAGGCAGAATGTCCTCGAAACCCATAATGATTCCTGTCTCTTTTGAGGTTGGGGGTTGGGGGTGGAGACTGACCCAGTTCCTAGATTTAAAACAAAGATGACACAAAAGGATTTGTTATGAATTTGAAAATGAAGTAGAAAGTAAAAATATGCTCATAGATTTCTATCTATATGAGTCTTCTAAGGGCATTAGAGGTAGGATATGCTGATAATAATGCTAATAAATTTGTCTTGCTTTTTGCTTTCAACATTTTACAAGATAACTGAGTTTCTCCCCTGAGATTGGAAGGTGAAAAAAATCTGCCAAGGTTTGCCTAAGTAAGTGAATTCCAAACTCTCTCTTTCCTCTCTACATTATTCTGACATTGTGTTCTATTCCAAATATGCATCTTTCCAGTAGGTTAATCATTTCCCATCATCCCACCTGAAAGGGAAATGTAATTCTGAATGCAGGTGAGTACTGGGGGGGGGGGGGGTAAAAAATCGGACACAGAATGAGGAACCATGTGAAAGTTATTTTTTTTCCAGATTAGAGTGCTAGACTCAAAATTCAGGAAATGCCAATCTTTCAAAATCAGACATCCCCATATCTATCTCTCAAAATCGTGTCTAGCTACTTCATCATTCACAATCAAGCACCATTTCCCACAATCAGACAGCCTCACTTAGGGTCTGTATCCTTCTTCAGCAGTGTAAGCTTAATTATATATTTTAAAAGACCCCTTTCCCCAAGTAAATGTTATGAGTAGCAGTATCTCTTCTTATCTCCTCTTAAACTTGTCTTTCTTAGTGTACAACTTCATCTCTCTAAATATAATATGGAAATGATGTAGCTTTTTTTTCCACCTTTCAAAATACCTGCTGGCCCCCGTCTATTTTTCTTTCTATGATTTTAATGTTTCTACCTTCCTATTTCTTTCTAATTAGCCATGTTCTTTGCCCATTGAAGAGACACATCCATATGAGTAGAGATGAAGTAGGAGGGTAAGGCACATTTTCCTGCTCTTCATGGAAAACATCCTACATTGTCTCCCATTTCAACTTAAAAAGAAATGCTATGTGATGGCCCCATACATTATTCTACTTTCCAAAAAACAACATTTCACATTATGCTTTATATTTGTTTTCTAAGTTCCATTCTCTCCCTGATCCTGTTTAAATGTTAGAAATAGTACATTAAGGGGACCCGGGGAGAAATAATTTTCATAAACTTTGTATAAATCTTGAAGATCACCAGGGACCTTTCAATCAATCATAGAATCATAGATTTAGAATTTAAAGGAATCTTAAAGGACAGCAAGTTCAACCCTTCATTTACAGCTGTGGAAAGTGAAATTAAATGTCTTAACTAGGGTCATAAGTAACAATAAGTGACAGCACTGGAACTGAAACTAGATCTTCTTACTTTAAATTTAGCACACTTACCAATGAAATTTATTAAATATCTGCATGTGCAAAATTAAAAAATGAAATGAACACCACTCTATCAAAAGAGATAAACATGTCCACAAATAAATAATCTAGTATCAAATAATAAATTGATCAATAAACATTTATTGAGTACCTGTAATGTGCTAAGCACTCAGAATACAAAAAGTCAAAAGATGGTCTCTGCCCATACATGTAACCAAATATGTACAAATCAAACTATATACAAACATACAGCTAAATTGGGAAGGAATTTTTGAAAACATTTTCAATCTCAAGGAAGTCATTCTCCCTAAGGAAACTTCCTTTCCTCAAATGTGTCTAATGCTTTCTATTTGTTGCTAGTTTAGTATCTCTGATGACTTGATTAATACAAAGAGGAAATGTAACTCTTTCTAGGATTACTTGAAATATGATCTGAGGACTCCTAGGGGTTGCCAAATCTCTTTCTGGGGGACAGCAAGGTCAGTACTATTCTCATAATAATATGAAGCTGTTTTATTTAACTATTAAAACACTCTGACCTTTTCAAACTACACATTTGTATGAGGTCAGGTTTTATTTACATTTAGTCTGAACTATCCATGAGAATTTGGAATAACACAATACTCAATATCCAAAGGAAAAATAGCAAAACCAACCCAGAGGGTCCTTTCAGAAGTATGGCAAACTCGATCTTTTACATAAAGTCCAAAGCCAGGCAGTAGCCTGCAATAATAAATCTCCTTTCTCCATTACCCTATGCTGTCATCTTTCTAACCCTCCTACGATCCATTCCTGTTGATAGTGAAAATGTACTGGTGGTAGCTCATCTGGTCTAACATGGAAGTAAAACATCCTAATCACTGACTAGTCTGACTATAGATAAGTCAAATTATCTCACTGTCCCTCATTTTCTTCAAATGCTCTGAGAACCTTAAAAGCATCATATAGATATGAGCTTACATTGATCCTACAGCTCTGCTTTTAAGCCTCACAGATAGGAAAGGGAGCCTGGTATATCAAACTCCCTTGTTAAGCGAGAGTCTTACAGAGCAATAGGGGAGTTGCCCCAAGGGTCTTCTGCATCCTATTCTCAGAAATATTTGCAGCTATTTCTGCTGACTCAGTATTTCACTTTATAAAATCCTGACTGGCTTAGATGTCCTTGGATAAAAGGAAAACCATTATTATTATTATTTTAGTAGATTCAAAGGTTTGTGTCAACCCCCCTCCCCAATTCTCCTATACGTTTTATTTGTTCATGTGCTTCTTAGAGTCTTAAAAAATGCAGCAGTCATTGCCAAAAGGCTCTCCAAAGGAAAATCACACAGATGCCCTGTAGGATTTTTACTTAGAGCTTTTATAGGTGGGAAATTTATCATTTTCAAATGTTGGCAGGTGTGTTACCATCCACTCTCCACAGCCAGCATTATGCTTATAAATGATTCTGCATTTATAAGGATTTCCCTCCCTTTCTTCTACTGCTGTTATCAAATACTTTTCTGCATTCCTCAGGAAATGCCAGATTTCCCAGATTACAAAAGTTCTTGCTGTTTCCTAAACAGCCTAAAAAGTTGTTTCATAATCTTGAGGGATGGTGGGGGGCAGGGTGGGAAAGATACACAGTACAGACCTTATAACTATGTCTTAAAATACTGAACTGCAGACAAGGATATGGAAATTCAAAGTAAATTTATTTTAGTAAACTGGAGAGAAGGGGGAAAAAAGAAATTGGGCCATATGTTACCATCAGCTTCATTTTACATATTTTTGGGGAAATTCTGAAACCAGGCCTTTACAGTCCACAACATGTTTTACAGAAGCAGCCACGAGTTTGGAGAAGTGTTTCCACTTTTGAATTCAGATAATATTTGAAGATGAGTTTGGCAGGTCTAAGAATGTTATGCAGAGAAAAAAAGGTAAAGAGAAGAAATAGCTAAAGGTCACCTTCCACAAGAGGAAAGAATTCTACCTCTTAAGAGAAATAAAGATCTTAGATTCTATCAGATGTAAAAGTTAGGGAGGAGTCAATTAACAAGAGTATGAGTTGAGATTTAGTGATCACATATATTAACACATTTGATCCTCCTAACAATCTCGGGAGGTAAGAGAGAAAGGAAAGAAGCATTTATATAGTACCTGTTATACTCCAGGACCAATGCTAAATATTTTAAAAATATCTCTTTTCATCTTCTCAATAACTCTGGGAGGTATTCACACCTGAGCAAACTGAGGCAGGCAGAGATTAAATGACTTCTCCAGGCACACAGTTAATAAATATCAGTGACCAGATTTAAACTCAGGGTCTTCCTGATTCCTAACTCAGAATTTTATCTATTGCCTATTTAATTACTTCTTCTAATCCCCCAGTTTCTGAGTCCAATTAAGAGTTTCCTGTGCCACAGAAAGAAAGAGTTTGTTTATCCATAAGAATCCAGAGTTCATGTCCAGCCTTAGGGGAAGAGTCTTAAGATTTCTTGATTATCACTGGGGTAAAACTGTTTTCTTTTACTTTTTGCAAGGCAATGGGTTTAAGTGGCTTTTTCCTAGCTTGCCTAAGGCCACACAGCTAGGTAATTATTAAGTGTCTGAGGTTGGATTTGAACTCAGGTACTCCTGACTCCAGGGCTGGTCCTCTAGCCCCTGGGCCATCTAGCTGCACTTGCAAAACTCTTTCGAAGGCATCTGAATGGTATGAATGTGTTCAATGTCCTAATACAGTCTTAGTTTGATAGAACTCATTGGGGGAGAGGCAGACAAGTTGAAGAAAAATGTAAAAGGATGGGAGAGCCAGGAAATACAAACTATTGAAACAAGTGATATTTATTCATTCAGTCCCTTAATTCTAGAGAATTCTTAAACTTAAAATCCTTTATTACATTTTAGAATTGTACCATATAGAATTTTACAGTGAAATAGCACTGTATTTCCTTGAGGACCTTTAACCATTATTCACATAAGTGGGGCAAGAATGATAGGAGATCTGTCTACCACAGCACTCCCTTATCAAATCCACAACTAAAGGAGAACTGACTGAGACTTAGCCCTGGAATGCCAAGTTTAGAGATATTGTTAATACTTGCAGCCTTCAATAGTGTCAAAAGAAGAGAACTTAGTACTCAGCAAGAATAGGAAAATAAAAGATATCAAATGGAGGGAGTTTCTCTTCTACCATACCTTTCTCCCCTCCCCATAAAGAGCAACCCATCCCATGCAGCAGCCTTCATAGCAGCAGTGCCCTCATATCATCAGACTTCTCTCTTCTCTGTCTCCCTACAAATGGATTGTCTTCCATAACTTCTATTCCACTAAGGACACATCTGTGAACCTGAATTTAAAAAAGTCACCTTTAGTGTTCTAGATGACAAGACATTTCTATTCACTTCAATTCATTTAAAAAAAAAACCTTTTTTACAACATCCTACTAAGTGCACAATATGGTGAAAGGGATTGGAATTAAAAGGATAGATATGAAATGAAAGTCATTTTCAAGGAGCTTGCAATCTAATGAAGTTGGTTCAAGAGAAATACATTCATGAAAAAATTATGAGAGAGCAATATAAAGGGAAAAAAAGAAGTCTAGAAAAAAATTCTACAAGCAATTTCAAAAGGAAGAAATGATTTTTGATGGATGATAAAAGATTTCAAATTGTAAATCTCACCTGAGTTAAACCTTGAAGGACAAGAAATGTTTCAATTTAACTTATTTTAATAAACTATATGAAGTGTTCAGACTATGTGTTAGATATAAAAGACAAAAATAAAGCAATCCCTGTCCTCAAGGAAGTACAATCTAATTAGTATAATTAAGGGAGATGGTCATCTAAGGTATGAGAAAAACAGTAGAGAATGGACAGATGAGATTGGAACTGGTCCAGTTTGTCAGCAAAAAATTGAATTTCATAACATGAAAAGATGAAGTGATCACTTATGGAGATAATGTGTCCAGTAGTAGGAATGTTGGATCTAGGCTCAAAAACTTGATATCTAATTCTGCCACTGAAACTTCCCAACTGTGACCCTCAGGAAATCATTTTTGCTCCCTAGATCTCCATATTCTAATCTGAAAAATGAGTGTTTGGGACAAGACAGCTGCTGAAGTATCTTCCATCTTTCAATCTTTGATCACATGATCTTTATTTCCACTTTTACTCAATCTGGACCTTAAGAGATAAAAAAAAACATAGTCTTCTACTGAGAGAGTTTATAAATCATCTAGACTAACTTTTTAAAAAGAAGAATACTAAGCAGTAGAGTATTTAGTAATTTCCTCAAAATTGTAAAAGTAGTTCTTATCAGAGAAAGGTATGGGCAAGGGAAATGCCCAGATATTGGGGAAGAATCAACATCTTATGGGAAAGGGGAATGGAGAGAGAACTTTAAAAGAATTATAAGTATTAGAGAAAAAAGATTTCTGAATAGTGACAATGAGAGAAGTCTTAATTTGTTCATCCTTCATTTTTGAAGAGGATGATGACATCACAGGATGAAGTATTGACTTGCAAAAAAATTGAATTTGTGTGAGGCTGAATTGCATAAAATCTCTCTCTTTCAGAGTCACCGAAGTCCAATGACAAGACAAAAGTCAATATGACTGATGTTAGGCCCAGATGTAGTGGATAACCTCAATATCTTTAATTGGTTACCTCTGGCTGAAGGGATGGGGTAGGGGAGAAGATGCTTCAGAACATATGAGACAAATTTCTGTTCAAGGTATCATTTCTCTCCTGGTTTGTGGTTAACTGAACTAAGGTTTCAAAGGAGAACATATATCATCATGGGTACAAAACATTGAGAGGGACTGACAATGGTATTCTGATACAAGATTTTGTATCATTTTCTATAATGCATGACCCCATTGTCAATGATGGCATTTATATTGATTCTATGGAGTAGTGTGAGAAAAGGGGGCATAGCTCCATAAGCCTCACCCAGGAAAAGCTAGCCCCTTGATTCCATTAATGAGAAATTTGAGCACACTTGCCAGAAAGTGCCATTTAACTGGAGGCCAGGGTTTTCTTATTATACAGAAAGGCCTTATGAGTAATGAATGGGCTTTTAAGCAAAGTCTGAAACTATCCTTCAGTTTAGATGTTTGCTTTTTTAAATAGGAACAAATATCCAAACTTCAGACATCCTTTTAAGACCTCAAAAATTATTTGATATAAATTCAAAAATTGTTGTTTTCCCACATTTGCATTTGACAAGAGGATTTGGGTACAAAATAGAGATGGCGAAAAAATCCTGGCAGAGGAAGCCATTAGAAAAGATAAGGGATAGATTCTTGTCTTAATTATAATATTAGGAAATAGATTCTACCTGCAGGTCCTTTGCAAATATTGGCAATCACCTCATTAAGGCACCATGTGGAAGGAAGACCCTTACCACCAGGGTCTGATGGTCACTGAACTTGAAGAATTGAGCCAGGGAGGATAAGTCACTTTCCCAAGGTTACACATGTATTCATTGAACCCTTTTTATGCTGTAGTTAGGTCACTTCCAATTCTGAAAATCTGTGATTCTACAATCTCTCCAATCAATCAGTAAATACTTATTTAAATTCCTGCTATGTGTCTTAGATAATAAAGACATAAATGCAAATGACCAGATAGTTTAGCCAATAAAGCAATTAAAAGGTCTATATAGGTCCCTGGTCAGGCAAAAATCTCTTCTTTGAAGCAGATGGTATAGTGGATAGGGCCCTGGATTTGGAGTCAGGCAAATCTGGGTTCAGTTTCCATTTCAGACACATACTAGCTATGTGACTGTGGGCAAGTCATTTAACCTCTGTGGACCTCCATTTCATCATCTGTAAAAAGTAGGGGTTGAGCTCCAAGGTATCCAAGGTTCCTTATGGTCTTCAATCTTTGATCTGCTGATAGTGCTCTCAAAGGTGTGTTCACAAATAAGCGCATAAAGATTGTAAATGAAATAGATACACCAAGATTGTGAAGGACATTAAGAACCAGGGAGATCAGAAAAATTCTCTTGAATGAGAAAGTTCTTGGGGGCGGCTAGGTGGCATAGTGGATAAAGCACCGGCCTTGGAGTCAGGAGTACCTGGATTCAAATCTGGTCTCAGACACTTAATAATTACATAACTGTGTGGCCTTGGGCAAGCCACTTAACTCCATTTGCCTTGCAAAAAAAAAAAAAAGAATGAGAAGGTTCTTGATTTGAGTCTTGAAGTTTCCAAAAGGGAAAGATGAAGAAGGAAAGCATTCTAGACCTAGAGTAGAGCCTGTGGTAGATAGAGGGCTATTTAGAAATACTATTAAAAAGGCCAGTTTGACTATAGAATGAATGAAGAGGAATAATGCTTACTTAGTCTGGAAAAATAGTTTGAAGCCAGATTTAGAAGGATTTTAAATGATAGAGTAATTTGTATTTTATCTTAAGGCCAATTAATTGCTGTTAAACCTTTTTGAAAAAAGAAAGAAAATAGTCAAAGCTGCATTTAGGAATATCAGCAGGTAAAGAATAGATTGAAGGAGGAAGCAGCTGAAAACAAGACTATTTAGAAGACTTTGGCAAATGATCCAGGTAAGAGGAGTTGAGGGTTTGAACTAAAGACCCATACTTGAACATTTCGTAAATGAAGATAGCCTAATAGCCTATCTATAGAAAATTTAGTTATGAAAGGCAGATTTCCATGTGTGTGTGTGTGTGTGTGTGTGTGTGTGTGTGTGTGTGTGTAAAACCATTAACCTACTGACATCTGGTGGCATGGTGGATAGAGCATTTGTCTTTGAGTCAGCAAGATGACACAATTGTCACTTATTAACTGTGTGACCTTGGACAAATCACTTAATCCAGATTGCCCTACATTCAAGGCCATCTCCAGTCATCCCAATTCATATCTGATCACTGGACCCAAATGGCTCTGGAGGAGCTAGTGGAGCTGGTATTTTAGCACAGCACCCCCTCACTCAAATTCAATTCATGTGCATGTCATGGCAACTTATTTAAGAAACTTACTAGGTTTCCCATGTATGATGGCAAGACACAATAATGGAAAAGAGACAGTGGAATTGTCTGTCTGAATAGTCTCATCCAGAACTCACAAGATTAAAGGTGATTTCATATCATATGTGTGTGTGTGTGTGTGTGTGTATATGAACACCACTTAATAAAATCAATGTTAACATGAACCAATCAATATTAGCATTATTTCTGTGAGATAAATATTTTTGTATCTAATTTTTCTGGTCAGTCTCAATTGCAAAATTGGATGTTTTTCCTAAAGCAAATTTTGACACTAACATTTAATAAAATTGCCCTTGCAAGTATCCTAAAACTTTTTTAAAAACACATTTTCAAAATAATAATATGCTCATTAAAAATTAATAGCAATGCTCAAAATGGATTGCAGGTTATCACTCCTATACATTATAGGTTATTTTTAGGTTTGTTTAAAGATCTAAGTGAAAAAATGATAATGTCTCTTTAACTGGGTCAAAAACAGTAGATTAATAAGTTTGCACAATGTTTATTAAAAGATACTTAACTGGTCCCCTGATCCTGGGGCAACTTCACCTCCTTGCTTAGGGTGACTTTGAGAAGTCAATTTCATAGTTCCCCAAGGTCATAATCTAATGTCCCATCCAAGAATGTTCATTTTTCAAAGGTCCTGCCAGCTACTCTGAAAAGTTTTTCCTCTTCTAGAAATAATGACAATTATTCCATCAAACACAATGTCTGCTTTCTCTGGAGTGTCTAGCTTACTATAATTAGCTATTATTATATAAGATGTGGGATTCTTATTTATTGATCATTAAGTAGACATTACATTGGATGAACTCATTCATATTACGTTTAACTTTCTAACTATAGATGAGATGGGAAGACAAAAAGAACTTGTAGCTAAATTGAAAGAATGTTTGATGGGTTCTCTCTGGAAAGACAAATACATGGATTGACATGATTGGTATTTTGTTGTATACAGATACCACCAAAAAATCATTTTATGGGACATTTGGTCATCATGAAATAACGTTCATATGACTTTCATTTTCAAAATTATTACTGTGGAAGGAATTGCAATTGATGCACTAGCATCTGTCAGAGACAATGAAGATATAGAGAAAAATGGATGAAGAGTTGATAGGGCTCTCCAAATTAAATCAAAATATACTTCACTAATCAATAACAGGAATGAAAAATTAGCAAAAGATGTCAAAAGAAAAATTTTGGGAAAAATAGTTTAAAAATAAGAAATGTTACATGCCAAAGACTTTTAGATCACATAGAAGGCTTATACCTATATATCAAAGCTTTCTTTGAAAATGGAGTCATGTTTGCAAGAAATGATTAGAGAAGTCAGCAATATTGTTTTAAGACTTTGAGTAGATTAATTATTTTGTCTATTATAAATATCTAAATTAATTATAAAGGACATATAAAGAAAGACACTCCCTGTATCCAGAGAAAGAACAGATAAGTAGTATGTATAGGATAATTTGACATATCTATGTGCACATATGTATATGTATCCATCTCTAGAGTGAGGGGTGGGGGCAAAAATAAAAGGAACAAAAAAAGAAAAGGGAGTCATGAGGCCTTGATCCTAAGCAAACACCATAAAACCTCTCTCCCTCCCTCCCCCTTCCTCTCTCTCTTTAAACCTCTCTCTGTCTCTGTCTCTCTCTCTCTCTCTCTCTCTCTCTCTCTCTCTCTCTCTCTCTGTCTCTCTCTTTCTCTCTATCTCTCTGTCTCTGTGTCTCTATGTCTCTGTGTCTGTGTCTGTGTCTCTGTGTCTGTCTGTCTCTCTCACTCATTCTCTATTTCCCTCTGCACCTCCTCACTTTCTCTTTCTCTGCCTTCCTACCTCCTTCTTCTCTCTCTCTCTTTGTCCACACACACATAAATGCATTATATTTTAAAACATAGGAAATATCTAGTTACTAATGTGGAAGTTATTTTCGAATGAGATGGCCCTGTTTAGTAGGACCCTTCAGTTCTTAGAGCAAGGATCAAGAATAATATTTAATTACAAGAGAGAAAAAAGTGTGCAGACAACTAAACAATTATGATTTTCCTAGAACATTGAACCAATTTAAATCTATCATCATAAGGAGGAGATTGCCTGTAAACACATTGTCAGATTAAGCAGAGTTAGGGCAAGCAATATATGCATTTAAAAGAAGAGACCCTAGTCATACAAGAAATTTGCTTTGTCTTGTCTTCTCCTCCCCTCCCCTCCCCTCCCTTCTCCTCCCCTTTCCTCTCTTCCACTCTCCTCTTTTGTCTGCTATCTTTGTGACTAAGCAAGTCACTGAACCCCTCAATGTCCTGTAAGGTGACAGGTTAGGTCTGAAAGCAGGAAGACCTAAGTTCAAATCTGGCCTCAGGTTCTTATTAGCCCTATGATACTGAAAAAGCCAGTTAACCTCTGTCTGCCTCTGTTTTCTCTACTATAAAATGAGGATCATGAAAGTACTACCTTCCAGGGTTGTTGTGTGGATCAAATGAGATAATAATTAGAAAGAATTTGGCAAAGTGGCTGGAGCATACCGGCCTTATTCCTTCCCCTCCCTCATTAATACCGTTTCCACTTTACCACATTTGCCTCTAAGCTTCAAGATTTCCTGGGTTCCTGAGTCTGTAGAAACAAACAGAGGTAGTGATCTCATAACAACACACTCCTCAGAGGAGGAAAACTGTCATAGTAAGGAGGAGAACATCAGTAAATGGCTAAGAGAACCCAAGTCACACTGGTAGATATGGAACTTTATGAGTTAATAAGACAATGCAAGTCTGAAATGAAAGTGAAATGTGTTTTCTTGTAATCCTATAAAGAACCTTTACCTTCTGGGAGAGTCAGCATCTGATAGGTTGTTATTTCACGTTTCTATATTTTGGAATGTATGTCTATTAGTCTTGGGCTTCAAGCATTTTCTCGAATTGGGTAAATAGACTGTTGCCATTTGCTCATAGCCATACTATAACTTTTAGAGGGCTCCCTGTTATACATTAAAGTTAATCTCATGCATCAACTATACTAAAGCTTTGTTTTAAAATGGTACTATGAATTTCTGCTCCAATCATCATATAATTATCCAGAGAGATAGGAAAAAAAGGAGGACTCTTTTGTATGTGGTCTGGTTCCCCCACCCCATCGCCAAGTTTTAAATTTAGGTCATGTGAATCCAGAGCTGGAGACCACTTAGAGAGGTGGACCTCCACATAGCATTCTTCTGGTGATATATAGACATCAGCTACATAATTACAGTTTTTGAAGAATTGCTCCAAAGAGCAATGGAGAAGTTCATGGTAGGTATGAATAGGCTATAATATTGAAATGAGGAGCTGCATAGTGAAGCCATGTAAAAGGATACTTTCAAATGATGAGATCACTGGGCCAGTCAGGAAGCTAGAATGAGGGATGAATGATAGCCACTTCATGTGTTCCATGAATGGCCCTGTGATGCCAAAAGAGCCATTGAGAAGTCCCTGAGCATATTATGGTTTGTGGAAGAACATTGATAAGAGGCACACAGGATGTTTTGGCTTGGGTTAGTTGGCAATTTGAATCACTGGATTTTTAATACATTTTAATGATTTCTAAATTAAGTTTTCTATTGTGCTTTAAGATTTGCAGAACACTTTATGAATATTGTCTCATTTGATTCTCACAACAACCCTGGGAGATAGATTTTATTATGGACATATTACAGATGAGGAAACTGAGGCAGACATAAGTGACCAGCATATAGTCTCATGGATAGTATGAGTCATAAGCTGAATTTGAACTCAAATCTTGCAGATTTCAAGGCCTGGGCTCTATAGACTTTGCTACCTAGGTACACTTCAAAAAAAGCATATCATTACCAAAGAAAAGAAGTTTTGAAGTGAGTTCAGTTGTGCAACTTGAAATTTATCTGGCATCTACTCTTGTTTTAACCTTCTACCCTAATTTCAGTGACCAGATTCAGTCTTTGTAATGAAGGCCTTCAAATTGTGCCTTTTTGAATTTTCCCTATGACTCTCTGCCTGCCCAAACCCCCAATGTTGTTGCCTGACCTTCAATGTTTTCCTTTTGGGTACCAGCTGGTACCTGACCTGCTGGATTATCAACTGTTGCTCATTCCTGATGATAAATTCCTGCTGGGTTTTCCTTGTGTTGCTTCCCTGCCAATTGTGGGAAGATCAATGAGAAAAGAGTTCAATTAGGAAAATGAGAGACTTGGAAGCCCCACTGAAAAAAGTTTGGGCAGAGAAGATGAGGACATTACATGCAAAGAAGACAACACTTAGGGGGGAGAGATGATCATAATCTTCAATCATATGTAGGACTCTCATAATAGAAGAAAATTTAGGCTTAACCTTGAAGACAGAAGCAGGTGGGAAAGGAACAGAAGAAATTTGTAGAAAACTTATTTGTCTTTTCTTTTTATGACATATTTCTTATAGAAGATAGTTTACTAGGGAGTTTAAAGAAGATAATGGTATGTGTTTATGAGCTAAAGAAGTTTCCACCAATTTAGAGAATAGCTGATGCCAGAAGAAATGACCAAAGAGATGTTTTCAGAGAAACCAGAGGAAACTTAGTTGAATTGAGGCAGACAGAAGTGAGCACTACCAGAGCAATTTCTATACTAAAAACAACATTGTAAAAATGAACAAATTTGAAAGATTTAGGAACTGTCATTAATGTAATGATCAGTTAATATTCCAGAGAACATGCTATGAAGAATATGACCTATATTCAAAGATAACAGATTAATATACAGAATAAGAAAAACATTTTGGTCATGGATTCATTTAAGCTAGAAAGTGAAGAAGAGGGAAAAGCTTTTTCCCCCTTTTATTCTTGCTTTATAAGTTAACACAAGGGCGAAAATCTGAGTAGTTGGACATGTCCATTCATCAACAGAAAGCAGGAAAGGCAGCTTTAGGAGAAAAGATAATGAACTCCATTTTGCAATTTTGATTTTTTTCAAATGCCTACGGAACAACTAAGAGAAAATAAAGTACAGAACAAAATCTCAAAAGGATGCCCACAAATATTTGGCATAGGAGACTGACAGTGTTTAAGTAGGTAGGCCAATAAAGACAGGACAATGTCCCAAAGTCCGTGGAAGGAGAAGGTATGCAACCATTTCCCTAAAAAAAAAATAAAAATTAAGGAAAAAATGTTTAAAAGAATAAAGATTGGAACACTATTGTTCTATTAGAACCCAGGAGGAATGGGAATTCAGGGAAGCCTAGAAGGATTTGCATGAACTGATGCTAAGTGAGATGAGCAGAAAAAGAGGAACATTGTGCATTCTAACAGCAACATAGAAGTGATGATCAACCTTAATGGACTTGCTCATACCAACAGGGCAACAATCAGGCACAATTTTGGGGTATCTGTGATGGAGAATGCCATCTATATCCTGAGAAAAAATTGTGGAGTTTGAACAAAGACCAAGCACTATTACCTTTAATATAAAAAAGTTGTCTTATTATGAAATTCTGCAATGTCTCATAATCTATGTTTCTTCCTTAACATGATTTCTCAGAGGAAGCTAGGTGGTACAGTGGATAGAGCACTGGCCCTGGAGTCAGGAGTATCTGAGTTCAAATCTGGCCTCAGACACTTAATAATGACTTAACCCCAAAGCCTTGCAAAAACCTAAAAAAGAAAGAGAATATGATTTCTCTCTCATCACATTCAAGTTAGATCAATGCATATATGGGAATGATGTAAAGACCAGCAAACTGCCTTCATGGGGGGTGGGGGGAGTGAAGCGAGATTGGGGGAAAAATTGTAAAACTTAAAAAACAATTTAAAAAAGAATAAAAATTTGGCATTGGATTAATCAATTAAAAGATTTGTTGTGACCTTCCTAAGAGAAGTTTTATCTGAGTTGTGGGATTGAAAGTCTTTCCACAAAGCTAATGGGCAGTTGCAGAAATAAAAGGACAGAATTCTGAGACTCTAATTCAGTGAGGATTTAGAAATGTCTCATTTTTCTAATTAAAAAAAGTTGATTTAGATTGTCATGAGGAGACAGAAATAAAGTTTCAAAAAAAAATCTCATTGTTCTAGGTAACATTTTAAAAATCTTCCTTTCAGAGAAGGTAGCAGGAAATTCCCTATGTCAATGAAATTACAAGTCTGATCTTTATCCAGTCTCTATTCTAAAGAAAAATGACAAAAGACACACAGAGAAGCATAGTATGAGGTCTAATGACATCTGAAAAACTCGAATGAGGTTCCTGAAAACTCCAAAAAGTCAAGTCATCCAAATATGTTCCCTAATTTAAAAATTCTAAACATCTACATTTATTCCATTGAATTTATTTCTAATAAGGCATATCAACACATATCTGTCTTAAACTTAGTTGTTTAATGTTCCTTTGTCCTTTTAATGCCAGCACTAGGTGAGGAAAGGAGGTTTAGCACTTTTTTATTTACTCCTAATTATGAAGCCAAGGTGTTTTGTTTTGTTTTGTTTCCCTAGAACCAGATGTATTACCTGTACAGACCCATATGACAATTTAACAATTCACTTGCCAATTAGTGACTTTCTAAATGAATTAGGACATAAGCAAAAATAAAAGGCAAATGCCATAACATTTCAAGCTTATGTTATTTTCAGGTTACTTATGTCCCCTATTTTGCCTCTTAATGTTTTAAAATCCAATATTCCTACTAGATCTAGTGTTGTACAGGGTAGGAAAGTCAAGTGATAGCTTTTCCTGAATTGTCTATTCCACCTCCTAGCACCATGGAAGAATTGACTTTATTATTCCTAATTTATCTCTGTTGGATGGATGTCAAATGCTACCCCAAGTAGCATCAGCAAAGGTGAGTTTCCGATTTCCCCTGACAATTCACACTATTGCTAAATTGTTCTCAGAGTCATATGATTTTCCTTTATACTTAACCAAAAAAATTCCCTAATGCAATTTAAGCAAGCCCATTACGTCCTTCTCTCCTCTCATTGACTAATGAAAATTGGTCCCTGTTCTCTTTGTTACATCCCTTAACATATTTGTAGGAAGTTATCACATTTCCCCTTAGCCTTCTTTCTCTAGACTTAAAATTCCCAGCTCTTCTAACTTTTTATCATATATCTCCCTATTCCCACCTTTTTCATTTTTTTAGTTTCTCTCTGAACTTACATTAATTTGTCAGGGTTTTTTATTTTTAAGAAAATGTCATAGAATGTGTAAATTCATTACCTGCTTAACTCCTCCTAGAAACCCAAAATGGCAGAGAGCATTATGTGTACTCCAAACATTTTCAGTATAATCGAATAAATAAGTTCTGCTTGTTGAGACTTGGTGGGAACCAAGATCACTGCCAAACTCATACATTTTCCTTCTGTACCGGGAGATTGTTCCCTATTTTAAGTGCCCCTAAATCAAGTAGAAAAAAAAACAAACCAAAAAACCTACAAACCTGAGAGGTTCATATTTTTGTGATATTGGATTCCTCTATTCTGACTTAATGTATTATAAAATCTATTATTTTCAATTATATAAGCTATTGTAGAGAATGGTAATATAGCAGCTAGCATGTATAGAATACTTAAATTTTTGTGAAGTATTTTACAAATATCACCTTCTGAAATTTACAACTCTTCTATAAAGAAGTTATTATTGTCATTCCCATTTTAAAGATGAAAAGACTGAGTCAGATAGAAATTGAATGACTTCCCCAGGGTCACACAGAGGTAGGATTTCAAATAAGGTCTTTTTAAGTCTAAGACCAATGCTCTATTCATTATCTTTTTGCCTCTAGATAGAGGAATACCCTTGGAATCAAGAAAGCTTAAATTCAAGTTTTTACTTGATTCACACTGTGTAAATAAAGTTAGACCTCAACAACCCAGAATAGGTCTATAAGTTACAGTTTCCAATCTGCAGAAGTGAAGGGAAGTTACTCATCAGAGCTTTTTAAAAAATTTCTTAATTTATTTAAGGCAGTGGTGTTAAGTACTTGCCCAAGGCCACACAGCTGGGCAATTTATTAAATGTCTGAGGTTTGGATTTGAACTCAGGTCCTCCTGACTGCAGGACCAGTGCTCTATCCACTGTGCCACCTAAACTGCCCTACATCAGAGCTCTTTACAACTTTGATGATCATAGTTCTTCCCACTTTAAAAACAAGCTAGATTTTTTAACACATATTGTTATTCTTTATTCGTCCCCAGTACAATGTTTTTCACAAAAGACAAACAGAATGTACTAATTGAATTGAATTATACTTCAAGGATCAACTATTATTCCATTGTTTTGGAAACTACCTCCAATGACTACAACTTAGTAGACAGCTCTTGTAAGTTATTGTAGGAAAAAAATCCATCCAATGGTAGTAGATCTTCTGTAGATGAAACTCTACAGGCTTTAAACTAGTCCCCAGACAATAAAATATGCAATTTGTCACTAGATTCATACTCAAAGCTCCTCTATCTTTGTGTAACTTTCAAGAACCTATATCACCACTACATCAGAATGAGAGTAATTCAATAAATACTTTTAGAATGAATTACTTTGTATATAAAAACTTTCTTTATTAATTCCCTGTTGGAGATGCTCCACATCTCAGGTGTGAGTTCTTAAGATAAAACCACCCTGGTTTAAAGAAATTCCATGAGTTCACATCTTCTCAGAAACACAAACCCCACCATTGTTTTTTATCTTTACTAGTCATTCTGAGGATACATCTGGTTCAAAGCAAATGAATAAAAGAGCCAATGAATGAAAAAGCAGTTTTTGAGCACTTACTATGTGTGAAGCACTAATCTAAACCCTGGAGATATAAATGGAAAAACAAAACAATTCTTGCTTTTATGGAGCTCACATTCTAATAGAGAAAGATAACATACATAAGAGAGTTCAGTTGGAAAGTCTCCAGGGTCCTTAAGGTGCAGCCACAAAGCAGAGGTAGAACATCTGCTTTACCATTTCCACTGGGGATGAGAAAACATAACCATCTTTAATGCTGAACCATTTGGATTCTGGAAATGAGAGCTTTCTTTTCCAAGTCTTCAGTATCTTTAGTCAATAAGAAGACTAGATCTGAAGCACCCACAGAAACAGTTGGTCACATTTCCAAAAAGGGTGATTCCTTGATTGATGGACATAGGGGATTGTGTGAGAGACTGATGATCTAGAGAGGTGAAGATATTCCTGAGGTTCTTGGTTGTGGATCAGGGTCCTAGACTCACTCCATCAGAGGTGGGGGAGTGGTAGTGGCTAAATCGGCTTCCTTCTCTCTCTCTCTCTCCTTCAGGCTCCTTTAATGCTTCATCTAATCTACCTTGTCTGCTCCATGGGTGTCATTAAAACAGCAATTAATAGAGCTGATAGATTCTTTCTCCATAGGAGATATTCCCCTGAGTTATTAGATAGTGAATGAAATGAAATTATAAGAAAAATAGCATAAACTTGGGCTTTACTTTCCCACAAATCTCCTTCTATGACCTTGGGTAAATGACTTCTTGGGCTTTAGTTTCCTCATCTCCAAAAAGGAAAGGCTTGTACTGAGGTCCCTTTGAACTCTAAACCTTTCATTCAAACAGCACACCACAGTGTGTGTACTTAGATCATTGGCATCCAAGATCAAGTAGCAGTATAGTGGATCCATTTACTAGTGGAATTAGGGATTTTAAATTATTATGAAATAATTATTTTTTGAATTATTATGAAATACAGGGGATAATGGGGTGTTCTGAGAGGACTAGCATCTCTGGCCTTTTTCAAGGCTACTGACCTATCTCTGATGTTCACCTCTGACTCCAAGAAGCAACTACATCTCAGTAACTCTCTCATCAGAAAGATTAAACTAGGTTGAGGGTAACTGACAGATCTCAAATCCTTTGGTTAGTTACGGCAATGTTAACCTCAAATGTCAAAACATCCACTAGTGTAATGGTTTGCATAATGGACAGAGGAGAATAATATGTTGCAAAGGCAAGGAAGGCAACTGAATCAAGTGCTGTAGACTACTTAGAGAATGGTCAGGTGTAGAAGACACCAAGGTCTTCCTTGGCATCCCAGATCATCACTTTTGTCTTGCCCCTGGATTTCACTGACTGTAGAAAAAAAAGAAGCAAGGCTGATGATTTTGCACAATTCTGCCTCACTTAAATACAATTCACATGCAACTCAACCCAACCCCTGTGATATTGTAGGTTCTTTTTTGAAAAGGAAGGATGAATCACAACAACAACAGCATCATGAAAGGCATGGTACCTTTTGAATTATTTTTGTCATGGGGTGAATTGATCTGGAACCCAGGTCGGTCCTTTAAGCAAGGAAGATATTAATAACACTTTTAAGGTTAGTCAAGAGATCCTGGGAGTCTAAGAAATTTCTAATTTCTTTGATGACTGCTTATAATCCCCTCGTCCAAAGTTTTAACCTGAGATTGCTTTGTTCTTGGATTGTTTTGACCTGTGAGTAGTTCAATATGTTTTTATTGAAAGAACTGTCTGTCTGGACCTTGAAGCAATTCATTGCACGAGATCTGGAACCTCAATCAAGACATGTTGGCAAAGAACATACATTACCCAAATCATATACATGGGTGGGTAGTGACTCAGGCCTATGGTATGTAGAGGTTGCTGATGTCTTCTGATGACATCATTTTATTGGGCTTGGGAGGGGGGTGTCACTTTCATTAGCCATACAGTCCCCAATGACAAAAGCTATTCAATCCTAAGGATTTTATTGCCTGCTGAGCTCTCAGGACCACTACTTGATGCTAACCCTGGGTTGTTATTTTTATGACTGCCAAATCCATGCATTGTATAGTTGAGTATCTTCTTTCTATTTTCACACTCTGGTGGCTTCAGCTGGATTTCTTAGAGAACTATAATTTTTTCCCATAAGAAAAGTGAGTTATATATTCTTTTCAGTTTAAAGGGCAAATGTTTTCTTTTCTGTTCTATTCCTTTTATAATGTGAAGTCCTTAGCATATTCAACCATCCAATTAGATAACAGGATGAATTAGGCAATCTTTTTAGGAAAAAAAAAAGAAAAAATCTTTCCAGCTTTACTTTCTTTAAGGGAGAGCCCTACTAATTCTTTCAGAGGCTTGGTAGCATAGGTTTTCCTCTCCATAAAGAGATTCTTTTTCTTGGACATCAAGCTCTTTAAAACTTAGACCAGGTATACTCCTACTTAGGTAATACCCTCAGCTTGAATTCTATTTTTTTTTGTATTGTATTTCCTAGTCACTGAGTTTTGCCCTTCATTAAAATTCACATCATAACTTTGTAATTGTTGTTTAATAATTTTTCTGTTGTGTCTGACTCTTCAAATCCATATTTGTGGTTTTATTGACAAAGATGTTGGAATGGTTTGTCATTTCATTCTCTAGTTCAGTTTACAAATGAAGAAACTAGGAAGACAAAGTTTAGTCATTTGCCCAGGATCATATTCACCTGGGGCTAGATTTGAATTCAAATCTTTCCTATTCTAGGGTCAACACTTTATCCACTATACCACCTAGATGTCCCAAATATATTAGTTGATTACAACTATAGATTAGTCAGGGCAGCTAGCTGACAAAGTGGGTAGAAAACTGGGTCCAAAATCAAGAAGACTCATCATCTTTCTGAGTTCAAATCCAGAATCAGACACCTACTAGCTGTGATCCTGAGTAAGTCACTTAGCCCTATTGGTCTTAAGTTCCTCATCTGTAAAATGAACCAGAGAAGAAAATGGCAAACCACTCCAAGTATCTTTGCCAAGAAAACTCCAAATGGGGTCACAGAGTTGAACACAACAGCAAAACAACTAAATAATAACTACAAACATTTTCAGTTGATTCCAAAGACTAAGGGTTGCCATTGTAATTTTAGACAAAGTTCATTTCACATTAGATGCTATTAGAAGAGATAAGCATGGCAACCACATCATAACCAAATGAACAATTAGCTTACCCATACTAAATAAATATATATACATATATACTTAATAGCATAATAACAATTTTTTAAAATTTTGAATCAATTAAGAACCAATTTGTTAAATGCTTACTAGGTAACAATCAATTCTGTAGACACTAGAGATTCAAATAGAAATAATAGAAAGAAAACAAGCTTTTATTGATATTAAAAATACCTATGGGGTGGCTAGGTGGTACAGTGGATGGAGCACTGACCCTGGAGTCAGGATGACCTGAGTTCAAATCTGACCTCAGACATTTAATAATTACCTAGCTGTGTGGCTTTGGGCAAGTCACCATAACCCCATTGCCTTGCAAAAACTAAAAAAAAAAACAAAACCTACAAAATTCTATTGATGGAGATACCTATAAAATTCCTTGATGGAGAACTAACATATATGTCAGGAAATAGGTTCAAGTTCTCCCTCTGCCTTGTACTTAAACATTCATTGAGTGTTCCAGGTGATTCTCTAAATTATAATTTGCAGAACAAGTAATAACCTACATTGAGGGAGGGAGGTTCCTATACACTTTTTTGTTATTGATATAGGAGTTCCTTATCCCAACAAAATCACAGATATATTCTTTTAAAAAAAATCACTCCTTCCTGTGTTTCCATTTCTTTACTGCCATAAATAAAGTTATGCTCAAAATATTTTGGTTCATAGAGGTCCTTTCGTTTTTCAGTGACCTCCTTGACATGGTCAGTGTAGAGTCACCAAATCAAAGGTTAACCAGTTGGGTCACTTTTCTGTCATTGTTGAAAACTGTTTTCTGGGATGACTGAGAGTTTCATTGCACCATACAGTGGGATATAAAACATTTGAAATTTTCTCAAGAAAGATAAAATTATCTATCATATATCAGTTAACTGAGGTTGTTTCCCATTCATTGTTTGCTTCCTCATCTGTGTGCCACACCCCTGATCAATGTTTGCAACTCTTTGCCTAACTGCCTGATTTCCAATTCACTTTAGGACCCATGAAGATATATGGCAGCTAATTAGCCAGCTGTTCTCCCTTTTGCCATGCTCAGGAGTGCATGATAAAGCTCTCACACATGAGAGCTTGTCTAAAGCAAAAGAAGAAATAAGAAATCTTCCATACTTCTCCCCTCTACCTCTCAGTTTGCTAGGAAAGCCTCAGAGGAGAATTGCAGGGCTTGGTTTTTATAATGGACTGACAATAGTTCCAATTCTGCATAAGTCCTGCTTCAGAATTCGAAGGGACATGTCTAAAAGTATTGAGCTTTCTAAGAAAAGTATTTGGACCTGTTGAGACAATATGGTTGGCAAATTAGTTCAACTGAACAGAGTTCCGATTTTCAAAGAAAAGACTAGGGTGGGACCGTCAAACCATACAGAGAAGTATAGTTGATTCCTCTTCTTTGAAAATTTTGAGAAATCACACAGGAATGTTTGTAAACCTAAGAATCCACATAGCTTCATCAAGAACAGACAGTGGCAGGCTAAATTCATTTTCTCATTTTAGTAAGCAGATTTCCTTAAGTAATTGAGGAAAATACAAAATATAAACTAGGCATTGATTTCAGCAAGATTTTAAATGTTATCCTTGTGGACAAGAGAAGTTGGTAAGGTTATAAAGTTAGAACAAATCAAATGACTGGATCCAAAGAATAGTCAATGATGCGTCAGTTAGTACTTACATAAGAGATCTCTAGTGGAGAAATCTCAGGGATCTGTCCTAGGCACTTAGGTTTCTCAAAAATGCCAATAAATTCCTTGGGTACAGGCATAGATGGGATGCTTATGGAACTTGTGGATTACAAGGAGCTGGGAGAGGTAATTCACACATGGGATGACAGAACGGGCATCTAGAAAGTTCTCAATCAAATTGAATCTCAATAGCACTAAAACAAAACTTAATAGGAATAAATGCAAAGTCTACACCTGTGTTTAGAAAATATCAACGTTAAAAGCATATTAGAAGTGAAATGGACAGATAAAGAAGATAAATATTTTAAAAGTATGAAAACTCAATATGAGTAGCAAAGTGTGTAAAATGGCAACCTAGAAAGATAGTGCACCTTGTAGAATGTCAGGAATGAGGGAATTGATAATCTTGTTGTACTCTAACCAGGACAGAATACACCAGAGGACTTTTTTCTTTGCACAAAATTTTGGTATACCTTGTAGGGAGTGATGATGAGCCCAAGGCACCTGACACCTGTAGTGATCTACAGGGGGCATTTGCTCTGGACCAATGCATGTAGACTCGACTGGGTTCAGAACTATGTGAACCTTGACCTCCTATAAGAGAATTTTTCCTCTTTGTCTAATCCTTTCTGGCTCCTTGTGTTCTAATCCTGATACCTCCAGCCAACTACTTCTACACATACTGTTCTAGGAACTTGAGACTTAAACATCATTAGAGTATGAAGCACTTTACATGACTGATGAATAAGCATTTCTCTATTTCACTTTGACTTTTTAGTATCTCCTCAAAGTCCATGACTACTGGCCTCCCAGGAAAATTCCTGAACTCCTCCTCTTGTTGGTGGACATTTTCTCTGATGTAGACTCCCCCATTTCCAAATTAGCTATAACCAAAGTATTCAATCACTTTAGAACTTTCAAATTTAAAAGGTCACTTGTAAACCTGGGCATACCATAACTGAGGTCAATGTTCAAAAAATAGAAAGGGGGGAAAAAAGGAGTCAACTAGAGCTCTCAGATCTAGTCTCAGGCTTTTTTGAACTACTTCAGCAAAGAAATTAGGGTGAAAAACCATCCTGCCCAACCCTATTCCCATTGTGAAATCCCAGGATCACATAATCTCATCATTAGAGTCAAAAGAAGAAAAAGTCAAGCATAGTCACTTCCTTTTTAAAGGTTCACTGATTCATTTATTCTTCTTCATCAAAAGTCAATAAGGGGTTTGCCTCATCCCAAAGCATCCAAGCACTGACACATGGTCAATTGTAGAACAGGCAATGTAGCTTTGTGCATTTTCTGTGCAACCCTCAGTTACATTAGGAAGTACAATGAAAAGTTGAAAACGGTCCCATTATAGGGTAACTGGGATGGTAAGGTAGAGACCATTCCAAAAGAATAAGTAGAAGACCTGGGACTGTTTAACCTGAAGTAAAGAACTCTGGAATGAGGGAAGAGTAGGAAAAAGGTAAACTTCAATGAAGTCCAATCAACAAGAATTTATTTAACTCTTACTGTTCAGACTATACCAACTTTGTAAAGCTTTCATTCAAAGAAGGGATTAGAGTAGCTCTGTTTAACCCCAGAGAGAATAATTAGCATTAAAAGGTTGAAGTTGCCAAGAGGAAGAAATGTGCTCTATGGAAGGAAAAAATGCTTAACAGGAAGAGTTGTTCAGAAGTGGAATCTGCTTCAGGAAGCAGTTTCCTGTCCATGGAGATCCTTAAGCAAACACTGATTGATCATTTATAGCAGATGATTTAGAGAAATGGGTCTAAAATATTTTGGTCTCAATCATTTATACTAGTTAAATTATTAAATTAAGGGCATTTAGGTGGCACAGTGGATAGAGCACAGGCTCTGGAGTCAAGTTCAGAATCAGCCTCAGACACTTAACACTTACTTAGCTGTGTGACTTTGGGCAAGTCACTTCTCATTGCCTTGTGAAAATAACAAAACT
Source organism: Macrotis lagotis (assembly GCF_037893015.1). NCBI lineage: Eukaryota > Metazoa > Chordata > Mammalia > Peramelemorphia > Peramelidae > Macrotis > Macrotis lagotis. The sequence goes on along the minus strand of NC_133660.1, from coordinate 61,658,244 downwards.
TAGGGAAACATCTCCCTCCCCCAAAGAATTTTTATTCGTGTGGAATATATCTACTAATTTTGTCACATTAGCAATTAAAATTATTGTTGTTCAGTTATTTCAATCTTGTCTGACTCTTCATGACGCCTCCCCCCACCATTTGTTGCTTTCTTGACAAAGATACTAAAGTGGTTTGTTATGTCTTTCTCCCACTCATTTTGCAGATGAGGAAACTGAGAGAAATAGAGTTAAATGATTTCTGCAGTCACACAGCTAGTAAGTGTCTAAGACCAGATTTGAATTCAGGTCTTCCTAAATCCAGGTCCAGTGCTCCATCCACTATATCACTATACAAATTAAAATATCTTAGTATTATAATGAAAATAACTTTGATCTTATGGGTCCCTTGAAAGGATTTTAGAAAACCTCCCCTCTCTCCAAGGTCCATGAGAATCTCTATTTTAAAAGGCATTTCTATTTGGGTTCAGATTAGAGTAGGTGACCTTTGAGGTGTTTTTCCTTAACTGTTAGATTCTATGATTCTCTTAGTTCATTCTGAAAAAGAGTCAGGATAGTTAGATAACTCTAAATCCTCACAGAAAAATAAATACAAGGGCAGAAAAGATAATGCCCTCTCAAAACACTTCCTTAATCTGTATTAATAATAGACAGAAAGAAAATCAGTTGAATACTGTTTCTAAAGTATTATAATGTTGCCTGTTTTAACTTCTATGAATTTGTTGGATTTGGGATATCCAACTTAGAGCTGGAGAATAAAAGTTGAAAATTATGTTAGAGGTCTAATCCTTGCATGAAGCATGAATATCATCTATTGTATCTTTGGCAAATAGTTCTCCACTATCCAAATAAACACCTCTAGGTCAAGGAGCTTGCTATCTTTTTTACACAGTATCTCAGGTAAGTAACTCCATGAGGATTAATCACAACTCCTGTAGCCCCTGATGCTGGAGAATCTGAGACTGCTAGATGACTTGAGTTTGGGAGTACTGAACTTTAGTAGAACTGGAAACCATTAGGTATCTACACTGTCTGATACCAATCTAGTGAGGCCCCAAGCACAGAGGGGGCTACCAGATTGCCCAAAATGGCAAGAAATAACCTAGGGAAGAAAAATGAAGATTAAAACTTCCATGCCTATTGGGAGATGAATCAAGTCTCTGAGTGGCTATTACACTTCCAGTCAAGACTGGATGGGAAAACCAATGCTCAAATTCTTTCCAGTTGCAGCAGTTCCCAAAATTTAAAATGCAGAGGAAAAAAAGATAACACCAGTCCATAGAGGTTAGATCTGAAGTTAAAGAGGGCTAAAGTTCCCAAAACTTCTTCAAAAATTTGCCAGGATGTTCCTGGGCAAGTTGCTTCATCTGTCTCAGGTTTTTGATCTGTAAAATGGCAATAATAGTTCTTCCCGCACAGGTTGTTCTTGATGTCAAAGCAAAGTATTTTATAAACTTCAAAGTGTTATGAAATATAAATGCTAGCTATTATTATTTTAATTTCTTTTCCAATTATAATTCATTTTTCTCTTCCTCTAGAGGAAAAAAACAGAAAAGGAAAATACTTATAACAAATATGATTATTGCTAAGTTTGAACCTGTATCCATGGATCTAAAACCCACAACAAAATAATCCCTGGTCTTTGAAGGAGAGTTATTTTTTCAGCCTTACTTACTCCTCTACATCACTTCCTCAAGGTCATGAGCCACTAGCCCTCTCTGTTCTGTCAGAGAAAGATATGGAAAGAACTCATGGTTAATTGTGTAAGGCATTGCATCCACTGTCATTTTTCTCCAAAAACATTTTACAAGTTGACATGCTTTGTTTCAAAATCATTGGATTTGGTGCCAACTTGGGTAAAATACCTCTCTCAAAGAGTTATTATGAGGAACAAATTAAATAACATATGTAATCATATGTATTAGTAAATGTTAAAGCATTATAAAAATTCTATCAATAATAATAATAATAATAATAATAACAATAATAATGGCAACTAATTGCCTTAGAAAAATAGGAACTAGACCTGAAATGAGAAAATATTAGTTCAAATCCATCCTCAGACACATCCAAGCTATATGACCCTTGACAAGTCATTCAATGTTCATCTGTTTTAGTTTTATCATCAATAAAATAGGATTAATAATAGCATCTACCTTTGGTCGTTGTTGCCAGGATAAAACAAGATAGTAACTATAAAGTGCTTAGCAAACTTTAAAACATCATCATCATCATTTGACCTCTCTGAGCCTTAGTTTTCTCAATTTTAAATGAAAGGATTGGACTGGGTGATTTCTAACCACCCTTCCAATTCTAAATCTGAGCTCTACATACAAAAAATGACTTCTGATGACTTTCACCTTTTGGCCCCACTTCTGTAATCTGATTCCATTCTTCAGAATTAGGCCAATCTCTTTTCCACGAAATAATTTTAAACTTTAGAGAAAAGACCTCATTCTTCTATTAATTCTTCTCTTCTCCAAGCTAAGTATCTCAATAGTCTTCAAACCAAATTCACATGGCAAACCAAGGCTCATATTGTTTTGAGCACTCCTACCAATGTACAGATCCTTCTCTGGGTGACTCCAGTTTATTAACACCCTTCCTACAGTGAGGCATCAAAAACAAAACAAGATTTCAGATGCTGTCTAATCAGAGCCCCTCTTGTTCTGGACAATATGTTTCTACCATTGCAGACTAATTTGAATTTTGGTTGGATATACCATACTCATGCTTGTGCTTACAAAATATTAAATACCCCATTATTTTTTCACATTAACTTCTGCCTAGGCACAACTCCCCATTCAGGATTTGAGCAGTTAATTTAAAAAATGCAAACCTTTCCATTTATTCTATTAAACCTTACTATATTTGACTGGGACTATTGTTCCTCATTTATTTTTCTATTCTAATTCTGAGGTGCAACCTATTAACTGTCCTTCACAGCTTCATGCTCTCTGACAATTTGACAAGAATGCTACCATTGCCTTTAAAAAAGCCACCAATAAAAATATTGAACCCACCAAGATTGAGAAAAGACTCCCTAGCATACTAATTTCTGCAGACAGCCTCAAAGAGTCAGAGGTGAGGGATAAGATAGCATTGATAAGCAATGGGGACATATTAACTTACATGATTACAATATCATTATTACTGTAAATATAAATTACTTCTACCATCCTACTTACCTCAGTACCCTGAATATTTGGTTACTAGCAATAAGAATAATAATTGATTATTTTTTAGGGAAGGACTTTTCATTTTATTACAACATTGAATTCAAATCCTATCCCGAACTGCTTATGTGACTCAAGGTAATTCATTTAATTCCCTCAGGGTCCCAAGCAACTCTCTATGACTTTTGCTGTTGTTGAATCATTTAAATCATGCCTGACTCTTTGTGACCCCATTGGGAATTTTGGGGGCAAAGATACCAGGGTGGTTTGATATTTCCTTCTCCAGTTCATTTTACAGAAATTGAGTGAAACAAAGTTAAGTGACTTAGCAGGGTCACAGAGCTTGTATCTGAAACCAGGTATGAACTAAGGAAGAGGAGTCTTCTTTTTTTTAATTTATTTTTTATTAAAGATATTATTTGAGTTTGACAATCCCCCCCCAATCTTATTTCCCTCCCTCCACCCGCCCCACAGAAAGAAATCTGTCAGTTTTTACTTTGTTTCCATGTTGTACCTTGATCCAAATTGAGTGTGATGAGAGAGGAATCTTATCCTGAAAGAAGAGACAAGAAGTCTAAGAGGTAACAGGATCAGACAATAAGATATCTGTTTTTTTCTAAATTAAAGGGAATAAATAGTCCTTGAACTTTGTTCAAACTCCACATCTCCTTATCTGTATACAGATGGCACTCTCCTTTACAGATAGCCCAAAATTGTTCCCACTTGTTGCACTGATGGAATGAGTGAGTCCTTCAAGGTTGATCATCATTCCCATGTTGCTGTTAGGGTATACAGTGTTTTTCTGGTTCTGCTCATCTCACTCAGCATCAGTTCATGCAAATCCCTCCAGGCTTCCCTGAAATCCTGTCCCTCCTCATTTCTAATAGAACAATACTGTTCCATGAGATACATATACCACAGTTTGTTAAGCCATTCCCCAATTGAAGGACATTTACTTGATTTCCAATTCTTTGCCAATACAAACAGGGATGCTATAAATATTTTTGCACAAGTGATGCTTTTACCCCTTTTCATCATTTCTCTTCAGGATATAGAACCAGTAGTGATATTTCTGGGTCAAAGGGTATGCACATTTTTGTTGCCCTTTGGGCATAGTTCGAAATAGCTCTCCAGAAATGTTGGATGAGTTCACAGCTCCACCAACAGTGTAATAGTGTCCCAGATTTCCCCCAACCCTTCCAACAATGATCATTATCCTTTCTGGTCATATTGGCCAATCTAAGAGGTATGAGGTGGTACCTCAGAGAAGCTTTAATTTGCATTTCTCTAATAATTAATGATTTAGAGCATTTTTTCATATGGTTATGGATTGCTTTGATCTCCTCATCTATAAATTGTCTGCATATCCTTTGACCATTTGTCAATTGGGGAATGGCTTTTTGTTTTAAAAATATGACTCAGTTCTCTGTATACTTTAGAAATGAGTCCTTTGTCAGAATCATTAGTTGTAAAGATTGTTTCCCAATTTACTACATTTCTTTTGATCTTGGTTACAGTGGTTTTATCTGTGCAAAAGCTTTTTAATTTAATGTAATTGAAATGATCTAATTGGTTTTTGGTGATGTTCTCCAACCCTTCCTTAGTCATAAACTGCTTCCCTTTCCATAGATCTGACAGGTAAACTAGTCCTTGATCTTCTAATTTTCTTATAGTATTGTTTTTTATGTCTAAGTCCTGTAACCATTTGGCTCTTATCTTGGTAAAGTGTGTTAGGTGTTGGTCTAATCTAAGTTTCTTCCATACTAACTTCCAATTATCCCAGCAGTTTTTAATGAAAGAGGGAGTTTTTCCAATGCCTGGACTCTGGGTTTATCAAACAAAAGATTACTATAATCATCTCCTGTTTTTACACCTAGTCTATTCCATTGGTCCACCCAACAGTTTTGATGACTGATGCTTTATAATATAATTTTAGATCAGGCAGGGTTAACCCACCTTCTTTTGCACTTTTTTTCATTAAGCTCCTGGAAATTCTTGACTTTTTATTTCTCCATATGAATTTACTTACAATTTTTTCTAACTCATTAAAGTAATTTTTTGGAATTTTGATTGGTAGGGCACTAAATAGATAGTTTAGTTTTGGTATAATTGTCATCTTTATTATATTAGCTCTACCTATCCATGAGCAGTTGATATTTGCCCAGTTATTTAAATCTGATTTAATTTCTGTGAGAAGTGTTTTATAATTGTTTTCAAAAAGATTCTGAGTCTGTCTTGGCAAATAGACTCCCAAGTATTTTACATTGTCTGAGGTTACTTTGAATGGGATTTCTCTTTCTAGCTCTTCCTGCTGTATCTTGCTAGACACATATAGAAAAGTTGAGGATTTATGAGGGTTTATTTTATAACCTGCAATTTTGCTAAAATTGCTAATTGTTTCCAGTAGTTTTTCAGATGATTTCTTGGGATTCTCTACGTAGACCATCATGTCATCTGCAAAGAGTGAGAGGTTTGTCTCTTCCTTCAGAATTTTAATTCTTTTAATTTCTTTTTCTTCTCTAATTGGTGAAGCTGACATTTCTAATACAATATTGAATAGTAGTGGTGATAATGGCCACCCTTGTTTCACCCCTGATCTTATTGGGAATGCCTCCTTCCTCTCCCCATTGAATATAATTCTTGTTGATGGTTTCAGATAGATACTGCTAATTATTCTAAGGAACAGTCCAGTTATTCCTATACTCTCTGGTGTTCTTAGTAGGAATGGGTGCTGTAATTTGTCAAAAGCTTTATCAGCATCTATTGACATAATCATATAATTTCTGATAGTTTGTTGTTGATATAATTAATTAAACTAACAGTTTTCCTAATATTGAACAAACCCTACATTCCTGGGATGAATCTTACTTGGTCAAAATGTATTATCCTAGTGATAACTTGTTGTAATCTTTTTGGAAGATTTTTTTAAGATTTTGGCATCTATTTTCATCAGGGAGATGGGTCTATAATTTTGCTTCTCTGTTTTAACTCTTCCTGGTTTAGATATCAGCACCATATTGGTGTCACAGAATGAGTTAGACAGAGTTCATTCTTATCCTATTTTTCCAAAGAGTTTATATAGAATTGGAACCAATTGTTCCTTAAATGTTTGGTAAAATTCAATTGTGAATCCATCAGACCCTGGAGATATTTTTCTTAGAGAGTTCAATGATGGCTCCTTGAATTTCTTTTTTTCTGAGATAGAGTTGTTTAGGTGTTTAATCTCCTCTTCATTTAACCTTGGCAACTTATATTTTTGTAAATATTCATCCATTTCACTTAGATTGTCAAATTTATTGGTATATAGTTGGGCAAAATAATTCCAAATTATTACTTTAATTTCCTTCTCATTGGTTGTGAGTTTACCTTTTTCATTTATGATACTAGGAATTTGGTTTTCTTCTTTCTTTTTAATCAAATTGAACAGAGGTTTATCAATAGTATTGTTTTTTCATAATACCAACTTTGGTTTTATTTATTAAATCAATAGTTTTTTGCTTTCAATTTTATTAATTTCTCCTTTAATTTTTAGAATTTCTAATTTCTTATTTCATTGGGGATTTTTGATTTGTTCTTTCTCGATTTCTTTAGTTGCATGTTTAGTTCATTGATTTCCTCTTTCTGCAATTTATTCATATAAGCATTTAAAGCTATAATATATCCCCTGAGAGTTGCTTTGAATGAATCCCATAGGACTTGGTATGTTGTTTCATTAATATCATTATCTAGGATAAAATGGTTAATTCTTTCTATAATTTCTTTTTTGGTCTACTCATTTTTTAAAATGAGGTTATTCAGTTTCCAATTTGTTCTGGGTCTATATCTCCTTGGCCCAATATTGCATATGACTTATATTGCATTGTGATCAGAGAAAGATGTATTCACTATTTCTGCCTTTCTGCAGTTGATCATTAGGTTTTTATGTCCTAGTACAAGGTCAATTTTTGTATAAGTTCCATGTACTGCAGAGAAAAAGGTATATTCCTTTCTATACCCATTCAGTTTCCTCCATAAGTCTACCATATCTAATTTTTCTAACAATCTATTTGCCTCCTTAACTTCTTTCTTGTTTATTTTATGATTTGATTTATCTAGATCTGATAGTGGGAGGTTGAGGTCTCCCACTAGTAGTGTTTTAATGTCTATGTCTTCCTGTAGTTCTTTCAGCTTCTCCTCTAAGAATTTGGATGCTATCCCACTGAGTGCATATATATTCAGTGTTGAAATAAATTTATTGTCTATGGTACCTTTTAGGAGTATAAAGTTTCCTTCCTTATCTCTTTTAATGCTATCTATTTTTGCTACTGCTTTGTCTGAGATAAGGATTGCTGCCCCTGCTTTTTTTACTTCAGCTGCAGCAAAATATATTTTGCTCCAACCCCTTACCTTTACTCTATATGTATCTCTCTGCTTCAAATGAGTTTCTTGTAAGCAGCGTATTGTAGGATTCTGGGTTTTAATCCACTCTGCTATTCGCTTACGTTTTAAGGGAGAGTTTATCCCATTCTCATTCAAAGTTATGATTGCTAATTCTTTATTGCCCTCCACGCTATCTTCCCTCTGTTTGTATTTCCCCCCTTCCCCCCTTATCCATATTCCCCAGTATTTTATTTCTGAATACCACCTACTTCAGTGTGTTTGCCCTCCTATATCACCCCTCCCCTTTCTTTCCCCTTTCCCTTTTCCCTTCCCTTCCTTTTGTTAGTTCCCCTTTTTTTTCCACTCCCCTTCCCTTTCCTTGTCCCCTCCTCCCCTTTTCCCCTTTTAATACTTGAAAGGTTAGATGTTTTATAACTTAACTGAGTATGTGTAGGTTGACTTTAAGCCAAATCTGATGAGAAGATTCAGGTGTTTCTCATCTGCTCCCTTCATCCCCTCTGTTACCATAGGTATTTTTTACCTCTTAGTGTCATGAGATTTACCCCATTCAATCCCCTCCCTCCTCCCGTCTCTTTCCTGTCCCCCTTTTTAAGGAGGTAGTGTTTTTTAGATCATTCTATCTGAGTCAAAGACAATTCTGAGTGTCTATCACTTCTAGTTAAGTGTATTCTATCTAACAGAGTTAAAATTCTTGAGAGTTATTAGAGTCTTTCTCCCAAGTGGGGTTAAAGCCAGTTACATCCCATTAGATAGCAGTCTCATGGATAGATCATGAATGGCCATCATTTCTGGCTAGGTATATTCTCTCAGTAAGAGTTAACAGTTCTCAAGATTTATGAGAATCTTTTTCCCCGTGCTAGCATATAGCCAGTTTCAACTTACTGGATAGCAGTTTTTTCCTTTTACCACCATCCCCTTTTTTTAACGTTTTCATGTGTCCCTTGAACCTCCTGTTTGATGTCCAAATTTTCTATTTAGCTCTGGTATTTTCATCAGGAATTTTTGGAATTCTTCCATTTCGTTAAATGTCCATCTTTTTCCCTGGAAGAGAAGGCTCAGCTTTGCAGGATAGTAGATTCTTGGCTGCATTCCAAGCTCCCTTGCTCTTCGAAATATCTCATTCCAGGCCCTTCAATCCCTTAATGTTGATGCAGTCAGGTCCTGCATGAGCCTTACTGTGGCTCCTTGATATTTAAATGGTTTCTTTCTGGCTGCTTGCAGGATTTTCTCTTTTATCTGATAGTTCTGTAATTTGGCCACAACATTCCTTGGTGTTTTCATTTTAGGATCTTTTTCTGGAGGGGATCAATGTATTCTTTCAATAACTACTTTGCCCTCCAGTTCCATGATATCAGAGCAGTTTTCTATCACTAGATCCTGTAATATTAAGTCCAGGGTTTTTCCTCTTCAATGTTTTCAGGAAGTCCTATAATTCTCAGGTTGCCCCTCCTCGATTTATTCTCAAGGTCAGTGGTTTTGTTAATGAGATATTTTACATTTTCTTCTATTTTTTCTGTTTTTTTCATTTTGTTTAACTGGCTCTTGCTGTCTCATGGAGTCAGTTTGTACAGACTCCATTCTTTTTTTTTAGGGAGTTTTCTTCATTAACCTTTTGCAACTCCTTTTCCAGTTGGTCAATTCTACTTTTGAAAGAGCTTTCCATTTGACCAACTGGGGTTTTGAGAGAATTATTTTCTTTTTGCATTTGCCCAGTTGAGGATCTGAGAGAATTATTTTCATTTTGTATTTGTCCAATTGAGGATCTGAGAGGTTTATTCTCCTTTTGTATTTGTCCCACTGTATTTTCTAAAGATTTGTTTTCTTGTTGCAAGGTATTAATTGTCTCTCCCAAATTTTCCAGCTGGTTTTTAAGCTCCTTTCTTATTTCTTCAAGGAAGTCTTTCTGAAGACCAGATCATATTCTCCTCAGAGGTTCTAGGTCTTTCTGAGTTAGGGTCTTTCCCTTCCAAGAATTTTTCTATGGATCCACATTTCTTCTTACCCTTCTTCATTTTGCTAAGACCTTGAGTTGGGGAGGGGCTGATTCACAGGGCCTTAAGGCTTTACTCACTGAATGCAATTTCTCTAGCTGGCCAGCAGGAGGTGCTGGTTGCTTTCTCTGGAGTGTCTGTGACCTTGATTGACCTTTGCTTAAAGGGAGGAGTTGGAGCTATTGAATTCTTTTGCCTTCAATCAACAGTGCTCTTTACCCTGGCCTGAGGTCATTTCTCTCTGGATTGTCAACTGAGTTGGTTCTTCTGCTCACACACCTGGGCCTGAGGCAGAAGTAGTCTGCAATTGTTTGTTCCAGGAAGAGGCCTCAGCTGTAATGGAGGCGTGGACTCTGAGTTCCTCCGACCAGAGGAGCCCAGGGATGATGTCCACAGCTCTCCTGCACCGGAACTCTCCCCCCAGCCCTGTCGGCAATCTCCAGAGTGACAGCACCAACACCAGTGCCTCTGCTCCCTAGTTGACTCAAGCCCCTGTTGTCTAGCCCTACCCCTGATCCAGCAGGTCCAGCTCTCGGGCCCTCAGACTCCCGGCTCCAATTGAGCTGCTAATCTGGCTGATCCATGCTGGTCCTCCTTCTGAGCCCAGACTCACCTGACCAAATTTATCCAATGCTGCCGAGGGAGACAAATCCTGAGGTAGATGTTCTTTCTCCTGGTTTTTCTTTCTGGGTTTTGTGGATCGGATTTCTGTTAAGAGGTTTATTACATATGATAGATGGGGAAAGATCAGGAGACTTTAGAACTGTGCCTGTCTTCTCTCCACCATTTTGGCTGGAAGTCCTGAGGAGTCTTCTTGATACCAGTGTTTTATCCACTACTTCACCTAACTGCCTTAGTAGACCTATGACGTAAAGCAAATAGTGTGACATCTCTAAACTTCAGTTTTCATTTCTGTAAAATGAACCCAATTATGTAATTCTCACCTCATAGAAGACCTGAGTTGGGTTCTTGGTCTTTCACTTATGTGACCTTGGACAATTTTCTTAAACTTTCTGAACCACAAATGTGAAAAAAAATGGGGAAGGAAGAATGGAATGCTCATGGAAAATAACACTATCCTATCTACTTAGTGGGACTTTTTAAAGGAAAATGCATTTCAAATGACTGCATAAGAATCATTTCTAGGAGATTATTATTACTAATGTGTATTAGGAGAGATGAGGGGGCAGCTAGGTGGCATAGTGGATAAAGCACTTGCCCTGGAGTCAGTAGTACCTGCGTTCAAATCTAGTTTCAGACACTTAATAATTACCTAGCTGTGTGGCCTTGGGCAAGCCACTTAACCCCATTTACCTAACAAAAACCTAAAAAAAGAAGGAGAGATGAAAAAACTTTGTCTAGAGTTATGAATCATAGAGAAGAAAGTACTCTACATGTTCAATAGGGGAAGATGACTGTGTTTATGGGAAGAACTGGAGGCATGCAACTTAAAAATAGGTTTTTTGGTCACAAAAATAGGAAGGTCTTGTATATATATATAGAACTTATGACACTCTACAGGTCCACACAGGGAAGAGGTATTGATGAGTGTATCTTATTTCCTGCATTGCTGTGACACATAAAATAGCCCTGTAACCTAACTGGTATTTCAGTCTCTAACAGTACATTGTCAAAAGAACTATCTTAATTATCTTGATCCAAATTGCTTTACATCTTTCTAAAAAAAGAAAATGAACTTATTTCTAAGTGAAGGAAATATGGGAATCTCAAAACCAAATCTTTATACACAATGCAACTGCAAAATGACATTGCATTAAACCTCACTCCAGACTTTCTAATATTGTTGACTTAGTAAAAAGAGCTAGACAACTAGAAATCTGAATGGAGAAACTCGAGATTAATAATCAGAATCAAATAGGTAATCAGAAATCATTGGGGACAGTTGGCTGGTGTAGGGGATAGATCATTAGCCCTGGAGTCAGGAGGACCTGAGTAAAAAATCTGTCATCAGATATTTAATACTTATTGGTGTAACCTTGGACAAGTCACTTAACCCCATTGCTTTGCAAACCCTCCCCCCCCACCAAAAAATGTCATTGCTAAAATAGAAGGAATGTAGTATCAAAACTCCTCATTTACTTCAATCCTTTTTGTGTTATATTTACTTTCTAGATGATGCAAATTCTAGCCAGTAGTATAATATATTGCTACTATGTTCCAAAAGCCATAACAAAGAACAGTTTTACATTAATACTGCACCGATTCCCAACAGTGACTTCTTACTGATGTTGAATTAATTCTAATAGCTAGAATGTCAAAGATTTACATGGCAGAAAACAATTATATTATTCAAAAATTACAATGTAAGATTTTGTACAATAAATTTCATTTTCCCACCCAAATTAGTTATTCTTTTTCAAACTCTTTAGATTCAGTTTCTATATTTTGTTCTAAATTATCTAGTTTCTTTGAGTTCCATATTAAGAACTTTAGTTTCTATCCTTATTTCTATATTTTCATTTGGTTTTTGCGCATAATTTCAAATACATATAGATGTATAAAGGAATACATTGACAAAACAAATACTATATTTACTCAATTTATTTTGTATTGCTTTAAATAGCTAGATCTATTTTTAGCAAAAGGAGTGAAATGTTAGGGCAGGGAAAGAAAATCTCAAGTACCATACAATCATAAAATGGCATGATATGAAATCACACTATTGCCTTGGTAAAAGTAGGGAAACTACTGAAGGAAAATAATATTAGTAGTAGTAATAGTAGTATTATTATTAGGAACTTCACTAACAAAGAATATTTTATTTTGGTGGAATTTCTGTACTTTGGTAGAGAAATGAGAAATTTTGTCAAAGAAGAAACTCTCCCAGTCCCAATTAGACAATAGAAAACTAAAATATTGATATAAAGAGTTTCCCTGAAAGTCCTGCAGTGTGTGTAGGTGTAGAGTGTGTGTGTGTGTGTGTGTGTGTGTGTGTGTTTGTGTATAAAACGAAGTTAATGAGAATGAGTCAAGATTGGAATAAAGAAAGGAAAAAATAGAGGACTATGATGAATGAGGAGCTAAAGAAAGGAAATTGAGCAGAAATGCAGCAAGGAAATTGACAAATAGTGTATTTTTGGAAGTTTGGAAATATGATATGTAGAATGTGTGTAAGTATATATGTATATAAACTTATTCCCCTTCTGATCATCTTTTAAAGATATATGGTAGTGGATAAAAATATTGTCTATTTAACATAACTGATTGCTCTATTCACATTTATTTATTTACTTATTTATTAGTACAGGTCAATGTTTTCAAAAGTAAACATTTTAAATGGGCTCATTAGGCTAAAATGATTTCTAATAGCCTCTAATGAATTGTATAGATAAGTTTTGGATTATTTCCTAGAGGCATAATATTTTGGATATTTTCTTTTAAAATGTATTTTTATTGAAAACATTAGCTAGTCTTGTATCCTTCCTACTTCCAGAGTACCATCCCTTATTGTATTTTTTAAAAAGAAAAATATTAAGAAGGTTTTAAATCTAGAAATATTTAATACTTCATTGATACAAATTTTACATGTGTACTGTTCTAAATTTATGGACTGGACTTTCAGGGCAGAGTCATGAAGCTAATATGCTCCTGGAGTTTTCCCTTACACATTAAATGAAGGCTTTATACAGACATTAAAGCTACAGATCCCACAAAAAAAAAGAGCAAAACAAGTTCTCAATGGTAGACATCATGGAGAATCTTCAGGGAAGGTCTGTCTCTATGAGGGTAAAAGGGAACTAGAGCCTACCCAGGCTAGAGAGCAGGAAAGTCAGTGGGAAGTTCCTAGACTAGGTCACAGCAGCTTGAAAGCAGTCTGGGTCCTGACAATAAGACAGCAAGCCAACAGAAAGGGTCCCAAACAGACAAAATCTGAATCCTGAGAACACTGTGGCAGAAAGGACTGGGTTGGAAACAAACCACTGCATAGGCAGAGACTGAACATAAAGGAGGAAATAAGCTCTGCATAGGCAATGTCTGGGTTGCATAGATAAGACCTTGACAAAGTAAGCCAGGGACCAGACCCCAGCCTCAGCACAAAAAGGTACCTGCACTTAAGGAGCAAAATACCAAAAAGAATGCCAGCCATAGCAAGCTACTATTAAGATAGAGATAATAAAAAATACCATCTCATAAAAAGAAAGCAATGACAAATTACCTATATGGGAAGTCTCAAAGGAATTTATAAATTGGACTCAAATCCAAAACTTCTTAGAAAAGTTTTAAAAAGATTTCAAAATCAAAGAGAGAAAGAAGAAAAATGAAAAGAAAGAGAAATGAGACCCATGCAGGAAAATTGTGAAAAATTGACCAAAGAAATAAACTCCTTTAAAAAGTAAAATTAGTCAACTGGAAAAAATGTAACTCATCTAAAAGACAAATCAACCAACTGAAAAGGGAATGAAACTCATCAAAAATTAAAATTAACCAAATGGAAAAGGAAAATAACTCATTCAAAAGTAAAATTAACCAACTAGAAAAGGAAACACAATATCTAATTGAAGAAAATAAAACCCTAAAATTAGATTTGATCAAATAGAAACCAATGAATCCATGAGAGACCAAGATTCCATCAAACAAATTTAAAAGACTGAAAAAATTGAAGAAAATATAAAATAACTTTTAAGAAAAACAAACAACCTGTAAAATAGATCCAGAAGAAATAATTTATAAATTATTGGTCTACGCAAATGCCTAGATCAAAAAAAAAAGCCTGGAAAATATATTTCAGGAAATTATCATGGAAAACTGTCCTAATATTCAGATCAAGAAGACAAAATTGTCCTTGAAAGAATACACAGAACACCTCTAAAAAGAGACTCCCAGAATAAAAATTTCAAGGTCTATCATGAGGAAATTTCAGAATTCTCAACTAAAGGAGAAAATACTATAAGCAGTCAAAAAGAAACAATTTAAATACAAAGGAAACACAATCATACCAGACATATCAACTTCAAAATTAAAGGAGTGGATGATCTGGAATATAATATTTTCAAGATCAAAGGACCCTAGATTGCAACCAAGAATTACCTACCCTGCAAAATATGGCATATTCTGTCAGGGGAAAAGATGGACTTTCAATAAAATACAGAACTTCCAAAATTTTCTGATAAGAAGAGAAGAACTGCTCAGAAAATTTGATCTTCAAATACAAAAGTCAAGAGATATACAAAAAGGTAAACAGAAAGCAGAAAAAAGTGCTAGTCAAGAGATAATATCTGTAACTCTTGAAAATTATACTTCTCTTAGGATAGTTAAAGTGTTGAATATAGTTGAAAAGAATGTACTTAGAGGCTATGGATATGAAGGAGACATGAAGTAATGTTGATTATGAGAGTGGTATTTCCTAGAGAGACAGAGAGACAGAGAATACTTAGTGGCTCTATACATAATTACTTTACTAGTTACTTTAATTAAGGAGGGTTGTAGTACAATAGGGATAGAGGATAGGGGCATACGTAAAAAGGTTGGACATAACTAGATTAGGAAGTGATCTAGCATTAATCCATACTTTAGTTAATAAGGGTTATAGCACTTTGGAGAGCTGAAGGGAGAGAGGGAGAGGGTGTACTTGATATTTTGGCTGTGGAAGCTTCTAGGGCTATGGTTGGATTACATAGAGATGGAGAGACAGATTGTACTTAGAAGGTCTGAACTTGAAAAGGTCATGAAGCCATTTTGTTTTGCTTGAACTTTTGGCTACAATTGAAGTGAGTATGCTTGAGTGGTGGGGGGGATAGAGGAAGGTAGTAAGGGGTGCAGTTTAAATGGGCCATGAAATGATTTGACTTTCTATGATGCTTTAGGTCATGAGGACTGTGTGTCCATAGTGTGTACTAGTACTTGAAAAGAGGAGGTGGTATAAATCAGACATAATATGATGTGATTTATTATTCTTAAGAAGTGTATTTCTAATGAGACAGAAAAAGGGAGGGTACTTAGTGAATTTGAGGCAATATGGCTTATCAATCAACCAACTTTTGAGAATGGTACTTCTATCAGGACAAATAAAAGGAGTATATTTTGACAAGGAGTTATAAGTTCAAGACAGGGTTAAAACAATAAATTAAAAGGGACTATATTAGGAGAATGCTAGGCATTAGTGGATAAATAACACCAGGTGAAGAGGCAGAAAAGTCTATTATATAGTAGAGGGAAAGAAGGGAGAGTGTGACTCCTGAGTAAATCCTGCTCTCAATAGATTTAACACAGAGATGGAATTGGGTTAAAAATCTATCCTACCCTACAGAGAATTGGATGAGGGAGAGAAAGAAAAGGGAAGAAAGGGAAGAAGGGGTTGATAGAAGGGAAGTTTAAAGTAAAAGAAAAGTTAAAGATAAAATTTAAAAGAAAAGATAAAGGTGAAAGGAAGTAAAATATTGGTAAGGGGAATCAAAGGAAAGGAAACAAAAGTATAAATGAGGAAAGATAGCATGGATGAAAATAAAGAAATAGTAGTCTTAACTGAAAGTGTGAATGAGATAAATTGTCCTGTAAAACAGAAACTGATAGTACATTGGATTAAAAAACAGAACCCTTCAATGTATTATTTACAAGAAACACATTTGATGCAGAGAGAAACACAGAAGGTAAAGGTAAAAGATTTTTAGCTTCAGTAGAAGCTAAAAAAAAATCAAAAGTAGCAATCCAGATCTCAGACAAAGCAAAAGGAAAAATAGAAGGGATAAGGAAGGAAACTACATTTTCTTAGAAAGCACCATAGGTAATGAAGTTATATCATTATTAAACATCTATGCATTAAGTAATATGGCATCCAAATCTTAAAGGAGAAGCTGAATGAATTGCATAGACACTTATCTATATAGAAGACAACTATAATACTGGATGACCGCAACCGACCTCTCTCAGAATTAGATAAGTATAACTACAAAACAAACAAGAAGGAAGTTAAGAAGTTGAAAAAAATCTTAGAAAGCTTAGCTATGATAGACCTCTGGAGAAAAATGAATGGGGATAGAAAAGAATATATTTTATCTCTGTAGTATATAGCACCTATACCCAAAATGACCATGCTCTAGGTCATAAAAACTTTACAATCAAATGCAGAAAGGCAGAAATAATAAATACATGCCTTTCAGATCATGATGAAATAAAAATTATATGTAATGAAGGGCCAAGGAAAGACAAACCAAAAATAACATATTTTTAAATAATGAATGGATCAAAGAATAAAACATAGAAATAATCAACAATGTCATCCAAGAAAATGATAACAATGAAGCATCCTACCAAAATTTATGGGATGCATTCAAAGCAGTTTTTTTTAGGTTTTTGCAAAGCAAATGGGGTTAAGTGGCTTGCCCAAGGCCACATAGCTAGGTAATTATTAAGTGTCTGAGACTGGATTTGAACCCAGGTAATCCTGACTCCAGGGCCAGTGCTTTATCCACTGCGCCACCTAGCCACCCCTTCAAAGCAGTTTTTAGGGGAAATTGCATATGTCATCAAAACTATCTGGTACTAGTTAAGAAATAGAGTTAAGAATAATACCAGTGGATTAGCAGTAGATGACTATATTAATCTATTATCTGACAAGCCAAAGACATTAGCTCCTATTTGACAAAAATTGCTAGAATAACTGGAAAATAGTATGGCAAAAGCTACACAAAGACCTACATCTCACACCCTATATCAAAATAAGGTCAAAATGGGTACAGGACTTAGTCACAAAGGGAGATAACATAGGTCAATTAACAGGACAAGGAATACTCTATCTGTCAGATATATGGAAAGGAGAGAAATTTATGACAGAACAAGAAATATAGTACATTATAAATGGATGCTTTTAACTACATTAAATTTAAAAGGTTATGCACTAATAAAGCCAATGTGACCCAGATTAGAAGGAAACTGAAAGCTAGGAAACAATTTTCACAGCTAGGGGTTCTGATAAAATTCTCATTTCTTAAACATATAGAGAATCGAATCAAATTTTAAGGTTACAAGTCATTTCCCAGTTGAAAAATTGTCAAAGGATATGTAGAAGTAAATTTCAAAGGAAGAAATTAAAGCCATATAATCATATAAAAAAATACTCCAAATCATATTGATAAGAGAAATGCAAATTAAAACATCTTTAAAGTATCATCTCATACCTATCAGAATAGCCATGACTAAAAGGGAAAATGATCAGTGTTGGAGAAGTTGTGAGAAGCTTGGGATATTGATACACTGTTAGTAGAATTGTAAACTAATCCAACTATTCTGTAGAGTAATTTGGAACTATGCCCAAAAAGCAATAAAACTGATCATACCCTTTGACCCAGGGTATGACCCAGACCAAACACTAGGCCTATATCAAAAAAAAAAAAAAAAAACGTAAAAAATGGGAAAAGTCCTACATGTTCAAAAATATCTATAGCAACAAATACTGTAGTGACAAAGAATTAGAAATTGAGGAGATCCTCATCAATTGGGGAATGACTGATAGTTATAGTATATGAATGCTATGATTACAATTGTTCTGTAAGAAAAAATAAATGGTTGGACTTTCGAGAAGGAGGGAAAGAACAGCACAAACTGATGCTTTGAAGAGAGAAGAATCAAGAGAATATTGTACAAATTTACAGTATTGTGAGTTGATCAACTAAAATGATGCAGCTCCTGTCAGCAGTTCAGAGATCTAGGACAGCCCTGAGGGCACTGTTATGGACAACATCATCCACATTCAGAATAAAAAAAAACAACCAAAAACCACAGAATCTGCATGGATACTATGTTCACTTTTTTAAAAACTCTTATGTTTTTCCTTCTTATCTCATATTTTTCTTTCTTTTCCCTTAATCCTAATTCCTCATACACAAAATGACTAATATGTGAGCATGCTGAACATGAATGTACATGTAAAAATTTTACCGGACAGTTCACTGCAAGGGGGCTGGGTGTGGGTGATGAAAAGGAAAGGTGGTGGAAAATATGTATTACTTATGAATATGCAGGTCGATGAATACTGAAAGACTTTCATGACATACCGTTGGAAAAAGAAAAAGAAAAGCAATTTATGAACTTCCCCATTCCCATATTTGGAACGAAGCAAGGAATAATAGCTTCTTCTATCTCCTCTTTAAGGGTTACTTTGTTCTTTAAAATGTCATTATATTAATTTTTACTGTCTTATGATTGTTGTTCTTTATACTTTCATTACATTAATCTTTTTATATACTATTTTTCTCCTTCTTTATTTTGCATGAATTTCTGTAAGCCTTTCAGTGCTTCTTATCATTTATCTTATTCCATTATATTTATGTGTCACAATTTGTTTAGCCATTCTACAAATGACAGACATCACCTTTATTTTCTAGTTCTTTACTACTGCTAAAATATTTTGTCATTTATGGAATGGGCTTTTTGTTATTCACTTCCATTGGGGCATAGAAGCCCTATATTCTTTGGTATATATTTTATTTTCTAACAGTTGCTTTGAATAGTGTGTGTGACAGAATTAATTGTGATTTTTAATAAGTAAATTTCAACTTGAAGGTCCTAGTCTCGTGGATTTAGAGCTACAAGGAACTTTTGATCACTAGTACTACCCTGACATTTTATATGTGAACACAGTAATTCATAAAGTGAAGTGATTTGCCCAGTAATTATACTGGACTCATGATTTTGACTCTATATTCAGTATTCTTTTTCCTTCCCTCTGAATATCAACTATATCCATCAACTTTAAGTATGTTTCACAGCAACATATATACGAATTATATAGGGATGAAATTATCAAGCACATGCTACAAGCTTATTTCACTTATGAAGGATTTAATTTTCTTAATTCTCCTCATAATTATAGGACTTTTCTAACCCACTGTCCCACATTTCAACTTAATAGAGAATCCTATGATTTCTACTTCACAATAATAGAGGTCAGACTTTTCAAATATATTAGCATCAAAATATCCAAATATGAATGTTTACTTTCCTTATTTCTAGTGAGAAGACAATTATTGAAAAAGAGTGATGTGAGGTGGTTATAGATGTATAACCAATATTGGATTACTCTCTGTCAAGGGGAGGAGGGAGGGAAGGAAGAGAGAAAAAAAATGAAGCTCAAAATCTTACAAAAAATTGAATGTTGAAACAAAAAATTGAATGGTGAGAGTTAACCTAGGGCATGGTTCTCCAACTATTGTTGCCCCTGCATGTGAAATAGAAAAGCAAATGAAGAGAATCAGAATAAATTTCAAATTAAAAAATGATTGATTAACAACTCACCAGATCATTGAGCTTTCTTTTTTTTCAGTTTTTGCAAGGCAATGGGGTTAAGTGACTTGCCTAAGGTTACACAGCTGGGTAATTATTAAATGTCTAAGGTAGCATTTGAACTCAGATCCTCCTGACTCCTGGACTGGGGCTCTATCCACTGTGCCACCTAGCTGCTCCCAGCCCATTGATTTTAACATTTCCTTTATTCCACCCCTATTCCCAGATGGGTGCATTCATTGAAGTCCTCAATATTTTGTGAGAGCTTTATTTTTTTCATACAGACTTTTGTAGTTAACTGAGTATTCTAAGATGATCACTAATACATGGGCAAGTTGAAGCCTGTAAACCAGGTCAGATAAGTCTCAAGTGGAAGAAAATTGTGGAACCTAATAAAGAAAATATAAGACAAAGGAGTGTCTCAGGCAAATTGCATTCAGTCTTAGGATTTCCTTTTAATAGTGTATTGAAGGATCTTCTACCAAATTCTTTTCAATCAGGCTCATTTGTCAGTCAAAGAATAAAAGAGTCAGTAGAAAAGAACATGCAACCAAGATCAATGGATTAACAAAGGGGACATTGAATTCAAACACAGTGGTCTCTCAATATTTTTTATATCCCTTGAGTACTATGAATCTCAACCAAACCAAGTGGTCTCAACAACAATAAATATCTTCTAGTACATCATGGAAAAGGTAGCAAATTTAATGGTTAATCCTGACTAAAGAGGAAAATTTAATAAACATACATAAAAAGGGGGAAAAGAACCAGCTCCTAAACAAGTACTTCATTACCAAAAAAAAAGGCAAAAATTTCCTGAGTGAAATGAAGATATACTAACAAGTTCCAAACAGTTTTCTTTGCAAGAACTTCAAAAATGGTAAAGGAGAGTAAATAATCATTCCATAAAGCAATCAATATTTATTAATCACAGACTACATGCCAGGCATTATGAATGTAAATTCATATATAAATAGTTCTTGTCCAGAAGGAGTTTACATTTTATAGGAAGAAAAAAAAGTACTTGTAACTAAATGCAAAGAGAAATGAAAACATCAAAGAAACAGAAATTATTATTCTTAAGACAAATCACAAAGTTTAGCAGGTAACTAAATAATTTAGAGAAAATATAGAAATGATAATCATTGGGTCTGAAAAGAGAACAACTGATTTGGGTTGAAAAAGAGAAATTCATTGTACAAAGTCAAAAAACACAAAATTGGAAGAATACATGTTCCACAAAATAAAATTATTTAATTTGAAAATATTACACAGAGGTAACCAAAGGACTACTTTGTAGTGAGATACAGTGGAAAGATATAGCAAAAGTGTGTGATCCATTGATGTTTCTTAAATTGAATAATTTTTTTGGTTTCCTAAACCTTATCTCATTATTTGGAATCTAACTTGTAAATTTGACTTAAAATGTAGTTTTAATTTCCTACAGAAATTTACTAGTTTCCTTGAAAAAAAATATATGCTTTGTCCTCCCCTGATAGATACTATATCTAGAACAGAGCCAGCACTACCAAGATGATCATGAAAGTAGGACATTGATTGGTCCTTGAACACTGTACATCTGGAGATAAGACCAATACTGACTCAGATGTTTGGGAGAAATAGCTTACCCATACTTCAAAATCAAGGTTAAGAAGAAATGTCTCCTTGTTTAGAAGTGAGGAGGAATGTCCTACTGCCTTCCATATGAAATACCCTTTCATAGGGAAATACCTTTTCATAGGGAAATACCCTTAGAAGAATTCCTATATAAACCATTCTGAAACCCCCAGAAACTGACAGTGCTGGTGGCAATGAACCAGTAATAAAGATTTTGTGGTGATTCTTGTCAGAGATATGTCCAATACCTTGGAGGACAACAATTCTAACCTCATTTTACAGATGAGGAAACTTAAATTCCCAGAATTAAAAGGTATCTTAGACTCCAAATGAACCATCAGAATGGACAGCAAGGCAAGATGGAGTAACAATTACTTTCCTTTTAGTTAATGAACTACTCACCAGAACTGTGATTAAGTATCTAAATTGTTGTACCTTCATAGAGAGAGAAAAACAGATAGGCTTAGCAGGGTCCCATCCATTTCTAATTTATGATTTAACATTCTATGATTCCAAGTTTACCAGGGGAAAAATCATGAAAAAAAAGTTGAATACCTTATCTCAAAATATTGTACAGAATAATTTTAAAGGATGCTGGATGGGGCAGCTAGGTGGTGCAGTGGATAGAGCACTGGCCCTGGAGTCAGGAGTACTTGAGTTCAAATCCAACCTCAGACACTTAATGATTGCCTAGCTGTATGGCCTTGGGCAAGCCACTTAACCCTATTTACCTTGCAAAAAAAAGAAGGATGCTGGAGTACAGATCAAGAGAATTCACAGAACACAAGCATTAAACACCCATCAGTTTCATACTTCAAGAATAATGATAGTCAAAGTTCAGGATTGCAGTATCAAATAATAAAATATAAAAAGAGAATAAAAAAACAAAGAGAAAAAATTATCTTATTCCAAGAAGAATCTATTATAATAACACATGATAACTCTCTATTAAAAACCAAAGGAAAAATCAAGTGGATTAGTTGTAATTCAAAATATTATATATTGTGAATCAAAGAATAAGCATAAATGAAAGGATTTTAGTCATTTTTAAAAAACAAGAGGAAGATATTAAACTAGAGCACAGATTAATAGAAGAAGGCTAAATACTTTTGGAAAGGAATAAAAAAATTAAATGTAATATAAATATTCATATGGCTAGAGCTTGAAAAACACAGGAATATGGGGCAAGGGAATTCATTCATGTATTATTTTATTTTCTTAATAAAGCAAAACACTGATCAGATAAAAAGGAAAAAATATCCAAGGAGTAAGACAAAAATAAAAAATAATAAAAAATATTTCAGTGGAAAAAATCTTATTTATTCATTTATAAAGCAATGTTATAAGGTGGCAAGATACTACAATCTCTTCTTAAGTAGGGAGACAAGAAGGTAGGATGGGGGAGAAGAAGACCCAAAAGAGATTAGTCAAAACTCAAGAAAAGAGAAGGATTAAAAGCTACCAGTTTCTTACTCTGCTTTTGAGATAGTAGGAAAGCAAGGGGGGGGGGGGGATGAGTTAGATCACAAAGTAAAACTTGGATCTTGTAGCAGAGATAGAATGCTTAGTCAACACTGAAAATCAACCCAACAGAGTAAGGAAGGGTCTTACCTGGATCTGACAACAAACTGGCATGTTTGTTTGTACATGTAAGAAATCAGTCCTTCTGAGAAAGAGCTGTGGATGAGGGTATTATATCCCATGAAGGGGGAGAAAGTTAGGGTTAGTATTACTGAGATAGTTCAACAGAGGTTCCTAGATTTAAGACCAGAATGGCAGGATATCAAAATGGAAAAGTGATCAAGGAGAAGACAAGTAACATTAAAAGAACAATTCTTACTCAACTTCCATCTCCCCATGAAAACTAACACTCTTGTGAATATATTATGAAATATCCTAGAAAAGAAAAGAAATGAGAGAAATAGAGAGATTGAGAGACAGAGAGAGAGAGAGAGATTGGAACAGGAAGAATCAAATATAGTACACAGCTGGAAAAGAGTAGAATGTGTGTGTGTGTGTGTGTGTGTGTGTGTGTGTGTGTGTGTGTGTGTGTAAGAGTCAGAAACAAAAAAAAATAGAAAGACAGGGACAGAGAGAGAAAGAAATAGAAAAGAAACTGACAGAGACAGACTCAGACAGAATCCAAGCAAGTTGGTATTGGAGTAAAGGGAGATAAAGTAATTTGTTGGAGGATATCAATCTAAGATTGATGTATATGAAACAACTGAAGAGAATAAATGCTAATTTAAAAAGAAAAGGAAAATACATGACTGCATTTCTTCTATTAAATTTGTGTGTAATAGAAGACAATTTTAAAATTAAAAAATATTAATATGATCAGATTAAATATCCTACAATTATTTTTCTTTAACAAAATATAAGAATGATTAAGATAAAATTTAAAAATTTGCTGCATACATGAAATTCATTTGAAACATATAGCTACATTAAAAATGAAGGTTAGGAAATAGAACAAATCTATTATGTTTCAGACATTTCAAAAAAATTATAATTATGTATGCATGTATGGAATAATTAAAATAAATTATGTCAGCAGAAACAAATAGAAAAATTAATGATTAAAAAATAAGTCCAAAAACAGTAACTACAGAGAGAGAGAGAGAGACTCACACAAATAGTATAGCATCTAAACTTTTAAGAGAACCTTTATGGAAATTATAAAATACAATGATAGGTACACAATAACACTAAAAGGCTTTAATATTCTTCTTCAAACCTGAAACATAGGACAAAGATAAACAAAAGGAATATAGAGACCTGAACTGATTATCATCAAAATGAGATATGGTCATCTATAGCTGCTCCTAATTGGGAATGTCAGAAAATATATTGTGTATTTATATGCATAAATGTATTGTAATATAAATAATATAATACAATTATTTACTTGTCATTCATTTCTTAATATTTCAAAGTATCTTTATAAAAATATGATCATATGCTAGGGCATCAAGGAATCATATGTAGAAAAAAGAAGGCAGAAAAAAGAATATTTCTTACACACAATAAAAATAACATTTTTATGCAATAAAAAGTAATTAATAGAAAAGAAATGTGAGTAAATAACCTATATCTTAGTAGAGATTAAATAATAACATCATAAAGAATAAATGCATCAAAGAATAGACCCTAGAATCAATGAATAACTATGCAAAAGATAATGATAGTGACTGATACATATTAAGCACTTAAGATATAGCTATTATTGGGGGAATGATACATATCAAAACCTATAAGATACAGCTAAATGAGTCTGCCAAGACAAATTTATACTTCTGATTTTTTCTAATTTAATCAACAAAATAAAGAGAAAAATTAATTTTTTTTGTAAAGGCCTAAATAAATAAATCAGTAACCCTATATCAAGTACAAAAATAAGACACCTAAAATAGTTTAAATTTAAAAATAAATAAAATTGATTTTAAAGACTAATAAAATTAATAACTTATCTGATCTGTTCAAGGAAAAGGGAATAAAATAAAAACCTAATTCTCATAAACAGGAAAAAAGAGAATTTTCAGAAATCTCTAAACTCAATAAGCCAGCAAAAAAATTAAAAAGAAAAGAAAAATGAACTGTTGAAAGGGTTTTATATAAACATATGCTTATGTATATACTATGTGTATATATGTATATATCCAGGCTTATTAAAAAGCAACTAAATATCAGGTGGTATAAAAGACACCTTTAAACATATATCTTTTTCTTTTTAGACATTGGAATTAAGTGACTTGCCCAGGGTCACACAAGATATAAGTGTATCTGAATTTATAAGAATGAAAATCATTCTCTAGTTGGTAAATAGTCAAAGAATATGAACAGGCAGGTTTCAGATGAAGGAATCAAAATTATCCATAGACAGGTGAAAGAAATGCTCTTAATCACTATTGATCAGAGATCAAAATCACACCCATCGGATTGGCTTACCAAGAAATAAAAATTTAAAAATTTAAAAAATGGAAGAGAATATGAAATATCTCAGCAAAATAATTGCTCTGGAAAAGTGCTCTGAAAAAAGACACTAATACATTGTTGGTGGAGTGTTAAATTTTGCCAACCATTCTGGGATGCAATTGGGAATGATGTCCAAAGTCTAAAAATCTGAGTAGTCTTTGACCCAAAAATACCACCACCAGTCTGTATCACAAAGAAATTAAAAACAAAAAAGAAAAACGTTTATATATCCAAAAATATTTATAGCAGGTTTATGATGGAAAAGGATTTGAAATTGAGAGGATGTCCATCCATTGGGGAAATAAATTGAAAAAGTTGTGATATATGGTGATGATAGAATACAATGGTGTTATAACAATGACAAACAGGATGATTTCAGAAAAAACTGGTAAGACCTACCTGAAATGATACAAAGAGAAATGACCAGAACCAGGAGAACATTGTACCCAGGAATAGAACAATTGTATCATGATCATTTGTGAATGACTGAGCCATTCTTAACAATACAATGGTAAAGATTATTGGAATTATCAAAAAAATTATTCATATTAAAAATATGCCAGTACATTTCCAAAAGACTCATAATGGAAAATATTATCCACCTCCAGAGAAAGAACTGATACAGTATGAATGCATATCAAAGCATATTATTTTTCACATTTTTATTGGGGTTTTTGCATTATGTTTTCTTTTACAACATGACTAATATGGGAAAATGTTTGGCATAATTGCACACATATAATCCAAATCAAATTGTTTGTCATCTCAGGGGATGGTGGGAGAAAGGGAGGGAAAGAATTGGGAACTCAAAATTAAAAAAAACACAAATGGTAATAATTTTCTTATATGCAATTGGGGGGAAAGTATTATTTAAAAGAAAAATGATATAATATAAATAAGCTTTTTAAAAAATAATGATTAAGTGAGATCTCATAGTAGGAATGAAAGTATGACTTAACTTTGAGGAAAATACCCTAATTAGTCCCATAATTTAGAAAAATGTAAAAAGATTATTTTCTCCACAAATAGAGAATTTCTAATTACCAATTTCTTTTGTAAATGAATAGAACAGTCATTTTAAGGTACAAACTCTAACATCTTTAAGCATGGAATGATTCTTTTAATTAAATAAAGAGAACATATATCAAATGAAAAGCCAGCATTATTCACAGTAAAAAAAAGCATTAGAAGCTTTTTCAGTACAAATAGTGACAAAATAAGGATAATCCTTCACTCCCCATCCCCATTATTGTTTGGATTCATAACTGTAAAAGAAGAGAACATAATTAAAAATTAATCATTAGATACATGGAAACAAAATAATCCCTATTTGATGATGAAATGATAATGTTCTTAGAAATTTACAGAGAAAGATTGAGGAAGCTAATTGAGATGATTAATAACTTTTAATAAAATAAATAAACACACAATAAATTCACAAAATTTTCACTCTACCAACAAAAAATATTGAAGAAATCATACAGAAATTGAATTCAAAATAGTTATAAGCTATATGAATATTAACTGACCAAGAGATGAGATGTAAATAATTGGAGAAATATTCACTATGTATGATTTGCTATGCCAGTACATTTAAAATTTGCAGGTATAAATTTTTTTGCTATACTAATCAAATGAGCCTGAGGATATATTATAGAACTAGAAGAATAGTAAAGTTTATTTGAAGGGACAAAAGGTCTAAAATCTCAAAAGAAGTATTAAAAAAAGGATATGAAAATGAACGTAATGCTTTACCAAACTTCAAGTCATATTATAAAGCAGTAGTCATCAGAGTAATTTGATACCAGGTAAAAATTAGAACAATAAATCAGTTTAACAGGTCAAGAAAAAAAGAAACAGATTAAAAAAAAAACAAGCCAGTGTATAATAAATACTAGAACATAGTCAGTGTATAATAAATACTAGAACATAAATTGCTGGTGCAAAGATTCTTTCCTTTGACCAAATCTCTGACCAAAACTGAAAAGTGGCTTGGCTAAAATTGGATTTAGGTTAAAATATAATATACCACCAGAAATTCAAAGTACATATGTGATCTAAATATATAAAAAGTCACTTTTTTTAAAAAAATTAGAAGCACAGGATAAGAGATTTTTATTGTCACTTTGGGACTCTTTCAATTCTCCCTTGGACTTCAAGAGGTGTAGAAACATTTTTCTTCTTCCCTACTACTCAGTGACATTGGCAGCCCAGAGTTTGTATACATGGCAGTGTTATACTGAATATACATTTTTTAAAAATTCTACATAAAGGAATTCGTAGTTTCATATACTATCTTTTTGTTTTTCTCTGTTAAAATGTTCATGTGTATTGATATTTGTAAATCACACAATAAAAATATAAATGTAAAAATAAGCACAATGTGAACATTAAAATAATAAAACTTTGTATCAAACATCACCTATAAATCATTAATAATCAACTGATATAAATAGCTAACACTAGTTCCATTTCACAATAAATAAATGGCCAAAAGAATAAGGATAAATTTGAAAAGAAAAATTAAAAATTAACATTTGAAGAGGCTACATTTCACTAATATTAAGAAAAAAGTAAATTAATACACTTCTAGAGAATTAGTTCATACTACAAATTGGCAAAGGAGACAAAGACAAGAGAGCCAAGTATAGTGGGAGAAATGCTAGTAAGGAAGTCAGAAAATCTTGATTTAAAACAGACCTTTGACATTTATACTATATAAATGACCTTGCAAAAATCACTTAACCTTATTGAGCTTTAGCTTTCTCCTCTCTAAAATGAGGGATTGGAAGAGATGAGATCTTAGGTTCCTTTTAGCTCAAGACTCTTTGTCCTGTAATGCATAGGATTTGGTAGAGAAAAGTGACTGAAATATCCATATTCCTTTAAACAATTATCTTAGTAGTGGACATAAACCACCCACAACTCCAAAGTCTAAAATGGGTACAGAAATCCAAAATATTCATAACAGCTATTTTTTGGGACAGCTCAGAAATGAAAACAAGGTGAATACCAAGCAATTTAGGAGTAGCAAAACAAAAAGAAAATTAAAGCTATAATATGAATATAATGAAACTATTATGCAATAAGAAATAATATGAGGAAATTAAAGAATCATGAGAAAATGTACATGAATTGATTCAGATTGAAATTAAACAGAATAAGAACAATATGTAACAGTGATTATGGTGTGATTTAAACAATCACTTAAAAAATCACATTCTGAGAAACTGAAAAGAAATGGTCCCAGAGAAAAGAGAATGAAATATAACCTCTCTCTTATTATGGTCAAGACCTAGGAATGTCTATTGCAGAATACTGAATTGAAAAAATATAAACAATCTAGTCTGGTTGTGCTGACAGTGAATTAGTTAAAGCTGGGATCTATTTTTGACCCACTAACAGTCTTTTTCTTGTTGGTTATTTTGGTTTTTATGTTATATCTATCTATATATATATTATTCATGTATATATGTACATATTTATGTTTATGTTTGATCATAGTTTTTCAAAAGCTCTAATTTTTAAAAGAAAATTATCCCAATTTGTATGTTTTAAATTACAGTGACTTTAAAAAATATTTCATGGGAACAGATTTAGAACTGGAAGGTATCTTAGTTCAATCTCCTTTATTTTACAGATGAGAAAGTAAAACATCTGAGATTTAACTGATTTGGAATGGAAAAACAGTTCTTAGAATTCAGAAGTGGATTTCAAGCCCAAAGTCACCTGATTGCAAGCCCCACATGTATTCCACTGCCCTGCATAGAAAGTCCTTTACTGTTCTCACCTTGGGGTATAGAGAGAGTTCAATGCAATTCAACAGAAATCTCAAGTTCCTACTAAATGCAAGATACTATTAATTGAAAAATATACCATTACTAGTTATTAGCCAGATTACTAATTTTTAAATGTTTGAAAATAGGGGGTATCTGAGTAATACAGAACTAGTTTTGTTGTTTTTCCATAGATTGATATCACAGGGTGATGTCTTGACTCATTGAAGAATTGGATTTAAGTGAGGCAGTGTTACACAAAGTTGTCTGTCTCACTTTCTCCTCCTAAGTCATTGAAATCCAGTAATAAGATAAAAGTCAGGATGACTGGTGAAGATCTAGGATACAGTAGATGATCTTGGTGTCTTTGGTCTTTGATCTCTGACCAAGCTCTAAGGTGCCTGCTTCAGCCACCTTAATGACTGTTGGAACAAATCCACCAGAGGAAACCTTCACAAACTTGGGGTAGACCTCTCCCTAACTCACTCATGTTTGTTTACCCGTGACCAGGTTTAGCTCATTTGCTGAGATAGTATACTATGATGTAGCCCCTGAGCATGTTACAATTTCTTAGGGGTACAGTGGACACTAAAAAGTAGGTGAGTAGCCCTAAAAAATAAAGCATCATTATATTGATTGCAAAATGAGGTTTTATAACTACAGAATTCCTAAAATATCACAATCTAGGCTCAATATTTGTTGTCCTTTCTTCTATTTTGCCCATTCAGGGAGGTATAAAAGTTACAGGAAGTTTTATATTCAGATAGGAAAAATGGAAAGTTGATTGGGAATAAGAGTTGAGTTGTAAGTTTGCAAGCACAGGGAGGAAACTAAACTAAGAAATAATAGGCAACATGAGATTGTCAAAATGACTAAACCACGTCTTTTCCCACAGTTGATTTAAGTAGATACCATGAATTTTCCTAAGAGAGATATTATATATCCAGTCTCCAGGAAAGTAATTGAGATATTTATTACCCACTGTCATCCACAGTGGGAAACTCTATAATTGTAAATGGAAAAGAATATTTCTGTAAATAGACAATTTTCAAAATCAGAGGAGAAAATAAAATATCAAAATAGAAAGATATTGTTAAATTATATAATTTTTTGGAAAGTTAATTTTTAAATAGCCCAATATGCAGTGTCAAGTTGGACAAGAGTCAAGGAAGATGCAATAGAAACACAGAAACCATCATTGAACATATTCTTCAAGAATTGTTAATATTCACTAAGAGTTTCTCACGGTGTGACTTAGGTCCCCTATTTCCCTCACCATACAAAGTATTATTTTCTTCTCATTTTATTTTCAAGGAACCATTTGGTTTGGGAAAAACACACATAAATAATACAGGTATAAATACAAATATGAATTCCCATGTCAGTGTTTTGGCATTAAACCAGAAATGAGCATCAAATTCACTCATTAGGATCATCTTTTATATTTTCATTTTCAGATGAAAGCTTTTGATAAAAAAAAATTAAGTAGATAATTTGTTTGTTGTTGTTCTTATTATTATTATTATTTTTAATTCCATAGTACTATCACATTTCCCCTTGGTTAGACAGAAATCAGCACCTGAACCAGTAGGCAAGAATAGTTTCCACCACTTGGCAGAAATTGGTGGGAACCGGGAACCAAGAGCAAAGATAAGTAGAATGATATACATATAAATCAAAGAACCCAATTAAAAAAAGATCAAAAGAAATGAGAGCCATTTTGAATCACTTAAAGAATGATAGAATCTTGGGGTTGAAGGGTTTAATGGAATCTCACAGTATATCTAGCTGGAGTTCAATTCAATCTTATTTTATACAATTCAACTCAATTCACTTTAATAGATCCTTATTGACTATATACTTCTTGTAGCTGGTACAATGAGCACCAGTCCTGGAATCAGGAGGACTGAGTTCAAATTCAGTCTCAAACATTATCTTAGGCAAGTCATGTAACCTTGATTTTCTCACATCCAGGGTCATCTAGAGTAGTTCTGATTCACATCTGGCCACTGGTCTCACTGATCACTCAAATCCAATTCATGTGCTTGTCATGGCAGTGCCTCCCTGATGTCATGATCTTCTTCAAAAACAAAGGATAGGGTGCAGTTAGTGGCACAGTGGATAGAGCATGGACCGGGGAGTCAGGAAGAGCTGAGCTCAAATCAGACCTCAGACACTTAATAATTACCCAGCTGTGTGACCTTGGGCAAGTCACTTAACCCCATTGCCTTGCAAAAAACAAAACAAAAAAACAACAACAAAGGATAAACATCACATGTAAGACAATGTACTGGGTAATACAAAGATAAAAATTAAATGGATTTTTCCCTCAAGAAATTTGCATTATACTGGCCATATCTAAATAAGAATCTTCTCCACACTATCCCCAACAAAGAGCTTATCTCATTTAGATTTTGACTAGGAAAATGGTATTGAGCATCTTGGCCCAAGATGCATCTTACCCTCTGTTCTGCTATTATCTCTCCCTTTCCCCTCTAAGAATATAGATTTCCTCCATGGTAAGAGATTTTTCCTGAAGGAAAGTGGGAAGAGGAGAGAAGGTGAGAAGTAATCAGATGAATTTTGAGATAATACACTAGATTTGAACTTTTCTGTTTGGTAAAGAAATGGGTAAAAATTCATTTGAACCCACTACATACAGTCCCAATGAACTCTACCTAATGGTCAACAGAACACCAGGATCCATATTGTGTCTTTTTTTTTTTGCTTTGGGGATAATAATCAAATCATACTGCTATAGCTCCTTGAAAAGACAGTTATCTGCCTCACTGAGGAATTGTTTTGCCTAATTATATATATTTTTGTTATAAAGAAAAGGAAAGTAGATTTTTCATATTTGTTCTAAGAATTACTCATGGGGTGGCAAGTTGGCAGGGTCCTGAATTCTGATACATATGAACACAAAAAGTATCAATAAAATATTTTCAAATGCTTATTAAACAAAAATAAGGTAGAAGGAAATAAAACCAGAACTGAACAGTTTTGTTTCTTAACAAAAATATTATATTTAACAAACACATACTAACATGTTTTATATATATATATATATATATATATATATATAACAAAGGGCACATAACAATTTTCTAATATAAATCTTTTCCTTTTTCATCTTATATTAAAATTTTTGCTCTTTTGTCAATTAGTAAGTGGAGGCAGTGGTGTAATAAGCAGAATCCTAGATGAAAAGTCAAGAAAACTTAGGTTCAAATTCTACCTGAGATACATATTAGCTATGTTACCATAGAAGTCATAATTTCTCTGAGTCTCAGTTTCCACAGAAGTAACCTGTAGGGGTTATTTTTCAAGCCCTTCCAGATCTAAATCTATAGTCCTATATATGTCAAGTTCAAAATAAAAATATTGTACAATAATTGAGGAACCCCCTCAACAGATATCAGAATCAGCAGTACAGGTAAGAATATAGAAAGAGATCAACACGTCTAAGTAAGGACTTTATCA
Source organism: Macrotis lagotis (assembly GCF_037893015.1). Classification (NCBI taxonomy): domain Eukaryota; kingdom Metazoa; phylum Chordata; class Mammalia; order Peramelemorphia; family Peramelidae; genus Macrotis; species Macrotis lagotis. Next base: position 61,625,610 of record NC_133660.1, on the reverse strand, counting down.
AGACTTTATCTAGACCAAGAAAATTATCACAATAAGTTGTCAGCTAGTGCAAAGTTTTACTGTCCATGATTAGAATTTAATATGACTGGACATGTATGATGTGTATTTCACATTATGAATTAGACATTGAAGTCTATTGTATGTTTTGGGTAAACTAAACTCAGTCAAACCAATTCATTCAAAATAGTGTAGACACAAATCTGGAGCAAAGAAGCAAAATAATCAAAAATATGCACCAAAAAAAAAGGTTTATAACAACTGGTTGAGAAACTGAGAGCTATATGGTAAGGCAAAACTCAAACTTAGCCATTGTAGAGACTGATTTTTTAAAAAAGATCTTTGTATAGTGGAAAAACCTAGTAGAGTGAAGAAAGCCAGAATTCCAAGATAGTTCTTTCACTCCAGGTAAAATTTTGAGAGGGAAAATTTTAGCATTTGAAGGAAGCATAATTTAACAAAATATAGAAAAATCCTATTTTGTTTTGTCTTGAAATTTTATTTAGGAAATCATTGGTTTTGGTGACTCACATTGAGCTAAAGAATTATATACACATTTCAAATGGTCAAAATAGGGCTGAATAATTGAGTATGACATCTGCACTGAAAATTTGTCCCATATGATGGAAAACTACCAGGCATGTTGAAGTGAGATAGGTATAATAAGGGCATGGTCTTTAATGGAAGTTAGGCAATCTGGGGTTAACACCTATTACATTTTCTCAAACATGTCAAAGTCTTCAGTAAAAAAAACAGTTGCTGTGTGTTTCTGTGTGTAAAATGTAATATATATTTTGTGGTCCTCAAATTGACCACGAATCAGTTAATTTGTTGTCGAATGAAATTCCACATTTATATTCAACAATTTAGATGACAAGTTTGCTAAAGAGAACAAGTATTTATAAAGAGTCCATGTGCCAACAAAATGCTAATTATTATCTAATTTGATCCTCACAAAAATGCTGTACAAAGTACTATGTCAGAGGTAGGGGCTTGAACACAAGGCTCAAGCATTATTTTCTAAAATAAGCACTATTGTTATCCTCATTTTACAGTTGAGGAAATTGAAGCAAATAAATGAAAAGTGCAGGGTCGCATAGCTTGTTAAGTGTCTGAGCTAAGATTTGATTTGAGGTCTTCCTGACTCCAGGCTCAACACTTTATCTAATACACAGCCTAGTAATAATATAATAATTATAATAATTAGTAAATAAATTTGGCTGCAATATCAATTAGTCTCCATGTAGAGGTTTCATGATGTTCATATACCACTTCTGATAACAAAATTTTAAAGACACAGGTTGTCTATGGTAGGTTAGAATTTTGGATTTGTGCTCAGGAAGACATAATTTTAAATTCCATCTCCAAATTACCTTTACTAGCTGCCTGAGAGTGAGCCAGGCAATTAACTTATCTGAACCTCAGTTTGCTTATCAGGGCTGTATTTATTGATTTCTAATGTGCATCATAGTTCTACATAGTTAATCTTATGATCCTCCTGACAAATGTGGATGGTCTGGGAAACCATAAACATTATTCTATCTATAGTGGCTTGAGATTTGCAGCCTTATTGATATATATAGGTAGTATAGATATTGATACTCTCATTTTACAAAAGAGGAGACTGAGGCTCAGAAAGCAGTGAAATGACTTGTTTCAAGCCAGATGAATGAATCAGGATGGCAGCTGGTATTTTCCTAATCCAAGAGACCCTTGCTCTATTGACTCCTTCCTTTAGATCCTTCTCCCGGATTGTGCCCAATACCAATGTTGGGCAACCATAGCAGAGTCCTCAACAGTATAAGATAAGAAATAGGGCTCCCATTACAGCACAAATGCTGGCTTCTTCCTTATACACAGGGATTATTCCTCTCCATGTAATCTTTGCTCTTTTCTACTCCTCCTAGAAAAACATATCCTACCCTCTTGAATCAGAAGTAAATTTGGAACTCACCTTGAAGAAAGGCAACCTGTAGACACTCATCCCTATGTAATCTCCCTCCCAATTCTTTTTCTTTTCTTTTGAAGTTTTCAAGGGCATATTTGAAACCATAGAACTTATACTTCACTTCTCCAAAATGTGAACTTTTTGACTTAAGCAGACTTACATCATTAGTCTAGCTGTAGGAGTAGTGGACTAGAAATATCTCACTTGTGGGTCATTCCAACTTTCCCATTCCTTACAATGACATTCATGTAAGACCCCAAAGAAGGTGTAACAGAGTCATCTGTCATATCACTGTTAGGGAAACATTCTTTTTTTATGGATTGCAGTTCATGGCATCAATCTAAGGGGATTCCAACAAGTCACTCTCTCACTCCTCTCATCACCACTATTAATATAACTTGTACAGAAGTATGGTGATAGTCAAAGCTATTCTACCATTTCTGCCAGAATTTTCTAGGAATTATTGCAGATTAGCTAAAGCTTGCCAAATTTCTTGCTATAATTACAAGTGAGACTAAAAAATATTATATTAAGTATGCCAGTAATCACAGAGAACCTGAAGCTAGGAAGCCTTGGATTCAAGTCCTGCCACTGACAAAGACTGGCTGTGTGACCTTGAAAGTATTATTCAATGTTTCAGCACTCCAGGCAGCTCTCTAAGACTATAAGCTACAAAGAAGGCACCTACCTGCATTGAGATAAAGTGGTTCCTTCCTTGGAAATCTTCTATACCTGAAATCAATAGTCACTCAAATATCCAATTTCTGATCAAATGATATTGTCATGGTCTAGCTAACTGAATGTGGACCTGAACAAAGTTTTGTTTCATCCTGGATCCTCAAAACTGAGGACCCAAGGTCCCAAATTTGGATGCCAGATCCAAAAACATACATATAACACATGATCTCTGCCTTCAAGAGTTTACAAGCAGCTGAAGAGCACAATTATCATAGCAAAAAAGAATCGGGAACAATTAAACATTACTCTGTGATTCTGCCTTAAATAAAATAAAAGAAGTCAACATAGACTACAGGAGTTGGGTAAAGGTGGCAAAATAAAATATCTGTAGAAGATAGCTCATATTGGAATAAGTGTTGAGAGAAAATAAGGTTAAGAAATAAAACTGCATGGACTCAGATTATGTCAGGTTTTGAAAGCTATATGTAGAAAGAGGAATGAAAAAAGAACCTCAGAAATAGTCTTAAATTTTGAGTTGAAAAGGAAACTAGAGATCATCTGGTTAAATACCTTAATTTTATAAATGAAAATACTAGGAACTCCAGACCTTACCTCAACACATGATTTGTCCAAGGTGATTTAACCAAGAAAAAAAGGTAGTAATGAAAAGTCTGGATTCAAGCTCTTATCCTCAGATCACAAATCCATCATTCTTCCCAATAAATCGTGTCCAAACCTTTTATTTTATGGGTGTGAAAATTCAAGTCAATGTTGTATGTTGGAGACTGACATACTTGGAATCAATGTGGTTGATCAACTGTATCTGACTCTTCATGACCCCATAGACTATAGCATGCCAATACCATCTAGGTAATTTTCTCTTTAAATTTTTTTATTTTCATACATATGCACATGTATATTTTTAAGTTAAAAAATTTCCTTCCACCCTCTCTTCCCATCCCCCTTCCCTTCAAAAATGAAAGGTTAGGTTAGCGTTGTACATACATATTTTGATAAACATGTTTATAGATTAGTAATTTTTTGGTATGAGGAATTAGGAATAAGGGAAAGAGATGTGTTCATCAGATTCTGAAGTGTTGTTTTTGGTGTATATGTCTTCTGTTTGTTTTTCTTCCTCTGGATGGGGACTGAGTAGTTTTCTTGGAAAAGATACTGGAATGGTTTGCCAATTTCCTTCTCCTGTGGATTAAGGTAAACAGAAATGAAGTAATTTACTGAGACCAAATTTAATCTCAAGTCTTCCTGACTCTAGACTCAGCTTGCCATGCATAGAGCCCTGTAACTTCCTTTTGGCATCAATGTTCCTGGGCTCAAAGCCTACCTTTAATGCTTGTTACTATTATGTCCTTGGACAAGTCACTTAATCAAGCCTGGTTTCCTCATCTATAAAATAAATGGTTGGACTAAATGGCCTCTAACATCCCTTCTAGTTCTATGATCTATATAATCTATGATCATATAGTAACTTGTTGAGTGGCAGAGATTAAATGGTAACTCAAGGTCTTCACTTCTAACCAATGTAGCATGTCATGGTGGACATAATGTCAAACTGAGAGTCAAGACAAACCTGTTTCTGAGTTGGAGGGATGTCTCCCCAAATATATGAAGACTTTCCCAGACAAAACAGGCAAATAAGAACAATTTGTTCCAATAATTATAAAAACTGTTAAAGCAGGTTATGTAGAACACTTAAAGCCAAAAGCAACTCAGGCTACTGCCAGTTGTCTTGATTTTGATCCTGCCTCTGAATTATGATGATTAAGAAAAAGAGTAAGTCTGACAACTTCATGCAATTCCCACTCACCAAAATCTAATTCATGCACAACTAAGTCATCATCTGTGATGTTGTTGGTCCTCTTTGAAAATGAAGGACAAACAAATCTTTACACAATCTTCTTTCCATTTATTTCAAAGACAATAATACATTCCTTTCTACTAGGCCATGTTGTCCTTCAATAATATAGATTCACAAATTGAGGCCAAAAGAAATTAAGCAATTTGCCAAAAGTTCAAAGTGAATGGCAAATGTTTGCCTAGATCCCAGACACCCTGAAACTCAAAGTTGAGCCCTGGGCTCCTTTCTTTTCTCTTATTTCCAATTCTGTTTATTTTCACTGATTGTCCTCCATGCTCAGAACTATCTACCTCCTCATCTCTTCCTCCTAGATCCCTTTACTGCCCTTACATCTCTCTGTTCTGCAAGAAGCCTTTCCTGATCACTGGAAAACTGTTCCAGTACCTTTGCCTACAAATGGGATCATGAAAAGTAGGACATGATTGAAATGACCAAATCACAAAGAAATAGCAACTGTTACTAAACAAATTATTTCTGACGTTTCTTTCTATAATTTGAAATCAAAAATGTTAAATACAATTATTGGGGTGGGTCAGTAAGACAACTGAGTAAGAGATTACTTAAGTCCAATTTCCCCTCAGAAAGCAAGAAATTTACAAAATAAAATAAAAGAAGACCATACAAAAGGCAGAAAAGAAAGATAGCTTCACTAAGAATTCCCCAGAGAGGGGCGGCTAGGTGGCGCAGTGGAGTCAGGAGTACCTGGTTTCAAATCCAGTCTCAGACACTTAATAATTACATAGCTGTGTAGCCTTGGGCAAGCCACTTAACCCCATTTGCCTTGCAAAAAACCTTAAAAAAAAGCAAAAAAAAAAAAAAAAAAAAAAAGAATTCCCCAGAGAAAAAGCAGGGGAGAGAGAGAAAGACTAAAGAAATGAGTAGTGAACAAAGTTCTTAACATAGTGAATAAATAGAAGAGAGTAAAAGAATTCAGGGGTACTATGAACAACAAACTGATCAAGGGAAGGGTTTTAATATAGTAAAAATAGAATGAAGATAGCCAGGAACTAAGCCAGGAGAAAAAAGGAGGAGGTTGAATTTCTCAGCCAACTGGAAAATCAACAATTATTTTTTAAGCACTTACTATTTGCCAGGACTGGCTAGGTACTGGTGATACAAAGTTAAATTCTATGCTTAAGAAGTTTACATTTTATTGTAGGAAACATGCATATAAATGTGTTTGCACATAATTACATATGCTCATTCATATATATATATATATATATATATATATATATATATATATAATTATATATACATAGAGGGAAGAAAGAAAAAGAGAGAGAGAGAGAGAGAGAAGAAATGAACGGAGAACATTAGCAGCTAAGTTGTATTTTGAAAGAGAAAAGGGGTTTTTGAGGTCAAAGGGAGGAGGGAATCCATCTGAGGTAGGGGGAACAGTGAATTCAAAGACAAAGACATGAAATGGAAAGTCATTTGAAAGAAACAGAGAGATAAGGCAAGTTTAACTGGATTATAGAGTCCTAGAGTCAATTGAGAAAGGATTGGCCATAAACCTTATATCTAGGGATAGTTGATTAAAAAGTGAGGTGGGGAAAGATTTTGAGGTCAAGAATCAGTGATCTAGACTAATAGAAGGAGGGGAGGATATTGGGTTCAGAAGTTCTGAACAAAGTACACTATAGATGCCTAGGGCTGATTTTTTTATTTTTATATATGATGTATATATAATATTTAATGAAAATATAGATAACATATAAAACAGGCTGATGAGGAAAATAAAATTTTGCTTTTATCACTATTAAAGTGAAGAGTATGACTTTGTTCATATAGAGAAGAGGATAATAGAATGAATTAGAACTTTAAGACCCAATAATTAATATACTTAAAATCTAACAATTCATTGAGAGATAAAAGAGGAGTTGAATAAAAAATATTATGCATTTTTGAATCCCCCAAAGCTAAAATGATAAGCATGATTTGGTTGAATGTAATAATTAAAATGGATACTTTCAAGAGAAACTAATATAGACATTATATTATGTGAAACTCATGATCAAACAAGTGATAGGAAGGATCACCAAAAACAAAATGAAATTTTTTATAATATAAAATTTATCTCTTTTTTTGCAGAAAAATTTCCAGAGCAGTTAGAAAAAAAAATCTTTGTAGAAAGTTTCACAATAAAGAGAATATATTCAAGATATTTAAGAAACTTGGGGTCAGAAGAAGGCTATAAGAATAAAAACCATTTCCCAGTTCTCAAGAAAGAAATCCAAGTTATTAAGCACAATAACCCAAAATGTTCCCAATCACTGCATAATTGGAGAAATGTAAATTATAAGAAATCTAAGGTTTCATCTCAAATCGATCCTATGACAGAAAAGGAAAATGAGAATTATTGCAGTAACTCTGGTTTAAACAGATACATATGCCTGCTTTCTGACATTTTGATTTGGCCCAACCAATCTAGAAACAATTTGGAACCATGTCTACAAAGTTACTAAACCATGTTCATGTCCTTCAATCCAGCCATATCACTATTAAACTTTCATCCCAAAGATCAAAAAGGGAAAGGTGTCATTGTGAACAAGAATGTTTATAAAATCTAGTTCTGCAATAGTGAAGAACTGGTAATAAAAGTAGATGGATGTCCATTAATTCAATAAGTTATGGCATATACATATGCACCATAAAGAATGAAAAAAAAGGGATAGTTTCAAATAAACCAAGTAAAATCTAGAAGTACAAAGATGAAGTGAGTAGAATCATAAGAACAAGATAAGCAATAACAACAACATTGTAAAGAAAAATAACAGTATCCAACCACAGTTCTGAAGGACTGATGATAAAGCACAACTAATCACTCCCTTGTAACAGACGCAAGGTACAGAATAAGGCATGTATTTCTTTTTTCAAAAAAATATTTATTTAAGGCAGTGGGATTAAGTGATTTGCTCAAGATCACACAACTAGGTAATTATTAAGTATCTGAGATCGGATTTTAACTCAAGTCCTCCTGACACTAGGGCCAGTGTTCTATCCACTGAGACACCTAGTTGCCCCTAAGACATATATTTTCAAACAAAAGTGAGTGAATTTATGTTTGGAGAGAGAAGTTTTGGATTTGGATTTTTTTTTTTGCTCGACTATTAATATTTGGTATAGAAATTGATCCTTGACTGGATTAAGACAATGATTTTCCTAAAGAAGGAAGAAATTTCTTTGATCACTTCAGTTATGGAAATATCTCTGCTACTTACATTTGACCAGTTAAAAAGAACTATTGAAGGGAATAGATAAAAAGAAATTTAATGGTTTTAGGGAAATGATTCTCCAAAGGTGTGCTGAAAGTTAAATGACTATCATTAGCTATGATGAAGCTAACTCTTAACTGTACTGTTAAGTGCATGTATCCATGCTCAATCTTGACTATGAAATGCTTAAGAATTCTATAAAATAGAACTTCAAAATGACTTGTGCTAGACGTCAATGGATATGACAGGACTCTTAGTTTGGACATCTCTCTCTTTAAACAGAAAAAAAGTTTCAATTTAAAGTATTTTTAAAAATTTAATGATTCTAACAAGCTTGTACCTATAACACAAAATATATAATTTTTCCACAAAAATAAGACAAGGACTTGACATTTGCTGTTAGATCTCAAATAATATTACGAGGCAATAAATACCAAAATTATTTGGTACTAGGCAAAATGAAATTTTAAAGTAGTAAAGTAAAAGACATTAACTAAGGACAACCAAGCAACAAATATGTACAATGCAGGACACAAAATTTTGAGAGAACACTTCATGGAACAAGAACTCCTAGAAAAACTAGAAAGAAAAATGACCAAAAAAAAGTCAGTTTTAACTAGCAACTTATACCATATAATAAATTCTACGTGGATAAATCATTTAGATATAGACAATCATGTCATTAAAATGGAGATTAATTGAATATATCTTTCACAATTAAAGACAGAAAAATTCATAAGCAAATATGGAATAAAACACACTAAAGATAAAAAACCTCAATTCTGTAAAATCTGAAACTTTTTGTACAAATAAAATCAATGCATCTAGAATCAGATTGAAAGGTAAAGATAAAGGGAGAAAATTCTTTGCACCAAAAATATCACATAAAATTTTGATATCTGAGATGTATAGAAAATAGATAAAAATTTATATTTTTGTCATTCTGCAATAGACTAGGAGTCAAAAAATATGAGAAAACGGGTATCAATAAATACCTGAAAGTATTCAATATCTCAAATAATAAGAAAAAAGAGAACTAAAGTAATCTTTTGGTATTACCTTACAGCTATCATTCTTATAAAACTGCTAAATGGCAACATTCATTGTTGAGAGAACTGGTGGAAGACAGATGCATTTATTCACTTTTAATGGAATAGGATTAACTATTCTAAGGAAAAAAATAGAACTTTGAAAGCAAAATTACTAGATTGTTCATCCCCTTTGACTACTACACTATCCCAAGAATGCCAATGATTGTAAGAAAAAGCACTTAGGTGAAAACATTCAATAGCAGCATGATTTGCAATAACAAAAAACCTAGAAAGAAAATAGATATACAATGTTTGAAGAAATGATAAATAATAGTATGAATATAATGGAATATCTTTATACCACAAGTAAATATTAATTTAAAGAATTTGGATAAATATAGTATGGCACACATTAAGTGATGCAGAGTAAAGAAAGAGAATCAAATACACACATATATGCATATACATATATGTATATTTATATTTTTTTCCAAAATAAATGAAATCAACCTTAAATGGAACCAAAACTCTGGTTAAATGAAATTACCAAGGATAGTTCCATGCTATTAAACTTAAAGAGTACATCCTTGTTAACTATCAAACTATTTTTAAGAGAATGTACTTTGTAATATGTCTTTGGATGATTATTGAGAACTTAAAATATATCATTTTCAAGAGAAAAATAAGGTAGACTTCAATATTAAAAACTATGCCTCATAAATTCCCATATGAATTTTTCATTCACAAAATTATCCGAAAGAAACAATAGCAGTAGGTAGAAACAATAGCATTTGGGGAAGAAAGAACTCATTGGAAAAGACCCTAATACTGGGAAAAATTGAAGACAAAAAAAGAAGGGTATGGCAGAGGGTGAGATGGAATTCCATAATTCATGGAAATCATGAAAATGAACTTTGGCAGATTTTGAAAGAGTGAAGGATAGCAGTTCCTGGAAAGCTTTGGTCCATGAAGTCACAAAAAGTAGAACGTGACTGAACAACCAAACAGAATATAAAGAACATTGGATTTGAAGCCAGAGAACTTGATTTCAAATCCCATCCTTTTCCACCTTTATGATCATGAACAGGTCACTTAATCATGCTAGATCTCAGTTACCTCAACTATAAAACAAGTTGAATCAATGATCTCTAACATCTGTTTTAGTTTGAAATGTACATACAATCTTATGAATTTTGATACTTAGTTATAACATCTGATTATCATTAAATTTAATAATACATTAGGAACACTTTATTCAGGTCCAAAAGTTAAATATCTCAGGTTCCTTACAAATGTCCTTGAAAACCCTTTCCACCAAACATTAACTTAATTAAGCAATACTTAATATTCAAAGAGAAAATATAAATATATGATTTGGGGGAAATCTCAGCATCATCAATATTCTAATGCTGATAATAGAAATCTTTCAGATACTGAACTACAAGCTGTCAGCATCACAGGACTTGACTAATTATTTCCAGTATATGATTGAAATCATACCAATCTTCAGGGTAGGATCTAGCTTCTGATTCTTTTCCTTTGAATCTCCACATTTAATATATGTGAATGCAGTCAGACAATGGAAAGTCCTTTCTCTTCACCCAATTCCCTTACCACCAATCTGCACAATCTGTATAGCAGGGACTGTAAAAAACATATCATAAGCATCCTCCTATTGTTAGAACTCATCAAGAATTGTTATTGGTTTTTGGCATATGGGGAAGTAAGCAGCGACCTGTAAGATTGTTTTGAGGTCTTTTCCTCCTGCTATCATTTTATTTCTCACACAAGACTAGCTCCAATAAGGTCTAGAAGTATAACTATGAAACTGCTAAAAATATAGCTTGCCATATTTTGTGTCTAAAACCACAGTCTCATATTTGGAAGGGACTTCAGAAGCCTACTAGTTCAATCTATAATTAGGGACGAATCCTTTCTATGACCTCCACAACAAGTGATTTATCAGCCTTTCCTTGAAGACCTCTGGGGAATGTGAACCAATTATCCACCAAGGCAAATACAAAATTATGGATTATTATTTGGAGAAAGAACTTAAGAGATTGATTAGCCTACCTCTTGATTTTGTAATCAGAAAAATACAAACTCATAGAAATTTATCATTATAGGTTGAGATCATTTGCTCCAAACCCATTATTTTAGAAATGAGGAAACTGAAATTAGGAGACGTTAATTGAATTGTCCAAAGTCACAGTCACAGACCTGAGATTGGAACTCAAATCCTCCGACTCCTGAAACCAGTTCTCTTTCCATCACACTATGATCACATTAAACAGTACATACTGTAGTAATTATACATGAAATGACTTGTTCAAATTAATGATATATGCAAGATTAATGATTAGGGTAGAGAAGCAAGTCATTTAGGAATAAAACTACCTTTTTTGGTCAGATCTTTTTTTGCCTACTTATTATAAGACTAAAAAGAAAACAAATAGAATGAGATATCTTAAGGTCAGAAACTCCTGCCTTATTTTGATAATAACATCTTAAGGAAAATGTATCTTAGTTTGAATTTCAATGTTTAAAGAAAATACAAAATGCTAGCTTTAAATGGTCAAAATTTGAAGAACCTATGCAAAGTACTCTATTCTCTCTATAAACTTATTCATCCTTACTTTTGAAAACGACCAAACATTCCAAGGGTTGTTTGGAGAATAGTGATTGTACTTGGCTTTCCTTCTCTTTTCCTTTTCTCCCACCACCTTTTGACTTCCCTAGAATGGGTGTGCAAACAGTGGCAGTTGATCTGCAGATATTATTCTATATTTAAATCTATGTACCACACAGAGATTTTTTGTATATCACATTGTCTTTTGTTAAGGGTCAGGGCCATGAGGTAAAAGGGGAAAGAATGTCAAAAATCTAGAACTAGGTGTGTGTGGGGTGGACACTCTATAGTTGTGAAACATACAACTTTTTTATATTCTCAATTTTTAATTCTATGATTGTTTAAAGCTAAATAATTTATCCAATGTGAAATTTTGTGAAAGCAAAATAGAACCCCTTGTATGATTTTTCAGTCCAAAGTTTTTGGCTTAAGGGAGTAATATGTGTACTGAACTCAAAGGTTGGTCAGTCTTTTGTACTATTAGAATCATCTGAGGGAGTAACATCCATTCTCTGAAAGTAACAAGTACTCAAAATGACTGTTTTAGAAAATCATTAAAATTACAATAAAATTATATGCAAAAATTACTGAAATCAAAATATTAATGAACCTCAATAACTTAAGAAAAATTTAAAAGATAGGAATATAATCCATGAACATACGATAATTCAGATATGAGAGGGACCTCCAAGACAATCTAGTCTAACCCTCTCATCTTACAAATAAGGAAATTGGGGTCCTTGAAAGTAGGTCACAGGGCAATAGATATGAGATATAGAATTTAAACCTAGTATGTATGATGTAAAGCTAATAAGTATACTCTTTATCATGATGCTTCAAATGAGGTCATTAAGAGATCCACTATTTGATCATATTGTAGGTATTTCATAAATTATTTTTATGTTTATAGGTGGAGCATTTCCCTAGTTTACGCAAACTCTGGTAGACATCAAGTCTTCCAAGATAAAGTTGATAAGCAAAAGAATATAGTTATTATTCAAATATATCCCCCCTCTTCATAAGCTCACAGACCCTACAGTTTTGTTGTTGCTTTTTTTCTCAACAAAGATACTTCAGTGATTTGCCATTTCCTTTTCCAGATTAAAGCAAAAAGAGTTTCAGTGATTTGACCAGGGTTACATAGCTAGTAAACATCTGAAGCCAGATTTAAATTCAGATATTCCAGACTCCAGGGTCCAGTGCTCTATCTACTGAGTCATCTAGCTGTCCAAAAGATATGGTTATAGACATAAATTTAGATATAATTTTAGAGGGGTAGTGTGATGAGCAAATAGAGTACAGTTGTTGCAAGGAGACAAAAATTGGAATCCACCTAAAAGAATTAGTTATGTGTCAGAGAGAGACACAATGTCCTAGGGCCCCAGCTTCCTCATCTGTGAATTGGGCATAATCTTTGTATTGTACTAGTGACATGAGACAAAGGATTTTGAAGACCTGAAGGTTTTATGGTGCTAAGATTTATTATTATTATTGCTATTTTTATTTTCCCTTAATCACAAAATACATAAACCCGAATAACCTATTTGGTACCTTTTTTCTCCATTTGAACTTTGAATTCTTTGTTTTAATGTGAAGACAAGATTTACTAAAATAGAAGTGATGGGAAACTGAACTCCACTTCCAAGTCATACCTAGGAGGGGTGAATCTCTGTGTGGTACAATAGATTTAAAAACAGAATAAACTCTGCAGATGAAATAAGCCATAATTTGGCGCGCTAGTCATTTTCGTTGATTACATCATAGGCTGCATTTAGAAAAACTCCCATGTCACCATGGCAACTGTTTTTGCTTAAATGTAGTTGTCGATGTACTTTAAGTACAAACTAAATTAACTGTAGACAGAGAACAGGGTTGGAAGCATTTAGATGCCTAAAGAACAATTTATTCTGCTTATCTATGAGAAAGGCAGTTGTAACAAAGGAGAGAGGCATAAACATAGCCTCCTTGTATTGCAATACATGCTGAATCATATAAAGTGATCTGGGTCACCAGTTAAGAAAAAAATATACTTGGGATACCATCAAAGTCAACTTCAAGATGTTCCCTCTCTAAGTGGAAACCAGCCTCCTCCAATGAGCATGTTTAACAGTGCTTTGAGAAAAAGATACTTTCTCTGATTATCTTGTGTTCTTGAACATTTCCTTGGATGCTGTTTCATTGGAGAGGAAGATTTTATTCTGAAATTTTTTGTTTGTTTGTTTGTTTTTAGTTTTTTTGCAAGGCTTGCCCAAGGCCACACAGCTAGGTAATTATTAAGTGTCTGAGGTCGGATTTGAACTCAGGTACTCCTTACTCCAGGCCCCGTGCTCTATCCACTGCGCCACCTAGCTGTCCCTATTCCGAAGTTTCTTGACATAAACTTTAGAAATGTGCAGGACGAGGGGGACCACAGCACTGGAAGAGTTCTGCAGAGATAAGGTACCAGATGGGAGGGTTCTCTCTCTGGGTCATGATCACCAAAAGACTATGGAGGAAGAGTGAGGAATCAGAGGATTTAACTGATGCTAGATAGAAAAAGGGCAGGAGGAGAGCTCTGCTATCTAAACCCAATTCAGACTTGAAACCTTAAGCATCTCTTTTCTAGAGAAGAGCTATTCATACTGATCCCCTGTGCTCTCCTTGGTATTCAGATACACTTCTACCTGTTCATAGTAGAAAAAATGAACACAAAGAGAAATGGTATGAACATCTTACCTTAAGTAACAGAATGAAGGACATCTTCTCTGAGGGAAATTCAAAACTTGATTCTTCAATTTTTGGAATGAATTATAAATCATAAATTTCTCCAAAGAAGAATTTTTTAATTGAAGTTGGGCGAGGTGGGGCACAGCTAGGTGGCGCAGTGGATAGAGCACTGGCCCTGGAGTCAGGAGTACCTGAGTTCAAATCCGACCTCAGACACTTAATAATTACCTAGCTGTGTGGCCTTGGGCAAGCCACTTAATTCCATTTGCCTTTCAAAAACTTATAATAAAAGATGGGCTGGGCATGTGGAAGGGAGGATGAAGAATTAGCAGATATATCTGTGCTCCTTTGGCTTCTCTATAATAACATGAAGAGGACAGATTTGAGCTAGCTGTCTGGACTCTTTACTAAATTCTTAAATGAAATGAATGCCTTTAAAATAGATGGTTAGGTATGAATGAGTTACAATTGATATCTTTGGAGGAAAGGAATCAAGACACAAAGGATTTTGATTCAAAAGGACCTGGATTGAAGTTCCAATTCTGCCATTTACTACCTTTGTGATCCTGGCAAGTGGTATAACCTCTCTAAGCTTCAGTTTCTGCATCTGTAAAATTATAAAGTTAGATTAGATGATCTCTGAGCTCCCTTCCAAACCCAAATCCTGGCAATACCTATATTGATAAAATCACAGTTCCAGATGCATGAGAGAATTCTTCAAGCTACAGTTAAACTCTCTGCCATATCTGGCATGTCCTGGTTTTTTACACTTTTCCAAATAACCTACCCTTTTTGACAATCTCTAAATTGCAACAAAGCAAAGAAACATTAAGGATACTTCCTGAAGCTAGGCTTAGAATCAGAAGAAAAGCATTCAAATCCTGTTTCTACTAACTCACTGTTTGCAAAACTCTCTGAACTTCACTTTCCCCAGCTCTAAAATAAAAGGAATGAACTGAAAGTTAGAAGCTCCTTCCTTCTCTAAATCCTGTGATCTTATGAATAGTCAGCATGAAGAAACATCATGTTTATGAAAAAAAAGTGGAAATCTTTAAAAACCTTAACATCTCATATGTAGTAAAAGGTTCTCAAGATCTCTTGACTCTTTTTATAAATGTCTTTCTTTATATTCTTCTGACCCCTATCAATCATTTCTTTTCAACATTTAATAAGTATAAATCAGTGGTCAGCTTAACTTCATTGGGGTTAAAAATACCCTCTAGATTATGTATTAAAAGTTTAGTTATGTTTCTATCCAGTATTATAGGGTTATGTTTTATGAGCCATGTTTTTTCATAGTCTATTTAAAGCAATTTTCTTATTTTTGTTGTTCAGTTATTTCAGTTGTGTTCAACTTTTCATGATCCCATTTGGCATTTTCATAGCAGAGACACTGGAGAGATTTGCCATTTCCTTCTCCAGCTCACTATACAGATAAGGAAACTGAGGCAAAATTAAGTATCTTGCCCAAAATCACACAGCTAATATACGTCTGAGGTGAGATTTGAACTCAGGAAGATGAGTTTAGTGTACTACCTAGATGCCAAAAACAATTTTAAATAATACTAAAATTTTGAAAACTTTCTGATGATTTATCTTTTTTCCCTTGCTGGTTAAAATTACAAGACACACTCGGCAAAAGAGCTATTTTGTTCAAACCACACTAATAGTTTTTTAAATTTTTTTTAACATTCAGATCAATTCATAGGAAACCACATGTTCTAGACTAAGATCACAAGGCAAGAAATAAGAGAGGGAGAGAGAGAGAGAGAGAGAGAGAGAGAGAGAGAGAGAGAGATTTGAACCCAGGTTTTCTGATGCTAAAATTAATGCTCTTTTCAATAGACTGTACTAGTTCAATAGATTGAAAGCCCCTGGAGAGAAGGGGCTCCTTTTTTACTTTTTGTTTTACTTGTCAGCACTTAGCATGGGGTCTTGGCACAGAATAGTATCTCTCTCTCTCTCTCTCTCTCTCTCTCTCTCTCTCTCTCTCTCTCTCCCCCTCCCTCCCTCCCTCTCTCTCTCTCTCTTTGGTTTTTGCAAGGCAATGGGGTTAAATGAGTTGCTCAAGGTCACACAGCTAGGTAATTATTAAGTGTCTGAGGCTGGACTTGAACTCAGGTCCTCTTGACTCCAAGGCTCTATCCACTGCACCACCTAGCTGCCCCCATAATAGTTGCTTAATAAATCTTTATTGATTGATTGATTAATTTCCTCATGATTGAGGAAATACTGGTGGAAAAATTTCCACAATTTTTGCATGTAAGGGTAGAAACTATTTCATTTTTGTATTTATATACAGACAATATCATCATCAATTGGCATCTAGTTGGGATTTATAAGTGCTGTATAATTGGATATTTGATTGAATCTGTTTTTCAAAACTCATTTTTGACATTGCTTTTAATATATATAATTATATATCAATATAATATATATGTGTGTGTGTGTGTATGCATGTATATAGTTGTTATTGTTGTCCAGTCATGTCTAATTCCAAGCAGGAAGCTAAATCTTCCAGGCTTCAAGCCTGGTACTCATCAAGGCTGCCCCTATATTAGTATAAGTATTGGACTTTTTAAAACATTAAAGTATTGAATCTTTACTGATTAGAGAAATGTACATCAAAACAACTCTGAGGTACCACCACAAACCTACCAGATTGCCCAATATGATAAATAAGGAAAATGATCAATGTTGGAAGTAATGTGGAAAAAACAGGACACCACTGCATTGTTGGTGGAGTTGTGAACCTTTCTAAAGATCAATTTGGGATTATGCCCAAAAGGCAATAAAAATGTGCAAAACCCTTTGATCCAGCAATACCAATACTAGTTCTGTATCCCAAAGAGATCACAAGAAAGGATAAAATCACCCACATGTACAGAAATATTTATAATAGCTCTTTTCATGGTGGCAAAGAATTGAAAATTGAGGGGATACCAATTAATTGAAGAATAACTGAACAAATTGTGGTATATAAATGTGATGGAGTACTATTTTTCTCTAAGAAATCATGAGAGACAGGACTTTAGAAAAACCTAAAGATATTTGGATGAACTAATACTGAGTGGAGCAAAATTCGAAGAACATTGCATACATTAACAGCAACATTGTGTGATGATCAACTATGATGGATTTGCTCATCTTACAAGTGTAATAATCAAAGACAATTCTAAAGGACTTATGATAGAAAATGCCAACCATATCCAGAGATAAAACTATAGAGTTTGAAAGCAGATCAAAGTTTACTATTTTCAATTTTTTAAGTTTGTCTTATGCTT
Source organism: Macrotis lagotis (assembly GCF_037893015.1). Lineage (NCBI taxonomy): Eukaryota > Metazoa > Chordata > Mammalia > Peramelemorphia > Peramelidae > Macrotis > Macrotis lagotis. The sequence goes on along the minus strand of NC_133660.1, from coordinate 61,608,243 downwards.
TATGGGTTTTTTTCCTTCTCTTGGATTTTTTCCCTTTTCATTCAGATTCCTCTTTTATAACATGATTAATATAGAAATATGTTTAACACAGTTATACATGTATAACCTATACTAGACTGTTCACTATCAGAGGGAGGGAAGAGGGAGAGAAAGGAAGAATAAAAATATGAAACTCAAAACCTTACAGAAATGATTGTTGGAAACTACCTTTGTATGTAGTGGAAAAGTAAATAAATGTTTTTAAAAAATGAAAAATAACAAAAAATGGAGGTATTCAGGATGATAAAATAAAAATTCCTAAAGTGAATCAAATTAAAAAATCAACTAGTATCATAGAAACTAAATATTTGTGCCACCTACAATGCATGGTGGTCCTTTACAGTTGAAATATTCCTTAATTTTCTTCAAATGTGATGTGATTTTTCTGGCTTCTGGGCCACTCCTTTTTTTTCGCCCATAGCTGACTTGGCTTTGAGAAAAGTCCTCATTTTAGGATCTGGGAAGTACAAGATTTGTGTATTAATATCTTACTTTTCTTTTTTGTGCTCCTTTTCAAGAGTAAATGTTTTTTTTTCCCCTCTTCCAAGTTTGTCGTGGCTCATAAATGTGAAATGATACTAGCATTCGATTTCTTGGTTACTTCGGACAACCTGATCCAGAAGGGGGTGGGGGGGATTTTGAACATCTCCCAACTGGTTGATGGCTTCTGGTAAGCTCCCAAGGGAGCACTCTCACACATGAAGATAGGAAACTCTGCACCCAGGGTTGAGATGCTCTGAATAAATGATAACATAGTGGTCTCGGAGGAAAAAAAGCACAGCCCCAATGAAAAGAGAAGAAAAAAGAAAATGCCAGTAGCAGAAGAATCAAAGCACTTAAGACATTTAGCAGTTTATTCATTCATTCAAGAAACATTTATTGAAAAACCAATACTGTAGGCCTATTTTTAGATCCATTAGCCAATGACATTTGCTGTGTATTTACTATGTACTACAGACTATGAGAGAGATTCAAAGGAAATATTTTAATAGTTTGAGGATCTGTGATTTCAACAGTATGGTTATTATCTAGGTGAGGGTCATCTACAGAACTAAGTGGCACTGTGGATAGAGTTCTGGACCTGCCATCAAAAACCCGAATTTAAATCCAGACTCAGATAATGGCTAACTAGGGGACTCTAGACAAGTCCTCTCTCAGCTTCAATTTTATCATCTCTAATATGGGAATATTATTAATACCAGAGCAGCTAGGTAGCTCAATAATGGAGTGTTGAAGTCAGGAAGACTTTTCTGAGTTCAAATTTGGTCTCAGTGACTTTGCTCATTTCAGAAGTGTAATAATCAAAGACAATTCTAAAGGACTAATGATAGAAAATGCCATCCATATCCAGAGATAGAACAATGGAGTCTGAATGCAGATCAAAGTCACTGAACCCTTTTTACCTCAGTTTGCTCATCTATAAAATGAACTGGAGAAAGAAATGGTAAGCCATTCTGGTATCCTTGCCAAGAAAATCCCAAATAGGACCACAAAGAGTCATTCACCACTGAAATGACCTAATGACAACAAAAATTGTTTTACAAATAGGTTATGATAATTATTATTTTTATTGTTAAAATTTCCTAGATTCCAAGAAGACTGGTGATCATGTTTGTCCTTCATTATCCATGAAGACCTAGACATCAGGGAGGTAATGCCATGATATTCATATGACATTTATTCAAGTTAGGGTGCTGCTATGCTAGGTCACCAATGTCACCTTCATCCTGAATCCAGTGGCCACATATGATATAAATCAGGATGACTGGGGATGGCCTTGAATATGAAATAATCAGGGTCTCACAACTAGTAAGTGTCTGAGGTTGGATGTGAACTCAAGCCCTCCTAACTGCAGGGTCGATGCTCTAACACTGAACCATCCTGCTGCCCCTCCAGGTGACTAGGCTACTTGCTGTCTCCCATGCAAGCTGCCACCAGTTTCAGCCTCCAAGCTTTAGCACAGATTATCCATATCTGTAATGTTCTACTTCTTCACTTCTACCTTCTAGAATTCTTTCATTCAACAGTTCAGGACTCTCAGTTTCCTCAGCTGTTCATGTCCTTTTCTTATTATTTTTTTTGGCAAGGCAATGGGGTTAAGAGACTTGCCCACAACTAGGTGACAATTGTCTGAGGCTAGATTTGAACTCAGGTCCTCCTGACTCTAAGGCCAGTGTTCTATCCAATGTACTACCTCATTGCCTGGTGTCCTTTTCTTAAAAACAAAAACACAAACATCTTCCATTCCCTCAGGTTTTGTTTTACACACACACACACACACACACACACACACACACACACACACACATATATATATATATATATATATATATATATATATATATATATATATATATATATATGTTTATGAGTGTTAGGTTGCTTTCTTCCTGTAGAAGACAAGTTCCTAAAGAACAGGGACTGTTTCATGTTTAACTTTGTATATTGTCAGTTTCTAGTTCCGTTCTTGGTAGTAGAAGAAGCTCAACAATGCTTGTTGAATTGAACTGAATTAGTAATATTTTTTTGGTGAGTTGCTATGGCCCCCAAAATTCAGTAGTATCATTGACAGGCTGATGGTAACCAAATTAGGCTGCTGATTCTTGCTTGATAAGCATATAAACTGGACCTGTACTTCATAATAAATATATTTTAGTGATATCTTTTGTTTTCATCTTGCTTAATTTTTTTCCTGGTTAGTTTCCCTTCTTCCTCTCCAAAAGAAATCCTTCAAAATAGAACAAATAAACAAAAAATCTATGCTGTTTTTATGAATAAACTTGTAGTCAGAAAAACCTGAAGTCAAATCCTCTCTTATACATAGGGACATGCTGGAACTGACATAAGATTGTGAAATTCTCAATATAAATATTTATACCTTGGAAATTGGAAAACATTCTAAATCTGTGCTTCATTTATTATTTTAATGATTGCTCAGGTTTTAAGAGATGGAGAAAATATTAATAATGCAGATCAAATTTTAAATAGTGCATTGTATACTTGTTTCCTTTTGGAGAGCCAGTCATTAAACATTCGTCAGCATACCTTTTTTCAGACACTTATTAACTGTGTCTCAGTTTCCTTATCTATAACATGAGGGAGTTGGACTTACTGATCTCTATAATCCTTTCTCATCTCTAAATGTATTATTTTATGGTAATGAGTATGTGCTAGCTCACTAGTAGGCAATGACTCCCAATCAAGACCCCCAATCCTTGAATATCCTGAGGTGTTTGGAGTTATCTATATTCATTGGCTCATGGTTCCACTGCTCTACCCTTCTCCCATCTCAAAAAACCATTGTTAGATGCTGGTTTATCTTCTCCAAAGCTTCAAAATATATACTCCAAAATTATAGCATAAATGTCTTAATATTGCCCCCCAACACTTCAGAGTTATAATCTCTGAGACTTAGCCTTATATCATCACAACTCTCCCAAATGCAATCAATAAATCAATAAATATTTATTGTGTCTGTGACAGTTATTGTGCTAAGTCCTGAGAATAAAAAAGCAGTCTCCCCAGCATCTCTAAGTGGGGAGCTTCCATTAACAGAGTTAGCCAGTATGTGGCAGCACCATTAGACTATGAAGTCTTTCCAGCTTGGTCACACTTGGCAGGACCTGTGCATTTACTGGCATCACAATAAAGAATACTATGCCATTTGTAGGTCAGGATGCATGTTCAGAGTAGAGTTTTAGTACAGGATACAAGAAAAACAGAAATTGTTCCTCTTGCCTATGAGGACATTGCTCTTTAACTGAAAAGAAAGAACATAAACATAAGTCCAGTTTAGAAGCACATACATGAATGTATTAAGATCAGTTAATAGAATCCTTTTACACGTACAATACCCGTGTTAGAGGACATTCTAATGCCCTTGGCTAAACAACTTTTGAGTACCTTTTTCTGCCTTTTTTTCATGTAATTCTATGCTTCAATGCATATAATTTGATTTGTGGTGTATATCCAAATCTATGTAAGAACAAAGAAGGCTTTCTAAAAGAGATTAATTTGGAGTCAGACTAAATTTGTAATTGGAAGAGAGAGGGAATTTGAAGAAGGGGGAGAGAATACAGTATTTGGGGAAGCAATGAAGCAAGAAAAAGTAAGTCAGACTAAAACAGATGTGTTGGGATGAAGCAGAGGGTCAACACAGAATTTTAATGAAAAATGAGATGAGGAGATGGGATGGAGGCAGTTGGTAGGAAGCCTGGAACTTATTTAATTTCCTAGATTCCTTGGAGAGTTTTAAAGCTGATAAATATTTTAGACCATGAGTTATATAGCTGGAAGAAGTGAAAGAAGGGGACAGATACTAGGACAGCAGTGACTAATCAAATAATTATCTGGTGATGATACATATGTAAGTTTCTATAATAAAATCTAATTAGTTCATTAGGCTCTGTCTTTTTTCTTTGATCTGATCTTACACTCCTTACATTCATGTGTTTTTACACAGTAGATATTCATCTAAAGTCAGCCCTTTCTAGACTCAGTTCCTTACCATGTGGCACCAATAATACCTGCAATATCAGTTGTTCACATCAATGTTCATTGAAACTGATTCCTTCCATAAAACATGGCCTGCAACTTTAGAGAACTCAGCATTTTCACAAGCAAATACATATTTTTCCTTTACTAAATCATTCTTCTTTTCCTGACTTCTCTTGTTTCTATTAATGGCACCACCACTCTCCCAATAACCCAAGTCAAGTCAAACCTAGTCAAGACTGTTGTAAATATCTGAATTTAAACTATATATTCAGAGAAAGAACTGATAAATACATGCATAGAAAAATTTTACATATATGTGTGCATATGAACACATATGTATATATATTTAAGTATATATATATATATATATATAGATACACTTTTTGTGTCTAATGGTAGTCATTTACAGGGTGAGAGGGAGAGAAAAAAGAAAAAGAAATTGACAATAAATGTATTATATAATTTAAAAAAGAGCTAGCTGAACAATAAATTTTCAGTTTCATGTGCAATCATCTTTTTAAATGTTACTTTATTAAAATGCTCATTTTAACCCATAAATTAAAAGTAAAATATATTTTTAAAAGAAACAATTACTAGTTAGGATTTACTATATACCAACCACTATATTCATCATTAGGAATACAGCATAAGCACAAAAACAATCCTATTTTCAAGGAGTTTGCATTCTAACTCTTCAGCTCAAAAATTCCTTCTTCTGGCCACCACATATTCTGCAAACTACTCCTGTAAGAGTTTTTCTATTTGTATTCTGATTACTTTAGGACAATGCCAAACATTGTAGTTTCCTAAATGATCTCCTTACTATCAGTGTCTTCTCCTTTCAATGTAACATACTTAACATTATCATTTGTTGTTGTTCAGCCATTCTTCAAACATGTCTGACACTTTTTGGCCTCATTTGTTGCTTTCTTGGCAGACATGTAGGAGTGATTAGACATTTACTTCTCCAGATCATTTTACAAAGAGGTTAACAAAGTGATTTGCCCAGGGTCACTCAGCTAGTAAGTGTCTGAGGTCGGATATGAATACAGGAAGATAAGACTTCCTAACTCCAAGTCTAGTACTCTAACCACTGTGCAACCTACTACCCCTACCACTGTCATTGACAAAAGATCAGAAGAGACTTGCTCAGGCTCACACAGTTAGTGAGTGATGCAGTATTAGAATTCAAGTAATTCTGACTCCAAATCCAATGCTCCATCCATTACACCAAGCTACTCATTCCATCAGAAGCTTTTGATGGTCTTTCATTGCCCAATGAATGAAATCCAAATTCCTTAGTTTACATCATAAATTTTCAATAAAACAGTTCCACTCTACCTTGTACAATGGGCAAAGAATTGAGTATTGCCTTAACAATTACCTATCTGTTTGATTTTGGGAAAATTATTTATCCTCTCTGGGTCTCATTTTCTTTGTCTATTAAAAAAAAGAATAAAAGAATGCTTAAAGTCCATTTCTCCCTCCTTCCCAAAGTAGAGAAACAATATAAGCAATATAAACAATATAAGCAAAAAACTGTTTTCTGTTAATGTATTCAGAAACTCAGCTCTTGCCACTATGAAATCCAATAAACTATAGTCCTTAACTTTTTTTTCTCTTCCCAAATACACCCTGTTGTCTATTTTCTTTTGCATAAAAGAAATTTATGACCTCTAAGGAAAAAAATCACTTTGCTCCAGATTAGGACCTTCCTCTAATCCATTCATTATCCAGTTTTGCTGACCCTCACTTTTGGCTCTGAACTATTGATTCTACTTGTCTTAGCCTTGCCCTATCCAACTCTGTCCTACCCTAATCTGCCCTGCTCTGTCCTCTCCCGCCTAGTCCTGCCCTGCCTTTCATGGAGACATGTAAGTTTGACTCTACAGTTTTTCTTAATCCTGTTTTTAACCACCTGTTCTTTACTCTCATCACCACATAAGCAATTTGAATTTGCCACTAACCTCTTAAGAACTCATTATTGCACTTCTTTTCCTAGGAGATCCTGGCTTCTATGATAATCCATAAAAATAATATATATATATGTATATATAATATTTATTATGCCAAGCCCTTTGCTAGGTTCTTGAAGTATAATTGCAAAAGCAAAAATAGAGCTAGAAGGCTAATGGGTGAGCATATGTTTATAAATATATATAGACAAGGGTAGACACAAGCACACACAAAACAAGGAATAGATTCCTGCAGAAAATGGGATTTACAATAGACCCTGAAGTAAACCATGTAATCTAAGAAGTCAAGGGAAGAAGGGATAGCATTCTAGACATGGTGGACAATGAAGAGGCACCAAGACAGGAAGTCTGGACTATCATAAATGAGGAGCAGCAAATATGGAGGAGATTAATGTGAAAGAAGATTGAAAAGAAAAGAAGGGGTAAAGTTGTAGATACGATAGGGAGCAGCTGGAGTGTATCATGTCAGAGGATGGACTGAGATGATCAGATTCCTTTAGCACCCATGTGGAAGACTAGTTAAATGGGGGAAAAACTTGGGGAAAAGAAACCAATTAAGAAGTTATTACAATAGTATAGGCAAAAGACGTTCTGAGGTAAGAGAGTGGCTACTTAAATAGAAGAGAGGATATATATATATATATATATATATATATATATATATATATATATGAATGAGATGGTTTTGAAGTGGAAAAAGAAAATTCTCTTAAGATCTTCACTGGTATAGCTTGGATGTTCCATTGTTCCATGTCTCTACTACCATCCTAATCAGAAAAATCCACTACTTTTCCTATTCCATATCAATAGATCTGTGATATCACTGATGTGCACACTCCCTCCACAGTGCAGATAGCTATCTCATTCAATTCTGAACCCAGTCAATTGTCCAAACTAAGTGAATACAAAGTATATATCATAGTCAGAACAAAAGTCATTCTTTATCCACTTGGTTTTCTTGTGTCTATAGTTTTAGGTAACTTATTTTGAATGATTTTAGATCTCATTTAGGAAGCATTAGAAAGCTCTGAAGTTGAAGCAAAAAGTACCACAATATCCACAAAACAAGAGCAACCCAGGGAACTCAAAATCTCTTAGGAGACACTGCTACATATGTTCTGTCTTCTAAACCCCCTTTATTATGGTGACAAATACCTAAAGTAGGATCTAAACCTTGTTTTATGACTTCACTCATTAATAGAGGATAATAAAGCAAAATTAGCTTGGTATTAAATCATTCAAATAATCTTATGTGACAATGATGAATGCATAGGATGCACTGCACTGAAGTAAAACCTTTAAGGCTATATGTATGCTCTACTAAATCAATTTTTATAATAAATACAAAAGAATTTTATTTTCTTTAGATTAGTGAACACACACCTCTATCACTAAAAAAAAGTTTATTCATGTCTCAATACATAGCTATTCACTTAGAAATGAAATTTACATGTTCATATATATTATATATAAAATAAAATATGTGTTAAAGACTAAGTAGTAAGATAAGATTAAAATGAAATATTTTAGGATAGTATTGTTTAATTTTCTAAAATACAAAAATCCTTTTGTCTTCACTCATATCATTAATCATACTTTTAGTGAAAACACTGAAATTGAATATTCTTAATTATTTTTGAAACTGTTGGTTCAACACTTTTAGATACAGTATTCCAGAAGTCTAGTTTGAAGTTTATTATTTATAAATGATTATCACAAATGAAAATAATAAAGATGCATCAGTTCAAATAGAAGTGCAACATAGGTTTCACTTATCAACATCATGATGCTTGTTTTATAATCCTATACATCATTCCTGCTTTTATTTTAATTTGAATAAGGAGCCCCACAACAAGACTGTTCCCTTTGGGAAAAGGGAACAGTGACATCTAGGTTGGTTCTGGCTTCCTCATGGTGGGAGAATTTCTTCATTTCCTTTCACTCTATCAAATAATTTTGAGTGTCTTGGGAGCAAGGCTGAGAAATGGCATCATTCTGTTCTGAGTTACTTGAATCCTGGTCAAGCTCACTGATAGTCCTGACTCTCAACCCATATCTTGCTCCTCTTAGGATTTCTTGGCTTCATTTCCTCGTGGGTTAATATGAGTATCCTTTGTTCCTTACAAGAGAGGAGGGGGGGGGAAAGAAGAAGAAGAAGAAGAAGAGGAGGAGGAGGAGGAGGAGGAAGGAAGAAGAAGAAGAAGAAGAAGAAGAAGAGGCGGCTAGGTGGCATAGTGGATAAAGCACCAGCCCTGGAGTCAGGAGTACCTGGGTTCAAATCCAGCCTCAGACACTTAATAATTACCTAGCTGTGTGGCCTTGGGCAATCCACTTAACCCCATTTGCCTTGCAAGAACCTAAAAAAATAACAAAAACAAAAAAAAAACCTCCAGTGAGAGGGAATCTACTACCTCCTCAAGAAGAAGAAGAAGAAAGAGGAAGAAGAAAAAGGAAGAAAAGAAGAAAAGAACAAGAACAAGAAAGATGAAGAAGAAGAAGAAGAAGAAGGAGAAGGAAGAAGAAGAAGGAAGAAGAAAAAGAAGGAAGAAGAAGAAGAAGAGTAGCATGGTAGCCAGCAAAGAAGTTGAGCTCTGAGGCACTCAGACCATGGGACAAAAATACACCAATGGTCATGAAAGCAGATGGAGCTGAGGAGCCCTTAGAATTAGATCAGAAATTGAAGATACCAAGGTCATCCACAATATCATAGGTTGTCATGACTTTTGTCCTATTACTGAACTTAAATGACTCAAGAAGAGAGAGCAAGGCTAATGACTTTACTCAACTCTACCTAATTCAAAATCCAATTCATGCACAAATCAAGACATCACCTGTGATGTCATTAGTCCTCTTTGTAAATGAAGGATGATTGGGGCAGCTAGGTGGCACAGTGGATAGAATACCAGCCTTGGAGTCAGGAGTACCTGGGTTCAAATCCGGCCTCAGACACTTAATAATAATTACCTAGCTGTGTGAACTTGGGCAAGCCACTTAACCCCATCTGCCTTGCAAAAAAACCTAAAAAAAAAAATGAAGGATGGCTCTTTGGTCCTGGTGACTGGAGGAAGATGACGAAGGGGACATCTTCATTTGGGTAAGCGCTGAAATAAGATGCACACTTTGTGCCATCATTGTGGCTCTAAAGCATACCATCTTCAGAAGTCAACAGCACAAGAGAAAGTATAATTGGAGTGCAAAGGCTAAATGATGCAATACCACTGGTACTGGTTGAATGAGGTGCCTAAAAATTGTCTATCGCTGATTCAGAAATGGATTCCATGAAGGAACAACACCTAAACCCAAGAGAGCAGCTGTCGCAACATCTAGTTTATCTTGAGTATTCAACTGTTTGTTAAAATAAATATCCTGGATTTTAAAAGTGGAAAAAGTGGGGAAAAAAGTGGGGAAAAAAAAGAAAGTGAAAATCTTCACAACCAGGAGTTCTAATAAAGGTCTCATTTCTAAAATAAATATAGAGAATTGCATCAAATTTATAAGATCACAAGCCATTCCCCAATTGGTAAATGGTCAAAGGATATGAACAGTTTCCAAATGAAGAAATTAAAGTTATATATAAGCATATGAAAAAATGCTCCATATCACTATTGATTAGAGAAATGCAAATTAAAAACAACAATACCTATTAGATTAGTCCAGAAGAGAAAAAAGGAATGTTGGAGAGGTTGTGGGAGGATTGGGACATTGTTGCATTGCTGGTGGAGTTGTGAATGGATCCAGTCTTTCTGGAGAGCAATATGGAACTATGTCAAAAAAGCATTAAACTGTTCATACCTTCGGCCCAGCAATTCCAATTCTAGGACTATAACCACAAGAAATTGTAAAAGTCCTACCTGTCCCAAAATATTCATAGCAGCTCTTTTTATAGTGGCAGAGAAATGGAAATTAAGGGGATGCCCATCAATTAGGGAATGGCTAAACAAGTTATGGTTCATGAATACTATGGAATATTATTGTTCTATGAGAAACGATAAATGGTCGACTCTAGAGAAGCATGGAATGACTTACAGGATCTGATGATGAGCAAAGGGAGTAGAGCCAAGAAAACAATTTACACATCAACATTATGAGATGAATAACCTTGATGGAAGCAACCCTCTCAGCAGTTCAGAGACCTAGGACAACCATGTATGATAGATTATGGACCATATTATCCCCAACAGAAGGAAGAAAAACAAAACAAAGCAAAACACACCAAACACACACACACACACACACACACACACACACACACACACAAAAAAAAAAAAAACCTACCTAAACTGATGAACACTATAAAAATTATTTCTTATGTATCTCTTTCCCTTAATCCTAATTCCTTATGCCAAAAATTACTCATTTATAAATATGTTTAACAAAATATGTATGTAAAATGCTAACCTGTCTGTTCCCAATTGAGGGGAGAGGTGGGAAGGGAGGGTGGAGGGAAACTTTGTAACTTGAAAATATGCATGTAAAAAATGGATAAAAATAAGTAAATACAATTTTAAAAAGATTTTTTAAAAAAAGAAAACAAAGAAAAAATAACAGAACAACATTGGAATCTACAGATCTGGATCTTTCAGACAATTGGGTGACTATGAATAGGTGGTCGTATGCACTACATGGCTTGTCAAATTCCATTTCTTCTATTCAAAAACCTTTATCATAAATACTCTCAAGGCAGATACAAGATGTAGTTTATGTTAAAAATGATTTATGAATATGGGGAAGTAGATGTGTTTGGTAGTTACTGATATTTTCTTACTTGCTCTTTTGAATCATGAGATCTACTTTTTCCCCACAAATCCTTTTCATATTTTTTATAGTTTTATAATTGATCCTTCAATGCTTTAAAAACTGTGTCACTTGCATCAAAAGTTAAACCTGGTACCCATTTATCTACTCTCGTTGCACTTTCTAGTGTGGATTTCTTGGGTTTCATTTGTATTTCTCTGACACTTCATTTTACTTCACCCTACATATTCAAGCATTTGCCAAGTCTTATAGGTACTCCCTCAAAAACATTTATTAATTCTTTGTCCTTTTGACTCACAGGGAAGCAATCTAACCAGAGAAGTTATTTAAATTGCCGCTATCCTCATTCAGGACTTCCTTTCTTCTTGCCTGTACTCTTGCAAAGGCCTTCTTACTGACATATTCAACTCTTCAACCCATCTTAGAACTGGTATGGTCTAAGCTGCCAACATTATTTTCTTAAAGCACAGACCTGATCAAACCATTGCTTTACTCAATAAATTTCAAATGCCCTCTTTGATATCAAACATAAATTCTCTTGTTTAGAATTTTTGAAAGTCCTTCAAAACCTTGTACCAATACAATTTTGTAACTGAATTATACACATATAATTATACATAACTCCCTTTAATTATGGTTTAATCTAACTGATATTCTTATGGTACCTCACACACTCCACTTTCCATCTTCTCCTATATATGTTTCACAACCTATGCTTGGAATGCACTTTCTCCTACATTCTAAGAGGAATTTTGTTTCCTTCAAAACTAAATGATCACTTTCTATTGAAAAACTTATCCTTTCCACCATCCCCATTTCTTTAAATTTATACAGAATCAGGGTGGCATAGTGTATAGAGACACTATCTTGGAGTCAGGAAGATCTAGCTCTGTCACACTTTCTGACATATATGAACTGTTTGACCCTGTTCAAATTGTCTAATTGATCAATGCTCTGACCAACTCTCTAAAATACATCACTGGCAAAGATGCCAACCCAAATAATTAGAATTGTTTTTTTTCTTAAAGGAGTTCTCTATTCTAATAAAATCCCAGATATTTGAATGATGAGTCTGTGATTCCAAAGTTCAGGAAAAATAAGAATTTCAAGTTGATGGTTTTGAGGTGACTTGCTGTACTCTTTTTCCCTACGATATATGTTTGAAATATTTAAAAATGTCTTTGTATTTTTGTTGCTTTTTGAATAAATAACACAGCCAGAAACATCTATTTGTATTCAAGCCTGTAAGACAAGGGGATTCGATATGGAAAGAGAGAATAAAGAAAGCCTGTAAGGGTTTCTTAAAGAATGTCTTAAAGATAAGGGGAGAGGAGGTAAATTATCTCATTTATTTAAAAATCTTGTACATGGACTCAAAATCAATTGATTATTGAATGAGAATATGAATTTCTGTTAATTTATGTGGAAATACAAGAACATACTATTTCAGTGCCTTAGAATTCAGAATGACAATAAGGAAATAAGTCAAATAGCAATCAAGGGAGTAGAGTTTGGAGTGGTTTCCAGATAATGTATCTATAGTGTCCCACACAGTAACTCAAGGCAACATGAAAACATTCTCTCTGAACCTTTAATATCTTCATAGCAAAATCTTCCTTATCAATGAAAATAGAGCTACCACATCTAGATTCTATGTTTTTCTTTGTATTAAGCTGAAATTTATTTTTTCAGTTCAAAATTCTCTCCCATCTTCCTTCAACTCCCTTTGACCCACCCTTGAGAAAGCAAGAAAAACAAAACCAGTTACAAGTCTATATAGTCACATAAATCAAATTCTCATATTGACAGAGAGAGGCGGGGAGGGAGGAAAAGGAGGAAATCAGAAAGGGAAAGGGAGAAAGAGAAGCAACAAGCAAGCAAAAAAGGAAGGAAAGAAAGAAGAAAAGAGGGAGAGAGGGAGGAAGGGAGGAAAGGAGGAAAGGAAGGAAGAAAAGAAGGGGGAAGATGTTTCGATTGTTCTCTGAGTCTATCAGTTCTGTATCTGGAGGTGGACTGCATATTTCTACATGACTCCTTTATATTGATCAAAGTTACTAATCTCTCAAAACTCATTGTCTTTACAATATTCTTGTTATTACATAAAGTTTTCCTGGTTCTGCTCACTTCATTTTGCATCAGTTCATATAAGTCTTAACAGTTTTTTTTTCTAAAAATATTTCTTTCATACTTTTTTACAGCATAATAATATTCAATCAATTCATATAACATAATCTGTACTATAGTTCTGTGATTAATGTCCATTCCTTCTATTTCCAATTCTTTGCTACTATTCAAAAAAACTGCTATAAATATTTTCAGACACATGGGTCCTTTTCCTCTTTCTACCTAATTGCAGTATTTTTGGTCAAAGACATGCACAGTTTATAATTATAAACTATTTTTCAGAATGGATGAACTAACTCACAGCTCCACCAGAAGTGAGAGTATCTGTTTTCCCACAGTCCCTCCATATCTATATTCTAATGTCACAGTTTCAGATGTGCTGCATCAATCAATCAAACAGTCACCTTGGATTTATCTAGGGTCTAAAGTATGCCAAACATTTTGGTTAGGCCTTGAAAACACAAAGCCATAAAATGAAGCAATCTCTGCTGTCAAAGAGAGATAACCAAGAAACAGTTTAATTGTACAACATAGACCCTTATTTTTTTTAGAATTTTTTTAGAATTCCAATTTAAAAATCAGTTTAATTTAATAATGATAAAAACAAAACTGTCTCATTTAAAGCCCATCAAAGGAAGTTTTTAGTCCTTCAAATTGAATCCAGTGTAGTGAGCAATCCATTCACATCTAATCCTTATACCTCTTCTAGAACAGCTATTTTTATCACCTGCTATATAACTCTAATAACTATAACTCATCCTCTAATCACACTACCAGAATTCTGTCAGCTAACAAATATTTACTGATTACTTATGTTTGAAATAGGAAGAGCAGTGGTTAAGACTGCCTTCTAAGCAGTTGGCCAGGGTTCATCTCCTGACCAATGTAACCATATTGGAACATGTTGGAAGGCCATTGTGCATAGTAATGGAAGTAATGAAGTAGGTTGAATGAGTGGGAGTTAGAACCTATTAGCCAAATAAAAATGAATAGTGAGTCTTTATGTGTCCTAATGATTTCATTTGTTACAATGCCAACCTAGCATAAGGTAGGTGACCAACAAAAATTGTTGTTTATTAAATCACCTGGATTAAGTTCATCAGTTGTTAAAAGCCCATTGTGTCTGTCTCCACTCCACCTGTCACCCTCACCCCTCATATCAAGGCAAAACAATTCATTCAAGGTCAAATTGAAACAGTTGAAGAATAGGTCTCCCAAATCCACATTTTTTAAACTGCTGAGACATGCCAACTGTCTAATCTGAGAGAGCAACAAAATTTCCCTTTTACCCTAGATTACACATAGCAGAGGTGGACAGAATTAGAAATAGTAGAACAACATCACTCCAGAAAAAAATATACATCTGTTCCAAGCTGATAAACAAACAAAAAAAAATAAAGGTTGTGTACTATGATAATTTCTTAAAAATAATAATTGTGTTCTTGGATATTTATTTTTGACATCCCAAGGAAAATCAGACATGACCAGATCTTCAAAGCTTCTAATATGCTCTGATCCTTTTTTATTAATTTTTATGTTTTATTCATAACTGTTAAATCTCTTAAATTGCCCCCCAAAAAAAAATCAACCTGCAAGAAGGCAGAATGAAAGCAAATATTCAGCTGCTACCAAATTCCTGTTTGCTCATCAAACATCTAGGAGGTCTTGCAAAATTCAAAAATGAACCCTTAAGACAGAATGCTGCTTCCTGGGCTTTTCGTGTTTTCTCCATTTGTTGTGAGAAGAGAGATGTTTGATAACCCTAATTAAGCCTTGGAATTGCCAGACTGCTCCTGGAAAAAGCTTATTCACAGGACCACTGTACAATGCAAGAGAACCTCCAGCTTTTATGACACCACACAAAAGAAAGCTTCACAATGCCTTCCTAACAGCCAATGAGGCCTCACAGTCACCCTCTTAGGTGTCACTGGGGATTATGTGAAAATGGCTAGCCTGAAAAACAGATACATGAGATTCATCAGATTGTGAGAATTCTATAATTAAAGTGAATACGATTGGGTGGCGGGAGGATTGGCAACAGAACCTAGATCTCTATTGGGTTGGGGTGAGGGAGGTGGCAGGGAGAAGGGGAAAGAAAATAAAAGTATAATAATAGAACAACCCAAAGTAGGGAAGAAGAAAAGAGGCAATGTTCCCTCTTGGATTCTTTCATTATCATCTTCCAAAACAAATAGTGTACTAATGTGAAGTGCTTCTCCAGAGCTATAGGCACTGGACATAAAGGGCTAGTGTAGACCCAGGGAGGGCGAGGGTGCTTCTTGGCTCTCTTAGTTAATATACAATCCTCTTTTATTCTGAAAATACAGGTACATCTTTGATTTGCAACTTCTTGGTTGATTGCCATTGTACCATTGTTTTATCATTAATGGTTAGGATCTAACCTTGTATCTAATTAGAGTAGTCTTTCATGAATAAAGGAAAGAAAACAATCACTTGTTGATTCCGTTTCATGTGGGATTCAGTGTTCAGTAACATCTGCTACAGTTAAGTTAAAGAGCAAGGCTTCTTATACATTTCTTTTTTTTGCTCTCATTGAATTCAATGAAAAAGTTCAATGAAAATTATAGACCTCTTCTTGTAATAATTTTAATACATAAAAAATTATATTGAAATAACTTAAAATTTTTAAAGAAAATATGAAAGTTTCATATTAGAAATCCTTGGTTTAGAGGCTTTAAATCATTTAAATCATAAATATTTATTAATCATCAACTAATCTAGGGGCTAGGGATAGTTTGTTGTTGTTGTTGTTGTTTAGTCATTTCAGTTGTGTCTGACTGTTTTTGACCCTATTTAGAGTAATTTCTTCTCCAGCTTATTTTACAAATGAGAAAAAATGAGGCAAACAAGGTTCAGTGACTTGCCCAGAGTCACACAACTGGTAAATGTTTTATGCCAGATTTGAACTAAGGAAGATGACTCCAGAACCTCCATCTTTTGTGACATCTAGCAAGCCATGAACACAAATACAAAGAATAAAATACTCCCTCCTCTCAAGAAATTTATTTTTTAAATAGCATCTATTTTTTCAATTGCATGTAAAAATAATTTTCAACACTCATTTTTGTAAGATTTTGAGTTTCAAATTTTTCTTGTTTCCTTCATCTTCATTCCCCTCCCCAAGATGACCAGCAATCTGATGTTATATATGTGCAAGAATGTAATTTGTATTTCTGTATTAGTCATGTTGTGAAATAAAAAAAAAACAAAAAAGGGAAAACAATGTGCCTTGATCTATATTTAGACTCCATAATAAT
This sequence comes from Macrotis lagotis, assembly GCF_037893015.1. Lineage (NCBI taxonomy): Eukaryota > Metazoa > Chordata > Mammalia > Peramelemorphia > Peramelidae > Macrotis > Macrotis lagotis. The sequence continues at coordinate 61,591,574 of NC_133660.1, read as the reverse complement.
TTCTCTGGATTGGATATCATTTTTCATCATAGATCTGTTAAAATTGTCTTTGATTACTGTATTGCTGAGGAGAGACAAATCTCTCACAGTTGATCATCTCACAATGTTGTTTACAAAGTGTACAAAGTTTTCTTTCTACTCATTTAACTCAGCATTAGTTCATATCTTGATATGTTTTTCTAAAATTCACCTACTCATCATTTCTTATAGCACAATAGTTTTTCATTACATTCATATACAACAACGTATTCGGCTATTCCCCAATTGATGGGCATCTTCTTAATTTCTAGTTCGTTGCCACCCCAAAACTATTTTTGCACATAGATTTCCTTTTCCCTTTTTTTACGATCTCTGTGGACTACAGACCTAGTTGTAGTATTGCTGGATCAAAGGGTATGCACAGTTTGATTGATCTTTGGACATAGTTCCAAATTGTTTTCCAGAATCTTAGATCAGTTCACAACTCCATAACAATGCACATAGTGTCCCAGTTTTCCCGCATCTTCTCCAGCAATGATGATTTTCCTTTTCAGTCATATTGATTTAATAGATCTGAAAGCCAATCTGATAGATGTGAAGTGGTACTTCAAAGATGTTTGAATTTGCATCTCTCTAATCAATAGTGATTTAGAGCATTTTCTTCATATGACTGTAGGTAACTTTAATTTCAGAAGCTTACATTATAATAGGGAGACAAGGATATGTATAAACTAGGTATGTATGATATAATGTATGCATAAAATACAAAATAAATGCAAGTTAACTAAAAACACAGTTGGGAAGGCAGGGGACTAGTAATTAGGGAAGGGCTGGGAAGGTTTTGAATAAAGGAGGTACTTAAATTGAACCTTAAAGGAAGAGGATAGACTGCAAGAGGTAAAGGTAAAACTGAGAGGATATGCATTTCAGGAATGAGAGATAGTCAGTGTCGACATGGGAGAGGAAATGTTATATGGGAGAAACAGATAAGGTCTGTTCGTATCACAGAGTAATAGAGAGAGAGAGAAAGAGAGAGAGAGAGAGAGAGAGAGAGAGAGAGAGAGAGAGAGAGAGGGAGGATTGCCCAATGGAAAGGGGAAACAGAGTTCAGGGACATTTTGTGAAGGTCTTTAAAAGCTAAACAGAGGAATATGCCATTTATCCAAGAGGCAATGAAGAGTCACTTGTTTAGATTATTTGAGATAGTTTATTGTTTGTTTGTTTTAGGATCTTTTCTAAGAGTAGGAGAAAGACGTAGTCAAATCTATACTTAAGCAAAATCACTTTGACATCCATATGAAGGATATACAGAGTAGGGAGAAACTTGTGTTAGAGATACCCATTTTGAAGTCATTGTAATAATCAAGGTGACAATCATGACGGCTTGAACTAAGGGGGTAGCGATGTAAATAGAAATGTTGGATACAATAGATGTCTTTAAGGTTAAAAAAACAGTAAAATTGATAGTTACGTAAGCATGTGCTATGTGGGAAAGTAAGAAAAAGAGAATGAGGTTGTATATCTAGTAGGTTGGAAAATTGTACAGCCTTCAAAAGAAATAGGGAAATCTGGAGGGGGTAACTTGCAGGAAAAGATAATGAATTCTGTTTTAGACATGTTGAGTTCAAAACATTTAGGGACATCCAATTTGAAATGTCCAATAGGTCATTGGTAATGCAAGACTGAAGTTCATGGGAGGAAATGGGATTGAATTATATAAATCCATAAACCAGTTACATAGAGATGGTGATCATCACACATAGCATCCCCATAACCAACTAATTGCCAACTCTTTATTATATCTTTACAAGACCACTGACAACCTAATCCTCAACTCATATAGTAATGGTTATTTTTTAAGTTCACATTGCTCCTCATCTGGAATGTTACAATAACCTTAAAAATAACCTCCCTGCTTTCTTTTTCCTCCTCTCTAACTATCCTCTGCCAAATTGGTATTCCTAGTCTATATCAGTGTCTTTGGCTCAAGAAGTTTCAATGATTCTCTGTTGCCACTAGCATAAATTATAAACTACTCTATTTAGCATTTGAACTCTTTCCTAGTTTTGTACCAATCTACCTTTCTGTTTTTTTTCAAACTATTGATATACTCTACACTCTAATTGTACTATTTTCCTTGATCCTTGCTATATATATTGCATCAGGGGTATCAAATTCAAAAAGAAGTGGATAACCCTAAATTCTATGTAAGTTTTCCTATGGGATACATATGGACTTTTTAAAGATGTAATATTATATATGTTTTGTTCTGTTTTTATTCATGTTAATTAATATTTCCCAATTATATTTATTTATATATTTATTCATTATATCTATCATATTATATGTATTCATTATTATTATATTTATTTATTATTTATAGATTTTAATCTAGTTCACTTTGAGAGTGTTTTGGGCTCCATGACATCTTTATATCATATATATCACATATATCACATATCACATATCCCACCTCTTCATTTTCACAGGTTCTCCTCAGTGCTTGATATGTTCTTTGTTCCTCTCCTCCACCTAACTCCTTTCAAGATACAGTTCAAATGCTATAGCTACACAAGACCTATCCTACACCTCTTCCCATTGTTAATGGTTGTTATTTTGTTTCTCTTCTAAAATGATTCCTTGCAGAAAGGCACCTATCTGGCCCTCAAAATAGTTTGTGGATTTGGATTCTAAAACATTAATTCATGAACCCACACCCATGCATTCACTTTTAATAGCCTATATACACAACTCAAAGCAAAAACATTGTCTAAGATGTTATAATAGGAATAGTAGCTATAGAGCATTGCCCTCAAAAGCCTAGGTTTATTCACTCACTAATACACAGTATCAGTTCAATATAGGAGCACATAAAGAGAGAATATTGGTAGTGACGTAGACAAGGAACACATATGATCAAAACAACTCATTCCTCTGGCACTGTAGGCCCTAATTGTCCTATCTGCTGTTGGACAGTTCCCTACTACTATCCCCTGGGTACAGTATCTCTGTTGGGTTGCTCAGCTGAGTTCCCTGGACTCCTAATTTCCAGGGATAACTCTCTCTTAAATCCACAGCTGAATCTCTTTTCTGTTGCCAGGGGTAACACTCCTCAAAGTTTCTCTGTTCCTTTCTGAGTTCTGTCTCCCATTGGGCAAAAAGATTTGATGAAAATAGGAGAGTGGTCCATAAGGGAGGAAAAGAAATCTCCCCTCTCCCAGGCAAGATGAAAGGCAATGATTCCCTTTTAAGAGCTTCTTCCATAGGTCAACTTTCTTCTCATGGTACACAAATTTCTTAAGTCCCCAGGCTTTTTCTCACTGAACAGGAGCAAGCTAGCTTTTTAACGATAGGCCTGGCTGATCTTAAACTAATCAGTGGCCAAATATTTTTCCATCAAGTTTGACCAAAGACTTTTTTCATATTTACCAAAAGTGGCTAATAACAAAGTGACTAAACCCTCCTCTACACTTCTGCTGTTTATGTTATTTGACACACATTCCCTGTGATTTACATGACCTGGATTAGAGGAGATGGAAATCATTTGATTTGGAGTGTCCTAACTCACATCACATTTTGAATAGTTTGTATTTACTTATGGTTTATTTTTACTTAAGTTTTATTATTTTCTCCCCATTAGGATATGAGCTTTTTGAAAATGTTTCATTTTCCTGTTTGCATCTCTAGTGCCTACCATAGTGTTTGGTTCATTGAAGGCAATCAGTAAAATCTTCTTGAACTGAACTGAATCTAGATCCATGAATTCAAGTATTCTCTCTACTGCAAAACAGAGATCATCATTCTATGTACCTATGAGAACAAGAAATGATCTCACTGAATTATCATAAGCACCTGTAAATGAGACAGAAGCCATGTAACTCTGAATTCATCCATCTAGGAATCATTTGGGTTGGGTTGGTGAAATTCAAAGTAAAAAGAGTGAATTCTTTGAGTAAGCTTTTCACTTAGTTTCTATTGCAGTTTAGCTTTGTAAACAGTTTTATCTCACTCAAATCCCTATGGTTCTCCCTTCAGCTATATTTTCCCTCCTTCATTGAAATACTTTGGATGCACTCTTAAATGTTTTATTTTATATTAGGATGTATTTTAAAATGTACTATGAACCATGTAATGTTAGGAAATGATAATAATAGGAAAAACTGAGTTCCAAATTCAGATTCATACTTCTACAACATATAAAAGTTTCTATGTGTTTTTGTGACATTTGTATAAGTTATATCTTACCCTTTTCTCCATCATCATCCTCATACCATCCACCAAGTTTAGAGTATCAGATTCCAATCCAGTTTCCCCCCTTAAATTTTTTTTTTTTTATATAGCAAGGCAAATGGGGTTAAGTGGCTTGCCCAAGGCCACACAGCTAGGTAATTATTAAGTGTCTGAGACCGGATTTGAACCCAGGTACTCCTGACTCCAGGGCCGGTGCTTTATCCACTACACCACCTAGCTGCCCCTTGAATTTTCTTGGTATGATCATGTTCAAGGGATCCCAAATAAACTGATTAATTTTTCAGATGTATACTGGAATCAAGAAAGTCAATTGTTCAATTTTCAGTGTGAGAATTTACACCTCAGTTTATCAAATGTTACCAATCAGGGCTTGATTTATTGTTTTATTGATGGCTTAGACTTTAAAAAATGATGTAGAAAATGCTAATAATGTAAATTAGACGAGTGTGTTATGTATGCTTTTTTGGTCAGAGAACCCTTTGTCAAACATACACACCATTGCTTGTTCATCTGTCTTATTCTATTTTTTAAAATTATGCACTTTTGGAAAGTGAAATCCTCATCTTAATCACTTGGTCCTATCATCCTTAACAAAACATCACCCTTATTCTCTTCACTCACCTTGCCATTTTCCCCTAGAAAATAAAGGGTATCTCAATTTGAATAAATAGCCAAGTGTGAATTCTCAATTTTCTATTCCTTATTAGAAATAAAGAGAATTGACTAGTAGACACTAAACTAAAAGTAAAACCAGCCATTCTTGTTAGTTTAGTGCTCTGCCCCTGAACTTGAGGAAGTAATTGATTTGCATGAGTTCTATTGCTGTCTTTTGTTTTCACACTAGTTTTCTCTGTATGGTTTTCCTCCCTCCCATTCACTAAAGATTTCTTTGTAATAAAGAAAAGTAGTTAAGCAAAATTAACCATCACAATGACTGCTTCTGACAGGCAGTGCAATATTCTGCTTCTATAGGCAACTACCTCTTTACCAAAACAGAGCTTTGGTATTTCTTTATCTGGTTTTGTTTCCATTTCCATTACTTTATTCACAGTATATGTGTATATATATACATACATATATATATATATATATATATATGTATATATATATATATAATTCTTCTGAGGATGATTACTTTTTCTCTTCATGTGTTTATATATGTCTTCCCAAGAATAATCCATCCACCTGTTCATGGAAGCAGTTGAAGAGGAACTAGCAGCCAAGTTTGACTGTAGATTAGGAGAGACAGAGCAGAACTTGTCATAATTCCTGAAGATACAGAAGGACAGAATGGGAAGGTCTTCCCAATGATATTGGGAGACAGAGCATGATGACATCTGGTTTGTACTTGTCTGCACCCTAGCTATCTCATTAGGTATGAATCAGCCAAATGAAATGGCCAAAGAGTAATTGAGGCTGCTGACTGGGACAGAACTATGAGAAGAAAAGTTGACCTCAACGGCCCAGATCCTTCTCTCATCTATTACTCTGAGAAAAACCTGGAGTAGAGCAGCACTTAGGGCCTGCAATATACTTCCTACTCTTCTTTATTGACCTAGATAGGCAGTTAGCACAATTGATAGAGTTGGGAAGAACCAAGTTGAAATCCAGCCTCAGATGTTTACCAACTGCATGACCTTGGACAAGTCATTAAACCTGCTTGTCTCAGTTTCCTTATCTACAAAATGGGAATAATAATAATAATAGATCCTATCTGCCAGGGTTGTTGTAAGGATCAAATTAGATAATAATCATTAAGTTTTTAGCACAGTGACTGGCATGGTGATACACACACACACACACATTATACATATATATATATATATATATATATATATATATATATATATATATATATATAGCTTAACTAGTTATTATTTTTTTTATTACTATTATTACCTGCCTCCATGAAGAGCAGCAGTGGTGAAGCTAAAAGAATTGCATTACAACATTCCTGGAACTACTGGGTTCAAAGTGAAACTACACAGTGGTTGGGGTCAACCTAGGTCCAGGAGAAGCTAAAGTCATTCACATATTCAGTAGAATGTGTGTGTGTGTGTGTGTGTGTGTGTGTGTGTGTGTGTGTGTAGGTGTGTGTATGTTTATACATAGACATAAGCATATATATTTTTATATAATCATGTACCTATATAGATTTATTTCTTTCTCCTGATTCCATGCAAAGAGTAATAAACACTACATGCAGATATGCATGTCTATTCTAATGAGGAATCAATGCCATTATATAGGCCACCTGACCAAGACTTTCTGAATATAGCAGCAGATTGAAGGAATGTAAGGATTTCTGTGAGGGAGTTGGTCTCTCACTTTCTTTAGGTGATCCACATTAACTGCACCCTTTAAACTAGGAAGATGTTCTCCGTGTCTATACAAAGAGAGGAGTTGGGATTCCTAGATTAACCATTCTCTGAAAATGATTAAGAACTTTTCATTCCCCAGCAATCACTAGGGTTTACTGTGTAGCAATGTCACTCCATCTTGCTAATCATCTTCCTCTGATTTATGAATAGTCATCATTTCTTATTGGAAAATAGTAACAATTCCTTATCTTCCTCCTGTTTTGCTATCACAAAAAAATTCTATGCATGTTTTGGTATAAGAATGGATACACATAGATGTATATAAACACATATGCATATGCAAACCCACATATCCCTACATATACATTGTACATATAAAGACATTGAGATATGTGTCTACTAGTGAACAATTTAATAACTCACCACAAAATTCTAATTTTTCCCACAAAGTTTAAATCAATTCATACTTCCATAAGTGTGCTTTAATATTGACATTCTGAAATTTCTCCCCACCTTTGACACTTTGAATGCGAATGACACTTTACTAGTTTACACATCAAAACTGTTTGAATTTTCATGGGATAATAGCTATACTTACTCAGGAAGACCTGGATTCAAATCCTGTTTCTTACATGCACCACTTTAGTTCCCCTGGAAAAGTCACCTAATTTCTCAGTGCCCCCAGGCAAATCTCTAAGATTATAAATTGCTGAATAGTTGCAAATATGCAGTGGTAAAGGAACTTCTCTAGCTAGGAGTTCTTGTCACCAGTGAAATCATAAGTCCATGTCAAAAATTAATAATATTCTTGATCTGAAACATGTATTCAATTTGTCCTTAATAGTTGATCTTCTTTTTAAACTATTTTCTATTTGATCATAATTTTGGATCATTTATCTGTAATGGGATGAGCTTTGGTCTTAAAATTTTTTTTGTAAATTTTCTATATATCTTGAAAATCAGGTTTTTATTGCACATATTTCTTACATATTTTTCCATTCCATAATTTATCTTCTTATTCTGTTGACAATAATTTGTTTGTACAAAAGGTTTTCAGTTTTATAGAATCAGAATTGGCAACTTTTATTCTTTGCTTGGCTAAGAATTTTCATCTAGTCACAGTTATGGAAAAATATTTTCTTTCATTTTCTTTTCTTAAAAAATTATTTAATCATGGAAGGGATGCCCATCAATTAGGGAATGACTGAACAAGTTGTGGTATATGAAATAATGAAATATTATTATACTATAAAAATGATGAGCAGGCTAATTTCAAAAAACCTAGAAAGACATATATGAACCGATGCTGAATGAGCAGAACCAGGAAAACACTGAATACCTTAACAATAGCATTGATCAATAATCAGCTATGATAGACTTAGATTTTTCTTGGCAATACAAAAATCAAAGATAATTCTAAAAGACCTGTGATGAAAAATGCCATCCACATCCAGAGAAAGAGCTATGGAATCTGAATCCAGGAAAAAAAACTTAATATTTATACTTTTTAAATTTGTTTCTTGCTTTTTCCTTCTCATGGCTTTTTCCCCTTTTCTTCTGATTCATCTTTCACAGTGAGACTAATATGGAAGTATATAACACAATTGTATGTGTATAACCTGTATCAAATTACTAGATATCCTAAGGTGGGGGTGGGTGGGGATGGGAGGGAAGGGTGAGAGGGAGAATACTTTACAAAAATGAATGCTGAAAATTATCTTTATATATGGCTGGAAAAAGATAGAAAGCAAAAAAATTAAGGTGGTTGGTGGGCTTTTTTTGTTTAGTTCACAAATCTATTTGGTACTTATTATGATCCAAGGTATAAATGCACATTTAAACTTATTGATACCAAACTACATTCTATTTTTCCTTTTAATTCTTGACAAGTAGAGAATCCTTTCTGCAGTTGTTTGCATTTTTGAATTTATTGAACATTAAAATGCTGTTTTACTTTTGAAGCCTCACCTTGCATAGTGAGGTAGTCTGATGTTTAAGGCTAAAGAAATTGGTCTCAGATTCTCTTTTGATTTTTCTTCCCTTGTAGTAGGAAAAAAAGTGATCCATTCATTTACAGCAAGTAATCTCTCAGAATGTAATAAAAATCATTTTATCTAAACCCTTTATAAAAGTTTAGTTAGCAAGTAAACAAAGTTTATATAGAGCAGCAATGACAGTCGACCAGGTAGAAATGAGACAAAGGATAGTAGATGGAGAATAATTTCACCTTCTCCCACAATGCAGCAAGGACGTATATCCACGTAAAAGCAAATCCTTTATGAGCAGATTACTCCTTAAGTGAATTCGTTCAGTAGAAAAGACTCTATCAATTATTATATTGATTTCAGGGTAGTAGTGTCCTTCACTTATCATCAGTTCACCACTGGTGCAGTTATCTCCTGGACCCTTCCCATCTCCACAGAAAGTAAAAATTCCCAGAATTCCTCTGACCTGTATGGCTTTTGTCTTCCATAATCTTTCAAACCCCCTTTCAATCTGGGAAAAGCTATACTTCCCAAAAGTCTCTTTGTTCCTAATGAACTATACTTTTCCAGTCTATTCCACAGTATTTAAGATTTGCTTAAAATGCAAATAAGGAATTAAAGTAATGAAGATATAAAGTCCAGTGAGTATCATCAGCTTTCTATTCACTTTCACGAATAATTACTGAATCCCTACAATGGATAGTGATTATTCATAATATATATATATATATATATATATATATATATATATATATATATATATATAAAAGCTGTGATCTATGCTGGTTGATCCAAACAAGGAGAGATCATGAATTTATTCTAAACATCGAAGCACTTACAAAGGACAAGTGACTATGTCAAGCACTGTAGGTTACCAAAAAAAGGCTGAAGCCTACTTTTCCCCATCATAGCACTTTGTTAAATTATGTCTACAAATATTTTAAAAGATTTGCCAGAGATAATAGAGGTGATTTTATTTTTCCTATCAATTTATTAAAAAGTCTCATTATGCCTATTTGAAAAAAAAAAAGATCTGTTTCTTCCTTAAGGACATGATTTCTCTCTCATTACATTCAACTTAGATCAATGCATACCATGGAAACAATGTAAAGACTAGCAGACTACCTTCTGTGGGGGTGGGGGGGAGGGAAGCAAGATTGGGGGGAAAATTGTAAAATTCAAAATAAATAAAATCTTTCAAAAAATAGGAAAAAAAAGAGAAAAGACCTAAAATGTTTTTGTGTAAAAATAGTTCCTCACAACCTAACACAGAAGTGTGAGAGATATTCAATAATAAGGCCCTTCCAATCTCAGCATATGGGATATGACCTCAATCTCATTCAAAAGCCTTGGTCTGTTGATTTCATTTCAGAGAATTTAACTCCCTCCTGCTTGGAAGTTAGAACAGGAATGGACCTTAGAGATCATCTAGGCCAAACTCCTGTTTCACAGCTGAGGAAACTGAGGCGCAAAGTAATTAGGTTACTTGCCCATCATTTTCCCCATCTGAACTCAAAAAAATCTTGCTCCAAATTCAACACACTTTCCACATAAGCTTGGTTTCTAGTCTCTCTATGACCTCCGAAATTAAACCTTTCCCTCTTTCTGTAAGGCAGAGAGTGTGTGTGTGTGAGAGAGAGAGAGAGAGCAGTATCTGATGCCTTTTCATCTGTCCTCTATCTGGTAAATTCAACAGTACTCAAACAGTTAAATGTTTTCTAAATATCCTGGTAATGCCTTTCCGTTGGAGCTGACTCTCTTCAGAAACACTCACCAGCTTTCCAGAATTGGATTTCTGAAAATGTCTCTACACGGAGACATTCACTCTCCTAAACAACAAAAAGGGCTGCAGTCAGGGCCAGGGAGAGCCAAAACGAGCTTACAAATGTGGGACAAGGTTCAGGATTTTTCCTTTGAGCCCAGAGAGCGAGAGCTTCCAGATGACAGCTTCAGGCTCAGACAGCAAGCGGGCCTTAATATTTCACAGGAACAATGACGGTGGGTTGTGTGTATACTATTGCCAGGCAGTGCTTCTGAACAAATGATTAGAAGGGAGGGGGAAAAGAAAAAGAAAAAGAGAGGGGAAAAAAAACAACTTTTGACTTAACCATTAACCATTTGGAAGCTGCAGTCATGCAATTAGAAATCCATCTCTTGCCTTTCTATTGGCTTGATGGTCTGAGCTTAATGATGGTGCCAATTAGGCTTTTAAGCACAATCCGAGGAAGAACTTCCACCGAAGCCATCTACCTGCTCTTTGTGCTAACCCAGAGAGGCAGAGAAGGAAGGGATTGTGTTTGGGAAGAGCACATTAGACCAAAATAACACACTTGCACTGCCCATCCCGAGTAGTGTGTCTCCATAATTAGGAGGAGGAGTGCCCTTCTACAGGGTAGAGAAGCCTGTAAGAAGAAGCTTTACGTTAAGCTAGCATACATCAAAAATAATTGACAATGGTTAGGCTTCATTGTAGAGAAGGCTGCTTTGGCATTGCAACCACCAGCCCACCACCCACCTAAGAATTATTATTTGAAAAGGATGTCAGAGGATTATAGAAGATCCTTGTGTCTGCTCCAATTAGGATCAACACTTCTGCTTTCTGCTCACTGAGAATTCCATTTGTAATGATGAAAACATATTGACCCCTGCTGGAACTGGTGGTAACTACAATTATTTCCTCTCCAAACCTGGCCACATGGAAATTTCAGTTAGCTAAAGAAATGACTTGGTGAGGGGTTTCACCTTGCTGTTTCACCTTGATCCCCATTATATGGGAAAATGTTGAATTAACTTAAACACTATCTAAATCTGTTTTTCAACAGGCCCTTAGAGTCACTGGATCTGTGCTTGTCATAAAATCTGAAAAGCATTTTAAAGTTTCTCCCATTTTAAAGTTTCTCCCAAGATTGGATCCATGCTATCCTTAAAACAAGGCAAAATTTTGGCTTTGAGATACAGTTTGGAGTGAGAGATGATCAAAAGCATTTCCTACTTCATAATCATCTCAGCTAGGTGATGAAGTAGATGAGCACTGGTTGTGCAAGTAGGAAGAATAAAATTCAAATCCTGCTTCAGATACTAAAGTGATGAGTGATTCCATCACATAAACTCTTAAACTTAGTTTTCTCTTCTGTCAAATGAGGGAGTTGGACTTCGATCACCTCCATTATCTCATTGGACCTTAAACAATGATTAAGTACTCATATGCCCATAATAACAAGCTATCATTGCCAATGGTTTTCAGTGAAGATCTCGCGGAATTGTCACAAAGAAAAACATAGGATCATTGATCCTGAGCTGGAATGAACCCCTGAGATCATCTAGTCCAATGCCATTTTATAAATGAAAATAATAAGAACTGGATGAGTTCATTGGTTTGTCCAAGGTCAAATGGGCAATAAGTGGAAGAGGCTGGATTTGAGTCACATTCCTCTGACACTCAAATAAGTGCTGTTTCCCTACTATTTTCTCCCACACAGAGACTCAGAATTGGAGAATAATTCCAACATGGTAGAATGTGTTCTGTATTATGTTGGAGATCTAAATATGATAACATAATCCTCATAATCACCAAATCATTGCCCATATGTCTGAAGATCCTGAACTTCATTCTATAAGAAATATATGTGGGAAAGAAGCTGCTTATCCTTTCCCTCTTTGTGACTTCATCAAGACGCACTTTCAGTGCTTCCTAATAAGGATGAAGCTTATCCAAGCTCACCTGGCTAAGTCAGGAACTCCTCTGACTTCATTGTGATGTGAAAAGATTCTAGGGAGAAAGAGCGAAAATATAGCACATTATATTATTAATACAATAAAGACTTATTAAGTACCTACCATGTGACAGACACTCTACTAAGTGAAGGAAATACAAATAAGATAAAGAAAGTCCATGCCCCCAAGTAGCTTACAACCCAGTGAAGGAAAGTAGGCTGAAAGGAAGAAGGAATACCAAATGGTACCCAGCCCCACAATTGTCGGAACATTTTGCTCTTGAAACCAGGCAGAGTTAGAAATACAAAATAGAATGAATTGTAAGTCCAATTTCTGTGCTACTACAAGGAAGATTTTGAGGACAGTTTGGTATTGCACATTCCAATTCTCAGTCAGAGAGGAAAGAAGATTGAAGGAGGTAGTACCTAGCTTGAATTAGCAACATAGTAATAAAATTAGAAATGATGAATTTTGTCCAGAGAGAGACAACTTACTCCAATGAGTGAAGCCAGGCAAGGCAGCAGATTCAAAGCAGTGAGTGAACATATATAAATTGAACTCAGTGCCTTAAATGAGTAGTTTATCTTCTATTGAGAGGCACCCTGATGCTATAGGCAGCTAGCTGATACAATGGATAGAGCGTATGACCCGAGATCAGGAAGACTTTACTTCAAATCTTTCCTCAAATACTTATAAACTCTTTCATTTAACCTCTGTCTTAGTTTCCTCATTTGTAAAATGGGAATAAAAGCAGTACCCACCTTACAGGGCTGATATGAGGATTACATGAGCTAATATTTGTAGATTGTCTGGCATATTTAAATACTTATTACCCTGCCCTAGATATGTTACTATATTCACCCCCCCTGAATAAAATTATACCCTGAAATAGATATAAACCAGTAGAATGTTTAATCTAAATAATATTTAGGGCAATCACTATGAATATATTAGTATCGCTTGAAAGCATTCAGAATTGCTTGAGGTAGATTGGACTAAGCTTTCTGGACATGCAGCATTAGTTGGCTAGCTCATTTAGAAAATGGCCAACATCGGGAGGGTGATCCAGTTAACCTCATTCTGTTCCATAGTCTCAGGCAAGAGCTTTAAGGTTAACCAAATACCTTGAAAATGGCTGCCCTTAATCACAAGAGCAACTAGATAAGAATGTGAATTCTTGAATCTGGGGGAACCCAGATTCAAGTCCTATCAGGGATGCTAAATCTCTGTGTGACCTTGGTTAAGTCACTTAACATCTCAAGTCATCAGTTTCCTCATCTCTAAAATGGGGGGGGGTAAGATCAGATGGTCTCTAAGATTCCATCTATCTTTAAATCTATGTTCCTCTGAAATTTATTCCTGCTGCTAGGAAAAAAGAAAATTCAAAGTCCACATGCTACTAATGTCATCTCACTTACTATCATACAAATTATCTAACTGTCTTTTGTTTGGACCATCATGGATATGGCAAATTAATTTCCATCACTCAACAAATTGCATATGTATAAAATCTCAAGTATAGGTGTATTCCTCCTTTCTCAATCAGGAAAATGGCAAGATAAAGAAAGCAAGGACCAGAGAAAATAAATTTGGAGGAAGGGAAATCATCTAAACCAAATATTGCATCATAGAAAGGATTTAACACAATTTGATGCCTGTTTTAAGAGACAGAAAAATCATAAGATGCAAAATAATATAAAATGTCATTAAAGGTATCCTCATAAATGGACAGTCATTACAGTGTCACATCAAAGAGGGGGAGAAGAGGGACCAGAAAATTCTGTTCCAAATGTCTTGCTAATTTTCATAAAAAATTACAACAACCAAATGATTATTCGACTTCCAGGTCAAGCAATAGTCAATAAGATATGAGGTTTGGAAAGCGTAATTAGGGTCAAGTACATATGAAGGTATCATCAGTTTTGCCAAGATGACATCTTCCACATGAATGAACCATCTTAGCAAAACCAATGGTGTCTGCACATGTACCTGACCTCCATTAAAGAAGCAATTAAGAACTTAGGTGCCAGCAGATACCCTTTCACATGGGACAGAGAGGCTAGATGGGCATTCGATGTGTTTGGGAGGAAAAAAAGAGAGAGATTCCATCACAATGGAAGATAGCATTGAGGGATCAACAAACAGAAATTGCCCAAGTTAATTTTTTTCATGGAAACAAATATTTTGGGAAATTGAAACAAATCTTATGTTGATTTTTATGCTTACTTTTAACTCCAGTACAATTAAAACACATTCATAACTAAATAAATAGATTAGAGAACAATTGCCAAGTTTACCAATTTGGAAGAAATGACAATAATTAGAAACAGTCATTTTGGTATGATATGAAAAAATGTATAAATTTGATAATGAAACTGAAATTTCCATTAGTCTTTTAACCTTTCATCCAATTTTTTGACAATGCATGTTGAAGTAAATAACTTTTAAAATAGCATTTATATAATAGAACCCTGATAATGTAATGGTCCTACTGTGAACAAAGGTGGGACACTGGTTTAATTTTGAAACTTGAAATCTTAAGGATAAACTTTGGAAAACTTTACATTGCTACAAAAATGCCAAAGCACTTACCAGACATGTTCACATAATTAGGACATATTCTTACATGATGCCATTATTATGACTACTGCAGCTGCTACTGCTGCTGTTGCTTCTTTGTCTGCTAGTGCTGCTGCTGCTGCTACTACTACTACTACTACTACTACTACTACTACTACTACTACTACTATTCTTATTGCTTTTAATAGTGACAGAGATAACACTAACAACTAGTATATGACATTTAAAGTACAGAGTATGTTATAGATGTTATTTCATTTGAATTCTCATAACAACTGCATAATTTATTCTAACACCTGAGTTGGGGTTATATTATCCCCATTCTACATATGAAGAGACTCAGGGATAGAGATGTTGTACTACAGCTGGTAGTATATGTCTGAGGCAGGATTTGAAACCAGCTCTTCCTGACTACACAAACTCAGGGCTTCTCAGTTTTAAGGTTTGTTTCAAAAATTAATTCAAATTCAATAGAGGTTGATTATTTTAACACAAAGGAGTAACCTATTTTCATGGATTTTTTAAACTCTTTTTTCCCCCTCCTCTTCTGTTCTCACTGGTTTTCTGCCAGAATGCTCTATCCCTATGCCCACTCACCAATTACTCAGTAAGCAGTAAGTGACAGCCATAACTACATGATATAAATCCTCAAGAAAGTTTTTCTTAGATAAAATCTCCAAACAGCAGAGGTTATACAGATGACTGGGCTATTAAAGTTGTATTTATAGGGTAATCACTTATTTTAACTGCTGGCCACATAAAATTTATAACGGGGGGGGGGACTGTGGAATTTTATAATTATAATTTGTACTTTTTTAAAACTGCTTCAACAAATCAAATTCATAAAAACTGCAAAATTCATCAAAAAGAATAGTATGGCCATTACAGAAATGAATAAAACAAAGAAATCCAGTTTCTCTGGACACCTTTCAGATTTTAACCTTAGGTTACCCTAGAAGAATGACAGTTTCACTTGGTTAGTAGAATTTAAGTTTTCTTTGTTTCCTCCTCTCTCCTATAAGAATCTTTGGATCCTCTCAATGGTGAATTTTTAGATGCTGTTGATTTTTTCCCCCTCCTCTGGTTTTGAATGTAACAAAGACTACTTTGAAATAGCTAATGTTAATATTCAAAATCCTTCCATTTATGAACATTTTTTTCTTTCCTGTCCACTAAGCTATCCTATATGATCTCCCTATCCAAGAAGGTGAGTAGAGATGAAATTGGCAATCATCCCCAGCAGCCAGAGTAAAAATAAGAGTTAAAAATCTTCTTGAAAGATTTGACCTTAAGAATCATCTCTATTTGAGCATCCTTAGATAATTATTTTTGAACCTTAAATTCATATAACATCCCAGATATCTGCCTCCTACAGAAATTTTAAAAATCAGTTAAAGAAAAATTTAACTTTCCCCTGGCAAAATTGGTTTGATTTTTATCATTAAATAAATGATCATCACACATTCAATTTTTTGTTTTCCTCACTGGTCTTCTCTAGTTTCTGAGGCTAGACTTTCACTGGTCGAGCAGTGAAGCAAGTCATTTGGGAGGAGAGGCACTGACTGCTTCAGCTTCATGCAACTAAGAATGAAAGCTATGAAGGATTGACCTCAGAGCTGTTGCTTATAATCTATATAAGGTATGTACCCTGAAAGACTGAGATTTATCATCTTAATTGCTTCATATGACTTTAATAAACAATCTGATTGCACACATATGTATGTGCACCTATCCTTTATTGTTGTTCCGTTCAGTCAAGTCTAATTCTTCATAATCCCATTTGTGGTTTTCTTGGTAAAGATACTAGAGTGGTTTGTCATTTCTGTCTCTAGTTCAGTTTACAAATGAGGAAACTGAGATAAGAAAGGCTAAGTGACTTGCTTAGGGTTATACAGCTGGTAAGTTTCTGAGCTTAGATTTGAACTCTGGAAGATGTCTTCCTAACTCCAGGTCTGGTGCTCCACCTATGCACTATGCATGCACTTGGGTACCCTTTATCCTATGCAGTATTAGTTTGTATCAAATTTATTTGAGTTTATATCACCCTATGCCTACCAACTTTCCCTTTCCCATAAGACTTCTTAAACCTTTGAGGACAAGGTTTAGCATGGTATCCCCAACGCTGAGAATAATAACCTGTGTTTGATATTTGATATGTTTGAATTGAGCAGACACAACAGGAAATGAGGAAATAAAATGGAATCAAATTGCCAAAATGTTCTTATCCTATAGCAATATTGTTAATATGTTTAATGAAATTATTTAGCTAAACATTTTGGATTGTCTACAATGTCCAAAGGACTCTACCAGATTTAGAAATGATCACATCTCTGCCACTGTCAGAGTCTACATTCAAAGACAACATGACATATCAGACACATCAGCAGAAACATTGACTCTGGAGTCAAAGGATATGGGCTTAAATCCTGCCTCTGATACTTACCATCTGTATGACCTTGAATAAATCACCTTAACCTCTCTGGACCTCATCTTCCTCTCCTATAACATGAGTGGGTAGATATAATGCTACATAGTATAAAGAAAGAATGTATATTCAGGGCCTAATGAATATTGTGAAAAATGAGGATCTTTTCTAAAAGTAAAATTGTGTGCCACAGGCATTCATTTTATTTGACTAAATAAGGTTGTGTTATGAAAGGAAAGGTGTAGCTACACAGTACAAGGGATAGACTCATCTTCCTGGTTCAAATCTGGCCTTATCCAATTACTAGTTATGTGACCTTGGGCAAATCACATAATTAACCCTCTTTCCCTATCTATAAAATGAGCTGGAGAAGGAAAGGCAAACCACTCCAGGATCTTTGACAAGGAGATCTCCAACGGGGTTGGACAGAACTGAAAATGGCTAAATAACATATGAAATGATAGCCATGACCTAGATGAAGAAGGAAGGAAACTCAGTACTCTAATAAGTCAAAGATCTATCATTTCACTTATGTATTTGCTACCTCCAACAATTCAGACAATGCCTTCATGCCTTAGGAAACAGTCATCATGCATGCTGTGGCAGAAAGGAAAAAAATATTTCTTTACCTACTAAACAAATTCCTGGTTATACAAAAAATCATTACTCTGTATTAGATTAAAATTTTTTTGCAATATGCTCAAGGAAATGCTAAAGTTTACTATTTTTGAAAAGAGTGAATTGCTAATAAAATTGGTATTGTTACTAACATTGTATGGTGTTTATATTTAAGAAAGGCATTATGATGTAGTGAAAAGAAATCATGATCTTAAAATCAAGAGTCGAATTTGATTTCCAGTTTTACCATTTCATAGTTGTATGACCTCAAACTC
The DNA here is from genome assembly GCF_037893015.1 of Macrotis lagotis. NCBI lineage: Eukaryota > Metazoa > Chordata > Mammalia > Peramelemorphia > Peramelidae > Macrotis > Macrotis lagotis. The sequence continues at coordinate 61,573,426 of NC_133660.1, read as the reverse complement.
ATTCAGCTCGAGCTCACTTCTCTCAGAGTCAGTTTCCTCATTTCTAAAATTGATATGATACCATCTCAAATACCTACTATATGTTATCATAAATCAAACATTTAAAAGCCTTAAAGGTTATGCAGTCAATATCAGAGAAAGGACTTTCTGACCCCAAGACTTGAATTCAATTGTTATTTGAGGGACCAAAATCTTTTCACATGTTTTGAAATGCCTTACTCATATAAATAAAGCACATACAACAATTTTCCTCAGAAAATTATGCTAGTTCCATATGAGGTCTACCTATTTATTAAAGTTGGTATGACTAAATTTGACAATACTTGGAGAGTCATTAATTAACGATTTTTTTTTTACACCAGCAATTTGGTTAGTAGGTAATGATTTTTTTTCTTTCTGTCTCAGTCACCATTATGATTGTCTCCTAAGTCATGAAGGGATTTTGGTCTGCATTGCTGGAGGTAACAAAAACTAGCAACTCTATATTTAAAAATTAGAAAAAATATTTATTTAAAATTATTCTCTAACTTCATCATTTTGCTGGTCCTGATTTGCTTTCTCCCACTTATCAAGAATTACTGCATTCTTACTGTACAATCTTATCATAGCTAAGAATCCCTGGATACTCTAGACCCTAGAAATTCTCCTGCTAGCTCTCAGTAAATAGCAGTGATTTTTCTTGGTTGCTTTTACAGATGTTACTATATTTTTTTCTTTATTGCAATCTATTGCATTTTCCATTTTTTAAAAAAGTTTCTTCTATTTAATATATTTCTTAACAGGACTGAAGTTATTAACATTTCAGAGAATTACCAAATATCAGACCTGGAAAAAAAACTTAGAAATCAGCTGCCCCCATTCACTAAGCCTAAATTTAAAATCTTGCAGTTAAATCTAAAGTATTTATTAAAAGGGTGCTCTTGCCACATGCTTTACATGTTGTTGTTATTGTTGTTTTTCCAAATAAAATGAATAGGGTGGACATGCTCTGACATTTCATTAATTTGTCACACATCCAAATGCTTATGGCATTTCCTGGCTGGGTGAAAAGCATCTTAATGTTAATTAGCATATTTTTCTTTGTTTTGTCAATTAAAATCCTTGAATATATTCCCTATTCAAATGTTAGTGTTAAAACTAAAATCACCCTAGATCATGTAAGTGTATGCCAAAAAAAAAGTCTTTATTCTTTCAATTCATTTACTCTCTTCTGTTGTTTATGGTTAAGTAGAGCAAGTATATGGTAACTATCCCAGCAGTAATTTTGGCAGTAATAACAAAGAGAAATTATGATAGGATGATAATGCTGATGTCATTGATGAAAAAATCATAGTATTACAAACAAAATACAAAGATCATCACTTTAAAGTATCTCTTGATAGGTTAAGACATTTTTTTTGCAAGGCAATGGGGGTTAAGCGGCTTGCCCAAGGCCACACAGCTAGGTAATTATTAAGTGTCTGAGGCTGGATATGAACTCAGGTACTCCTGACTCCAGAGCCGGCGATCTATCCACTGTGCCACCCAGACAAAAAAGAAGAGAGTCAAAAGATATTCTCAGGACATTTAATGAACAAGTTAAAAACGTATAGAAATGACTTTAGAACAAACATACATGGCTTTAATGAGAGATAACAAAGGCTGACAGATAAATGGCTAGGATTCTGCCTTGTAATCAAAATGCTCTCCCTAGATTACATCTATATGGATTCAATTAACAATGGCAAAAAAAAATGTCAAATGAATGAATGAATAATGAATGAATTAAAATAATGAGCAAATCATTTATTATATGTTATACTCTTTTCTAAGTACTGAGAATAGATTTTTTTAAGAAACCCTGACCTTGGGGTGACTAAGTGGCACAGTGGATAGATCACCGGCTCTGGAGTCAGGAGTACCTGAGTTCATATCCAGCCTCAGACACTTAATAATTACCTAGCTGTGTGGCCTTGGGCAAGCCGCTTAACCCCATTGCCTTGAAAAAAAAACTAAAAAAAAAAAGAATCCCTGCTCTCAAAGAACTTATATTCTTGTTAAAGAAAAGAAAATAAATAGGAAAATGGTGACTAGGAAGTTTTGTTCTGGAGAGGTAGAATTAAGGTAGACAACAGCAGAATAAACAAGATGAGGTTAACTGTCTGGATGACTCAATAAAATATGAAACTAAAATATGATTCAGTATAAAGGGCCATTTAATGCATAGTCAGATGTTGTGTGTTTAGCCACCAGTTAACTGGATTGGCCTCTAAGAGGAGCTCTAAAGAGCTGGATTAATGGGATGTGATGATGGGGAGTATGGATTCAGGAAGAAACAGATATAAAGGGCTAGATCATCCAGAAAGATGATTCATCTAAGTGAGGAAGTACATGTCAGCAGGGGCATACTGGCCTGAGCAGATGGCTGAATGGTTTATAAAGCTGAAGCATGGTCAATAAGGAAATATCAAATAAACATCTGAGTTTTGTTGATTTGTTTATAATAGAATAGAAATTTGGCATGGCAGTTCCAAGGCATTTATATCAGAAATGATAGAAAGATGATCTAGACTTTTTTGAATGCATATTGTGTAAGAAAATGGTGAAAAAAATTAAAAACATAAACCAAAACTGTGCAAACTTACAAAAGGTTTTACATAATAAATTCTCAGCATGACACTACCTGATGGCTAGAATGATATACCAGAAACTCATTTATCTTTCATAAACTTATACATAACCACATACTACAAACACAGACCTCAAATCATCCTTGAAAGTTAGTCAAATAAACTATACTGGAAATGGAACATTATCACAGATAAAAACTTTTGTCCACAATGTCATGACAATGATATTAACTAATAAAAACTAGAGAATGTTATTACTAGATAGTATCATAACAAATATTTATAATTGAATACCTCACACTGCATGGAATGAAAGATCTTCAAAGGACAGCAATCTAGGAAAAAAATTGAAACTACTTGGGAAAATAAGAGGTGCACATTATCCTTGTCATCTTTGTCTCAATTTGTCCTGAAGATTTTTTGTGTGTCCCTATAGCAAGAAGATGATCTTATGTCTCTGTATTCATTCAATGACTAGAAGTGGCCATTTTATCCACCTCTGTGATATTCCCCAAAATTTTACATATAAAAAAATGATAACAGGTTAGTAATTTATTCTAGGTTAATTTATAGCTAAACTTCATTTCTAAAAATGAGAACAAAATAATAATTTATTATAAATAACTTCTATATATTTAAATTTTACAAGGGCCTTTTTAATATATTATCTCTTTTAATCTCTAATAACCAGGGAGGTGTTATTAGTCTTTCCATTTTATAGATGAAATAACTGAGGCTGAGGGAGTTTGTCATACTGTAAAAGTTGATTACTGAGGGAAGAAGCAAACAAATAAATGTACCACTTATTTGCAAACACTGTAATGGGCAACTATCATGGAGTTTCAATCTGTCAGATTTTTTGAGTTCCAGAGCACCGAGCTGCATTGGGTCATCCCAAATGAGTGTCTGAATTGTCTGGCATCAATATGATGATTCTCCATCAGAAAGCCACCAGGTTGCCTAAGGAAGGATGAACCAGGTCAGAAACTGAGCTCTAGGGCTGATCATTACTGGGCTTTGCTCAGGCATTTCCAGAATAGGTACAATAAGAATACCTAGCTTTCAGTTAGACAGAGATAAATAGATAAATGATAGATAGGTAGATAGATAGATAGATAGATAGATAGATAGATAGATAGATAGATAGATAGATAGATAAAAGATAGATAGAGGCTGGATGGAGGCTTGGATAGATAGATAGATAGATAGATAGATAGATAGATAGATAGATAGATAGATAGAGATAGATAGATAGATAGACAGACAGATGGAATGACTAGACAGAAAGACAGACTTAGTTCATGTTTTAATTGTCCCTCACCTGCTCTGCTCATTCACTTTAACTTGGAACTACTCTTTTCTATCTCCATATCTTTTCATGATCTTTTCAGTTTACCTCTCTTTTAAGTTATCTTGCAGAGATAAAACAGGGTCAGTAGACTATATATAAGCAAATAAGGTTTTGATTTCTTTCTTGTTTTAGATATTCAGTGAATGTGCTTATTTCTTTTTTTAAATATTTGATCCCTCAGTTAGCCTGAACAGATTTTTCTGTACATTTTCTCTGTACATTCTCATTCTCACCAAATGGCATATGAATGTTATTCTAGATTCAAAAAGAAAGGCAACCAGTTTTGAAATATTTTTATCTGTGCTTTGTAGTAACTAACATTTTTGGAAAGACAAACTTTCATAATTCTCCTTCTCTCTATCCATTCAATTTTTAAAGTATGATTGCATTTATTGGTTACCCAGATTTTATCAAATAATTGTCAATTCAATTCAAGAAATATTTATTAAGCATGTTGAAGAAAAGTGCTCTGATTCTAGTGTTAGAGATCCTAGATTCAAATCCCACTTCTGACACTTACTATCTGTGTGACCTTGAGTAAGTCAGTTTTTTTTAATTATTTATAAAGTAAAGGAATTTGAATAAAGGGTTCCTGAGATAACTTCCAACCCTAGAACTAGGTTCAATCCAATAATCTTTCACATGTATGGTACTGTCTACATATGTATGATATATAAACAAAAATAAGTCTCCCTCACTCTTAAAGAATATACATTAATATTGTTAAATTTCAAATTTAAACAATATGATTTTTTTTCATAAGTGTCAAAAGTGACAAATTTTCAAGAGGTAGAGTATTCTTGCCACAAGTGAATTCTCTAAGAGAAGCATATATACACAACCTGAACTTTTGAATGTGTAGAAAGTCAAAATAGAAAGTAGAAATATCACCCAATAAAGTTAGCTACATAGCTCTTTGAGGGCAAGAACTACTTCATTTTCTCATTTGTATGAGCAGTACATAATGGACTCTTAGCAAAACTTTGATAATTGATTGGCTGACAGGACAAGCTACAATCTTATTAAGATTGAAGACTAACAAATTTTCCCATCTATCCTGCTATAATAACCTAAGGTGCCCCATGCCTTACCATCTACCCCATGACCACGATGGCCAGATGCTATTTGACTTGACAGTGGTTCTCATGTCCTTCCAAACCATCACTACATTGAACCCTCACGAGTTCTGGGCCTTTTGATCTGTCCTGCATCTGAGTCTTTCCATTGAATTTTCTCATTTTTCTTTTTCTATTTCTAGTGCTTAGCACAACATTTGGCAAATAGTAAGAATCTAATAAAGCTTTTTTCACTCATTGAAAAAGAGAAAAAAGAAAGCCTCCTGGCAAAGAAGGAATTGAAACATGATGTATAAAAGATGACTCCAAGAAGTCATCTATTTGGTGATTATTCTGTACAATTCTCATCAGAAAATAGAGAAACCAACCTGGAATCAGGAGGAAATTATTTTTCCTTTTGAAAAGAAAATTCCATTTTTTGGTAACCTCATAATCACATATGGGACTGAAGAATAAGTTTCTCTGGGGATTGTAGGCCTTGGTGTGCAGTCTTATGAAGAATCAGTTTTCAGGGTGAACATTTACACCTCAAAAATCAGCAAAGGCTACAAATCAGGGTTTGACTTACACTTTTATTAATTTTCTAGACCAATTACAGAGAATGTCAGTCCTACAGGTCATGTGACCCTCACAATCATTTAGTCTCACTGCTGCCATGGCAACCATGGGCAGGACTCAAAATTTACTAAAGCTAGGAACGTTTTAGATGTGAATTAATTAAATGTTTGACCAAATATAGCAGGCTAATTTTTGATAATTTTACGTGACCCTCAGATGATGTTATAAAATAACTAAATGGCCCTTGGCAGAAAAAAGATTCCCTACCCCTTGTCTAGACTAAAGAAAGTAAAGGAGAACCTTTTAACAATATAGATCAAACTGAAAAGTGTGTCATATATATATATATATATATATATACACATATATATATATACATGTATGTATATATATATATCAGTCACATACATACACGTATGTACGTGTATGTATATAATAGCTATCACATAGTTATTGGCACACTTCTGATATGAGGGTTTCTTCCCTTGAGTATCTACTTAGTATTTCAATATTCCAGAAATAGCCTTTTGTCAAAACTTATCTTGGATACTCTTGATCAAGCAAGATAACTGGGTGGAAGCCTATCCTACCTTCTTGTGAGTCCTTATTCTCCAAATCAAAGGAAATACTTTATGTGAAAACACTTTGTTTATATACTTACTAAAAAGATTGACTCAGAATGAATGTAAATAGCAATTGTTTCTATTTTGACCAGAAACTCTGAGGGCCTTCCTCTCCCAGATATATTTTTTTTGAACAGGGTTAAAAAGGTTATTCTTAGCTAGTCTTAATCATTGAAAGGGTGATACCTCTATTAAATTGAGACCTGATAAAGGTCTCATAAGGCATAAGACCATCTCCAACTGTTCTGATCCTTGCACAGGATTCAGACAACTCTGGAAGAGAAACTGAGGCTGGTGACTTTTGCATCCAATTTACTTGCATGTCATGGCATCACCTCCCTAATGTCATGATTCTCTTCAAGAACTAAGGATAGGGGTGGCTAGGTGGTGTAGTGAATAAAGCACTGGCCCTGGAGTCAGGAGTACCTGGGTTCAAATTCTGTCTCAGACATTTAATAATTACCTAGCTGTGTGGCCTTGGGCAAGCCACTTAACCCCATTTGCCTTACAAAAAAAAAACCCTAAAAAAAAGAATTAAGGATAAACAACAACAGCAACATAAAGGAATGGTTGGAGATTTCTCTAAAAGCATAGTTCTTTTTTTTAGGTTTTTTTCCAAGGCAATGGGGTTAAGTGGCTTGCCCAAGGCCACACAGCTAGGTAATTATTAAGTGTCTGAGGTTGGATTTGAACTCAGGAACTCCTGACTCCAGGGCCAGTGTTCTATCCACTGCTCCACCTAGCCACCCCTAAAAGCATAGTTCTAAAAATATTCAGAGGAATAACAAACAGATATGGATTGTTCTCTTCACTCATTTATAGATACATCCATTGGTTCAAAGATCTGCTTACACTCCTCTGCTTCAGGAAATGTCTTCAGTTCAGATGACTACTCTCTTTTGTAATTCTTTAATTATTGATTTCATTACTTTAATAATGACCAGATCTATGATCTCATCAGTGTGAGAACCTTTTCTATTTATAAAGGATATTATTCTTCCATAAGTTAATAAGCAGTTTGAGTGATGGACTGTTTCTTTCCCTCTTCTTCCTCCTCATTTCATACCCTCCCCCCCAAAAAAAAGCATTTTTAGAGGCTAGCCTTTTGGAGATAATCTTCTCTGAATTTGAAAATGTTGATTTTTCAATATCAGTCACATTATCCATCAAGAGCCATACACTAAATCTTTCCAGTTTGGTTTCAGAGTTTGCTTCATTCCAGGAGCATAATGTATTAAATTCAATGGAATATCAGTTCCTTTAGGGTGGAAACTTTACAATTTTTTCTGTGTCTAGCTAAGTGACTAACGCATAGTAGGCATTTAAAAAATGCTTGCTGACTGACCGATTGAAGCTTTGAAATAGGACTTTAATGGGAGCCATTCCTAATTATGCTAATCCAGTTGCATTATATTCATTTGTAGTTGTTTTAAATTTTACTTTCAGATTCTGTCTCCTCAGCTACAATGTATATTACACAAGGACAGAAATTTTTGTGTTCTTTTTTGCCTTTGCCTTTAAATTTTCTTATCTTTTCCTGTTTCTACCCACAGCATTAAGTAGGGTGCTCAATATTCAGTAGGTTCTCATTAAATATTATTATTGGATGAGAAATAATAAAAATGACATCTTTTATCCTCTAGAGTTCCTTATTATTGACAGGATATTTTAGTGATTCAAGAATTGGGCAAGAGATCATAGTGTGACAATAGGCAATCATTTAGCTCTTTTGCATTTCTGTTTCCTTTTCTGAAAAATGGGGATAAGATGGTAAATGTGCTCTCTCCCTCATATTAAGAGGATTAATGAAATTGTGTATCTAAAGTGCATTGAACTCATTCTTCATTTTTTTATTAAATCATGCTTATAGAAAAGTGAGGCTTTGGGGAGATACTCCAGGAAACCCTACAGAAACCCAGGCAGGATTTCAGAAAATCATTCTTCAATTTATTGAAAATCTTAAGGATTTGTGATATTTTCCTTTTGTCTTGCACCCAGATATTTGTGCATCAATTCACATGGTGTGATTTGATTTTAATGGAACAGGCAAATGAATGGAGAAACCTGAGACTGACCAAATCTCTGGACATAGAGATTTAATTCTCAGTGCTTCTGACTTCCTAATTTGCACAAAAAGTCACTCTGTAGCAATTCAGTGTTAGGACCAAGAACTACACAGGAGAAACAATGAAAAGAATGTTAACAGAAGTATGGAAAAGAAAATGAACAAAAATTAACCAGGCAAAATCAAGAAATAAACGATGGAATACGTGTGTGTGTGTGTGTGTGTGTGTGTGTGTGTGTGTGTGTGTGTGTGTGTATTTCACCAGTTTCTATTTTAATGGTAAGACTGGACCTACCAAGGAGAAGAGTCTCATGGAAAGAAGGGAGATGAATGGATCTCAATCTACCTTATTGGATAGAAAGGCAACCTGAATGAAATCACTGATTCATCAAAGAATTAATTCAGTGATAGCTCCAGGGAAGAGATTAGGAACAGCAGTGGGATTCTTAATGTATCTGTCTCATCCCTTGAGTTCTGAGGATATGTTAAGGCCTCAGATGAAGTATGACATTATTAAGGAACTAGTGAGAATTATTGCTATCTTGGCTATTCAGTCATTTTTCAGTCATGTCTGACTCTTCATGACCCCATTTGGGGTTTCTTGGCAAGGATTTTGGAGTGGTTTGCCACTTCTCCAACTCAGTTTACAAATGAGGAACTGAGGCAAACAGGTAAATTATTGCCCAGGGTCAAGTGTCTGAGATGAGACTTGAACTCTAGAAAAAGAATCTTCTTAACTCAAGGCTGTATCCATTGTACCACCTAGTTAGAATTAATGTGTTATTGGGTGGCTAGGTGGCACAGTGGATAAAGCACTGGCCCCTGGAGTCAGGAGTACCTGGGTTCAAATATGGTCTCAGACACTTAATAATGACCTAGCTGTGTGTTCCTGGGTAAGCCACTTAACCCCAATTACCTTGCAAAAAAACAAACAAAAGAAAGAATTAATATGTCATGAATCAACATATATAATTTGTCCCTGCATCTTTTATCCATTGAGGAACATTAGTCAAGGTTGGGAAACTATTGCTAAGATTTGAGCTTGGAATTTCATCTAAATATAGAAGAAATGTCCTTGATTAAGTAGCCAGAAGGGAAAACTTTCTAGGATGGGTTTCTTATAGAAAATCACTGCACTGACTTGTTCCAGCCAGACCAGAATTTTATGAGAACAGGTCTCTTATCATGTTTCCTTTTCCTTCCTAGACTGAAATTAATTCACTGAAAAGCATTTTTTTAAATCATCAAGTCTTTTTTCAATGTAAAAGAAATACTTGCTTAAAGGTTTACATTCTATCACACAATTCTATCATTTACAATTGATTATAGTATCAAGTTTCCACATATTTCAGATGTTTTTCTATTTGCTATTTCTTAAACTATTCCTTTGACCAAGTCAAAGATCACAGTCTCCCACCTGCTGCAGATAAACAAACTTTACTGGGGCCCCTGTGCACAAACTAAAGCCTGCATTTAACCATGATGCTAAAAGATAATGAAATAACTCAGGGGAAATACCCTACATTTCTAGAGAGTTAGGGACTTTGACAAGAACAGTAGTGAGAAAGCCCTGGGTTAGTCCAAATTGGATTGTATTCCTCTATTTTTCAGACCATTCAACAGCCAAACTAGATGTGGTAGAGGGACCCCAGGCAGGAACAAGCTATTTGAGGACCCTAAATAACCAGCCTAGGTTTAAAAACTAAGCATCATCACTCATGCAACCCAACTTAAGTCTGATTGAAGTATAGCAAATAATGTGGCCACTTCAGTTTCATCATCAGAATGAATGTTCTGAGTGATCCAAAACTGAAAATAAGCATTCTCCAGTCCTTGCTGCAAGCCTAGCTCCAATCTTGGCTTTGGTTTTTTGTTTTGTTTTTTTTTTTTTTTGTGACAAAAGCAATTGGAATTTTGCATTACTTCCTGGGAAAGCAGGAGAGCAAACTAGGCTATTGGCACCCAACCTACCTCCCCTATAACCCCCAGAAAGAATGTACTCGTGAATAAGACTTTGCCTATGTGTGTGTGTGTGTGTGTGTGTGTGTGTGTGTGTGTGTGTGTGTGTGTGTATGGATAGATAGATTTGTGTCTGATAAAGATGTAGATTATATATATATATATACACAAATATATACAAATATAATACAAATATATAAATACAAATATATATATTCTTTTTTTTCTTTTGTCAAAACATTTTCACATATAAGGTTTCATTTTATGTTCACAATATTTCTTTGTGGGATGTGGGGCAGGTTTGAATCTCTCTGTTTTACAATAAAGAAAACTGTGTAAATCTTATTTCTTTTAAACTAGTATCTTTTCTACTCTACATTTTTTCCTGTTCTTGTTTCCTTTCTTTTTAATGGAAAGAGCAAAATAAGATAAAGGTTACTTAGGCTCACTCAAACCCTTCAGCTAATTTCAAGGTCTCCCAGGTTTATTCAATCAATAAGTAACATTTATTAAACACCAACAGTAGTCCAGGCACTCTGCTAGGCCCTGGGGAAACCAACAGTCTCTGCCTCAAAGTGCTTTCAGTAGTGTATCAGAAATTACAGCTTGTACAGAGACGATGAAAATACATGGATGATAAACAAATACAAGGTAATTTTGAAGGGAGAATACAAGCAGCAGGGAGAATTAGGAAAAACTTTTTTTCACTATTTGTTAACATTTTATTTGTTTTCCAAATATATACAATTGTAGTATCTACCTATTATTTTTTGTAAGGTTTTGAATTTTACAATTTTCCCCCCACTCTCCCCTCCCTGCCCCCCAGAAGGCTGTCTGATAGTCTTTACATTGTTTCCATGTTATACATAAATGCATTTTGAATGCATTATAAGAGTAAATATAACCCCCCGGGCCCCCAGAAGATGAGAGACCTCAAGAATAGAGAGAGAGAGAGAGAGAGAGAGAGAGAGAGAGAGAGAGAGAGAAATGTACTTCAGTCTGTGTTAGGATTCCAATGGCTCTGTCTCTGGGATGAGTTGTTTTCTTCATCCTAAGTCCACCAGAGAAGTTGCTTCAATATTTTTCCCATAGTTGCTATTACTAGCTGTACCTCCACTCTCATTTATTCTATTCTCTCTCTCCTTTCATCCTGGCCCTGTCCAAAAGTGTGTTGCATCTGAGTCCCCTCTCCCTCCATCTTCCCTCTCTTCTATCACCTATTCCCCCCCTTCCCTCCCCCATTCCCCCTTATCCCATCCCTTTCTTCTCATTTTTCTCTGGGGTAAGCTAGATTTTTATATATAATTCCTATAAATGTGTATGTTATTTCGGAAAATCTTCTTGAGCAAAGTTGTACTCTAAAAGAGAGGAGAAGATGAAGAGCAAAGACCTGGAGATGGGGGTGCAATGGAGTTTTTGATGAATGGCAATATGATGTTTGTCAGGACCATAGAGTTTAGGAAGAGGGGTAATGTAGAATAAGGTTTAGAAAGTAAGGAACAATTTATGAAGTGCTATAAAAAGTCAAACAAAAGAGTTTATATCTGCTTCTAGAGGCAACAGGGAAGCATTAAAGTTTATTGAGCCTGGGAAGTGACTTGTCCAGATTTGCATTTTAGAAAAATCCCTTGACACTGTTACCTAAATTCCTTATGGAATTAAGGTTGCCTCATCCTCTTGAAGGGAAGGGGAAAATGATAAGAATTTGGGAAGGGGAAAATGATAAGAATTTGTATAGTGCTTATTATGTACCAGTCACTATGCTAAGTATTTTTTATAGCTTATCTCATTTGATCTTCACAGTTAAGGAAACTGAAGCAATAAGAGATTAAGGGACTTGCCCCAGGGTCACACAGCTAGTAAGTATCTGAGGTCAGATTTGATCTCAGGATAATGAATCTTCCCAATGCCAGACTCAGCACTCTAGGACACCACTAGTTGCCCATCTTCTCTACTTAATTCTTTTTGCCCTGGCTCAAAGTCATGGAATCTAAAAGTTAGAAAGTATCTCAATAATCCCAACATGTAAAAACTGAACAGAAATACTTTCTATTGATATCTGACTTTCTTGAGCAGCCCACTCCCCTCTGGAGAAGTTTCAGGTGTGAAGACTTTCCGAATATAATGCCAACATTTACTTCTCAGTTATTCTTCTCAACTTCTCAACAATTCCTTTTAGTTTTCCCCTCTGGGGCCAGAACAAATCTAATTCCTTTTACACAAGATAGCATTCAAATGACTGAATTTGAGTTATGAAATCTCTGCAGTTTCCTCTTCCCTTCAACAAATCCTTAAGGAAGTGAAAATCTTGAAATGATCCATTCTCCTTATATATGTTTGGAATCTGTTAATCCCAATATATTTCTGAATGAGTCCCTGAAAACTATGCCAAGGTTAAGAAATTCATTGGATTAACATCTATTGTTGTTTTCAGTTGTCTTATTCCTCATGACCCCCATGCCAGACTCTTCTATCCTCTACTTTCCTCCAAAATTTGTCTATTCTCATGTATGTTACTTTTGTGACACTATCTATCCATCTACAATCCCCTTTTTCATTGACCTCCAATCTTTCCCAACATCAGGATCTTTTCCAAAGGGTCCTGTCTTCTCATTATATGTCTCAAGATTCACCTTCAGTATTTGGCCTTCCCATGATTCATCTAAATAAATTTCTTTAAGGATCGATCGATTTGATCTCTTTGCTCTCCAAAATACTCCCACAAGTCTCCAATTCCAATTCTCAGGGTCGTACATACTGGAAGAACCATAGCTTTGACTATATCATTTGTTGGCAAGGTGATGAATTAGCACTCTTCTTTATAGCTCATAAACATTCATTGATGCTTCCTTTTTTATCATATCAAACAATATTATACATTCATTCAAAATAAAGAGGATTTAATGAAAACAAAATAACAAAGTGATTCCCTCATATACAACAGCATACTCTTCCACAAATTCTTCCACTACTGGCAGGAAGTAGAGAAAAGACTCTCAATTCAGTCAATTCATGTTCTTTGGATTGTACCTTGGAAGAAATAATTCTATAGCTCTGAAGTTGCCTCTTTTTGATGTACCTACAAAATGGCTAATGTTATCTGCTCAATAGGTTTGCCCAATATGGAAAAGGTTTCAATGGATAAGTCCAACCACCAAAATATATTTCTATCATCAGAGATTTAGCCTTCACTAATTATAACAACTAATACCCATGCTGATGAAATCACAGTTCCTTGGAACTGGGGGAGGGAGAGGGGAGAAATAGTTTGATCCTTCAGGAACTACAGGTTTTAACTAAGTTAAGTCATTTGAAAAATCTGGTTGTGTAAACATATTAGCTGATTAACTCTAAGGGTTTATTTATCTTCTTAATCTTTTTTTTTTGTTTGTTTAGGCAGGACCTGAAGGAAAGTGCTATTGTGAGAACAGATAAGATTGGATAAAAAGAAGTTAGGAGCATAGAGTACTAAAGAAGGCTGGTGAGTCAGCATAAGGAGGGGCCCAAGGCTGATATGCCAGCAGAGGGCACTGACTGCAAGGCATGAGGGGGAATGGAAAGGTCATAAGAGGCAGCAAGTAAGGAGGGGAAGGGCATGTAAGACAAGTCTCCTGCTTCACCATTTTGCCTATGGCCAATGCCACTCATGAAACTTGACCAATTTGTTGCAACAAATCCCATCTTCCTAGAGCCCATATAATCCCATGAAGCCTTGTAATTTTGTACAACAAAACAAGACTCAGTAGATAGCTAATCAATCATTTTAAGACTTGCCCTAGAACATGGCACAACCATCTCGAGGTTTTGCTGTCAATGGCATATTTCTCTTCTGAAAAAGTGATAGCACCTTGGGGGAAATCCAAGTGGCTTTTGGGTTGCCTTGACTGCAATCAGGGCAAGTCAGTGATTTCATTATAAAAGCACCTTAATAACTCAGTCCCTCATTAAAATGTGCTACAGGCTAAAACTAGGGAGATTTTTTTATTTGTCATAATCTTAAAAAATATTATCTAGATTGGTAGCTCAGAAATTCATTTTGTTTTTAAAGGAGTGATATTCCTTTTTGAAAGTGATATACTAGATTATGAAACATGCAATTTGAACTAGACCATCAGTTCCCCTTCTCTCCCAAAGCTCATGTAAAGAGCTAAATACATTGTGCTGTGGTGTCACCAAAGGCTTGCTGCTGCGAATCCATTCAGTATTCCTAGGAAGCTCCTAGCATTTTCATTGTACATTGTCCACGATAGCACAGGCATCCTCATGATTTCTGCAGGCATCAGCACAGCCTGTTTGATTGAATCTGGATTCCTTTTGAGTTTCTACCACTGAATTCCTTTATACCCCAGAGCAATTCCATTATCATTTCATTGCATCAATTCCCCATATGTAAAATGGACATAGCACTACAACATGTCCTTGGGCTCAGAAGAGAGCTGGGTCTTTCAACCTGGGAATTTTAACAAAATATTTAATCTTTCCTTTGGAAATCTGCTTTTTTAAAAAAAGTATTTTTAAATGGCTCTAATAATGAGGACAATCTGTTAACCCCGAACATGCTTTCATATCCATCCCCCGCCCCAACATCTTGAAATCTTGCCTCTGCTCCCTCTCCGAATACCCAAAATAGCTGCATCCTGACCAATGATCAAGCCTCCAAGACCCGGTAACTTCAATTTATGCCTCTGCTCTGGTCCAGGGACTGAGTGACAACTCACCTAAAAGACAGTATCTAATTGGCCTTAGATCATGCTTCACATGACATAGATGCTTTCCTTATATAACTCTCTGTCCTATTCCTTTCCTAGCTTTGGGTTTGGACATACTATTAAATCAATATTTCTATGACTTCTGAGAAAGGGATGAAATGAAATGACTACCCTATGATTCCATTCTTAATTCTTTGATCCTCCCATCATCCCTTCCCTGGCCAATGCTTCCCTATAATAAATGTTTTTAATTCATTCATTCATTCCATTTTTTAAAAAAAATGTTTGAAACCAAAAATTTATTTTTGCAAAATGTTTTTCCTGTCTCCAAATATATGAAACCTGAATAAGAGGTCATTTATTTTTTAAGTGAGCCAGTTCTTTCCCCCTAGTTTCATTAATACTTTTTTTAAATCAGTTGTTGCTAGAGATTAATTAGGTCAAATACAGAAAGCAATGCTTCATAAACTAAAGATGAAGGCAACAAAATATAGTGAAAAGAATGTCCAACGTAGGACTACTGAGTCCTCTGCTAACTAGTTGTGAAACCTTAGGGTAGTAAATTAATCATTTTATGCTTGCATTTTCTCATCTATAAAATAAGGATAATAATTGCTGAGAATCAAGTGAAATAATAGGCATACAAGTCCTTTGAAAAAAAACAGAAAAATGCAACACAAATGTAAGATTTTATTATCCAGACCAAATTATGAAGGGGTCTTGGTAAGTATTGAATTATCTATAATAATAAAATTTTAAGTTATAATTGAATATCATTTTTAAGTGGCACTATAGAGTGCTGAGTCTGAAGTAAGGAAGATACATTTTTCTGAAGTCAAATCTGGTCTCAGATAATTACTAGCTGTGTTACCTTGGGTAATTCATTTTAATACTGTTTGCCTCAGTTTCCTCATCTCTAAAATGTGCTAGAGAAAAAAATGGGAAATTACTTCAGTATCTTTCCCAAGAAAATCCCAAATGTAGACATAAAGAATAAAACCTGACGAAAATGACTGAACAATAACCACAAAACCTGATATTAGTACTGGTATTTCAGCTTCAAGAACACAAGGAGGACTGTTTGCAAAGCTATAATCTACTGTCTGCTTCAGTCATCACTAAATAAACTCCATTTTATAATAATTGCTTAGGATCCTAAGATCATAGATGTAGGGATGGAAGGAATTTGAGAGACCATTTAAGCCTCTAAATTTACATATAAAGAAACTAAGTTCCAGAGAGAATATTACTTTACTCAAGGTCACTAGGTATTAAATTGCAAAGATTTTGACTAAAACTTTTGATCTTCCTACTGAACTATGCTACAAGATAACCTCTAAACAAAATCATTGTTTTCCTTAAGATCCTTAGATTCAAAATTTCACAGTTTTATATTTTTTAATCAGAAACTGTTGTTTTCTCCTGTAAGAAAAAACCCTTTGGTGAGGCAAAACCCATACTCTTAAAAATAAAATGGACCTAGATAAAATTCCTTGCAGAAAACCTAAATATAGATTGTTCTTTGGCATATGTATATCAAATCAAATAAAATGATTATTGTAATTGATTCCTGAAATACTTTGCAAAGCTCAATAAAATGCTTCAAACACCAATTGGGAGTCCACAAAAGATAATCATATTTAGCTCATTTCTATAGAAATAGTCTCATTAACATACTCGCTTCTAAAAATTGTAGATCAACCAAGTCCTTCTGCCTGCCACAAAGAAAGACCACCCCACCCCACTCCATTTCCAGACACAGTGCCATTTTAAAAAAATTCTTATCTAAATGGTTAACAATTATTCTAGCAGTGGCCAAAAACACAATACAATCCTCCCAATTCCTCCTTTTTTCTCCTAGCATAGCATCTACCCTATCAAAACACTCTAGATTGCTCACTAGATTTTAAACCATCAGAATTCTACTCTCAAGAGTTACCAATCCATATCACCCATATCAGCAATAAATAAAAGATCTCCCAAATTTCAGGCCTAGGGTAAGGGCCCCCAGGTTCATGAAACAGTTTCTCTAACTACCAATCTCAGAAGTTTTCCAAGATTATTATCTTGAAAGGCAAGGGGAGGAGTTAGTAGGAGAAGGACTTTTAAGAGTATCTTCTCACATAACTTCCTATAGGTACCTATTTACTTTAAGATACAATTGAATGCAGAACTTTATCTTTTTCTTTTCATACCTGGTAATTGGAGGCAGTAGGGGGTTTAAAGGAAAGCATCCCACAGAATATTTCTCTGTCACAGTAATTTCTGTAAATTAGACTTATCCCATATAAATGGTAGTTCACACTTCATGAGGAACAATTTTCAAAACGAAATGCTAAATCCAACTTCAAATCTTGCATTTTGGCATTTAAATTATGGGTCCTTCTGTGTATATTCTTTGGGCACCTCGGATAAGGAGAAGGGGGAAGCAGAAAGAAAAGAGAATAGAGAGAAAAGAGAGGAGAGGAAATGGGAGAGGGAGAAAATAATTTAATTACATTTTCAGATTAAAATGTCAAAAAATTCCTTCGGATTTCCCAGTTACACTAAATAATAAATGCCATTGAGTAACATTTCAAAATATAAAATGGTTACACTGCTTTCCCTTGGAAAAACCTACAGTGAGTACAGCCGAAACCTTTTTGACAAGTTCTCTAAAAGTAATTAGTGCCTTTTTTCCCTTTTCTGTCAGCTCTAATGTGTCTCTAAAACTAGTGAGAATTCACAGAAAGTTTTCAAGGCTTTTGCTGCTGTCTCCACTTTGGTACCTTCAATTTACTTAGCATGCTCCAGGGGCATTTTACAGAGGTACATGGATCTTTGACACTCAGCACTTGTCCTTTTGGACAGGCTGTAGCAAAGTGCAATGGAAAGATGGAGGGTTTTTTGAGTAGCCTCAAAAAACCTGGTTTAGAATCCCACCTTTGTAACTTCCTAGCTATGACTTGAGCAAGTAACATACCATTATTCTCTGGGTCATTTGTAAAAGGTAAAAGGATGGACCAGACAATGTTGAAGATCTCTTCTGTCTCTGTCTCTGTCTCTCTCTCTCTGCCTCTCTCTCTCTCACCCACTCTCTATCATTCACACACACATACATGCACATACACACACATACACACACACACACACACACACATCTATCTCACAATCCAGCTTATGTTTTCTTACAGCCAGATGATTCTTATCTTAAACCAGACCACCCTTTGCTTTTCTCTAATGATTCAAGGATCAGCTAGGTGATGCAGTGGGTAGAGTGCTGGGCTGGAGTCAGAAAGATCCAAAATTCAAATCTGGTCTCAAATACTTACTAATTATATGATTCTTGACAAATCACTTAACCCTATTTACCTCAGTTTTCTGATCTATAAAATGAACTGGAAAAAGAAATGGAAAACCTTTCCAGTGGCTTTGCCAAGAAAATCCCAAATGGGGTCATGAGGTTACACATGACTAAAACAATACAACAATGATTCAGTTCTCAAAGATTAAGTGTGCACTTCCTCTTTGTTGAGTATTCCTGTCCATATGTGTTCAGTTGGCATCAGATCTGCTTACAAGCTGTACAGACAGTTTATCTATGGCATAGGTGCCAATTGCTAATGGTGCTACCTGGAGAGTCCATGTAACTTTGCAAGGTTTCATTTCCTCTTTATCTCCTCCTCAATTAAAAAAAAGGCCTCCTTTACATGTCAATTGTTAACACCATCATATAAGCTTTGCTTACAACACCAGATTTTACATACTCATCATAGAGTCCCTAGGAGTTCCATTTAGACTGTTGAGACCTTTCACACTGTTTATTTCCCATGGAAGGAACTGCCAATTGCATTAGTAAAACACAAGAGGAAAAGAGCCAAAATGAGCAGCTGTGGTTTACAGGAGTAGGTTAGCTTCTGGGAAACTCTCTGAAAGGGCTCCCTGGGAAGGGGAATCCAATCATGACCCTAAAAATGACACCTGAAAAAGCTCCTGTGATGTGTAAGTTAGTACCCAAAGGATGCTAGGCTATCAGAAACAGTGTTTCTGTTTTGTTGGCACCATCTCACTTTGTCAGGGGTTACCATCCATGTGGAAAAAATTTCAAGTCTAGACAAAAATCTTGCATATGACCCCTGATGGGTCCTTAATGCTGGCATTTGTACTCCTCATCAATCCAGACAGAGAAAGTCTCAGCCAATTAAGCAGTTACTGAACTGCCGGTTGCTGAAATAGATCCAATTCTGGATGAGTCCTTTGAGTTTGGGTAGATATTGGACTAAAAGGAATTCAGCAGAATCTGTTTCATTGACAATAACATGGTTGCATTTTTATCTTCTACTTCATCTTCAGGATGGAGTACTAGATCAATCAACCAATCATGCCAGGCACTATACTAGACTCTGGGGATTCAAAGATAAAAATGAAACAGCCCCTTCTTTCAAAGGGCATACATTCTCCTAGAGGAGATAGCTTGTAAACATATCAGTAAATATAAAATATATACATGTTAAACACAAAATAATTTCTCAAAGGGAGTGAGAAACAGAGAAGACCTCATGTAGGTAGTGATATCTGAAAGATTTTGTTGAAAACTAGTTTTTTAAGAGGCAAAGGTGAGGAGGTAATACATTTTTAGAAAGGGGAGGTCAATATATACAAGAGAACAAGAGAAAAGAAGGAAGAAAGGAAGGAAGAAGGAAGGAAAATAGTATTTATTAGACACATACTATATAACAAGTCCTAAACTACATATCTCATTTTATTCTTACACTATCTGTAATATTATTCCTATTTGATAGTTGAAAGAACTGAGGCACAAAGAGATTAAGCAATTCATCCCAAGTCGCATAGCTAATAAGTGTCTGAAGCTGTATTAAAAGCTGTATTAAAAAACCAAGAGGGATAGGATTTCAAAGAAGACTGGAAAGACTTGCATGAACTGATGCTGAGCAAGATGAACAGAACCAGAAGAACATTGTGTACCCTAACAAGCAACAGGGGGGTGATTATCAACCTTAATGGACTTGCTCATTCCATCAATGAAATAATCAGGGACAATTTTAGAGTATTTGCAACAGAGAATACCATCTGTATCCAGAGAAATAACTGTGGAGTTTAAACAAAGACCACAATCTATTACCGTCAATTTGGTGTCTTATGTACTACATAATTTTTCTATCTCTAATATTTTATTTTCTCTCTCAACACATTCAATTTTGACCAACGTATACCATGGAGACAATGTAAAGATTATCAGACTGCTTTTTGTGGGGAGGTGGGGAGAGGGAAGAAGGGAATTGTAAAATTCAAAATCTTACAAAAATGATAGATAGAAATTACTATTGTATGCAATTGAAAAACAAATAAAATATTAATAAAAAGGAAAAAATAAAAAAGTCAGGACTTTCTGATGATTATGTTCTCATTGTTCTCTCCAAGACTGAACTGTGACAAAGTATGGATCTATTCTCTTCCACTTATGCTCATTTTGGCCTGACAATCAACACCAAGAAAACAGAGTTTCTCCACCAGCCAGCACCACACCATCCATATGTGGAAATACTGGTCACAGTAAATGGAGAAATTTTGAATGCTGTGGCTAAGTTCACTCACCTAGGCAGTGTACTTTCCAGAAATGTCCACATATATGATGAGGTTGACACCCACATTGCTAGAGTTAGCTCAGCATTTGGGAGGCTCCAAAGGAAATTGTGGGAAAAGGAGGTACTGAGCTGCCTACCAAACTGAAGATCTACAGAGTCATTGTGATGACCTCATTATTATATGCCATTCTATCAACACTGTGCCAGAACACTGAATGGCTTCCATTTGAATTATTTTAGGAATATTCTGAAGATTGCCTGGAATGGTAAGGTACTGGTAAGGTGCTTTCTTGAGTTAAACTGTCAAGCATTCAAACTCTATTATAGAAAGTCCAACTCTGATTGTCTGACCATGTTGTCTGAATGCCATAAGAACTCTTGCCCAAAAGACTCTTTTATGGAGAACTCACACAAAGCAAGGGCTCCCATGATGGTCAGAAGTGAAACAAGGACACTCTCAAGGTCTTTCTCAAGAAGTTTGGACTTGATTAGGAGACATAGTAGAAGTTGGCTAGTTCTGCACAGCATGGCTGCCCTCTTGCCCTTAGTTTCCAAAAAAAGAACCTACAAACTCTTCAATATGAATTTAAAGCCTTCATAATCAGCATCTAAATTATCTTTCCCAACCTATTTCCTGTTATTTACTGATATACACTCAAACTTGCAGCCAAACTGGCCCACCCTCTATTGTGTTAATAGTCATTCAATCTCCTGCCTCAGTGACTTTCCCCTAGTTGTCACCCCTACATGGAATACTCTCCCTCCTAATCTCTAACTTTTGAAATCTGAAGTCCAGTTTACATTTCACATTTCTACATTCCTAATCTTCCAATTGTTAATACCTTCCCTTCAACCTAAATTTGCTTTGTGTTTTATTTTTATCCTTACATACTGATTACTTAGCATTTAATATTGTTGTTAAATGACTGACATTTCATTAACCCATTTGGGGTTTTCTTGGCAAAGATACTGAAGTAATTTGCCATTTCCTTTTCCAACTCATTTTAAATATGAGGAAATTGAGGACAATTGCCAGAGGTCGCAGAGCCAGTAAGTGTCTAACAACAGATTTGAACACAGACCTGGGGGTCATTGTGCAACCCAGGTGCCATATTAATGAATTTGATATATGCTTACTCTGTACTCGCTGTTAAGCACTAGACACACAAAGTGCCCTACCCTTAAGTAGTAATGGTCACCATCCCAATTGTGCCTGCCATTTCTATGCTGCTTTAGGCAAGTGAAATTTCCTTCCTTCTCAAAGTCTTCAATACCCATTAGACCCACTATAAAGTTCCTGTTTCCTCTTTAGGGATATTTTTGTTCCACTCCCCACCCCCACCTCCAGTTCATTGACACAATTGTGGTTGTAAACTCAATGACTAATTACAAGTAAGGTAACTAGTTGGATTGACTTGTATAAGATCTCTCTTGATGACATTCATTCTTATCCCACTTTCTTCAGAATTCTTTCTCTCTAGAGGTCCTTTCCAATAACAACAATAAAAGAAAAACTTAATGAAACAGCAATAATACATAGCCTCTGCCAACAATAAGGGAAGTTTTGATATTTCACCTTTTTTCCTCTGCTATGAGTAATCTATAGCTGTGAGAAATAATAAAGAGGGACCATGACGGTCATACTAATTGTTGCCTCTAAAGACAATGGAGAGCAGAACTACTCACATAGTTTGGTATAAAAATGGTTATAGCCCAAAAATGTTGTGAAGGTCAAATGAGATAATGGATATATTTTTTTAAAAGTCACTGTTTGTTGTTTTTTTGTTTGTTTGTTTTTTTGCCAACCTCAAAGTAATGACAGTTGTGTTGTTGTTAGGCTCCAATCACCAGGTCTCCAGTTTGTGATGACTCCATTCCCTGATCTCCTTCCATCAGTCCTGCTGAGCTCAAATAATGTTTATAGAACAATAAAGGGGTATGCCTAAATGTTTCACAACCAAACTCTAAAGGAAATATATATGTTTATATACATATATAATATATATGTATATGAATCATTTTAAGTTTAGTCTGCATTATTAACATTTTGTTGAGTGTAGACAATCAAGAAAACAACAGTTGCTTACTATAGAACTAGTTCCAGAACACCCCTGATATAGTCTCAGAAAAAACTTCCTGGTAAATTAAAAAAAAATTATAGAACATATATGAATATGCATTATATAATGATGTACATAAATATATTTACTCTTTATATATTGTTTTAAAGCTTACCGAATGCTTTACATACATATGGTTCATTTGATGCTCATAATAACCTTGTGAAATAGGTTCTCTTATTATGCCCACTTTTCAGATGAGGAAACAAAGTCTGAGGACAACTAAAGTGAGTTTTTCCAGAATCATACAAGTATGAGACAGAATTCAGACTTGGTTCCAGCCACTCATTTTTTTAACTACTAATCTAATACTTTGTCTGGTGCTGATTTACTGAAACCCAAAGCCTGGTACTCACCCCTCTATTTTCCCTTCTCAAATATTATTTAGATTTATCTTTTGATTCATCTTCTGTTTTAGACATTGCCTCAGGCTTCAGACCCTTTTAGCTTCAAGATCCAGAATGCTGGTTGTAGGATCAATGGATCATAAATTTGGAGATGGAAGGGAACTTGGGAGATTTTAAAATTCATCTCTCTCCTTTTTACTGTGGTCCAAGATCACACAGAAAGCAAATTCCTTTGACTTTCCCCCTTTACATAGGATATTTCATGCCCATCACCTCATATAAACCAACCACAATCCTCAATGAGCCTCAACTCTTGGCCAACTTAAGATGAGAGATAAAAGGAGAAATGTCCAATGTTTATCGCTGAAAGAGAACATCGAAAGGGATGTGGCCAATGGATACCACTGATCAAAGGCAATTAATGAGACTGGGAGGCAAGAGAATTTAGGCTCAACTGTGATCAGAGAGTCCTAGAGTCTGGAATCAGAATATCAAATACAAAGGTCCATAGAGAAGGCAGACCACACAGTATTCAGCAGTCCTACATCTAGAGTTAGGATAAATCTATCAGGGTAAATGTACCATAAATGTTGATATTAGGCATGAGAATGGTGAGTCCCAGTTAGCAACTTGATCCATTGGAGAGATGTCTAGGGACCGAGATTCAAATGCCACCTAGAATACTTATTACTTGAACAACCTTAGATTAGTCACTGCTTCTCAATTTCCTCATCTCTAAAATAAGAAATTTTGTTTAAGTGGCCTTTGAGGCCTATTCCTTCTCCCCATCAATGATCATTCCTAACCCCAGATCATATCTTTTTATGGCAGAAGCTTCCTAGCCACATCCCCTCCTCCTTCTTCACAAGCGTTGCCAGGGGATTGAACAAACAAGACATCTTCGGTTCAAGCAGTTTACAGCCTACATTGTTAGATAGAAACCCAGACTTTAATCCTTTGATAGATTTCTCATTTCACATTCATTTACACTGGTTCTGCTCTAGACACTGCATTGAAATCATGCTCAATATTTGGCTGCTTATGACCTCCTATGGTTTTTCTTTAAATATTTTCCAGAGTGAGATTTGTCATGGCTTGGATTTTTTTTTGTTGGTTTGTTTTCGTTTGGCACATTTGCTAAGAAAGCTAAAATTACGATGTCGCTATTCTTTGAAGCACTAAATTAAAACTTTACTTTTCACTCACTTTTTAAGGAAAAGGGAAAGTAAGAAGTGAACATAATTAATTAGAAAATGTATCTTATCTTCATAAGGTTCATAACATCTTCTCTGAGGATCTTCAAGTGTACCATAATGAAATTATGAAGTTAAACAGGGTTCATTATCTTTCTAACTGGACAGGTTGTTTGTTAATTCGTTTGCCTGATTGTCTTTTCAAGAAAAGCAGGGAGATTTTCTTTGAAAAATATATAAGTAGCTTTTTACAGTGGAAATGGTTATTCTCCCTATTTTGCAGATGAGAAAACTGAGGCAGCTTGCAAGTAGTTAAGTGACTTGCCCAGGGTCACACAGCTATTAAGGGTCTGAGGTCAATTTGAAATCAATCTTTCTGACTCTAAGCTCTATCTGTCACCTATATACTCACCTAATAAGCTAGCAGCCTATTTTTAGAGTTTTCCTTATGTTCTGTTTTTCTGTGGCTCCCTCCAATTATCAGTGGTCACAGTCTTATTTTAAGTATTCCCAGTAGTATTATCTAGGCCAATTCGAAGACCATAGACATCCAGTCCATCCCTAAGCCCAGATTGGCAGCTTGGCCAGCTCAATAAGGCTTATTAGCCCTTGCTTTCTTCTGGTATAGCATTGAGATGCAGAGTTTCTTTCAGACCTAAACAAGATAACACAATGAGACTTTAAAGAAGGAAACTTTCTGCAGGTTAGAATTATGAGCACCCAGGATATAGTGCTCTTTCTTAACAAGCAGCAAAGATTGATTTATGAGGGTCTGGATATCTTTGTTTACTCTCTTCCCTCCACCAAATCTAATCTGATTAACCAATTGCCCTGATTGACTAATATTTCCCCCAGTTTTTCATAGACTGTTTCATGACTCTAAGGGTATGAGTATATTTCAGGGGTGGAGGACCTCTCTTGGCTCCAAGTTTCCAATCCCAAAAATTTGGGGAGCAAGCACAGTTTCAATATACTGAAACTGGTTCCTAATTTGCAGGCATATAGTTTAGAAAATTACAAAAGAATGTTTTAGTTAAATAAAAAGAAGAAAAAGTTTAAATCCTTACATGAACAGACATTAGTCCCAAAGACTTATTTGGACCCAGAGTGTCTTAAAGTTATTAACAATCTTAAGTATGAGGACACCCCGATGGAACTCTCATCCCTCCCTCCTTCTATTGCTTCAAGAAGGAAGATGGGCACAATGTAAAGGGAAATGAAAAATAATATTTTTATCCTGTCTCTTTTTGTCATTTAGCTAAACATCATCAAACTCACAGCTCTTCAGCATGACCATCCTATATACCAGTTTCTCTGGTAAAGTGAGAATGATGCCATCTCCAAAATGCAAGATGAGGGTCAAGACCTCCAGAATCTTCTTCTTCCATTGGCCCTTGGCAGAAAAAGATTCCTCCTCACTGGGTTAGACCCAGATAGGAGCCCTATTAAAAAAAAACCCACCACAATTTATTACCAGAGGAGAAAGTCCTTGGCAGGTAGCAGACACAATAAATGCTTTTTGACTGACTGATGAAGGTCTGTAACCTACCAGACTTAACATTTCCACTATCTTTCTCTCATTCATTTTGTCAATATTTCTCCTCAATAAACCCAGTTTGCTTTCCTATCTGTAGTGAGTTCCATGTTTCTTTCTACTAGAATTTTGGTATTTTGAAGCTTTGAACCATGAGATTGTGCTGACAGATTGCTAGTAATTCCTTTTTTTTTTACCCCATGTAGGTCCTTTCTTTCCCCTGGGCAAACCATGTTACTTCATTTCTGAAAAATTCTTAGCAAATACCAGATATGCCACAGATTATATCCATTGAGCTTTGGCTTTGGCCTGAATGGGCCCAGAGTATTTAACAGAACATAATTGGAATGTTCTGACTGGAGTGGTTCTTGATTTCTTAATTCCTTTCAAGACAAGTTCCATCCTGAATAGTTTTTCTCAAAAATCAGATTGGATACCTAGCTGTGTGGCCTTGGGCAAGCCACTTAACCCCATTTGCCTTGCACAAAACCTAAAAAACATCAGAATGGAGCAAATTTTGTCAAAGAAACCGTTGGCCACAAAATTCTTCCACAATATTTGGACTACTCTAATAGCCCCTTGAATCCAGGTTGGGTAGCTAGGCCTGTACATGTCAAACAAAGTAAGTAAAATGTTACTTAAGATCTTCTGATCTTTCTCCAAACATGAGAACTATGGATGTCTGTGGAGAACTATGAATACCTTTAGTCAACATTTCTCTTTTTCAAATATAATATATATATATATATATGTATCTTCCCCTTCTTATAAAGAGTCAGTAAAATCAAATTTACATCAGCTATGGAGTTTTTCTCTTGACCTAAATGATCATACTCTTCATCAAGGAGGACTTTATGAAGCATGTTGATTGGTAGACTTTGGATAATGTTAATCATCTTTGTAAAATTTTCATCTTATCTTATTGTTGTTCATATGTGTACAGCTCCTCATGATCCCTTTTGAGTTCTTCTTGGCAAAGATACTGGAGTGATTTGCCGTTTTCTTCTCCAGTTCATTTTACAGTGAAGAACCAAGGGTTAAGTGACTTAATCAGGGTCACTTAGCTACTAAGTGTCTGAGACCAGATTTGATCTCAGGAAGATGAGCCTTTCTGACTCCAAGTCTGGCACTCTACCCACTGTGTCATTTAGCTTTCCCAGTCATCTTTTCATTTGATCTTAATTCCCATTAAGAA
Source organism: Macrotis lagotis (assembly GCF_037893015.1). Lineage (NCBI taxonomy): Eukaryota > Metazoa > Chordata > Mammalia > Peramelemorphia > Peramelidae > Macrotis > Macrotis lagotis. The sequence continues at coordinate 61,546,502 of NC_133660.1, read as the reverse complement.
TTACCCTTTTGGGGGTGGCTAGGTGGCATAGTGGATAGAGCACTGGCCCTGGAGTCAGGAGTACCTGAGTTCAAATTCAGCCTCAGACATTTCATAATTACCTAGCTGTGTGGCCTTGGGCAAGCCACTTAACCCCATTTGCCTTGCAAAAACCTAAAAAATAAATTCCCCTTTTTGGTCCATTTCTGTAGCAGTATTTCAGTTTAAGAAAGTTAGACTTATTTCTTTGGCAGTCATCATCTCTGTTTAGCAGTGATGCAGTTTGTCTATCATCTGAGCCCCTGCAACAGAATTCTGCCAAGTTTTACTTTGTGAACTGGGTTTGAAAGATTGTCTAAGAACTTTATAGTTTACTTCCATGGATGGCACACTTTTTGGGAAAACTCCTAAACTCTCTGCTACATTTGCCTTGTCAGAGACTTTAACCCCTTAGAGACCTGTAGCCTATGATACTTTCATCCATATTGCTTCTACCTTGACTATACATTCTACCTGACTTCAGAAATGTTCATCTCCAGTTGGTAGTATTTCCAACTCATCATTTGTTAGAAAATAGGTCTCTCTATCACCATGTACACCTGAGGATTTTTCCAACTTTCATCCTCCCATTTCTTCCTTTAATTAGTCTGGACTAAACTTGTGAATAAAAAGTTACTCATATGTGAGGCCTCTGGAGAATAAAAAAGAATAATACAATGGGGAAAAAGGGACTTGAAGCATCTATGACTTTGCAACACTCAAATCAAATTAGAGCTCAATCTGCTACATATTTCAGATGGACTCTTGAAGAGGAGAATAGGAAATCTGCCCTTAGTTGACAATGGGAATGGGGGGTGGAATTTGGTGTCATTTATTCCCAGGGCCCTCATGAGAGACCTCCATTTTCACCTCTTCAACCATTCTTTTCCCACTGAGGATTAAAGGCAAATGTTTAGTTCGAGGCTAAGGCTAATGGGAGCTTGCTGCCAGAAGGCCAAATAGAAAGTGAAACACCCAGAGGGAACATTCCCTCTTTCAGGTCAAGAGGGGACCATTAGTGTTCAGTAAGAGCAGTATCCCCAGGGATTAACAGAGAAAATTTCAGTCTCTTTCAAAGACTTAGACCTGAACACCTTGATTTGACTTTGCTAGTGGGGTTCATGTTAATCTTCTATTAGTATTTTCAATCCTATTGTCATCTTCATTTCTTTTGATCCCTACCACAGTCATGATTTTCCATAAAGAAATAATTTGTAATAAAAAGAGTAGTTGTGTGGCCTGATATGTAATGAGCTGGCCCCAAATTTAGGAAGACCTGGGTTCAAGTCAATCATCTGACACATACGAACTATAAGACTCTGGGTAGGTCATTTAATCTCTCACTATCCCCAGAAGTTGTCGAAGACTCTATTGCCTAACATATGTCTATTTGCATTGATAGAGTTTTGTTATCTGCAGTTCCTAATTCCTATTAAATCATAGGTATGGTCCAAAAGGGAATTGGGGGAAGAAAACTCAATCCCTTTAATAAAAATTAATTGGTAGTAGTAGAAGTAATAGTAGTAGTAACAGTAGTAGTAGCAGCAGTAGCAGCAGCAGTAGTAGTAGTATGGTAGTAGTAGTAGTTGTAGTAGTAGTATTGGTAGTAGTTGTAGTAGTAGTAGTAATGGTAGTAGTAACGGAGAAGTCACAGTAGTGGAATTGATAGTAGCAATGGTAGTAATAGCAGTAGTGGTAGTAGCTGTAATACAAGCTAGTGTTTTATCTTCATTTGTGGAAGATTTGAATTAAAAAAAATTAAAAATCAAACAAACTGACTAATCTTCTTTTTAAAAAAAATCATCATTTTTCAAGATTCAAGAAGCTTTTTTTATTTTTCTATTCTTCTAAAGGTGAACTTGGGCAAAGGATTCTATAGAAGGAAAGGGTCCTTAGAAACTGCTTCTCTCCCTAAAAGAACAGAAGGGTAGCTTGGTGAAATGAATGGTGAGCTACCACAGGGCAGAGGGAAGCCGCCCAGCATGGGGATCTGAGTAACCACAGCAGGTCTTACAGTTAAATACTGCAGATTGATGTACAAGGGGCTGGCTAATTTTATGACCTGTAATAACATTTGAAGCTATGCATGGGAAGGCAGGATAATCAAATCTCATGCTTCAAGGGGTAAACGGATCTCCCCCACAGGCTTCAGAAAGGAACTCAACCTGCCCTCCCCACCCCATTGTGTTCCCCAACTCCCAGCCCTTAGCTACATCACAGGAATGTACTGCAGCCCCGGGCAACCCCCTAGGGACTTGTTGGAAGGGTCTGGGGGAGGGAGGACTGGTATTAGCTTTCCTTTCAAGGTCTACTACTAAAAACAGAAGCAAGCTCGATCAGACAGACAAGGATTCTGAATGTATGGTGCAATGGAAAGAGCCTTGAAACAGGAGAGTGTTGTTCTGTGTTCAACACCAGCCCTGCTATTGATAAGCTAGGTGACCCTAGACAATCAAGCAATCAGCAAGCATTTATTTAGCATCTACTATTTGCCAAGCGCTATGAGGAGGGGGGAACCCAAACCTGACCTTAAGGAACTTGGAATTCAATCAGGAAAGACAACTGGAGGGAGTAGAAAGTTATGATACAAGCATTTTTTTTAAGCCTCTACTAAGTGCTAGGGATAGCAAGCAAAGGAGGAAGAGTCTCTGATCTCAAGAAGCTCACTTAGAAAGGAAGAAATAATGTGCAAAATAATGAACACAAAGACACATAATGGAAATGGAAGATGATCTCATTAGGGAAGGTAGTACTGACAGGAGAGATCAGAAAAAAGGCTGAATGGCACAATGGAAAGAGCACTGGTCCTTTTGTGTAACCTTGGGCAAGTCACTTACCTCCATTGCCCCGCCCCACCCCCAAGACAAAGAAGAAAGAAAGAAAAAGGCAGAAAGTGGGATCTGAATAGAGACTCAAAAGAGACTGGGCAGAGAAGAGATAGGTGATGCTGTTCTAGAAATAGCAAGAAGCCAACATAACTGGATTCCAGAGTACTTGGGGAGAAAAGAGTCAGAAAACTGAAAAACATATAAAGACTATTTTGTAAAAAAAAAAAAAAAAAAAAAAGGAATTTAAAAGACAGAGGGTTTTGGATTTGGAATCAGAGGGCATGAGGTTAAACTCAAGTACTGTTGTGTAACCTTGGCCAAGTCACGTCATTTCTGCCAGCTTCCATTATCCATCTTTGAAGAGAAGGGCTTTGACTTGACCAAAGTAAACCATATTTAAGGATCTTTGGGGACCACATACTGACTTTAAAAAACCAATATATTAAATATTACCTATGTTTTATTGTATTTTTATTTATTTTATTAAATATTTTCAAATTATATTTTAATTTGTTGTGAATTTTATTTGGGAGTAAATGATCCTTTGTGGCACATGGTGCTCCTTTTTTGAGATCTCTGCCCAGATTTCTGAGATCTTTTCTGGCTCCAAATCTAAGATTCTTGTTTTCTTTTAATATTTATCACTGTCTACATCCATATCTAATATATATACATGTGTATGTATATTTATAAAAATAAGTATGTATTTTTTATGCATATATACACAAACACATGATGATGTTTGCCCTTCATTCTCAAAAAAGACTGTGGAATTAAGGGAGCGGATACCATGACAAGCACAGGAATTGAGTTTCAGTAAAGGTGTGCTTTGCTAAGTCACCAGCCTCACTTTCTCCTCCAGAACCATCTGAATCCAGTGGTCATATATAAAGCAGGATAACTGGAGATTGTCATGGATGCGAAGCAATCAGGGTTAAGTGATTTGCCCAAGGTCATACAGCTAAGAAGTGTCAGTGTCTGAGGCTAGATTCAAACTCCTGTCTTCCTGACTCCAAGGCCAGTACCAGGCAAAGATTCAAAGCTCTTGTTTCAGGATTTTCCTGAGTTCAAATTCAGCTTCAGACATCAGCTGTGTGAGGGCAAGTCACTTAACTCTACTTGCCTCAGTTTCCTCATCTATAAAATGTTCAGGAGAAGAAAATGACAAACCATTCCATTATTTTGCCAAGAAAACTCTAAATGACGTGATGAAAAATCAGAGACAACTGAATAAACTGAATAATGACTGAGCTTATATACATACACATATTATATACATACACATATTATGTACATATACATATATATACTCCTGGATATATTTGTATATTATGATATATATATATTTGTATATTTATGGATATATAGATATATATCATATGTACATATATGAAAGTGTATACAGAATGTGATATGTATGTATGTAGAGAGAGAGAGAGAGAGAGAGAGAGATACATATATTGTCTCTTCCCCATAAGAATATAAACTTTTTGAGAGAAAGGGCACATTTCCTGGAACACAGTAGATATTTAAAAAATATTGATTGATTGATTGATTGATGGATGGATGGATGGATTGATTGACATTCTATGCCCCAATAACATATGTAAACTCATATAAAATAAAAGAAAACTTTGGGGAGGAAGACACTATGAAAGGGAATCAGAAAAAGATCTAGCATTCTTCAAAATGACATGATACTAAATCATCTCAAAGTTCTCTTTCTGCTCTAAAATTCCATAGAACTGATCTCACAAAAGATGCAATGCTGGAGCCTCATATACAGAGCCTTCACATTCTCTCTAAAGGCCCCCTCTACTCTGAACCCAAGATTGTGCTCTAAACAGAGTTCATTCATGGGCCAATCAACCCAGTCTCTAATGAAAGGATGTCTATGCTCTCTCTTTTCTCAGTTTTCAGTTAATTAAACTCCAATAGAGCATCCTGGGGACTGTTTAGTGATATGTTACTTTAAGTCTTACTGTGAGGTTTTTCTCAAAAGCAGGAAGTAGAAAAGTACTCAGTGTCTAATAGTATTCAGGTGTAAAAAAGAATTTTATTCCTATACAAAAACGAAAAATACTAAACATAAATGACTTGCAGTGTATATTAACAAGGATAGACCTTTGCTAAACTTGGAGACGAGGAAACTCTCTACCAACCCAGGTCATTAACTTCTCTGCCATTTATAGTGTTTAGAATTAATTTACTTTAACTACTAAGATGTTAAGTGACTTACTCAATCATACCCAACTAATATGTGTCAGATACAGAATCTGAAGCCAGATCTTCCAGTTTCTTAGGCTGATAGATTTCAACATTCAACCTTTCATAAGCTTTGAAATTCCTTATTTTTCTACAACCTTCTTGTCCCTGCACCCTTGCCATGGCAATGAGCAATCTCACATAGATTGTACATGCACAATTGTGTTTTACATATTTCTATATTAATCATATTGTGAAAGAAGAATTAGAACTAAGGGGGACAGAAGGAAATATGAGAAAGAAAGAGTATTAAAGAAGTTTTACAAGCTGAACATAATATGTTTTACTTTGCCTTCAGACACCATAGATTTTTTTTCTGTGAATGTGATTGTTATTTTCCATAATAGGTCTCTCAGGATTGTCTGCAATCACTGCCTTGCTTAGAAGAAGCTCATCCATGAAAGTTGACTATCTCACAATGTTGCTGGTAGTATGCTCAATGTTCTCCTGGTTCTGCTCATTTCACTCAGCATTTGTTTATGCAAATCTTTTCAAGCTCTTCTAAAATCTGATCACTGGTGATTTCCTAAAGTTCAATAGTACTCCATCACATTCATATATACCATAAATGTTCAGCCATTCCCCAATTGATGGGCATTCCCTCAATTTCCAGTTCTTTTCCACTTTTTCAAGTTCTACTCTTCATAACCTCATTTTGGTATTTTCTTGCTATCAGTGTCAGAAATACTGGAGTGGTTTATCATTTTCTTCTCCAACTCATTTTACAGATGAGGAAATTGAGGGAAACTCAATTAAATGATTTACCGAGGGTCACATAGCTAGTAAGCATCTAAACTGTCTTTGAACTCATGAAGAGAAGTCTTCTTGATTTCAAGCCCAGGGCTCTGTTCACTGCATCATCTAGCTGTCCTAGAAGACTTAGAATGAGCAACATGATCATGATGTTTGTCCTTTGTTCTCAAAGAAGACCATGATATCAGGGAGGTGATGACATGACATGCATGTGAATTGGATTTGAGTCAGGTGGGCTGTGCTAAGTCACCAGTCTCACTTCTTCTTTATCTGGGTCCAGTGGCCAGATAGGAATCAGGATGACTGGAGATGGCTGCAGATGATTAAAAGCAGGTTCAGCAACTATATGGCCGATATATACATTTTATCAGAATATAAAACAATTTTCAAGCTTCCTTATTAGGCCTTTTACTTTCCATCTCAGGTCTGCACTATCCACTATCCAACAACTCCTGGAATTAATTTTCAAGTACTACAGGTGAGGTTTGAAAGAAGTTTCTTCTTACCTGTGACCATCTTCTTCACTGCAGAAATCTGCTTTACTTCCTACCAACTGAACTCATTTTCTGCCTCACTGATACCTCTAGTAGAGGGCAAGAAATGGCATGCAGAGGCAAGGGCATGTAAAGAACAATCCAAAGACTTCCAGTCTTTCAAAGTTACAGTCACTTCCAAGATCAGACACATCCAACTAAAGGCTGATAGTCATGTATTTAGGAAAGTAAACACAAAAAAGGAAAAGGTAATAATGGAGGAAAGAAGGGGAAGGTTACCTAGTTGAGGCCATACTCTGCATTTAAGTGGTGTCAGGGAAGGGGAAAGGAGTACAACCTAGCCATCCGCCCCACCTCCAAAAAATGAAATAAAATAAAAATTAAAGGAAGTCTAAAACAATTTACTATTTTTTCCATGGGAGAATCCAAGCCAAGACTTTTTTTAGCTGACCTAATACTCTACCCCTATACTGTTGTCATAGGTGGGAAAATTATCCTCCTTAAACAGTTGTTTCTGAGAGTAGTCATCCAATTTAAAGGACACCAAGGCAGAGGGAGTATTCTTGCAAACTTCTAATACATGAATTCCAAGGCTGGAGTGAAGTGTCAGGAAGAAGATCTGAATGATGGAAGAGAAGGTCCAGGCCTAGAGAAGAATGAAAGGAAGATTAATATGATAATTAAGAGAAACAAATTTCAATTTTAGACATTAGTAATTCAATTTATATAAAATTCAGAAAAACCCTAAACCCTTCTCTTTAATCATTTTCTGCCTCACTAACACCTCCACTAGAGGGCAGGAAAAGGCATTTGGAAGAAACAGATGTTCCCAGGAAAGTTTGTTAAGAGAAGAACTTTTCAAATATTGATTTGTTTTAATTACCTGCATGGAACAAGAAGATATTGAAAGGGCAAACATACAGGTTAGAAATTCTTCTGAGATACGAATGGGATTAACTTTTGGTAAAAGAAATGAGAGACAGGAAATTTCTTTTGATTCTTTAACAAAAGGAGAAGTTAAATCTAGGAATTTTTTAAAAAGTCAGAACCTTTGGATGCCGGGATAAATCCTAGAGAAGAGAAAGTTCAGTGAAAGACCATAGAAGATAAGAAAAAAAATCACTCTATATAAATAGAAAAATTGCTAGTTTTTAAACTGGATTTTTATATCTCTTTGACTCTCCCCTTTTACTTATCCATAACAGTTTTCTCATCACTAATATCAGGAAAGACCTTTAAAATGTGTTGTGTTCTCATTTCAGAGATTTAATAGAAGAGAATTTGGAGACCCCCATCCTCTTCTACAGAAAGATAGAAATGAAAAGATCTCTGGTAGAAAGTTTACTAGACATTGTATTGCCCCAAATATCCTAAGTTCAAAATCTTGGGGTCTTCCTTGGTTCCACATTCACCTCATACAACAAAGCAATGCATTTTTTCATTTTAGTCTCCATATCTCCCAAGTTCCTTCCTCTCCCTAGATTGACTTACAGGCATCATCATCTTATTTCAGTTCTTCATAACCTCTCACCTTGGATGATGGTCTTTGACTAATCTCCCTGATTCAAGTCTCTCCTCCACTTAGCTAATAAAGAGATTTTCCTAAAGTACAAATCTGAACAAATCACTTCTCTACTAAGTAAATAAATATTGCCAAACTCCTATGATTATCTTTTAAAGACTTTTCCAAACTGTCTCCAGTTCACCTCTCCAGACTTTTGCATTATTCCTTCCCCTATATTTTGTGGTCCTATTTGTTCCTTACTCACACAAAAGCACAGTGAAAGTAAGCAAGCATAGATAGAACAAAACAATGATTCATTAGGCAAGAGCATGTAAAGAAAGAAGAATGAATTTATGATGAAAACTTTCTAACAGTCTTGAATTAAGAAATAATTCACTGTTTGTTTTTTGGTTTTTCTTGTATTTTGGGTAGTTGAATATTCACAAACATGACTCCTGATGAACAGTTACCACTGACTACTGTGACTTATTATTTGATTATTGCATTATGTGACTTTAATTGAAAAATATTTCTTTAAAAATTCAAATATTTTCTTAGCTGTAGTGATTAAATTAACTGAATAATCATTAACAACAATTATTTTTTCACAAATTTGTCTTCTTCAGGACATACACAGGGATTTTTCAAAAATAATGAAGCATATACAAGCATATTGCTCAAAGGAAAAAAGGGATTTTCTGGGTACTACTAATAAGTTGCTTATTTCATTTCTATGTTTTATGTTATATAGAAAATATAAATTAGTACAATAGTACAACAACATATTGTGCAATTTATAAATAAATATACATATGTGTGTTTTTTTGCTTTTTCATAATGGAAGGGAATAATTTATTTGTATGCTAGGCACTGTGTTGAGCATTTTTTTACAAATATTATTTCATTTAATCCTCACAGTAACCCTCGGAGATAGGTACTATTACTATCCTCAATTTTGCATTTGAGGGAACTGAGGCAATCAGCGGTTAAGTGACAGACTAAGGTGACACAGTTAGTTAGTATCTGAGACCTGATTTGAACTCAGGTTTTCCTGAATCCAGACCCAGTACTCTACCCACCTACTTGCCTCTGATTATGGGAGGGAGTAATCAAAAAAGTCTGAAGGCCATCGACATAGTGGATAAAAGCCTTCCGCCAACACGGATTAAAGTCCCTCTTCTGACCAATTAGTCTGTTTTACCCCAGGTAAATCACAATCTCTCAGGGGCAAATTTATATTGATAGAGATTATTTCCTTATCAGAAGCTCTTGTAAACCAATGAAATCATAGCTCTTCATTTGAAAACAAAAGAAAATTCGAGGAAAACTGGAATTCCTCCTTCCACCCAAGTTGTTCTGCCAGGGTCTTCTGTTTGTTGTGTCCAGACCTATGATTTCAGTGGCGAAAGGAGCTTACTTCTTCCTGATCTATGGGGAAAACCAATTGCAAAGCTAGTAACCAATTTCTTCTGTAGCTTACTGTCTTACTGGGATACAATGGACTGATGTGATTTTTCCATTTATATATGTAAGAAGAGGGACTTCAAATCATCCGGATTGCCTAGCTATGTCTGACTAGCATTGACTCTCAGTCATAAGTTTAATACTTAGTCTGTTTGGAATATTTCGTTCTTTCCACAGAGATAGAAAAGAGGGTATTGGAATAGCCTCCTCAAAGTTCAGGACCAGGGTTTTGTTTTTTTTTTTGGTTTTTAGTTTCCAAGGAATTTGGGATGTCCTTTTTCAAACACCTGCGTGTTATTAGGAGAAAGGAAAACTCATACAGAAAAAGAACAAGAATTAGTGGAAGGCTTTTTACTTTTCAGCAAGGATGTCCTAAGATCTTAAAAGAGCAATCTGTTTTCTAAAGCAGACTAATATATTCACCCAAGCTCGCCCTAGGACCAGGCCTCATATGAATAGAGGATTTCAGCTTTGCCAGGAAAAGAATAACAAGCAAGAACTACAATTGCATATTTTTAAAGTTGACTCCAAGTCTAAAAATAAAATCCTTGATCTCCTCCAGTCAAAGAGGATCCTCAATGCATGGCCTGAATTTAAAAAAAAAAAAATCCATAAGTAAGTAGGTTATCTAAGAATATAGATGAGCTGTATTTCCTTTATCATTTGCAACTTCTCCCTCTCTTCTTGGGAATCCTCATGAGTTAACAGCCATGCTGTCACATATGGTTGGTTTTCAACATGCTCCTGCATAGGGTTAAGCATTTATTGATTTCTGTGGATGTGTGGAGTTGAGGGGTTTTTGCAGCTTTTTTTTTAAGGTCAAACATATTTCATCCAAAAGGTCAGAGTGTGGCAGTGCAGCTGTGGTCTGGGCATTCCCTGGGGGAATAAGGTAACAACCCACAGTCTGGGAAGCCAAGGAAGAATAAACTACAATTAGCTGAGGCCGCCTCCCTGCAGACTCCACATTTGCATTTTAAATTACATTTCTAGTATAATCAGTTTCATCTTTCCTTTGCTTTTTCAAAGCTGGGAGAGAGTCATGATAGAGATGCTGGCTGAGATTGGTGTGATTTTTTTTCTTTTTTAAAACCACATCCGCATGAAATTTTTCTCTAAAATATTCCTTTGAGATTAGTTATAGTAGAAAAGCACATTGATGGACAGATGGAGAGAGGTGCAAGATGGTTTCCTAGATTCTAGAAATCACTGAAAGCTAGGGCTTTTATTTCAGCATTCTGTGCCCTTGCTTGTCAGTGAATTTCTCTACCTTTTCCTATCAGCTTTTTTATTAGCATCTGTACTCTAATAGAATGTGTTACAATTCTGCAGGCACAGAACCATAGAGCTGGGGAATTGGAAGAGATGTTGGCAGTCATCTATGCCAAATAATTCCAAAATGGAATCCCCACTATGACATATCTGAAAGTGGCCAACCAGTCTCTGCTTGAATACTGCCAAGGAGGGGGACCCCATCACCTCTTGAAGCCCATTTTATTCTTGGATAGCTGTCATTGTTAAGGGAGTTTTTCTGGATATCAAACAGACTGGCACATTCCTGTTGTTATGGGGGTTCCTTCACTTTTCACTTGAATATATATATATATATATATATATATATATATATATAGAGAGAGAGAGAGAGAGAGAGAGAGAGAGAGAGAGAGTATTTCAGTATTCAAAAGATTGTCTTTTCCTGGATACTCCCAATCATACATACATATATGTATGTATGGATGGATGGATTGAAGTCCATCCTTCCTTCCTGTGAACCCTTATTCTCCATTTCAAAGGAAATTCTATATGTGCAAGAACTTTGATTTCATCCTACCAAAAAATGTTCCACAGTGAATATAAATTGCACTTGTTTTTTATTTTCACCAGAAGCCCTGAAGTCCTCCCTCTCCCAGATTCACTTTTTTAAACTAGGTTAAAGAGGTCATTCTCTGCTTCATTTCTTTCTTACCTAGCCTCAATCCCTGAATGATCATTGCCTTAGCCAAACTGAGAGCTGTTACAGACACTAGCCAAGGTCTCTCACTGAATACAGGGTCATCTCCAGTCATCCTGATTCTTATCTGGATCCTGGACCCAGATAATTCTAAAGGAGAAAGTGAGGCTGGTGATTTTACATAGTACCTTCTCACTCAAATCCAATTCATTTGCATGTCATGATATTACATCCCTAATGTCATGGCCCTCTTCTAGAATGAAGAACAAGTATTGATCAACTTTCTATTGGACCTGTAAAGGATTCAACAAGAAGACCTGTTCTGGAGAGTATCTAGCCCTGAAACCCATATCACCTCTGCTTTTGGGTCACCTCGGATTGGGAAGGAGAGAACTCTTTAAGAGGAGTGACTATCTTTTGCCTCATTTTGTACACCCCCCATACTTAGCTGAGTGCTAAGGCACATCCTCGGAGTTTAAAAAATGTCTATTGATTAATTAGAAGAGGGAATTTATTTGTTTTGCTTGGCCCCAGGAGACAGAACCAGAAAAAAGAGAAGATAATTGAAAGGAGATAAAGTTGTTCTCAAATGTAAGGAAAAAAAAATTTTTTTACGGAGTTATTCAAAAATGGAATGGGATGCCTCAGAAGCAGCTTTTAAAGGCTACTATGCCAGTTATTCCTAGTGCTAAATATAGTATATGGCCTAAAATGGGGGTTTATTTTCTGTCAAGAATACTTTGATTTTGGGAGAAGAGGGATTAGAAGAGTGCTTTCAAATAAATAAAAACAGGGGCCACAACACAGTAGGCAAGGATCTCTGCAGACTATTGATTCAGACTATGATATTGTTTATGTTTTTTTTTTTGGTGGGATTGTACTTTCTGTATTTTTATTTCTTCCTAAAAATACCTAAATGCTTTTTTAATCTGACTTGAACCTCACTAGGAAGCATTGTGAGTCACTTCTGGATAAGGTGAACCTTGACATTTTTTCCAACTCAGATTCTATGATTCTTTGAAGTTGATGTATTTTCTTTTAACCTCAGTTTCTTCATTATTAAAAATAGGGAAGCTAGTATCTAGATTAACAAACTCACCCTATTGTTGTTTATAGAGATAAAGATAGAGATAAGAGAGAGAGAGAGAGAGAGAGAGAGAGAGAGAGAGAGACTGAAAGAGAGATGATATAGGTAAATGCATGCTGTTTCCCCCATTAAATTGAAAATACTTTGAGGATTTGAGGACAGGGATTGTCTTTTGTCTCTACTTATATCCCTACTACTTGGTAGATGGCAAATAGTAGGCACTTAATAAATGTTTATTATTTGATTGATTGTTTTGGAAAACTTATTTTGTAAAATTGCAAAGACCATATATATATATATATATATATATATATTTGAGCTACTATTATTGAATGCTTCTTTTTCTACAGTTATCTCTTGAATTTTGGTATAATATATTAATGATGTTGAATTTTATAAGTTGTAACTTTAATGAAGTTAAGAATTATTCAACTAGTATGTGCTAATTTCCTAAGATATTCCAAATTTAGGAATTTTTTACTCAATATGTTTACTTGAACATGCAATTACTTTTCATAGAAGCAAATTTAACTACTCTTTGATTGTCTTTACCTGTTTCATTTCTTGTTCTTCTCTTATTGTTATTGCTAGCATATTTAGACTATATAAAATAATAGCATGGACGTTAGACATCCTTATTTTACTGAGAAATTTTTTATTATATTTCCACTCAATATGATGCTTGATTTTGGTTTTGGAAATATCATTTATCTGAGGTAGCTAAGTGAGGCAGTGAATAGCACACAAATTCTGGAGTCAGGAAGACTTGAGTTCAAATGTGACCTCAGACACTTAATAATTACTTTTAGCTGTGTGACCTTGGGCAATTCACTTAACCCCATTGCCTTTCAAAAAAAATGGAAAGAGATACCATTTATTCCTAAACATAAAACATTTATTTAACCATAAAGCAAAATCCATAATAAGCGTGGTTAACCCATAACCTGGGTCAGTCTCTCAAACCAATGGATGTAGTATCAATTAGGAAAAGGAGGAACATATTTACCGAAATCTATTAGAACGAGGCACAAATAAGAACAATCTTTGTGGTTAGAGTCATTCAATTCCTTTTCTGAAGGATCAGTTCTTCAAAGAGCTACTTCTTCATTTGGTGCTTTTCTTCTGCTTCTGACTACTCTCATGCTAGGTAAATCCTCAAATCTTAGACTTTCCAATTGATGAAGCAGTAAGAAGTATTGAAATTTACAGTGTTAGAAAGACACTGAGCAATGGATACCTTGTAGTAATAATGAGCAGTTCCCTTAAACAAAGAACTGCAAAGCTCCTCAGATTGGTTTTCTGGGCAATGCAGGAAAGCATTACCATCTCTTTATACAACAGGATGCTAGTCTGTTCCACCATCTCTCAACTTTTTTAAAGCAAAGCAGAGCTTACAGAAAAACTCTTTAGCTTGGGTCTCTGAGGACTTTAGACAGACTTAGCTAGTTTTTCACACAACAGAATGTCTCATTGTCTGATCTGTTTTAAGTCTCTACTAACAGCAAAGAAACTGCAGGAGCTGTCCTTTCCCTTCTGCTTTTCCTTTTCAAACTAGAAAACAATGAGAATCTCTGAAATAACACTATAATTGACATTCCCTTGCCTTTCCTTTGGTCTCTTAGGTTGTTCTGTGAAGGGATTATTAATTATTATCATGGCACTTTAAAGTTTATAGATCTCATTCCTTCAATAATGGCAATAATAATAATAAAAAATAATACCTTCTAATTTTATGACAGATTTCCACAAATATTTACAAATATTGATTTATTTGATTATTTGATTTAAAAGAAAATTTCCAGCAAGTTAGCATTTGATATTAGATTTGAACCTGAGTTCTTTATACTATATGCCACATGGATAATTACTATAATAATAATTATTTAAATTTCAAGTCCCACTAGGTTATGACAATGAATTTTCATTTTTATTTTCTTAAGAAATGTTATTCAATCCAGTGGGGAAAATGAATAAGAGTGAAGGATCATCAAGTGTCTTAGACTCCTACCTTCCTGGTAGAAACAACTATCTTTGATTACCATAGAATCTAAATATTAAAATCAATAACTTTTTTTAAGTTCCCCTTCAGAGGAAGATAGTTGATGTTCTGTATTTCAAATGTCACTTTCTTTGTGCTAATAGTTATGCTGAATTGAGTGAGAAACTGAATGGAGAGGGAATATAGTCCTGTAGAGAAAACAACTCTCTGGCTCTCAGAAGATTGAAGGTCTATTCCTAATTGTTACCTCTGGTCAAAGAATTTTATTAAAAATTTCCATTTTTGAACCTCACATTTCTCACTTGGTCAATAAAAATACTTGCCTTTAACTATTTACATGAATATAATATGAATAAAAATGATAGAATAAATATGAAAGTGCTATTGATTAAGGCTGCAATCAAATGTTATTAATGTGAACATTTCCTAAGGCATATATAATTTTTTATTTAATCAAAAATTTTGTTTAAAAATTCACTGAAATAAGCTTAGAACTTCTGGCTATATCTTCATTTTTAATCAGTGTTAACTAACATTGACATAGTACAAAGCTTAGAGTTTAAATTAATTATATTTGAATACTTCAATTTTTTGGTATTAACATTAAGGATATTTCATGGTTCATGACTTGAAACATCATTAAAATACAGTCACATCAATGACTTAAAGAAAGATTAGATGTAGAGCCAGAATTAGAGATCTGAACACAACAATACATGTTTACAGGTGTGATAGTTGAAACAAAAAGATACATACACACAGAGTTAAAATCAGGAACTGGAGCAGCAAAAATAAAAAAGTCAGGAGTAGAAATCATGATCTCAGACAAAGCAAAAGCAAAAATAGACATAATTAAAAGAGTTAAATGGGAAAACCACATCTTGTTTAAAAAGTACCATAGAGAATAAAGTCATATAAAAAAATTTTAAGGCAAGTTTCTCTGATAAAGGTCTCTTTTCTCAAATATAGAGGGAACTGAGTAAATAAAAAGAATATCCAATTTATAAGTTGTCTAGGAATATGAACAGGTTGTTTCCAGAAGAAGAAATAAAAATTTTTAATAGCTATAAATATGGTCTAAATCATTATTAATTAGAAAAATTAAATTTTAAACAGCTCTGAGTTAATATCTATCAGAAATAACAAATGCTGAAAGCTATAAGGGAAAATAGGTATACTAATGAATTGCTAGTAGAATTGTGAACTGGCACAACAATTCTCGAGAACAATTTCAAAGGGCTATCAAATTATGCATACCCTATGGCCCAGCAATACCACTCCTAGAACTATTCCCCAAATACATCAAAGAAAAAAGGAGGAGAATCTATAGGCACAAAAATATTCATTGCAACTTTTAATCGTGTTAAACAATTGGAAATTAAGGGAATATGCATCATTTAGGGGATAACTGAACAAGTTGTAGCATAGGATTGTAATGAACTATTGTGCTATAAAAATGATGGGAAGAGTGGTTTCAGAAAAAACATGGCAAGAGATCTATAAAATGATTCAAAGTGAAAGAGATCTTTGTATTCAGTAATAACAGCAATAGTATAATGATAATCAACTGGGAAAAAACTTAGTTATTCTGATCAATACAGTAGTCTTAGACAATTCCAAAAGATAGAAAAAAATGTTGAACTCAGTATGAATTAAACTATAATTTTTTCAGGTTTTTTTATTTTTCTTGCTTTTTGCAATATGTTTAATATGAAAATGTTTCACATGATTTCACAAGTATAATAGATAACATATTGCTTTCATTCTCAATGGGTATAGAAGGGGCAGCAGAGAGGGAGAGAATTTGGAGCTCAAAAATGTATTGTTAAATAGCAGATAACAAAAAAAAACTCAAAAAAAGAGAGATTAGAAAAGGACTCTAGTGGATTTTTGTCTCTCATTAGATTCTTAGGCAGCTCATTACACTTTGGGATAGCTCTAATTGTTACATAATTTTTCTTTACAGCAACAACTTTTTATCTGTAATTTTTATTCAGTTCTAGTTCTCTCCTTCAGGATCTCACAGAATGAGTATATTCTCTTCTTTTTCCCCAGGACAGTCTTTAAAATACTTCAAGATGACTATTGTGTATCCTCCAAGCCCTCTCTAGACCAAACAGCTCCAGTTAATTTCCTGTCAGCATTGTGAGTTCTTATCTCAATTTTCTGCAAAATCCTAGTCACTAATTTTTTAATACTATGTCCTAAAATTTTGCCAATCATCATAGTTAAGTTCACAAGCCTAGAATTTTGAAACTCCATTTTTCCCATTTTCCCCCTTTTAATATGAAGAAAATATTGACCACATTCTCCAGTCCTACAGGACGTCTTCCATTTCCCATGATATCTCACTGATCCCTGATACTGACTCAGCAATTAAATCAGCAACCAAAGTTGTAGTTCAGATAATGTTTTCAATTCGAGAAGGTCAACAAGGTAACAACCTATTTGTTTGTTGTAGTTACTCATCTTTCATTTTCAAGGAGGATCAATGACATCAGGGGCTGATGCCTTGACTTGTATAAATTGGATTTAAATGAGGCAAAGTTGCCCAGTGGCGAGACAATACACAAGACAACCAGTGATGGTCCAGGAAACAATGGATGACCTTGCCAGGCAGAGGATGACCAAGCATTCCACAGCACCTGTTCTGTCCCATTCATGATTGTTAGAACAAATTATTCTTATCTTTCCTTTCTACCAGGGGAAATCTTTACATGCTTGGGATAGCCATCCCCCTTACTCACTCACAGGTTTGAGACTACCACAGGCTGTGACCTCATACTATAGTTTCTTGGAGCCATGGTGAGAATAAAGGGGCAGGTGGACACCAAACATGATGAGTAGCCCTGAAAATCAGGGTTCAGTAAATCCTCAAAGCAGAGGTCCTAGTGTTCACTGAGTACCACATATACCCCATCTTACTTATATTTTAACCACCTCTTGATTTTCCATCCTTTTCAGTTCAAAGATCCTTCTCTTTGGCAGAGAAATCAGAAGTAAATAGCAATTCTGCAATGCAAATGAAATGTATTAATAAAAGTGTTTTTTAAAGAAACAAACTAAGACTTGAGGAATTACAATTTCTCTAGATCTTGTTTTCACCATCCTTCAAGAGTATAGCAATGGGATCATGTCCCTTCTTTGATCCTATTTTCATCAATTGAGCTTAAATCATTTTTTGTTCTTAGATTTTCTCACCCAACCAATTCTGAGACTGAGCACTCCTGAGAACTATTTTTTCTGTAGCTGCACCACATTCTACTATCTACTCATATTTTCATTTTTATACTAGTCTTTTGAAAAGTAAATTTGGTTGTTAAGCTCTCTATTCATCTATTGGTTTGCTAGGTCTTCAGCATTTTATTCATGAGAGCTGCCCATTCCTCATGTATTGACTTTACCAATAAAATTATTATTTCATGAATCTCAATTGTTTCCTTTAAACTTTATGAAATCTATTATCCACAAATATATTTCAGACTATACCCAGATTTCTTTTCTTTCTTTAACAAAAATTTGAAGAAGTGATCATTCTCCACCACCAGCTGCTCTCCTTTTGCAGAGACACACACCACACAGACAGAAACAGAGATCAAAAGTCAGAGACAAATAGAAAAAAAAAATTAGAGACACACAGTAAGATAGACAGATTATCAGAGATCTTTTCCCCAAAACTCTTCATCTATTTTCTTCTTTTGTCCCAGTGTCTGTAGCTTATATTATAAAAAGTCTTATTTCTTCCAATGTTGTTTTTAAACAATATCTTTTTCCTCTAATTCTAAAATGATTTTGATGAATATATATTTCTTAACATACATACAGTTCTTAACATGCTATCCTACTTTCCTTTTTACCCATCCCATTATTTTAAATAAGTTAAATATTTTTAGAATCACATTCCAGATGTGGGTCTCAAGACACCAAGTTTCTTTTCATTTTTAGTTTTTGCAAGGCAATGGGGTTAAGTGACTTGCCCAAGGTCACACAACTAGGTAATTATTAAGTGTCTGAGGTCTGATTTGAACTCAGGTACTCCTGACTCCACTGCGCCATCTAGCTGCCCCTAGGACACCAAGTTTTAATTTGATCTTTTTTGGTTTAGAATTTCCTGTTTATTGCCCTGGTCACCCCTAATTTTCTTCACTTATGTATAGAATTAAGAAACTATAGGTTTTATTTCCAGTCCCTACCTTAGTTTTTTTTCTTTCTTGAATTTCTGAATAATTTTACTAATTTTCTTTAACTTGCATTGTTAAAGGCAACTAGGTGGTACAGTGGTTAGAGTACCGGCCCTGGAGTCAGGAAGACGAGTTCAAATGTGACCTCAGGCACTTAATATTACCTAACTGAGTGAACTTGGGCAAGTCACTTAACCTGCTGTTTTACAAAAAAAAGAAAAAAAATCATATATTGAAAGGTACTTTTTAGCATTACTATCTAGCTTGACAGATAAGTAGTTTTCGCACTCACTCTTTCTATTCAATTTAAAGCCCTTTTTGAGTAGCTTTGTAAGACTTAAAGCCGATTCTTTTTTTTTAACTAGTTCTTATTAGTTATATACCATGCTTGGCAAGGAAACCATCACATCTATATTTCAGGCTGTGATGTAGAAATCAAAATCCCATTCTCAGGTACCTTCTGCTTAAACAGCTGTTCACTTTCCAAATATATCCTGAGAACTTCCTAGTCTCAAATACTATGTTTCTGTTTCTTTTTCTTCTTTTTAATCTTCAAAAGTTTCATTTACCCTTGAAAACAACAAAGGTTATTGCAGCAATACCAACATCACAGAGATTCTACAAAAAGTTAACCAACTAATGTATCTAAGTGTGGCAAAATTCCTCAGCGCTCTCTCTTTTACAATTATTCTCAGATGGTCAGATGTCTATTCAATGCTTTTTTTTTTTCGCCCTTGAAAAATGGTTTTATGGAGTAGTTTTGCTTTTGCATTAAAAATATTTCCAGATAATCCTCACCCAGAAAGAACTTGCAATTAACAGATAGAAGCTATGTCTCTAGAAAATGAAACCTTAGTTTTTTTTGACTACCATTTAAAAATAAGCATGTGTCTATATCAACATGAAACAAAAACACCATTTCCCTTCACATTTTAGCAATATCCATTTATCCACAAGGTAATAATAATTTGAAATCAATCAATCAATCAATATTTATGATGTGCCAGG
Source organism: Macrotis lagotis (assembly GCF_037893015.1). Taxonomy (NCBI): domain Eukaryota; kingdom Metazoa; phylum Chordata; class Mammalia; order Peramelemorphia; family Peramelidae; genus Macrotis; species Macrotis lagotis. The sequence goes on along the minus strand of NC_133660.1, from coordinate 61,526,950 downwards.
CACTGGGGACAATAAAAAGAGATAAAAGAATTTCTGACCTCAAAAAGCTTATAATCTAAAGGAGGAGACGATAGGTAAACAAATATATGCAAGCTACACAGAGAGTAAATAGGAAAATATTGATAGAGGGAAGGAAATACAATTAAAAGAGGTTGGGGAAGGCTTCCTATAGAAAATAGAATTTCAGTTGGGACTTAAAGGAAAGCATGGGAGGTCAGTAGTTGAAGAGGAGGGACAACATTCCAAACATGGAGATAAAAGATCAAATACTTTCAGTCAAATAACGGAATGTATCATACACGAAACTACAAGATGACAAGTGTCACTGAATGGAAGAGTATATATAAAGGAGAAAAGGTAAAAAAGATAGGACAAGTAAGAAGGAACTAGCTTATAAATGTTTTTGAATATCAAATAGACATTTTGTATTTGTTCTTGATGGCAACAGGAAGCCAGTGAAGTTTATTGAGTAGAAATATGACATGGCTGGTCTGAAATTAGGAAAATGGCTTGGAATGGGGAAAGTCTTTATGGGAGCAGATCTAGCAAGCTATCACAATAATTTTGGCATGAGATAATTAGGATTATTGGGGGCAGCAATATCAGAGGAGAGAAAGGGACATAATATGAGAGATGAAGTAAAGACCTTGGCAACAAATTGAATATGAGGGGGTGGAAGCTAAGAGATAATGAAGAAGCCAGAACCTAATGGACAGGGAGGATGCTATTGCCCTCTATAGTAATAGGGAAGATAGGAGTAGGGCAGGATTTAGGGGGAAAGATAACGATAATGTATTTTGGATATACTGTGTTGAGTATAAGATGTCCATTAGACATCCAAAAAGAGATATTTGTAAGACAATTAGAGATGTAAAATTGGAAATTAGCAAAAAGATTGAGATAAGTAAGGTAGATTTGAGAATCATTAGCATAATGGTCATTAATGGTAATGAAATTCATGGGAATTGATAATCAGTGATGATCACCATGTAAAGTAATATAGAGGGAGAAGAGAACCTTGAGTAGAAACAGAACCTTGAATATACCTATAGTTAGAGGGAATGATCTGGGAAACACAGAAGAAGCAATCAGATAAGTTGTTCACAGCCACAAGCCCTGAGATGGTGGCAGTGAGGGCAAGAAGTCTTTAGTGTTACCACCACCATAACTGACACATGACTTTTAATAGTAAATATAGCCACCTATACATCTCACTCCAGCCACAAGGTTAATAGGTTGCTTAGCCACTTACCAAAGTGTTTTGATGATTGCTTAAAGCAATGAAGATTGCTTAAGAGACATTAGGAAAAAAGGATATAGGGATAGAACCCACTCCTTTAATCTTTATTTCATATGCTCATTGCACAGTGAAGCCCCACATTTTATTCCTGACCTGCACTGATGTCAGTGTGATGGTTGGGAATACCCCAATATCTGCCCACCTTTTCTGAAACGTGTGAACTGAGGTCAGTGAGAATGTGCTGCCTTCTCACCTTTCGCAACTAGATTACATTGCGTTGAATTAATATCAAGACATGGCTTAGGTTCATGTTCCAGATTGACTCATTAATGATTATAACAGCAGCTGGTAATAAACAGGTCGGGTTGTTTAAATATCTGTAAACCTGCCAAGATAATGTTGTTTTCTTCTCATTACTGAAGGATCATGGTTACAAAAAGTGCCTGGAGAGACCCCAAACTAAACCTTGGTTTGTGAGGAAGCTGGTTGTTTTCCCCCAGTCCTTCACACCCATTCTGGGCTCTGTGAGGAGGAATACTATATATTTAAGTGCATCTGTTGTGCTAATGTAGAGTTCAGAACACTCCAGTAAGAGGTGGCATGTCTACATATGGCATCCATCACTACCACAACGGTTTGCAGCTAGAAACCACATTCCAAGAGAGCATGTAAATACTTGGAATGATGCTGAGAGTTTTCTGGGGTGTGATATTCATTCAGGGAATCAGAATTTTTTATGTTGGCAGCTTTCCATCTTGGGCCACCAGTATTCATTCTTCCTTTTCTTATTTTTACACTTGAGATCCCAGATGTTATTGCTAAAACATTTTGTAATTTGAATCCCCTTAAATGAAAGTAGGTTCCTTAACTTCACTTACCTCTTCTGGGAAGGTCATAGTTGCAAAAAGAATGGCACAATGACAAATTCACAATGAGGATGTTGAACTTTAGATTTGACTTTTGTTTTCAAGTCTGTACACTATCCTTCATTAAATCTGACCCATCAGAGTTGTTACTGTTGTTGCTACTACTGGTTTACTTCTTCTAAACCCTCTATGCTCCCCCCCGAAAATGTTCTAAGATTTAAAACATTAAAAGTATTGAATTAGGGCTTCAATATGATCCTGTTAATCCCAACCAATGGAAGAAATCTTTTTTATTCTCCTATCCTGGGAACAAGAGTTGCAAAGAGCAAGCACTAACATCTTTGTTTCAGTCTGCCTCTCTATTATTGGTTCCATATAGCTGAAATGCACTCCCTCCTCATTTCTACCTCTTGGAATTCTTCAAAACACATTCATGTACCTTCTTAGAAATGAGGCCCTCCCATTACCTAGTTATTAGCATTTGTGAATTGTTTTTTGCATTACTTTGTATTTTCTGTGTAATTACTTATTTGTATATACCAAAGTATAGTTTTAGAGCATTATGATACTGAAAGTCATTCAGGCCAATACTTGTATTTTACTGATGAGGAGACTGAGGTCTTTGGAATTAACCATTTACCCCAAGATTACAGATAAAATATTGAAATTTTAATGGGGGGGTCTTCTAACTCAAAATCAGCACTTTTCTGCTGCTTGACAGCTTTTATTCCCCCCAACAGACTGCAAGTTCCTCAAAGGCAAGGACTGTTTTGTTGTGTCTTTATATTGTCATTACTTACCATCATGTCTTGTTTATAGAAGGCACTTAATAAATGTCTAATGAATTAAATTTAATTTAAAAAAAGAGAAAAGAAGATCTATGGTAAGGAGAGTAATGATATCTTAGTTCCAGAAATTTTACTCTCATCTTTTGGTGGGGGAGGGGGGATAATCCTGAAAGACTAGAGAATGGATGGATGAATGAATAAATATCTGAATGAATGCATAGACAACAATTCATTAAAGTGTTTATAATAGGTCAAACATTGTGCTAATGCAAGGGATACAAACAGAAAAGTAAGGAAGACCCTTGGTTCTAAACTTCGTAAAAATAATTTGGAATTAGACCCCAAAAGTCACATTAATTCATCTATATCACTATGAGGCAAATAGATAAAGAACTTATATACAATATAATACAAAGCATCACTTTTTGCTACTTGTGGTTGAATAAGCTATTGCTAATGAGAATAATAAAATGTTATTTTACTACGAGAAATTATGAAAAGGATGGCTTCAGAGAAATTGGAAAATTTTATGAAATATTATCTAATGAAGTGAAATGACCTAGGAGAACAATTTATACAAAGACTAAAATAATTTAAGGAAAACCAATTTCCAAGGACTTAAGCACTCTGATTAATACAATGACCAATCATGACTTCAGGTGACTTATGAGGAAGGAGATGTAGAGTCAGAAGTGACCTCAATGATCTCCACTCTGACTCAAAGTAATCCACCCCACCCCACCTCCATTCATTTTGCAGAAGAAGAAGAAATGGAAGCCAAAGGAGATTAAGGAAAAGTGAAGGCCCAAAGTCCCACAGGTTTTATAGGACAAAAGTTAGAATTGAACCCAGATCTGCTGAGTTCAGAATCATTATTCTTTCTACTATGTTTCATATTCTCCTGATGTTTAGAGTTGCTAATATATATATATATATATATATATATATGTATATATATGTATATATACAGTCAATATAGACTATACACGCATGTACACACAAACATACATATAGATATATACGTACACATATCTGTTATAAAGAAGGTGACTTTTTCCTACAGGTTAGTGTTGGTATTATTCTATTTCTGTTTCCCTAGAAAGTCTTTTACACTAAGCTATATTGCTTTAGGGGTTAAACCAAATAAGAGTATGTTATAAGATCAGTGGTAGTCACATCCTTCAACAGAAGACAACTCCTGGGCTCTTTCTTATTTCTTTTTCCTCTTGGGTTTCAAGGGTCACAGTCCCCCAGCAATCACAAGGCCCAGGGGATGCACAAAAAGACTCAAGGGTTGTACCTAACAATTAACCAGACCTCCAGAGATGCCCTGCTACGCCATACACAGGATTTGCTTGGCTCTCTGGTTTTCTTGCATTCTCTTCCAAGAGTATTATTGGCTCTATTGTATGAGGGACTTTTAAAAACATTTCCCTTGAAAGCTGATAAGGTTCAGATTTAATAGGTTAACTAGAGGCAGTTAGCAGAAAGGAATTAGAAGCTAATGCCCTCGCCAAGGTTATTGGCAGTAGCTTCTGTCTCTGCTCTCCAGTTCAATTGCTTAGATGCCATGCTTTTATTAATACTGCTGCCTATTTTAGGAATAGCAGCTTTCTAAAAGATTAATGCTGTGTCAGGCATGGCTAGATTGGTCCAGCTTCAATGATTTTGAGGGAAGTTGGAAGATAGGGCAAGCTTCATGTGCCCAGACATTAAAAAAAAAAGTAGACATGACTGTAGAAGACTGGATATAGGAAATGGTTTAAAGTCTGTATGAACTCTCTTATTTTCCTAGTAAACCTCTCACCTTATACTGAGCCTTGTTTTTTAATCCCTCTTTAATTTCTGATCCTAGTACAAACTATTTGAAATCTATGCGCTGCTTTTTTTCTCTGTTCCCTCAGTTCTGTCCAATATGGCAACAATTCACCCTATCCCAAGAAGTCATACTTTCTCTCCCCTCCCCACTCTCAGGAAGAAATAATATGGTAGTCTAAAATCTCATGAACTTTTTGACTATTGTATCAAACATTTGATACATTTTATCTTTTCTTTTTCCAAAGTTCTAAACATCATTTGGACAATAAGATAAAAATATTACCTATCCCCAAGTCCATCAGTTTCCTTCATGAGACTTCTGAGTTCCTACAGAAGTCTCTATGTTTCTTTCATGTTAGACCTCTGAAAATTATTCTTTTGCAGTTTAGCTTATATTTATTTCATATTTAAAAATGTATATCTGCTATCTACACAGAGTTTAAATGGAAAAAGGAATGGAAATCAAAAGGAAATCTCAGAAAGTGAAAGCATAAAGGTAAGGGAGCAGACAGGAAAGGGGGCAGAAAGTATTCTTCCTAGTTACAGAAGGCATAGTTTGATGGCTAAGTCAAATTTATAAAATTGTTCATAAAAATGATAAATGTTAAAGAAGATATGGGAAAATTGGAACCTTAGTGCTTTGTTGGTGGAGTTGTGAACTGATATAACTGTTGTGGAGAGTAATTTGGAACTATGCCCACAGAACAACCAAACTATGTATACTCTTTAATGTAGCAATATCACTACTAGATCTGTATTCCAAAGGGATTATAAAAAGGGGCAAAGGACCCACATGTACAAAAATATTTGTGGCAGCTCTTTTTATGGTAGCAAAGAAATGGAAATTGAGGGAATATACATCAATTGGGGAATAACTGAACAACTTGTGGATTATGAATGTAATGGAATACTATTTTGCTATAAGAAATAATGAGTAGATAGATTTCAGAAAAACCTGTAAAGAATTTCATGACCTGATGCTGAATAAAGTGAGCAGAACCAGGATAAAATTTACACAGCAGCAGCAACATTGTTGATGATCAGCTATGACTAAACACAGTTTTGAAAGACATATAAAGAAAACTATATCTACATCCAGTGAAAGAACTATGGAGTCCAAATAGAGATTGAAGCATACTATTTCACTTTTTTTGGTATGGTTTTTCCCTTTTGTTCTGGTTCTTCTTTTACAACATGACCAATTTGGAAATATATTTAACATTATCATATATGTATAACCCATAATAGATTACTTGCCATCTTAGGGAGGAGGAGAACTAGAATGGAAAGAGAAAATTTGGAACTCAAAATCTAAAAATGGAATATTGAAAACTTTATAAGTAATTGGAAAAATACTATTATTAATAAAATAAAATTATCCATAGTTAGCAATGTGACATTCTTATTTGTCTTGCCATCATAGCATTTGAAGGTCTCCATGATTTCTACAATGCTTATGCTTTCTTTCTACAGCCCAAAGATTATAATACTTGCCATCCAATTTAGCTGCACAGATGAAAATCTGGGAGTCTTTTTTGTTGGGTACACCAATTGCCTTGAAAAAGATACCAGTACAATTGTGCTTCAAAAAGAAGTTCTTATCAGCAACTTTCTTCTAAAGATGGACTTGCCACAAGCATCACTCTGGCATATGAAGTCATGTATGTAGATTCTGGAATGATTTTGTAAAAGCAGAATCCTTTGTAGCCAAATTGTTAGATAAGAATTGAAATAGCAGGATGTTTTGGTTTTGCATTTCTTTTGTTCTTAGTGATTTGGAAAATTCTTTCATAGGATGAAAAAATTATAATTCTCCTTTTGAGAACTGTTTATTGCTATTTCTGACCACCTGTTTTTGGAGAATGACTTATCAATGATCTCTTAAATGCCAAATACGTTACCCTTTTCCCCTTGACTCCATTATAGCATTTGGTCTTGTCAACTGGATATCCTCTCCACTCTGGGTTTTCATGACATTGGTCTCCCTTGGTTTCCCACGTAGCTATCATATCCTTCTCAGTCTCCTTTACTGAATCCATGCCATGTTTACTTACAGTTGGCACAACCTAAAACTCTAACTTGTGTCTTCTTTTCTTCTTCTGTTCTCTTCCTTGATGATCTCAAGGTTCTTTTATAATCTCATTAGATAACACATAGATATATAGCTAGCTCTAGATTCTCTTCTGATCACTATTCTTATATTGCCAACTTCTCATCAAACATTTTGACCTGGATGACCCATAGCCTTTGAAACTCAATATGTCTAAGAAAAAATTTGTCTCTTTCCTTAAACTGAACATTCTTATTTTATGAAGCTAAAAAGAACATGAGAGAAGGAAACAGAAAAGGAAAGGGAGGGGAAAGATGAAGAGAGAGTAAGTATCAAAGAGGAGAAGAGAAGGGAGAAGACAAGGGGGAGGGGAGGGGAGGGGAGAGAGGAGAGGGGAAGAGAGGGGGAGGGGAGGGGAGGGGAGGGGAGGGGAGGGGAGGGGAGGGGAGGGGAGGAGGAGGGGAGGGGAGGGGAGGAGAGGAGAGGAGAGGGGAGGAGAGGAGAGGAGAGGAGAGGAGAGGAGAGGAGAGGAGAGGAGAGGAGAGGAGAGGAGAGGAGAGGAGAGGAGAGGAGAGGAGAGGAGAGGAGAGGAGAGGAGAGGAGAGGAGAGGAGAGGAGAAAGTGTCCTATTTGTTGTTGTAACTGATGTAAGGGAATATTTGTTACTTTACTAAGTTATTGATGGCAATGTCACATTGTCACATCAAGAAAATTTTCAATATAATTGACAGATTTTTAATGAAAATGACAAAATAGGGAGAATTGTATTGAATTCTGCACTGAAAGAAATCAATTGATGTCAAAATAAATTCAAATTTACAAGCACTGGTTTGAAATGTGGTTTCTTATATAATTTGGACACATTTCATAATTCCCAGAAAATCACCTGTATCTAAAAATATGTCTAGAAAAATCAGTGAGGATCTAAATGCAGTTTTTCACATTGTTAAAAGGGTAATCAACTTTGTATTTTTAAAGAATCAGTTAAAAAGAAGCTTCCTCATAAAAATATGTGATATATGGGACCACAATATAAGGACAATTCTATTGTGAAATACATTGGCTTTCTCTTAACAAAGGCAATTGTACCAAAAAAGTTGCCATTTTTATTCTTTTAAAAATTTTTCTCTCAAAACTTGCATATTTGATAACTATTTTGAGAAACTAAGTAGTCTAAATAAATCAATGTAAGATTCTCAAGTGTATCATCTGATCTAGAAAGATTAATGGCTACAAATGCAAATCCTTCTGAGCTACAGCTGCAGATGATACAGGGGCCAAATGATGGACTCAGACTCAGGAAAACATGAGCTCAAATCCTGCATCAGTCACTTGTAACTGTGAGACTGCAGGCAAGTCACTCAACTTCAGTTTCATCATTAGCAAAATGGGGCTTAATAACATAACTACTGCACAGGATTGTTACAAGTATTAAATAAATAATGTATGTAAAAAAGCATTTTTGCAAACCCCAATGTACTATATAAAATGCTAGCTATTTGCCTTATGTCCATCTGGGTGTTAGAACATTTATACTTTCATCTGTGACTGGTTTCCGAATTTCTAACTAGGAGGTGAAGAATCAGAGTTTTGATTGGTTACTATGTCTGAAATGGCATACATTCAAATGGTACTAACAGTCAAGTCATTTACTTTCCTGCCTTTCTGTGATCAAGAGGAGACATGCTTTTAGCCTCTGGGTGGAAAGAGAAAGCTAGAGCTCTCATTAAGCCATAATTAAGTCTCTCTCCACTCAGGCACACATGACTGTGAATCTGGGCTTCTGTTCTCTGCTTCTTTTCATTTGTTCTTTCTTGCTTCTAAGTGAAGGAATATTGGTCTAGGTTTTGATCTTGTGAATTTTGAAAGGTCTGCTAAAGATCTGGGAGATGGAGGTAATTCCAGATGTTATGTATATCCAAAACCTGGTGAAGAACAAAGTTCCAAAGGATCCGTTTGACTCAGCACAGAAGTGTATTAAAAGTGAGGAATGCTTCATAACAATTACTTTAAGTTTGGGTCCACTCTCCCCATGATTAAGGTGGTATAAAAGAGAATGTAGTCTTGAAATATTATATAGTTTTCTCCATCTTCTCAACAAATATCCCTTTGTAAAAGGTAGTCAAAGTTAATTGGATAATTGAAATTGGGTCATACTCACTGGAAAATGCTAAGGAGATTCTAACTATTACTACAGAGCAGTTAGGTAGTGCAATGGTTAGAGCACCAAGCTTGGAGTCAGGAATATCTAAATTCAAATTTGTCATTAGATACTTATCAATTGTGTGACTCTGAACAAGTCACTTAACCCTATTTGCCTCAGTTCTTCAGCTTTAAAATGGGGGTAGAATGGAGAGGAAATGGTAAACCATTTCAGTATCTCTGCCAGGCAAACCTCTTGGAAAAAGTATGGTATCATATAGAGTTGGACACACTGAACAACTGTTACTAGTGACTGATAGTAAGAACACACAAGAATAAGGATTGGTATTAGAGACTAATGCACTATCTTCTAACCAAAAAAGAAGAGCAATTGTCCCATTTCTTAATTCTTACACCTTTTTGGTTTTGATCTTTCAATTCAATTTTCATATACTACTTTACACGCTACTTATTTGGATACCAATTCTGCTTCCTCTTTAAAATTACAATTTTTTAAGACAAATAGCATGCCTTGCTTCTGTCTTTGTTGCATTCCATAAATGTTTGAAGACTAGAGAAATCCACATTAGATCAGTTTCAAGAACAGATCAGTAACAAAGAAGGGAATTTTTAACTGTTTTTTGAAATGAAAATTTGAAATGAAAACTGGAAACTAAAAGGATCCTCAACAATAAGTAATTAAGAAAAATTATAAATGGGTGTTATGGAATACTATTGTTTTATAAGAAATGAGAAAATAAATTATTTTAAAATGATAGGGAAAGATTTATATGAACAGATACAGAATAAAGTAAGCGGAACAAAAATGACTGATTTGTACCATAAAATCAATATGACAAAAATGAATACTTTTGAGAACTTTTATAAACTAATGAAGAATGAAATGATTAGAGCAAGGAGAATAATTCATGTAATAACCACAACACTGTAAAAATAAAGTTGTAAAGCTATGAGAACTTTGATCAAAGCAATGACCATTCATGATTCTTGATGATTAGAGATGAAACTACATACTATCCATAACAGAGAGGTTTCAGATTTAAGGTGCATAGCAAGACCTGCATATTTGTTTTCATAGAACCATTGAGGAGATTTATTTTACTATACTTTTCTTACTTGTCATAAGGAATTTACTTTTCATAATTTTCTTTGAAATGAGATGGAAAAGCAGAAGAGAGTAATAGAAGAGAGAGGAAGAATTCAAGCTAAACTCTCCAAACAACTTTCAAATAACACACTAATAAAATATTAAGCTGAGACATTTTTCCCAGGCCAAAACTTGGGAAGTCTGAAGCAGCAATCTGTGACATTGGAAGAGATTGGGACAGCAAAGATCACTGTAGTAGCAACTACATCTATGGACCTTGGGAGAGGTGACAGTAGTATCAACAGTTTTAGGAGCTCTCAGTCCAGAGACAGTGATTGGATCTGACAACTTGTTAGAATGAAATTGCAGTGTGCCCCTATGCTGACACTGGGAACAGGACTAAGCACTGTTTGGCAACTCTATTGCCCATTACCTAGTTCTGGTTCTTAGGGAAGAGAGAAATGCTTGCAGTCACAAGGGAGCAGTGAAAGTTCCAGGATTGAGAAAGAGCAAGGGGCCCTAGTTCTAAGTCACAATTTCAGGGTGGATAAAGACCACTAGTACTTTTGGTTATCCTATCTGGATAAAGACCAGTCATATCACCTTGTAAGTTCTAAAAAGTTCCAAGAATTAGCTATGAAAATAACCGAGTGAAAAATTCTCAAGTTTGGAACTATGGTCAGCACCACCATCAGCACACTAGGGTAAGCACAGCCAGATTGTAACGAATACCAAAGTCAAAACCTTTTTAAAATGAGCAAATATCAGAGCAACTAGGTGGCACAGTAGATAGAGCACCGGCCCTGGAGTCAGGAGTATCTGAGTTCAAATCTGGCCTCAGACACTTAATAATTACCTAACTGTGTGGCCTTGGGCAAGCCACTTAACCCCATTGCCTTGCAAAAAACCTTAAAAAATGAGCAAATAATTAACAACAAAAGTATCTAACTATAAAAGGCTGCTAGGGTGGGAGAAAGCCAAAATCTCAAGAGAAAACCACTAAAGAAAAATATAGATTGGACACAAGTCCTACAAGAATTACTGGAAAAACTAAAGAATGATATAGAAGAGGAAAAAAATAATCACATAAGACAGAAGAACAAAAATTAAGAAATTAAAGCAATGCAAGAAAATTATGAAAATGAAATTAAAATTAAAAATTTGGGGAAAAAGGCATAAAATAATGTTAAAGAAAATAACACCTAAAAATAGAATTGGACAATTTTTAAGGAAAATACATAATGTCTCTGAAGAAAAGAATTCCTTTTCAAAAAACCCATCAGGTAATAACTCCATGAGATATCAAAAAACAATAAACGTAAGGTCCAAAAAATGACTAAAAATAGTGAGGAAATTTAAATATTTCATCAGAAAAACAACTGACTTAAAATAGATTGAAAAAAGTTAATTTATGAATCATTGTATTCCAATAAAGTCACACACAAAAAAAAGAATCTAGACAATATAAGTTCAAGAAATAAAGGAAAGCTGATATCTAAGTACAAAGGAACAAAACTGAAAATAAAAGAATTCACCAATCACCTTTTAAAAGTGATCACAAAATTAAAACATCCAGGAATATTATAGCCCAATTCTAGAGCTCCCAAGTCAATGAGAAAATACTGAAAGTCACCAGAAAAAAAAAATTAAATGATTACGCAGGTAGGATCACATAAGATGTAACCACTACCACAATTAAGGAACAGAGGACTAGAATAAGATATTCTGGGAGGCGAAAAAGCTAATATTACAACCAAGAATAACTTGTATATCTTTCAGGGAGAAAAGTGAATATTTAGTGAAATAGAATTCCTGATGAAAAGATCATAGCTAAATAGAAAATTTGATACTCAAACTCAACTCAATAAAAGCATATTTAAAAAAAATAAGGTCATCATTTCAGAAAAAACAATAAAGAGGTGTCAGGATGTTATATATGCGAAATGTTATATAAACTTTCAGTTAAGATCACTATTAGTTTATTTAGCTATTTTACTTTATTTCAAGAAATCTCTCACAAATTAGAAATAATCTACAAATATTTGTAATGTAAAACCGAAGCATATCAATAAAATTGAAGTTTTTCAAAAAGAATGCAAGCAATCCTATTTTAGGATTTGTAGTTTAACAGATGCATGATCTCAATAGTGAGAATAATCCTTTCACTAAAGCAAAGGTCAGTCTATCTCTGAGGATATGATGACCAAAAGAGAAACATAATCTTCCCTTGGAGAGCCAGTATGGTGTAGGAGATAGGAAGTCATTCCCACATCCAGAAGAATTGGGTTCAAATCTCACCTTTAATGCATACTAGTTGTATATTCCTGAGCAAGTCATATAATCTTTCATTGTCTCAGAAAACTCACTTAAGAGATATGGAGGAGAGAGTTTTTCATGGAAAATTCCCTACATTGATGAAATCACAGATCCTAACAACAACAACAAAAAAAAAAAGAATCCACAAACACATATAGAGAGAAGTATTAAACACTTGAATCTGAAGGATTGGGTTCAAATATAACCTTCAATATATATTGCTTGTGGGAACCTTAGCCAAGTAACTGAATTTTTCCTGAGACTATTTCCTCATCTGTAAGGACAAGAAGTTGGCATCACAAAAATAGTCAAAGAAAAAGAAAAGAAAAGACCACAAAACATTTGTAGAAGCTACTTTTGTGGTAACAAAGAATTAGAAACTTAAGGAGAAACACATCAATTGGGAAATGCTAAACAAATTACTATATATGGTATATGAAATGATTTTTTAAATTTTATTTTTAATTAAAGTATTCCATAACATGGTACAATAAAAATATGATTGTACAAACAATTTCAAATCTAATAGGAAACTTGCTATTCCTTTCAAAGAACAACAGAATTATCATGCAAATTTTTATTTTTCTTAGTTTCTTCCCTTTCCCATTCTCATTCTAGCAATGGTTACCATTAGAAACAAATGGGATATATGTGAATGTGTGTGTGTGGGGGGGGTGTAGTATACTCAGCCAATATACTTGTAAGACTTCCTCTAGCTTTGTTCTTGTAATTAGAAGCTTTCCTCCTAATCTTGGTTATATTTGTTTTATTTGTATAAAACCTTTCTAATTTGTTGTAATTGAAATTATCCATTTTATACCTAACTTTTCTCTCTATCTCTTGTTAGTCAAAATGATTAATAATATTAACAAAGTAGTAGAATATGAAGTAAATTGATATAAATCATCAACATGCCTTTTTATCACAAATAAAATACTGGAGCATGCCTGCCAAAACAAACACAGAAACTATGTAACAAAAATTATAAAAAAATTATGCAAATAAAATCAGATTTAAAGAATTGAAGAGATAATAGTTGTTCATTCATAGGCAGGGTCAATATAAAAAAAATTGACAATTTTGCCCAAACTAATTCAATATTTGTCATCCCAATTAAATTACCAATTTTTTACTGAATTAGAAAAATAATAATAAAATTCATTTGGAAAAATGAAGGTCAAGAATATCAAAGGAAATAATGAAAAAAAGTGTAAAGGAAGGAGGTTTAGCAGGACAGATTCTAAACTGCATTATATAATAATAATTATCAAAACTATCTGGTACTGGCTAAGAAATAGATCAATGGAATGCATTAGACATTATTTACAACAGTAAATAAAATAATCTTTTATTTGACAAGTATTAAGGCTTGAAATTTGGGTATAAGAATTATTTGGTAAAATTTGCTATTTGGTAAAAATTGTTGGTAAAAGTAGATAGAAGTATGACAGAAACTTCTCATACCATTTACTAAGATAAGGTCAAAATGAATACATGATCTAGATATGAAGAAAAATTTTATAAGAAAATTAGAAGAATATGGAATATAGTGCTACTCACATTTATATTCATAGAATATAAAATTATGGAATATTTATTATCCTGAAAAAAAATGAGAAAAAAGATAGTTTCAGAGAAAATTGGAAAGACATAAGAACTGATTCAGAATGAAGGGAGCAAAACCAAAAGTTGTTATTAAACAACAATTTATAAAAATTATTTTGAAATACTTAAGTTTAATCAGTGAAATGACCTTATACAATTTCAGAGGAACCATGATAAAGTATGCTATTCATGCCCTGGAAAAGAGTTAATGAACTAATTGCCTTTCAGAAATCTCAAACTAGATATCCAGTAAAACTCAATATGTCCAAAACAGAACACATTATCTTTCCCCCCCCCCTCCCTTTTGTCCCACCCCTCCTATTTTCCCTTTTAGTGTAAAGGACAACTTCTTCCTAGTCCCTCTGGATTGCTACCTAGGAGTTACTCTAGATTCCTCATAATCTCTTGTCTCCCATATCCAACTCTGATGGATATACTTTTACAACATCTTATAAATACATTCCCTTTTCTCCTCTGATATCACCACCAATCTAGTGCACATTATCATCACTTTACATTTTAATTATTTTACTAAACCCCTGTTGGATGTGTCAAGTTTTCTTCTCACTCAAATGCATTCTCCAGTCAATAAAATTATTTTCCTAAAGTTCATGACCAAGCATGTTCAAACTTCCACTCCCACCTCAATCCCTACCCTGCTCCAGTAAATAAACACCAACAAATAAAAATGGAGGTTTTGTTCGTTTGTATTTTGCAATCAAAATCCTTCCTGACCTAGCCTCCTCCTGTATTTCCAATCTTTTTTTTTACACTTTTTCCCCCCAACAAATACTTTTCAATCCAATGGTACTGATCAGGCTGTTCGATGAACAAGACATTCTATCTCCTGTGGCCATTCTATGAACAAAACATTCCATCTCAGGGGAAGCTTCCATGAACAAGACACTCTCTCTCTTGTCTCCCGGAAAACACTAGCATGTGACATCTGGCAAATGAATTAAAAACCTGAAACAACCTAATCTTTCCTTGACTTTTCCTTTCAAACCATCCATGTTTGAGTTACTCATCAGTGTGACACAATTGACATCAACTTTAACATTAGGACATCAGCTTGTCATTCATAAGATTATATTGTTCCTTTGTTAGTGCATTCCATTGATCACATCAGATGCCTAGAACCCTGATACTTTCCAAGATGTGTGGGCCCCTCTCTCAGACCAAACCCATTCTGTGTGGAGCACCCATTGGCTTCTCTGGGATTGGTTACATTATCATACTGGATGCCTCACAGTGCCCATTTCTATCACTCTGGATTTGGGGATCCCTTTCAATTGGCTGAAGACAACAGAAGTCATTGTCCATCCCTTCAGAATGTCACTTGCCTATCACTCAGTACCAACTGACTCATGTTTAACTGCTATTTACACAAAACCCTTCTTTGCTTCAGCCTTCAAAGTTCTCAGAAGTATTATGATATAATGGAAAGGACAATGGATTTTAAATTCATGAAAACCTTTGTTTAGTTCTTCTGTTTAAAGTTTAGTAGTCATGGAAACCTGGACAAGTATTTAATGTCTTAGGGCCTCAGTTTCCTTATTATAAAATAAAAGTATTTAACTAGGTGATATAATTGGTCCTTTTATAAAGGTATTCTAACCTATCAGATTGCTTGCTGTCTTGGGAGGGGGGGGAGGAAGGGAAAGAGGGAGAAAAACTTGAATCTCAAAATCCTACAAAAATGAATATTTAAAACTATCTTTACATGTAATTGAAAAAATATAAAATGATTAAGTACAAAAAAAGAAATAAAGGAAAACAATAAACCAAAAAATTGAAAATAATATCAAGTTGTACATAATAGATTTGCAGTTTAATATGCAATCATCTTTTTTAAATTCTATTCTATAAAAATACTTGCTTTATTTCATAAATTAAAAATAAAATAACTATATTTAAAAATAAGGTATCCTATTATCCATTTGTTCTGCTGGAAATATCTAAGTTCTTTAAATTCCTGTCAATGTAGCAGGAGGCAGCTAGGTGGCACAGTGGACACTAGGTCTAGAATCAGGAAGGCCTAAGTTCAAATTTGACCTGAGATACTTACTAGTTGTGCATCCCTAAGCAAGGTCCTTAATCTTATTTGCCTCATTTTCCTCATATGTAAAATGAAATGCTGAAAGAAATGGAAACAAAATCTCAGGCTCTTTGCCAAGAAAATCTCAAATGGGGTCATGAAAAGTCAAAAAAAAAAAAAAAAGAAACTGAAACAATTGAACAAGAATAAAGCAGCAGAGGATAAACTGGAAGTCCTCACAGATCTGTCTCCAAAGGAAAAGTCTCATGAGCTTTGATCCCTTGATAAAGAGCATATAGGACCCCTTCCTTTGTGATGGGGTAGGGAATGGGAGAATAAAGAGGACTCAGGAATGAGTCAAGAAATCTCACCTACTTAGAAAGTTCTAAGGGATAAGAGTCATTTATGTTAGGAAATGAAAAATGAAAAATGTTAGCCCTTCCTTCCTTCCTTCCTTATCCCAGGGAGCAGTTTTTTTTGGTTATACCACATAGCAGTGAGAACTTGTGCTTGCCAAGGCAAACTTGAAACTGGATCTCAAGTCTTTGACTACCTCTTCTGCTTTGCATTTTTTTTTTTGACGTTTGAACAAATGATTGAAAATTTGTCCTTGGGATTGCTGGTGGTCCTCTCTAGCCCTGGCAGTTACCTTGTGAACTCAAAGCAGTGTAGGTGACTCACGATGAGTAGAGTGTCCTTCTTGAAAAAGAAAACCACTGCCCTGCCTGCAAGATGAGCAATACCCTGACCAGTCAGAGGACTTGTATCTACAGCTACCGCCTAGTTAACCAAGTTCCAAAAATTTCCCAAGAGCCTTTCTTAGCATCTGGGAGCGCATCATAGAGTGAAAAGAACTGTTTCCTTATTAAGAATAAGTTAATGATACTTAGGATTATTTTGTATTTTAAGTCTTTCATTTGTGATGGAAAGAATGAATAGTTGTCCTACACTTAAGATCTACTTCTTTGTACTGTGAATACTTTTCTGGAAGGTACAGTAGGTTAATCCCTTTTAGGGCATATCATAGACCTGAGCCATACTTAAGATTAGCTTAAGAAATGTTTCCTTGGGGCAGCTAGGTGGTGTAGTGGATAAAGCACCGGCCCTGGAGTCAGGAGTACCTGGGTTCAAATCCGGTCTCAGACACTTAATAATTACCTAGCTGTGTGGCCTTGGGCAAGCCACTTAACCCCATTGCCTTGCAAAAAAAAAAAAAAAGAAATGTTTCCTCTATCTCCCAGGTGGGGGCAATAATGAGCCAGAGAGTGTGAGGAGGAAAAAAAAAACAACTTTGCCCCCCCATTATCCCAGTCTTTTAGACCAGCCTCTGCTAAGACTGAATCCAGCCTAAGGGTGAGCATGGAGGTAGATGTATTTGAGAGAGGGGGATGCCTCCTGGGTTTCAGGCCATATCAAGAATTTCAAATTTCTTCCCAAGGATTTTGTAACACCACAGCCTGCTCTGGCAAACTGCATCTGGTAAATTATATCACAAGATCCTTTTCTCTTCTGGAAGCAGTTCTCTGCAATCCTCTACCAAGCAAGATTTAAGAAACAGGAAGCAAACTTGCCAAGGGCAACATGAAAAGGGAAAGTTGGAAGGCAGAGTTTGTGAGAACAAAAGAGATAATGTGAGAAAAGGGGAGAAAAGGGGAGAAAAGGGGAGTAGAGAAGATTGAAAGCAAAAGAAGTAAGAGGGAAGTTAGAACTAAGAGGACTCTGATGAACTGAAAAGGCAGGAGAAGAGAAGGGAAGAAATAAAAGGGAGAAGAGTTGGAAATGAAGTCCCAAAACAAAAGGAAACTCCTTAGAATTCTCAAAGAAACACAAAGTTGAGGTTTACAGATCTGTATGATTAAAAAAAAAGAGTCTAAAGACTTGGATTTAGATTTCTGAGAAACTTTAAATCAATAAATATTTATTGAGAATATCCTGTTTGGAAGGGAGAGGGCTAGATACTCTAAGAATGTTTCATCTTACTGGTTTCTATTATGAGACATATTTTTAATAGCCTTGAAGTCTAAATTCGAATCTTAGAACCAAAAAAAGTTTATCCTCTGTTGATGGCTTTCTATGAAGAGAGGGTTATTTATTTCTTGGCCTTATTAGTATCTTTGTAAAGGGAGAATGATTATTCTTAATTCATATTATCTAATTATATCTGGTCCTTTATTGCAGTAAGATATGTCTATTCCTCCTCCAGAAATTTGCTCTCAAACTTTCCATGGTAGATTTTCCAAACCTTATTTCTCTACAAAACTCCCATGGCACCTCTCCCCTACTTTTTCAGCCAAGGATTTTATCTTGCATTTTAAAAAGGAAGAAGAAGGAAGAGGAGGAAGAGGAGGAGGACAGAAGAAAAAAGAAGAAAAGAACAAGAAGAACGAGAACAAGAAGAAGAAAAAGAAAGAGAAGAAAAGGAGGAGAGGAGGAGGTAAGGAGAAGGAGGAAGAGGAACAGAGGGGGAGAATAAAAAGATGATGTTTTTCTAAAAGCTCACTCTTTTTTTCAGGTTTTTTTTTTTTTTGCAAGGCAAATGGGGTTAAGGGGCTTGCCCAAGGCCACACAGCTAGGTGATTATTTTAGTGTCTGAGACCAGATTTGAACCCAGGTACTCCTGACTCCAGGGCAGGTGCTTTATCTGTTTTATCCACTGTGCCACCTAGCCGCCCCCTAAAAGCTCATTCTTTTCCCCTTCTCATCTCATACTCAGATGGCTTCACTTTTTTCCAGATGGAGAAATGAAAAAGACGCTTCTTTTCTCAGAAGTCTTTTTCCTTTTCAAAAGCAACCTCTCTACAAAAACCCTCAATCTTATACCTTTTCTCTTTTCCAAAAGATAGCCTTTATTATCAACACTACTCTCTCTAATCTTGAATTTCTTCTTTATCTACTGACTCTTTCCCTACTGCCTACAAATCCACCTATGTCTCCTCCATCCTTAAAAAATAAATACCCTGACTTGATATGACCATTCCCATATCTCATTATAGGCATGCAACATTCCAGTTTGGTAATATCATCTGGAGCTATATTAATGAAGGTTTTACTTACAAATAGAAGACTTTCTATTTTATCTGAAAGTCAATAAGAGTGCCACTAAGTTTTCTTGATAATATCTTTGATTTAGAGGTATCATTGCTTTGGACACTATGTAGAGGATGGGTTGGAGAAGGGAAATAATTTCAAACAAGGAGAAAAAATGAGCAGGCTAATGCAAGAGTCCAAGGGAGAGTCTGAATAATGATGGTTATGTTTGATGAGTTAAGGGAACAAAGGATAAAATGGTGGGAAGATAGAATCCCAAATACTTAACAATCAATCAGAAATGAAGGGGAAGGGAAAAT
This sequence comes from Macrotis lagotis, assembly GCF_037893015.1. NCBI lineage: Eukaryota > Metazoa > Chordata > Mammalia > Peramelemorphia > Peramelidae > Macrotis > Macrotis lagotis. The sequence continues at coordinate 61,507,632 of NC_133660.1, read as the reverse complement.
TTCTTGGTCTCAAACCTTGATGATTAGAAGGATGACAAAACAGAAAAATTAAGGGGGAGAGGCTGGTTAATGGCAAAGACAATGAATTCTGGTGAAACATTTCTAACTTATATGTCCATGGAACATTCATGAACATGTCAGTCAGTCAGAGACATAGGAGAGAAATGAAAACTGGATACAAAAATTTTAAAAAAATCTATATAGAAATGAGTCCATGGAAGCTGAAAAGAGAGTATGGAAAGACAAGAGGAGAGCTCTTTGTTGGGGCCCCTGAATAGTTCCTTATTACTTTCAAGACCATCACCTGAACTTAAAATTTAGGTGACATTCTAAGCTCCTCCCTCTTTCTCACTTCATCTGTGTCCAATCTGTTGCCAAGACCTGTCAATTTTATCTTTGTACCATCTCTACCATGTACCTTCTTCTCTCCTCTGCCATCCCTCTGGAGCAGGCTGACTTTACCTCAGACCCTTCACTTTTGTAAAAGCTGCAGGTGGGTCTGCCACTTTTAAGTCTCTCTACACAATACAGTCTGTCTAGTGCAGGTTGTCTGACTAGTGCAGATCACCTTTCTCAATAAACCCCAATGTCTCTCTGTCACCACCAGAATCAAATATAAAATCTCTGTTATTTGGGGTCTGTACCACACATACACACACACACACACACACACACACACACACACACACCCCTACCTTCTCAGTCTTCTTATACATTATACTTCCATGTCACATACGCATTCTGATATCCATGGAACCTGGGCCCCTGTTTGGTCCTCATACTCTGTCTCCTAGATCTGGGCAGTTTTACCAGCAATCTCCCAAGTCTGCCAACCTTTCTCTTCTACTCCACCTCTTGTCTTCCCTGGCTTCCTTCAGCTCCCAGACAAAATCCCACCTTCTACTGCAAGCTTTTGAATCCCTCTTAATTCAGAAAAGTATCTTCTTCCACTTGTTATTTCCCATTTATCTTGTATTTTCTTTCTTTGTACATAGCTGCTTGTATGTCCTCCATTGGATTGTGAGCTCCTTGGGACCAGGGGGGCATCTTTTAGCTTTCTTTAGGTCCCCACTGCTGCATAGTTTATTGACTGATTGACTAACTATATCCATGCACAAAAGGGAAGGAAAAAAGTATATCAAATGAAGGTTTCACACTTTCTTATTTATCCTAACCCATAGTTTTGATGCTAAAAAGAAATAAGACAGGTGTAGAAAGAAGTTACATATTCAGTATGGGTAATCTAAGAAAGATAGGTAAATGAGAAAATAGCTATACAACTGGAAGGACCCTCAAAGATCAATAGTCAACTTCCTCATTTATATGTGAAGAAACTGAGACCCAGAGAGGTCAAGGGATTTATTTGTTCCAGGTCACACAGGGATTCAAAGTTAAGATTCGAACCAAGACCCTCTGTCTACTGAATCATATTGGATCAATAAGACTGCATGGATAGCTAACATATAAAGAGGAAGAGAAATAAAAGCCTTAAAACCACACAACAGGGATGAACACTGTCATATCATAAAGAGTATAGTTAGGTGTCAGAATGGATAAAATATAATTTTCTATGTCAAGAAGACTTGAATTTGAATCCTGCCTTGAGATATTTACTAGTTGTTCAAATTTAAGCAAGTTGCAACCTCTATCTGACTCAGTTTCCTCATTTGTAAAATGAGACACCTATTTCACAAGGTTGTCATAAGGATCAAATGGATGAACATGTGTAAAATTTTTTGAAAACTATAAAAAAAAAATGCCAGCAATTTTTCAAGGAAAAATCAATTCCATAATGGCCCTTGCATGAACTGTGAATTAAAGAAGTGTGGAGAGATGAGCAGCTTCCAAACTGTACATGTTAATTTGCTCATAGTTCTCCATAAGGGTTTGCTCCAGGGAGGAGACAGGGAGAATTGGCTAATGGAGCATTCCTGCCCAGCAGCAGCATGGCAGAACTATTCTCTCCTTGCCAATCCACACAGCAGCACAGTCATGTCCATAGTCATTATTCAACAAACTGTTGGCAGGCTGCCCTTGGATCAGGGAAAGTCCCATTTACAACAGCAGAAGACAATGAAAGGCATTTTACAAGGTCCCCACCTTCTTACCCTTTCAGCACTACCTCTCTCTCCCTCTTGACTCAGCATTCAGGTTTGCTCCTTCATCACGCCCGTCCTCCTCCTCCCACAAATCGATGGTGATTGGTTAAATATACTGTACCACACACACACACACACACACACACACACACACACACACACACACTTTATCTTTGTACCATCTCTTCCATGCAACCACTTCTCTCCTCTTTCATCCCTCTGGTGCAGGCCCACTTTACCTCATGTCCTTGACTGTTATAATAGCTGCTGGTGGGTCTGCCACTTTTAAGTCTCTCTGAACTGTACAGTCTGTCTAGTGCTAAGCTAAATTACACCAAAATCTGGGTTGTATGATATGTATAACTCAGGGAGATGTATAACTCAAAGAGTAGCTAGTCATCATTAATTGATGGGGAAATTGAGAAGCAAGAAGGTTAAAAGTGGCTTGCCTAAGTTCACACAGGGAGTAAACAATAAAGATGGGATATAAATCAGCTATGCTAATCCAGAGTCAGATCTTTCGACAACACTGTCTTCCCTATAATTCCTGGATTTCTAGAATTTTAAATAAAGGATTATTCAAAGTCATCCAAGTAACAAGTCTCAGAAGGGAGATAAAAATCACACAAATCCTCTACCTCCACAACCCCTATTCCTTCCACCATTTCACCCTGGCTCCCACCCAAGGTGGCCACTGGATTCTCCCATTATCCCATTATCTCCTGTCACATAAAGATCAAGGTTCAATAACTACAGCCCCAGTATAGGAGGGTCAAATCGGAAATGAAAATCCAAAAGTGGATGTCCTATGCTGAGGCTACTAGGGATAGGCAGAGGATGGGTGTCCTAGTCTCCATATAAAGCCATTGATAAAGTAAAAGGGAGGTAGCCACCCTCACCAGCCTCCTCCTTATCTTTTCCTCTTGGGAAACAGCCACAGTTGCAGCCATCAGATACACGTGCCTGGCTGTTAAGAGCAGTAGGGATCGACTTGGTCGACTGGCATCTTTCGGGCAGCTGGCCAATTTGCCGCTGAGGAGAGAGCTCATGAGTGTGTAGCTAAGTGGTTTTCATATTATAATGATATATCTCTGTGGCCATCCTCTGGATTGCCAAATGAGCAGCACTTTCGAGGCATTTCGGCCCTCCCCAGTAAGCTGGGACTGATTTTTAAGGCCATTAAGAAAGGGGAGAATGCCACACTCTTCTCAGTTGCTCTAGGGTCACAGCGTAATTGTGTGGTGGGAGAGACAAGGCCCTGGAGATGGCGTGACAGTCACTTCTCATTACCTCTCACTTGGCTCATTACGCTTGTAGACAGCATCTGCCCATGTGTGGATACTTCTATTACCCAGAAGAATGCAATGTGCTAGGGACATAGCAGTTTCCAAAGGGGAGAGAAGGTTGTTTGTGCCAAATATACGTCTGTCTTTCTCTGACTGCTCTTGCCAAATGAAAAAAAAAAATGCTACTGTGGCCTGTCTAGGAGTATATTAGGCGTAAAAATAAATGGAAGTGAGAGGGAGGAGGGGCAGGGATGCAGAACTACTCATCTTCTGGGCCTATATTCAATGTATTATATGTGTATTAACATGTATAGAGTTCCAATAACATGCCACATAGTACCCAAAGAAAGGTTTCAAGTACTCATTCATTAATTTAAAAAAATTTAGCAGAGGCATTATAAAGAGATGATTTATTTCCTGTTGGACATACAAATTCAGTACTCACACGAACCCTAGATGCACACGGAGATCATAGCAATAGAAATGTAAAGCAAAAAGGGGCCTCAGAGACCATCTAGTCCACTCGTTCGGGAAATTGAGTCAATTGACTTGACCAAGGCCACTCAGGTAGGTATAAGACTCAGAAGCCAGATTAGAACACAAGTTCTCTGATACTAGAGTCAACTGCCTCTCTTTAAATTCAAATGAAAACGATCTGAGTTTTTGAGTTTATGAAGACCATACACATTCAGAGAAGATATGTTTTCAAAATTCCTATAGAAGTAATGTAATCCAAGAAGACTCCATCCAAATGTAAAATCTTTGAGGGAAAGGACTGTGTGTTTGTTTTAAATTTCTTTACCTTGGGGCGACTAAGTGGCACAGTGTCTAAAGCACGGTCCCTGGAGTCAGGAGTACCTGGGTTCAAATCCGGTCTAATTACCTAGCTGTGTGGCCTTGGGCAAGCCACTTAACTCCATTTGCCTTGCAAAAACCTAAAAAAACAATTTCTTTACCTTGTACAAAGAGAGATGGTCCTGAATTTCTAAGTTGATTTTGTTGAATTTAAAAGCAAACTGCCATGCCAGAAAGAACATTAACCTTGGACTCAGACCTGAGCCAGACCTGCTCCCTTACAGGATTCATATTCATCCCTGAGAAAAGAAGATTTAAGGAAGTTATGACCTAACCATTTTCATTTATTTCAAAGACTGTCATGTGGAAATAGGATTAGGTTCAGGGAAAGAATATGGAGGAAGAGTTCAGTTAAACAAAAGAAAATCCCAGGTGATAGAACAATTTGCCTACCAACAGCCACCTCAGTAGATACTATGATCCCTATCACTAGAAATCTCATTGTATTACTGGAGACTGGACAATTGCATGTCTAGGATGTTGTCAAGTGGATTCTTTTCCAAGTATGGCTCAAACTGAAAGCATTCACACTCCTTCATATTCCCAAATTCTTCTGTGATTCTAGATGTCAATGTTGGAGGTACATTGATCATCATTTATTAAGTACTTATTAGGTGCCAGACACCAGACACTTAACAGATGTATAAACTTGGGCAAGTCACTTAAGCTATTTGCCTCAGTTTCCTCATTTATAATAGATGCTGGAGAAAGATAGAAAATCTTCAGTATCTTTCCCAAGAAAGTCCCAAATGGGGTCAAGAAGAATCTGACATTATTGAATGAACTCAACAGCAACTACAATGTTCCAGGTATATTGCTAGGCAGTGGGAAAACAAAGAAAGGCAAAAAGGCACCCCTTGGCCTCAAGGAATTCACATTCTTATTGGAGAGACACCATGTAAGTAACTATGTACAAACAAAATATATATGCTGTGTAACTTTAAGATAATATCAAAGGAAAAGCACTAGAGGGAAGGGAAGATCAGGGAAGGTTTCTTATAGAAATTGCCATTTTAGCATAAAGCTGAAACCAGGAGGCAGATGTGAGAAGAGAGAAGTTGGTGAAATGGTTGGTTCAGGAAAGGACTCTCCTTCTAGGTCAGATGAGGCAACAGGTTCTAAGTAAACATAAAATATTTTTACTCTACTATATTTCAGACCTGTGGTTTCAACAGAAAACACATGAGGAAGGCAATATAAATTGGGTGAAATGAACTTGGGGGTAACAGGACCTCATGTATCATCTGGGTAAATTGGATTGATCACTAAATCTCTCGGGGCCTCCGTTTCCTCATCTGTAAAATGAAAACATTGAACTTGATGACCATTCAAGGTCTAAATCTATAATCCAGGTTAGGTAGCTTCTTCAATTTAAGTCAATCTAAAAACTATTTATTGAGGGCCTTCAGTGTGCCAGATACCGCGGCAGGTGCTTCAGATAACAATGACAGAAATGATATATTCTCTTGTCTTCAAGGAACTTGCTTGTTCCTCAGGTGCAGGAAAGGGTAAAAACATTAACATTGGGGTTCCTATTCTCATCAACACACTTATCCTAATCATTTTTCTTCCTCCTCATGCTCACTATCCAACTATGTCTCTATTCACATCCCTATCTCTATTCCCACTCATTTCCAACTTCCAGAAAAATAGCTTAGAGTATTCATTTCCTTCTTTCAAGATAAGCAACTATTTATATAATTCACAGCCTTAGAGCATAATACAAATGTTATGACTTAAACATAAGGCACATTTAGTCAGTCTTCAAGCATTAATTATGTGTTTATTAAGTACCAGCCATACAAAGAAAAACAAAAATATGATCTCTGCCCTCAAGAAGCTCATCTTTTTTTTTAGTCTTTGGAAAAATTCTCAAATGTTTTTATTTCTTTTAAAGATTTTATTTATTTTGAATTTTACAATTTTTCCCCTAATCTTACTTCCCTCCCCCACCCCCCACAGAAGCCATTTTGCCAGTCTTTACATTGTTTCCATGATATACATTGTTCCAAATTGAATGTGATTAGAGAGAAATCGTATCCTTAAGTAAGAAACATAAAGTATAAGAGATAGCAAAATCAGACAATAAGATATCAGTTTTTTCCTAAATTAAAGGTAATAGTCTTTGTTCAAACTCCACAGTTCTTTCTGTGGATACAGATGGTATTCTCCATTGCAGCGAGCCCCTAATTGTTCCTGCTTGAAATGAGCAAGTCCATCAAGGTTGATCATCACCCCCATGTTGCTGTTAGGTTGTACAATGTTCTGGTTCTGCTCATCTCACTCAGCATCAGCTCATACAAATCCCTCCAGGCTTCTCTGAATTCCCATTCCTCCTGGTTTCTAATAGAACAATAGTGTTCCATGACATACATATACCACAGTTTGCTAAGTCATTCCCCAATTGAAGGATGTTTACTTGATTTCCAATTCTTTGCCACCACAAATGGGGCTGCTATGAATATTTTTGTACAAGTGATATTTTTACCCTTTTTCATCATCTCTTCAGGTTATAGACCCAGGAGTGGTATTGCTGGGTCAAAGGGTATGCACATTTTTGCTGCCCTTGGGGTGTAGTTCCAGACTGCTCTCCAGAAAGGCTGGATGAATTCATAGAAGGAGCTCATCTTTTAATGGGAAAGGCAACATATTAAAAAGAGTACATCCAAGATATATGCAGTAAAAATGAAAGGCAATCTCAGCCATGAGTCATGGGATTATCCCTATCTCTAGGTGATGAAGGCAACATTTGAGTATAAAATAAAAACCTCAAATACATAGATAATGTGTATGTATGTATGTATGTATGTATAAATATATAAGAGAAGATAATGGAGGATTTTATATAAATATACATACATACACATACATACAAACACATATTAGAACAGGAAGCTTCAGGGAAAGAAATAACTCTCTTCCCAATGTATGTACCTATTCTGCAGCTCAGTCTTGGAGAATGATCCATACATTAAGATACATTATTTTTTTACTACTTTACATACATTATATTAATGCACTCTCCTGAATCCATAGGAATTATTACCCTCCTCATTTTACAGATGAGGAAACTGAGCTATGGGGAAGTTAAGTGTTCTATTGATAACTGCTATGTGTCAGACATAAGATTCAACCTCAGGTTTTCCTGATGTCACATCTAGCATCCTCTCCAATAAAAATAATAATAGTTAACATTTTTAATGCCTACTAGGCTCCAGGCACTTTGTAAATATTATTTTGTTTGATTTTCACAATAATCCTGAAAGATCGCTAAGATTATAATCCCCATTTTTCAGTTGAGGAAATTGAGGTTAAGACACTTGCCCAAGATTATATAGCTATTAGGTGTCTGACTTAAGATTTGAACTTAGATTTTTATAATAATTTCTAGCCCAGAGGTCTGCAACCTAACTGTCTCTATATTACTTTGCCTCTGCAAATCCATTCTTTCCTCTAACATTTCTCCCTGTCTGCTTCTCAATGAAAGTGAAGAATGTATTCTCATATCTCTAGGAGGTGAGTATATGCTTGTTTATTCAACGACTCTTCAAAAGACTACAAATTTACAAGGGCAGAGAGGAATGCAAAGGTTAGCAAATGACTGAGCTGATGAGGCAGACCACCTGAGGAGGATTGTAGAAAAGTAGACAGAAAGTCATTCTCACAGCCAAGAAGACCCAGGTTCTAGTTCTACCTTGGAAACATCCTGGCCATGTGATTCTGATCAGATTTACATAAATTCTCAGTGCTCTAGGAAACTCTCTAAAAGCAGAGTTCGAAGAAAATGTCACCTTGAATTAGTACAGCGGCTTTCCTCACCCTATTACAAAGAATTCACAGGTCTAGGCCCTATGCTGTAAACTTATTTAATTTGTATTTTCACTAGTCACTTGTCAGCAGCCATCTATGCAGTCTTGTCTTGTGGTTAAAACAGGAAGACCTGGGTTCAGGGCAAGCACAGTGGGCCCATGTCTTCCTCTGCCATCACCACACTGTGTGTGGCCTTTGGCAAAACATTAATCCTTTCTTTGCCTTATTTTTTTTCCCATCTGTTTATAAAAACACATAACCTCCCTAGTGCACAAGGATATTTGTGAGGATTAATGAGATAACCAGCCCTGAGAGCTTGAGGGCAACATAGAAGAAGTGACAGCTTTAATGTATCCCTCACCCCCATGAAAATACTTTCAAAATAAACATTTTTAAGATGAATTTACAATTGGTCAATTTGGAAATCCTGTTTCATCTGAAAACCTAGTGCAAGTTAGGAGACTGAAACTGAAGGAAAATATATAAATAAATTGTTCCTGAAGATAAAACCAGCTATTTATCTGCATCTGAAATTCTGAGAGAGGTTATTCAGAATAAAAGTCATTTACCTTATCAATCCTTTCATTTATTTATTTATTTGGGAATGTGAACCTATTCACACTTTCTTGACTCCTGCTAAATTCTTCCGGTTGAGAAAGGATGTGAGATGTCACATTTCATTTCCTCATCAAACCCTTACTATGAAATAATAATGTATGACATCTTCATCTCATGTCTCAGCTATCAGTGGAAAGGGAAGGAGTCAAAGACTGGTGGGGAGAGGAGGGATGTAAATTAAAAATTACAGATTTCAAGGAAGATGGAAAGTGGGGTCAGGGAAGGACTACAGGGCTTGTCTTGCCTTTAGCCTGACTATAACATTATCTGTGCCATCAGTGAGAAATAACTTGGTTTAGTGAATAAGGAATCAGTCTCAGAGTCAGTAAGAATCAAGTTCAGGTCCCACCTCTGACACATACTGGTTGTAGAACTATGGGTAAATTACTTAACCTTAATCATTCAGTGTTTTAGGAAATTTTATTCAAGTTATAGAAAAGATGAGCTCCAAGTGCAAAAGGAATTTCTTCATCCAGGACTTCCTACTGTCAATGAAATCACAGGTTTATTCCCTATTGCCATGCATCTTTCTTTAAAATTCATGGGACACGACTTATTAGTATCAAAATACGTATAACCTACTACAGAATTGTCCAGATTTCAGAATTTGGCTGGCAATAATGAGAAGAAAAAAAAAAGATAGCATCATTAGAAAATACTGTCTGCATATGGGATTAGATTGCTTCCAGATGACTTTTCCTTTGTTTTCATGTAATATCTCTGAGAAATGCAATGGTCTTGGTATTAGCTAAGTCAGCAATAGTTGTAATAACCCCACTATAACAATATATTCATCTAAACAACTCTCTCTTCTTCCAATATTTAATTATATTCTCATTGATTTATATTATTTTAAATCATCTACCTTGATTCCAACAAATTCTACTGCCAAAAAAAGTGACATGTAGAAGAAAAACTGAGATGAATAAAATCCTGTATTGTCAGATGACTTATTTTGCTTAATCAGTAAGGACCAACAATAAAGTTTTGGTAGGGAGAGCGGAGACAACTGTTGGTCTAGTTGTGGGCTCAAGGTAAAGAAAAGGTCAAACTGATCAACGTGCCTTCATCTGACTCAGAGTTGATTAGAGAGGAGTTTTGCTCACCATTACAAAATTGACTTTTCAAAATAAAATATGGGATTAAAGACCAAGAGCTGGGAGAAACCTCAGAGGTCATCAAGCTCAAATCTCCTAGTCTTTTAGATGATAAAAGCAAAGTCCAAGGAAGTTTAGTGACTTCTCCAAATAGTAGGCAGCTAGGCAGTATGTGAATTAAAAAAAAAACCCAAGGATCTGGATTCAGGAAGTTCTGAATCCAAATCCATTCTCACATATTTGCTAATTTTGTAATTCTGGGCAAGTCATCTAAGTTCTGTCTGCCTCAATTTCCTCATCTGTAAAATGAGGATAGCAGCTTCTATATCCTAGGCTTGCTGTGAGAATCCAGTAAATGATGCTTTGCAAAGCTTTGTGCTATAGGATTCAAGGCAGTATTTGAACAGACATTCTCTTCTCCAGAGTCAAGACTTCATACTGTTATGCTCTGGTGGTTAATCTTGCACTTTCAAATTTTAAAAATATCCATCCAAAATAATTTCCAAAACATTTTTTGTCTTAAATTTTAAATTTAGCTTTCTCATAAAAATTAATTTTCTTAAATAGCTGCTATTTTTACTCAATCATAATAGATTCTAAAGAGTTTTTTCAAAGTTATATTGAATTCTAATCAACTAGGAAAAGAGGAGCACTTCTCAACACGAGCATAAAAATAAAATAATGTTGACTTTTTTCTTTTAACTGAATCTCCCGATACACTTGACACTTTTTCCCACTATGTTTAGAGAAAAAACATCTATCCCAAAAAATATTTGGATAAGCATCCAAAGCTTTGGATGTGTGTCAAGGCCAAGCCACTGAAGCTTGATGTTCACCCAGTCACTATTAAGAGGTCAGTTTGACATTTTGGGTCATTTTCAGACTGCTGCCGCCAACAGTATTTAGAACCTTTGGTTCCAGCCCAGTTAAATAGTAGTGCTTGCAATTCATTGGCATACTTGTATTTATTTAACCTATTTGAATGTCAAGAGACTTTCTTGGTAAGGGTCAGCCATGGTTTTGAAATTTCAGAAAGTTTTTAGTGGGTATCTTTTCCCTAGGCAACACAAGATGAAACTATAGAATATCTCGCTTGAATTTTTAGTAGCTATTATAATATTGCATATTGATGAATATCTTTAATGTCTACAAAGAATAATTCAAGGATCTTAAGATCCTAGTTCTAGAATGGGAAGGAACTTCAGAGAGCCTCCACATTTTAAAGTAGGCTAAGGCTCAAGGAGGGTAATTAATTTGTCTAAAATCACATGGGTGGTAAACAAAGCACCCCCTTTAGGTCTCTTTCAAAAATTCTCCCATTTTTCCCAAATTTCCTAATAGGTGTCTAACTGCTTCTTCCCTCAGGTTTCTAGGAGTAACTCCTGAGGGACTGGAACTTCTGGTCCTGTCAATCACAAGCCCCTATCCCCTATGCTCCCCCTTCTTAATCAGCTTTTAGAAAGGAACATTTAGAAAAAGGTCTACTTAGAAGGTATGGCAAGGACAGTTGTTACAGGAAAATACCCCTAATTTGGGAGCTTTCTTTGTTTACAAAAGGTGTCTGGGAAAAGTAGACTCAGATTTAGAAAGTCATTTTTTCCTTTCTTGGAATCCCCATAAGGTTCCCCCTTAAGCATAACTAGCTTTCTACCAGTCTCTTAAATGTTATGCCCTCATAAAGTCCTGAAGCTGTCCTTCCTTGATGCATCTACTTCGTCTTTGATCCATCAATCAGGTCTCAGTGTAGATCTTGTATGGAGCCACTACAACTCTAGGGACATTGCTACCAGTTATGGTTATGGGTGAGATCTCTCTGATAATTTTGATTGAGGGATCTGAAGAAAATGAAGAGATTGTCTGCTCCTTCCCCAAGCCATTCCTTCCTAGCACTAAGGAGACCTAATTCTGTGTGTGTGTGTGGGGGGGGGGGGGATGACTCCTGGCTTGAATTTCTGTTTATCCATGATCTCCTCAACCAATCCCCGAAATCATCATTTGCTAACATCCAATAATTAATATCTTTCACTGCTACACAATTGTTTTAGGAACTCATTTGCATCCAGTTCACATTTTTGCTTAGATTCTCAATTCCATTCAGTAGTTAGAGCCTGCTCGATTTCTATTAGTTGAGGTAGGCTTTACCCAATCATCAGAATGGGAATTTAAGCTAGTAGCTTAAAACAAATATGTAAAAGGAGGCTATATTTCTACTCCAATTTGGATATAGAATATGATTTCAATATATTTAGGGACACACAGAGAAACTGAGATGTTCTACAGATGTAATAAACTCCAAAAAATTATTTTTAAATTCAAAATCTCCTCAAATATCCTAAATGTCAAATGGGAATCTTTAGGACATTCTAAATGTGTTTTCAAAAGGAAGGAAAGTTGAGATTTAAACAAGGGAAGTAAATATCTCAAATTAGGCAAACTCCAGAACTAATCATAAGAATCCCCTCCCCCCAAATTGCTTTCTTTCCCCAAGTTTCCTATGTACCAAAGCAAAATAGTAATTTCATAAAATTCAGGGCCCATCCTGCGACATTGCTTCCATCTAACATTTGTAACTGATAACTGATCATTTTATTAGTCTCCTTAGATTTTACAACACCAGACATGTGAGACTTGGAAATAACCCAATTTTTTCAAGGTGGGAAGAAGCTTTTTGTTCCCTTCCTTCTCATTTAATTAACCAATCTGCTCCATTAGAAATCATCTATCATATGCAAACCATATTTTTAGAAATGTATGTGAAAGGATAACAATGACAATGATAAGGATGGTACTCAAAGCTTTTTCAATTTCAAATTGCCAGTATTCAAAATATAATCAAAATATAAAATATAAGGCAAAAAAAGAAGAGTGTAAAGAGATTGGTGGCATAATTAGGGGTTTTTTCCTAAGTACCCCATCACTTATCACATTTATTGAATTTCTCATGTTCTTTATCGAATGTTACTTAAATTGCCAACTATGTGACAGATACTACAGTAAGTGTTGGAGTTACAAAGAACAGGGAAAAAAATGTCTGCCTTCAAGAGACTCACAATCAATTAACAAAAACAACATTCAAAAAGAACTGTGTACAAACAAAATAAATCTAGGGTAAATTGAAAGGAATTATGAGGGAAAGTACTAACATAAAAGGGACCAGGAAAGGCTTATATTTGACAAACAACTTAAACTGGAATTATATATTGAGCCCCAAATTCAAAAAGGTCATTTACAATGAAAAGAAACTAAACTGAATAAAAAATAAAAAGTCTTCGGAGTTTATACCAGCTTACTTCAAAAATAGTACATATCCAAAATAGTTTACTATCCCCAAATAGCAAAAGTTAACAAATAATGGAAATGTCACACACATTTAATTTCTTCCACTGAATGAACAGCACAGGGACTGGAAAAGGTTCTGGTCCACAGGAGGAAATATTATCATAAGGTTTTACATGCCTGGCCTTTAATTGGCTACTGAGCTTACTTTGGAGCAAGCCCTATTGATGTCTTGGTGGGGGAGATTCTTTTTTTGGTTGCTAAAGAAAAGTGTAATAGAGCTACCCTAGAAACATTTGACTAGCCTGTTTTTTCAGGTTTGAACTTTAAATACTGCCTTAGTAGCATGCCATCTGGTAAATATGAAGGTAGCTATTAAGTTCCTTGAGACTTTGATCTGGCCTATTATATTTTACAAGACTTTGGATAGAAAAAAATTTTGTCAGTTGACTCAAACATTATAGTTTTTGAAAGAGGTTATTTTAGCAGATTGACACACCCTGAGTTTCAGAACTAAAAACAAAACAATTCTTTTTCCAAATGTGTCCCTAATGAATCTGTTTATTTCATTTAATTTAAGTAACATTTGATTATGAATATGAGAAATTCAATAAATGTGATAAGTTATGGAGTAATTAGGAAAAAAATCCTGATTCTGCTACCAATCTCTTTATATTCTTTTTTTACCTTCACTTTCCTTTTTTTTTTGGTCAAGGTGACTCCTTATGTAATCACTGCAGCATTTAATTCTGCAGAAAGGCAAGTATTTTTCATATTTTCTGATATATTTTTAAGCCATGGGCAACACTCTAATCTGACTTCAAAATATTTTTAACATTGTAAGAACTTTCTACTGATTTCAAGAAGAATTCTTCTTGTAAAGAGATATTATTCATGTTTATGCATGATGTCATAAACATTTAAATTTTGCATATTCTTCTTGAATTATCCACTCTTTCTTATTAAAAACATGCCTGAATTTAATACTAGATTTTATCACACAATAGGAAGAAATACTCTTGAAATTAGGATAGATTTAGTTCAATAGAAATTCATTTTGCATTTGACTAGAAGAATTAAACATTTTGGTGATAGGAAGTCAAACATGTATTGTGAAGGAACTGTTCTGTAACTTAATTTTGAACTTTTAAGAACAAGTTCTATTGTTTTGCTTCATAGTCAACCTATTTTCATGGGACAACCAAAAGTTCTGCAGAATATTCATATTCTGGGTAACTAAATAAAATGGAGATATAAGATCATAGAATTTATTCTCCCATAATATTGAATTTCTTTGTATTTTCCATTTTTGAAAATGTTAGCCTTTCTGCATTGCAACTTTGCTATTTAGAAAAGAAACTAAATACAGCCTAATAAGTCATTTAAAATTTTCTTGTGTTTATATAATTGTGACCATGACATCTAAGTTATTATACTTGTTTTTGTTTTTTCTTCCAAGAAAAATTACCTTCTGGTTAAGAAGGTCAAAACAAACATGGTTAACAAGGAATAGAGGTCCAAGATAAATTAAGGGATGGTTTAAAAAAAAAAGACATATAGTTTCTAAATTAGTTCAAGTGGCCAAGTTTAGAAAAACTACATGTTGAGATGCTGGAATTTGTTGTTATGATTTCTAAGACACTATTAGTTGACATTGATAATTTATAGATAATAGCATAATGGAACTAAAGTAGGTGGGGTGGGTAGATTTTTTTCAGTTTTGGCCAGTTGACTCCACTGCAAAACTGTGCAGTAGAAAGAGAGTGAGAGGTAATGAGTTTAAATCCTGTATCTAATACTTACTACTTCTGTGACCTTAAGCTCCTTGTTAAACGTCCTTAGTTCTCAGGTAAAATGAAAGAAGTAAATACATATACATACACAGAGACATACATAAACACATACATAATTGAAAACCTTTATTGTCAGGCAAAAGAAGTTCCTTCAGAATGGGGAGGAGATGACTTCATAGAGTACTGAGCCTGGAATCAGGATGATCTGATTTCAAATTCAATCTCAATCATTTACTAGCTATATGACTCTGGATGAGTTACTTAATCATGTTTGCCTCAGTTTCTTCATCTGTAAAATTACTGGAGAGAAAAAAAACTAGTGAAGGAAATGGCAAACTACTCCAGGATCTTTGTTAAGAAAACATGGGGTTGCAAAGAGCAGGGCATGACTGAAACAACTGAACAAGTAAATGATTATATCATTTGAAAAAAAAAGATTGTTTTATTTCTTCTTTGTTTATATTTATTCACTTAATTTCTTTTTTAAAATCTGATTGTTAGAGCTAGGAATTCTAGTACCATGTCATGGTGGTAATGAATTTCTTTTTTTTTCTTTTCACCCTTTTGTTATTAAAAAAGACCTCTACTTTATCTTAATTACAGATAATACTGGACTTTTATTTTAGATAGACATAATTTGTCATATTAATGAAAGCTCCATTTATTCACATGTTTTTGAAGTTTTTAACAGGAATAGATTTATCACATTAACATTTTTTCTATATTAATTGTAAGAATCACACAATTTTTATTGTTCTTGTTATTAATATAGTCAATTATGTTGCAGTTGAAGCAGATCTGAATTTCTAATATAAATTCAACTTGAACATAGTTTATAATCTTTGTGATATGATGCTGCAGTATTCTTATAATATCTCATTTAAAATTTTTGTATCAACTTTAATAAGAGATATTGACCTATGGTTTTCTTATTGTTAATTTCGACTTTCCCTGGTTTAGCTAACAAGACATTATTTTTATCATAGGACAAATTACTAGAATCCTTGCTTTTCCCAATTTTTCAAACAAATTATCTTATATTCGAATTAATTATTCTTTAAATGTTTCTTAGAATTCAGTTATAAATCCATCTGATTATGTTTGTTTATATTTTTGGGTTACCTGTATTCCTTCTTCTGTGTATTTATTATGGGTGTGTTCAAGGAGACCTAGCCCCTCTGGTGTGAGAGTTGTTGAGACCTTTAAGTGCTTCTTTTCACCACTGATGTGCACCTGAGTCACTTAACTCTCACCTGTGGCTCCAATACAGTAGTCACACCGCAGTAAGCCAGTAAGCAGATAAGCTAATCCAAGTTGAGGGTAACTGAGAAAGTATTGAACCCATTGGGGAATTAGGAGGGTTTCTACTCCAAGCATGGGAAGACTTACCCTAATGAAAGGGTAGATAAGAACAATTTCTTCCAGTGGCCATGAAGACACCTTGAAGCTGACTCAGTGGAACACTTAGAGCTTGGTTAGACACCAGAGACACTAAGGTCATCCACTGCATCTCAAATTATCACCAGTCATCTTGATTCTGTACTGCCATTGTAATATGTCAGAACAAGGGTCTGTATACAACATTTGTAGCTCTGACCAAGCTTTTGATACTGTCAGTCATTAGTTAGTATGAAAAATTATGTCAAAATTTGGTTGCTCACCATACCAATCAAACTTCCAAAAAATTACTTTAGTGAGCAAGAAAAAATAGTAACTAAACTTATATGGAAAAACAAAAGGTCGAAATATCAATGGAATTAACGAAAAAAAATTCAAAGAAAGGCAGCTTAGACACACCAGATCTAAAGTTATATTACAAAGCATCAGTCATCAAAGCTGTCTAGTATTGGCTAAGAAAAAGAGAGGTGGATCAGTGGAATAGACTAGGTGTAACAGCAGGAAATGATTATAGTAATCTGCTGTTTGATAAACTCAAAGAGTCCAGTTATTGGGATAAAAACTCTCCCTTTGATAAAACTGTTGTGAAAAATTGGAAGTTAGTATGGCAGAAACTTGGATTAGACCAACACCTCACATCCTATACTAAGATAAGATCAAAATGGATACAGGATTTAGACATAAAAAACAACATTATAAGCAAACTAGGAGATCAAGAAATAGTTTACCTGTCAGATCTATGGAAAGGGGAGCAGTTTTTGACCAAGGAAGAGATGGAGAACATCATTAAAAACACACTCGTGAATTTCAATTACATTAAATTAAAAAGCTTTTGCACAGACAAAACCACCATAACCAAGATCAAAAGAAATGTAGTAAACTGGGAAACAATTTTGACAACTAGTATTTCTGACAAAGGACTCATTTCTAAAATATATCTAGTTAAACTAGAGAACTGGGTCAACTTTAAAAAGAAAAAACCAAGCCATTCAATCAAGCCATTCCCCAATTGACAAATGGTCAAAGGATATGCAAAGGCAATTTACAGATGAGGAAATCAAAGTGATCCATAGTCGTATGAAAAATTACTCTAAATCACTACTTATTCGAGAAATGCAAATTCAAGCATCACTGAGGTACCACCTCACACCTATCAGACTGGGCAATATGACTAGAAAGAACAGTGATCAATGTTGAAAGGGATGTGGGAAATCTGGGACACTAATACATTGTTGGTGGAGCTGTGAACTCATCCTTTCTCGAGAGCAACTTGGAATTACACACAAAGGGCAATAAAATTGTGCATACCCTTTGATCCAGCAATACCACCACTGGGTCTATACCCTGAAGAGATTATGAAAAAGGATAAAAACATCACTTGTACAAAAATATTCATAGCAGCTCTGTGGTGGGAAAGAATTGGAAACTGAGTGAATGTTCATCAATTGGGGAATGGCTTAATAAACTGTGGTTTATGTATATGATGGAACACTAGTGTTCTATTAGCAACCAGGAGAGATGGGAATTCAGGGAAGTCTGGAAGATTTGCCTGAACTGATGCTGAGTGAGATGAGCATAACCAGAAAAACACTGTACACCCTAACAGCAACATGGGGGTGATGCTCAACCTTAATGGACTTGCTCATTCCTCAGTGCAACAATCAGGAACGATTTGGGGGTATCTGTGATGGAGAATACCATCTATATCCAGAGGAATAATTAAGGAGCTTGAACAAAGACTGAAGACCTTTAATTTTAAAAAAAACTATTATCTTATTATGTAATTTTGCTATCTCCTATATTTTATTTTTCTTTCTTAAGGATATGATTTCTCTCTCATCACATTCAACTTAGATCATTGTATACCATGAAACAATGTAAAGACCAACAGACTACCTTCTGTGGTGGGGGGGGGTGAGGGGAGGGAAGTGAGATTAGGGGGGAAAATGTAAAATTCAAAATAAATAAAATTTAATTTTAAAAAGCTGTAAAGGTAAAGAAGATGGAAAAAACTAAATGGGGAAATAAAAATCCAATAAATAAATAAATAAACTGATCCTTCACCTGAAAAATGAGCATCTACCAAAAAGCTAGTGTTACTTCAGAAAGGGATGAGAAACAGTTGATGTCGTATTTGCTCCCCAATAACTCCAGGATAAATGCCAAGAACAGAATAAATGTCTGTATACAACATTTGTAGATCTGATCAAGCTTTTGATACTGTCAATCATATGAAAAATTATGTCAAAATTTGGTTGTTCACCATACCAATCCAAACTTCCAAAAAATTACTTTAGTGAGCAAGAAAAAATAGCAACTAAATTCATATGGCAAAACAAAAGGTCAAGAATATCCATGGAATTTATTTTAAAAATGCAAAGAAAGGCAGCTTAGACACACCAAATCTAAAATTATATTATAAAACATCGGTCATCACAACTGTTTGGTACCAGTTAAGAAATAGAGTAGTGGATCAGTAAAGTAGATTGGATGCAAAAGAAATAGCAATAAATGATTGCAGTAATCTACTGTTTGATAAACCCAAAGATTCCAATTTTGGGGATAAAAAGCTCACTCTGATAAAAAGTTCTGGAAGCCTGGAAGATAGCATGACAGAAACTAGGTATAGTACAACATCTCATTCCTTATGAGGTTGAAATGGGTGCAAGATTTTGACATAAAAAGTAATAAGTCAATAAGAAGAACAAGAAATAGTTTACCTATCAGATCTATGGAAAGGGGAGCAGTTTAAGACCAAAAAAGAGATTAGGAACATTATAAAAAACAAACTGAATAATTTTGATTACATTAAATTGAAAAATTTTGCACAAACAAAACCATTGCAACCAAGATTAACATGAATGTAATAGGCTGTGAAACAATTTTGCACCTAGTATTTCTGACAAAGGACTCATTCATAAAATATATAGAGAACTGAGTGAAATTTATATAAAAAACAAATCATGACTCAATTGATAAACAGTCAAAAGATTTGGAAAGACAATTCTCAAAGAAATCAGTTACCTATAGACATATAAAAATACTCTAATCATTATTGATTAGAGAAATGCAATTAAAACATCTCTGAGATACCACCTCACACCTCTCAGATTGGCTAATATGACTATAAAGGAAAATGATCAATTTTGGAGGGGATGTGGGAAAACTAGGATATTCAATCAATTGTTGGTGAAGTTGTGAATTGATCCAGTCTTTTTGGAGAACAGTGCCAGGAGGGCAATGAAATTGTGCATACCCTTTGTTCCAGCAATACCACCCCTGGGTTTGTATCTTGAAGAGATCATGATAAAGGTAAAAATCCCACATGTACAAAAACATTATTAGCAACTCTTTTTGTAGTGGCAAAGAATTGGAAACTGAGAGACGCCCATCAATTGAGGAATGTTTAAACGAATTGTATTATTCATATGTAATGGAAAACTATTGTTCTGTAAAAAAAAATCAGGAGGGACAGGATTTCAGAATAGCCTGGAAAGACTTGCACCAATTGATACTGAGTGAAATGAGCAGAACCCTAAGTACATTATACACACTAACAACATGGAGTGAAGCTCAATCAAAATGAACTTGTTCTTTTCAGCAGTACAATAATCAAAGACAATTTTAAAAGATTTATCAGGTAAAATATCATCCATATCCAGAGAAGGAACTGTAGAGTTTAAATGAAGACCAAAGCTAATTATCTTCAATTTTTAAAATTTATTTTATGTATTATGTCATTTTTCTCTCTAATGTTTTCTTTCTTCTGTTTGGATTTGATTCTTCCCTCACAACAGGACCAATATGGATCTATGTTTAGCATAATTATAAATGTGAATCCTATATCAGATTGCTATATACCAAGGGGAAAAGTGGGGAAGGGAGGGAGTAAAATGTAAAACTCAAAACCTTGCCAAAATAATGATTGGTAAAACTACCATTGCTTGTAGTTGGGAAAACAAATAAATAAAATATTTGATAACAAATTTCATTGCTCAGAGAAGTATCTTGTATATCAATTTCCCTATGGCATGCTCTCTTGAGTTCCAGAAAATTGAAGATGTTGTCATGTCATCACAACTAAGGATAAAACAAGGCTGTAGACTAGCATGATATTTTCGGTCTTGTCAAACACCTTCAATGAGGACAAACTGGGCATCATGGTCGCTACTTTACTGATGGTAACCTCTTTAACTTGAAAAGGCTAAAACCAAGACCAAAGTGTAAGGAGTGTTGGTGTTTGATTTTTTGTTTGCAGATGATTATGAAGTGATTACAGTCTCTAAAACTGAGATGCAACAAATCATGGATCAATTTTCTGCTATTTGTGTTCATTTTGACCTAAAAGTTAACACCAAAAAAGCACAGGTGCTCCCTCAGTTAGCACCATACCATCTGTATGTGAAACTATTGCTTCCAGTAAATGGAGAAGTTTTGAATGTTGTGGATAAGTGGATAGATATACTTGGCAGAATACTTTCTAAAGATGTGCACATTGATATGAAGGTTGAAGTATCCATTGTCAAAACTAGATCAGTATTTGAGGGCCTCCAAAGGAAAGTGTGGGAGAAAAAGAGTTATTAGATTGGTTACCAAATGGAAGGTCTACAGAACATCATGCTGGCCTCATTGTTGTATGCTTGCAAAACCTGGACAGTGTAATAGCACCTGGACAGTGTAACAGAAAACTCATTTGCTTCCATTTGAATTGTCTTGGGAAGATTCTGAAGACACCTGGCAGGAGAAGATACCAGACACAGATATTTTATCAAATTAAACTGCCAAGAATTCAAACCCTATTATAGAGAGCACAACTCCAATGGACTGTTCAAATGACAAAGAACTCACATAGGGGAAATGCTCACAGGGGGATTAGAAAAAGCAATAGAAGGACATTCTCAAGATCCCTATTAAGAACTTTAGAATTGCTTGCAAGACATGGGAGACACTGGCACAGGATTGCCCAGCATGGCATGCCCTCAGCAGAGAAGGTTATGTGCCTATGAGCAAAGAAAAATTGAAGTAGTGTAAAGGAAATGGGAGATGCACAAATTTAGAAAATGCACTTCCAATGTTCATATAGATTATTAGTGTCTGATTTGTGGTAAAACATTCTGAGCTTAATATTGGTATGATCAACAACAGTTAACACACTGTAAATTGATGCTAACATTAGTGATATCATTTTGGTCTTTAAGAACAAAGGACAACCACACACAGATACAATTATTTCTTTATTATTTTTTATTATACTGCAAATATTCAAAATTTCATTTAGACCATCAGTTTTATTAGTATATAATTGGGCAAAATTGTTCCTAATAATTGATTTTATTTCATTTTGCTTTAAATCTACCTTTTCTAACTTTTGATATTGAAAATTAAACTTTATTTTTAAAATCAAGTTAATATTGGTTTAGTATTATTTATAAGAAGTATTAAATTAATTATTATAAAATATATTACAGCTAGTTCATCAAATTTGCTACTCCTATTTATTGACTTTCTCACTGAAGCATAATATATTGTTTTGTTTCAGATCTCATTCTGAACACATTGTTGGGTGCTGTTTTCTGACCCATTCTGCTATCCCCTTCTATTTTATGGGTGAGTTTATCCCATGCACATTCATGGTAATGATTAGTAATCATATACTTCCTTCATTCTGTTTTCTTTTTCTTTTCATTCTTTTTGTTTTATGTCCTTGATTTATAAAGATGAAGAAGGCAGAGAGAGAAAAAGGAATGAACTCAGACCAGAGTTCTGATTCTGTTCCCCAACTCTTTTTTCTTTCTTCATACATAGTCCAATAACAGATTTTTATCTTTTTTGTTCTTGTCTTTAAATTCATCTTGAAAATTCACCTTTCCTTGTTAAAGTGTGTCTTGCTTAAAACCATTTCTTCTCTTAATCTGTCTTTACTCTTTTCCCCACCCCATTGCCTCTGTCCTTTATTTCCTTTTCCCCCATTCAATGAAATTTATTGTTTATTTTTTCTTTACCGAACTTTGTATATATTTTTCCTCCTTGAATGAGTTCACATGATTGTGAGATTTAAGTTCCTTTTGAACTCCTCTTTCATCCCTTCTCATTCCTCTTTTAAGATTATTCAAATATGGGGTGGCTAGGTGGCACAGTGGACACAGCACCAACCCTGGAGTCAGGAGTACCTGAATTCAAATCTGGCCTCAGACACTTAATAATTACCTAGCTGTGTGGTCTTGGGCAAGCCACTTAACCCCATTGCCTTGCAAAAACTAAAAAAAAATTATTCAAATATAATATAACTAAAACCTCTGACTAATTGGACTGCCTTTATGACCCTTTATGAATATGAAGAGGCAATGAATAGATTTGAAGGGTTAAATTTGGTAGCTAGTATGTCAGAAGAACTATGGACAAAGGTTTGCAATATTTTATTTTATAGGAGGTAGTAACAACAATAAAAATAACAAATCCGTCCAAAGAAAAAGAAGAGCAAAAATGCAAAATGTCTGTATGATTAGACTTTAAAAATAGGTAAGGAAGGGAGGAAAGCAAAAGGAAAAGAAGAGAAAGGAAAAGTATGCCCAACTGAATGCAGAATTTCAGGGAATAAATATTTCCAGATAAGAATGTCTTCTTAAAGAAGCAATGTAAAGAAATATAAGAAAACAACAGAATGGGAAGAATAGGAGATCTCTTCAAGAAAATTAGAAATATCAAGAGCAAGTTTCATGCACAAATGAGCATGATAAAAGACAAAAATGCTAAGGATTTAACAAATCAAAAGGAATTAAAAAGAGGTAGCAAAAATACACAGAATTTAACATCACCCAAAACCATGAGGGTGTGTTCTAAGCTAGAGCTAGACATGGCTGGAGTATGAAGTCAAGTGCTCCTGAAACACTACTAACAATTAGGATAGTGGAGGTGTTTGAATTCCAGCTGAGCTTTTAAAACCCTAAATTATGGTGCTGTTCAAGTATTGCATTCAATATACTAACAAATTTGGAAAACACATCAGTAGAATTGGGAAAGATCATTTTACATCCCAATACTAAAGAAGGGCAATTCCAAAGAATATTCAAATTACCAGAAAATTGTTCTCATTTCACAAGTCAACGAAGTTATGTCTAAGATTCTGCAAGTTGGACTTCAGAAGTATGTGTATCAAGAATTACCAGAAAAAGAGGCTGATTTTTAAAACAGTATAAGAACTAGAGACCAAATCTAGATCATCCACTGGACTATGGAGAAATCAAGGGACTTCTAGCAAAACATCTATTTCTGCTACATTGACTACACTAAGGCCTTTAACTTTGTGGGTTACAATAAAAAGTGGTAAATCCTTAAGGAAATGGGAGTATCAGATTATTTTACTTTTCTCCTGAGGAACCTGAATGTAGACTGAGAATTAACAGTTTAAACCAAACAAGGTACAATTAATTAGTCTAAGATTGGAAAAACAGTACAAAAAAGTAACTTTGTGTCACCTTACTTGTTTAACTTATATGCGGATTAGCTAATGTGAAATACAGAGCTGGGTGAATCAATAATTGGAATTAAGGTTGCCAGAAGAAATACCAACAATCTCAGAAATGCAGAAATCAATTTTGATGGAAGAAAATGAAGAGGAATTAAGAAACCTCTAGATGAGGGAAAAGAGTAGAATCTAAAAACTACCTTGATGTTTTACATCAAAAATTAAAATTAAAATCTTGGGAAATGGTCCCATCACTTCCTGGCAAACAGAGGGAGAAGAAATGGAAGTAGCATCAGATTTATATTCTTGGGTTCAAAAATAACTGCAGATAGCAACTGCAGCCATGAAATTAAATGACACATTTCCTTCAAAAAGGTAAGATATGACAAATCTAAACAGCATACTGATAAGTAGAGATGTCACCTTGTTGACTAATACCCATATAGTTAATTATGATATTTGCTGTTGTTTCAGTAGCATTGTATTCTAGTGAGAGTTGGACCATAAAGGGGAGCACTGCAAAACTGGTGCTTTCAAATTGTGGTGCTGGTGAAGACTTTTGCGAGTCATTTGAACAGAGCAAGGAGATTAAATCACTCAGTCAATTAATTCAGGCTATTTCCTGGAAGATCAAATAATGAAGCTAAAACTTAAATATTCTGATTACATAATAAAAAGATAGAACTTGCTGTCAAAGATCCTGATGTTGAGAAAGATTGAAGGCAAAAGGAAGGGGGATGGCAAAGGATGAGTTGGATAGATAGTAATATGGAAACAATGAATATTAACTTGGATAGATTGTAAGAGTAGGTTAGAATAGTGTGGCCATGACATGGGGTGGCAAAGAGTTGGACATGACTGCACAACTACAACTATGGATGATAAAGTTCTGAGGCATCCATGTGCCAATTCCCCACATTAGAATGTATAGTTTTTTCTTGTTTAATCACTTAAAATTACTCTTATAATAACTTGGTCATGTTAACTTTTTATAATTACTCATCTCTCCTATGCTTGTATTGCAAAAGTTTTATACAGTTCTGGTATATACATTACTCATGTTTAAAAGTTCTCTACTTCATCATAAAAATTTAGGGGGGGGGAACTAAATTCAGTTTTCCCCCTCCCCTGGGCAAATTATGTTTGGTTACAGGCCTATATCATTTGCTTTCTGAAATATTGTATTCATTTATGTGGTAGTTGCTAAAGCTTTTGTAGTCCTGCAAGCCTATCCTGCAGTTGTATGATCCAGTGAAATGTCTCCTCATTCCATTATTGATATGAGTTCTGCAAGTTACTGATCTGCATTTTAGTCTCTGGCCTTCCCCCTGGCTGGAATTCTGATAGACTTCTGCTGGAGTCAGCTTATCACCCATTTGAAAAACTTTGGCATTTTAATGTGATAGAATTACAAAATCCTCTTTGAATTTAGCACTTGATTTTTTTCTTTTGACTTTTTCCAAAATATATGTATTTTTTTAACATGAAAGTTCTAGCTTCCTTGGGGGTTTTCATTTTAGGCTTTATTTTAGGAGAGGTGGGTTCTTTATATTTCTGCTTTACCCTCTATTTTTAAGAGACCTGAGAAGTTTTCTTTTTTTAATTGCTTGAAAATTGATAGGAAGACTCTTTTTAGTCATATCTTTTAGGTAGATTGGTTATTCTAAAAACATTTTTCTATTGTATTTCTAGGTCAGTTTTTTTATGAGATAATCTATTTTCTTTTATTTCCTGTCTTGATTTTGTTTAATATTTCTTGTTGTCTCATGTAGTCATTTGCTTCTATTTGATCCATTCTAAATTTGAGATGATTTGTTTCTTGGGTCATCTCTTGTTTCAAGATTCTAATTTCTTTTCCAATTCTTTTTTCTATAACTCTCATTTATTTTCCTTTTTTTCCTCTAGCACTCTCATTTCATTTGAAGAATATTTTTTATCTCTCTCCTTTTTCTAACTCTTCATCACTTTCAGGAATTCTAGTGCCCAAGCTATGTTTTTCCCTTAAGAATGTTTGTTCTTGTTTTAGAATCTTTCTCTTCTGAACTTGTCTTGAGAATCAACAAAATAGTGCTTTATGAGGGCACTTTTTTTTCCTCATTCTCCCAGACTACTCCCTGACTTCAGGGTTTATGGTAGGGTCAACCTCTATAAACTTAGTGGGAATGTCTAAGCTGAGATCATCCTTGTGCCCTTTTGTTCCTTTTGGAGAAAATTGAGTCTTGTTCTATTCCAGGATGTTGAGGACCACTTAGGCTGAGGATTGCAAGCTTTCAGGTCTCCCACAGTTGTCTGATCCAGTGAAATGCCTAATCACTCCATTCCTGATATGAGTTCTGCAAGTTACTGATCTGGATTTTAGTGTGAACAACACTTGCATTCTTGCCTTTGGTTGTACTTCTGATAGACTTCTACTAGAGTCAGTTGAGCACCCTCTTGGCAAATTGCTGTTTTAGTATGAGAGAATTACAGATTCCTTTTTGACTTGTTATTCTTGCCCTATTTATTCCATTTCAGGCTTCAGACTGAACTGAAGGCTGAAATTGAGAGCCATTCTTCTCATGTATTCAGATCCACACAACTACTGTTTTTATCTAAACTTCCTCACACAGAATAGAAATTATATCTAATCCTTCCTCTGGAATTCCATTCCTAGGTGCAACTCTTTTTCTCAGTCTGAATCTGTGACCTACACCTGGGTACTGAATGATAGAGTTGCCAACTGTCCATTTGGACAAGGTTGGATCCCTTCTGTATATGTCTGAGATTCCTTTTTTCCTAGTAAAAGCCTCAACCTTATTTTTATCCCAATACTGGAAAGCTCAGTATGTCATAGCGCTGCTCAGAATTCTTTTCCAAGGTTTTTAGATCTTTCTGTCTCTCTATGCTGTCTTGGCTGGAAATATGATTTGCTATGTGTTTTTTTAACCTAGAATTTTCTTTTTTATATATTTTTCTAACTACATGTAAAGATAGTTTTCATCAATCATTTTTTATAAGATTTTGAGTTCCACATTTTTCTCTCTCCCTCCTCTCCCTAACCTCCCCTAGAAAGCGAGTAATTTAATAGTTCCTTCTCAAGATGTGGACGGTATTTTCCATCACAAGTCCTTTAGAATTGTCTTTGATCATTGTACTGCTGAGTCTATCATAGTTGATCATCATACAATATTGCTGTTAATGTATACAATGTTCTTCTTTACCTAGAATTTTCTGATTGAATTTTCTAGTCCTAGTCAAAGGAATTACACTGGGGAGTTCTTTCTGACACTTTTCCATCTTTGTTCTGCTTCTACTGAGAATACATTATTGGAGAGACTGAGCACTGAGAAAAGGAAACCTTAAGAGTCAGGATAAATTTATCCCAAACAGATTGTGTCACATTAATCCCATTTCCTTCCTTTACAATACGTAACTGTTGGATAAGAACAATGCAATAGATACTGTATGCTAGACTATAGAAAGCTATTTTGGCAGTGTCTCTAGTGATATCCTTTTGGACAAGACAGAGAGATGCATTCAAGGTTACAGCACAATTTGATGAATTCAATACTAGGAAAATAACTGAACAGTGATTAATGAATTAATGATACCCGAGAAAGAGGTTTCTACTAGAGTGTCCTTGTATATAATTTTGGGCCTGTTCTGTTTGACCTTTTTTCTTTTATCTACAGTTTATATTAAGGCCAAGATAGAATGCTTACCAAATTTGCAGATGACCTAAACCTGAGAGAAATAATTCAACCACTAGAAAAGAGAATCAAGAACACAAGGAATCAAGAACACAAGGGATCTTACTAGACTAGGATTATAGGTTGAATAAAATAATATAAAATGTAATGGTCAGCTATTTTAAAGTTCTTTTCATGGGTTCCAGAAATTGGCTACTCTAAGAGCAGGATGAGAGGCATGTTTGGATAAGTAGTGGCAGAGAGATCCCTGGAGATACTAATGCACACTAAACTCAAAATGAGCCAGCAGTATAGTATGATGGCCACAAAATCTAATTATATGTTAGGATCATTTAATAGATACATGGTCTGCAGATTTCTCCAGAATGAGGAAAGTGACAGCTTTAGCATTCTCTTTTTGAGAATTGATCTAGATAGGATATATAAAACTGCTCTGCAAACCTTTAAGTTCCCTTGTTTTTGTTATTCTGCCTGGAAATATTCATCATTCTTACAAATTATGTTGAGAAGGTAGAGGAAAAAGGAGGAAATCAATATTAAAAAGATATGGGGAAAATATGCTTTACAAAAATCAGATAAAGAATGAAGAAGGAAAAAGATTTAGGAATATATAATTACATGAAATGCAGTCATATTTCAAATAGCCAACCTCTATATGGCTCTTTGAAGTGTACAAAGTGCTTTGCAAATAATATCTTACTTTATCACACAATCCTGTAAGATAGATACTATTATTATATTCATTTTTATAGATGAGGACACTGAGGCAAATAAAGATTAAGTAACTGAGCTTCAAGCAGCTCATAAATGTCTTAGGATGAATTTGAACTCAGGTCTCCCTAAAGTCAGATCCTTCACCCTTTCCACTATGCTAACTAGTTACCTATCTTCAAATATTTAAAGAACTATTAAAAATATTACCCCCCATTCTGTGCTAAAGGACAGACCTAGGAACAACAGAATAAAGTTTCAAAAAAGCAGTTTTGGTATTGACTTAAGGAAGAATTTCTTCCTAATTGAGTTTTTTTTTTTTTTTTTTTTTTAGATTTTGCAAGGCAATGGGGTTAAAGTGGCTTGCCCAAGGCCACACAGCTAGGTAATTATTAAGTGTCTGAGGCCAGATTTGAACTCAAGTACCCTTGACTCCAAGGCCAGTGCTCTATCCACTGCGCCACCTAGCCGCCCTCTAATTGAGTTTGATCAAAAGTGGAAAGGGTTGTA
This sequence comes from Macrotis lagotis, assembly GCF_037893015.1. NCBI lineage: Eukaryota > Metazoa > Chordata > Mammalia > Peramelemorphia > Peramelidae > Macrotis > Macrotis lagotis. The sequence goes on along the minus strand of NC_133660.1, from coordinate 61,479,025 downwards.
CCAAAAGGATGAGTTTCCTCTTTGTTTCAGGACTTCAAGTGGAAGCCAGATGAAAACTCTGCTAGGTCATTTGTCTGCAGTCATTCTTCCCAAACCAATTCAACATGGACTAAATTTCCTCATTGATCCTTTCCACTTCTATGATCCCATTTTTAAAACTGGGGGTGGGGGTGGGGGTAGTTTATTGAACATGGACTTTTAAAACCAAATATCACTACAAAATCCATCTGGAGTTATTAAGGCATGGATTTCACTTTGTCTTAAACCTCAATAAAATTATTGAAAATTGCCAGGCCACATAAAATAGGGACTGGCAACATCCACATCCATATAAACTCCAATGATGTACATCGTTATTGGCATGAGAATCTCTATGAAGGCTCAAGTCCCACTTCTGATACGTGCTAACTATGTGTCATTGAGCAAGTCAGTTACCTCCCAGTTCTCTAAAACAAAGGTGTCAAACTGGTGTCCAAAGCTCCCACAAACTCCAAAGTATAGATAAACCAGATTAAAATATATTTTTAAAATATTTAACAGATAATGAAAAAACAACACAACATGGTTGTTAATTTGTGGTTTTCTAAGTCTAATAGGGATAAGTTTCTACCTGAGTTTGACACCCAGGCAACTCATAATACTATAATTGGAAAAAATATGTTGACTTGCATTGGTTCAAAGAGATTCCTCACCTGGGAGATTTCTATAGCAAAGAAAGCCACAATCCCACATACCTCTGTCCTTGTAGCATCCCTGAGAAATGATCATTCATCCCCCATCTGAAGACCTCCAATAGTAAAGAGTCTTCTAACATCCCAAACCATTTTTTGAAATATAAAAGTCAGAAAGTATTTTTCCTTTTTCCCCCCTTTATTCAATTCAAAATTGCTTCAATGTAATTTCTATGTGCCTGCCAAATATTTGAGACAATTGTCACATACCCCCTAAAGCTAAATATTCCCATTGCCTTTAAGCAAGCCTTAGGTTTTGAACTTACTATTTTGTCCATTCCTCTCTATTCAAGTTGTGAGCTGTCAATAGCCTTTCTAAAATGTGATGTTTTAAAATATAATTGAAAGCTCTATTTATTTTTGGCAGTGCTAAAACTTTTTTGAAGCATAAGTAATGAAGTAGGTTCTACTGAAGTATCACAAGTTGATGTTTAGAAATGGCACATGTTGTACCCACTCTAACTCTCAATAATATTTTTAACAAACATGAGCTTTCACTTAAAAAAGAAATATACCCATCCCATTGATGGTTATTTTAAAAAATAATCTTAATATTTCATTGCTATGATTTGCTATTTTATATAAGAATCCTGAGAACTGAACCTAACTCTTCAGATGTTGTTATTATTGTTTGTCCTTCATTTTTTTTAGGGTTTTGCCAGGCAAATGGGGTTAAGTGGCTTGCCCAAGGCCACACAGCTAGGTAATTATTAAGTGTCTGAGACCAGATTTGAACCCAGGTACTCCTGACTCCAGGGCCGGTGCTTTATCCACTGCGCCACCTAGCTGCCCCTGTCCTTCATTTTCAAAGAAGACCACAACAGGGAAGTAATGCCATGATAAGCTTGTGAATTGAATCTGAGTGAGGACTCAGCCTCAGTCACCAACCTCACTTTCTCTTCCAGAGCCATCTGAGTCCAGTGGCCATATATGAATCAGAATGTTTGGAGATAGCCCTAGATGGAAGGCAATCAGAATTAATCAACTTGCTCAAAGTCTCATCAGGGCAATGACTAGAGTTTTCTCTCACATCTCTTCTTCTGGGTAACATGCTTCTATTCTACTCCATGTTTCTGGGTAACATGCTTCTATTCTCAGACTAATGGAGTCTGAGAAAGTATCCTGTGGTTTATTTATTTTGGCTTCCAGGTTGCATGGTTGATTCATATTGTGCTTAAAATTCACTAAAATTCCTTCATTTGCATAGTTTTTTCCCACATCACCTATTATCTGATCCTGTCATTTGATTTATAAAGTACTTTTCATTGCTATCTATTTAATTGAATACATTCTTTTCTTTTGATTATTGTTCTTCTCCAGCACTGACTACAGTAGCTGGCACCTAATAGCCACTTAACAAATACTTGCTAACTTGACTGTACTGGCCCATTAAGTTATTTTGGATACAGATTCTGTTCTATTTTAACTGCCTCTCCCAAGTTTAAGCCAACTATGAATTTGATGAGCATGCCAACTTTACCCTGACTGGTAAAAGCTCTGGACAAAATGTGGTTGACTTAACCGGGACTTATGAGAGATAGTGGAGGATAAGGGGCCTGTATACTATGGAAGATGAATGAATACCAACAACAAATGAAAGTATGAAATAACAAAGATTCATTCAAAGAAACATGGAGCTCACAAGACAGTTTAATTAAGGGGAGATTCTCACAAAATAAAGGGTCTATAAGGGAAAATGATGGAAACAGATGGAAACAGCTGAAGTCCTAGAGAAAATGTGTCATTCTCTCCTCAGCTAGTAAAAATTTGATTGTTTTTAGAGTTCTTAAAGGTCTATTAGTACTAGGCATTGGACAAGGGAATAAGGAACCTGCACCTGGAAACTGTTTTTTCATAATTCATATTATATAGCAAGAGGAAAGACCTCTAGGGAACTGTCAATTGGTTGCTATTAAAACTCTTGGTGGGAAAATTTTAGGAAAAATATTGCTGTTGGTCTTACTCTGAGATTTTCTCAGCCTTCTTCATTTCTAGGGATAGGAAAGCAATTAAGGTTATTACACTACTCACATGGCATTCTGTTAATAATAATAGCTCACAGTTATATGGAACTTTAATGTTCTATATAAATAGAGCACCTCTCCTGGAGTCAGGAGAACCTGAGTTCAAGTCCATCCTCAGATATGTAATATTTAATAGCTGTGTGACCTTGGGCAAGTCACTTAACCCCATTGAGCTCCCCAACACCAAAAAAAATTAAAAATACATGTGAAGTAGATAAAGCAAGTATTATTTTCCCCATTTTATAGATAAAAAAACAAAATTCTGAAAAATTTATTGCTTTGTACATAATAATATACCTACTAAGTACCTGGGAAGGGATTTTAATTCAAGTAACATGACTCAAGTTCTAAAACTCCAATATCTACAACTATTCTGACTCTCTCTAGAAATCACCCTTCTGATGGTTTTATCGTATAGCTTACAGTCATAGTGCTAAAGATCATTCCTCCAGAATAACATTAATTTTGTTCAATTAATTTGCTTTTTGCCTCTGTGTCCTTGCATTTAAATTTAGTCCTTTTTTAAAAAAGAGAATCTATTAATTTGGATAATGTCTGTCATTGTTCTAAATGATCTATTTTCTTGTTATATTGTCTGATTTTTCTTTTAAAAAAATTTAATTTCTGTAATTTTCTTTCCCTTTCCTCATTTCTTATAATGCTATACCAAACCATTCTGGAAAATTCTTGGAGCTGTGGCAAGAAACTGGAAGCTAAAAGAGTTCTGAACAATTGAGAGTGGCTGGAAAACTGAGTAATAAATATAATGAAATGTTATTGTGTTGTAAAAATGTTGATAGACAAAGTTTCAGAGAAACCTAGGAAGATGCATGAATTGATGTGGACTGAAACAAACAAAATTAGAACAATTTCTACAATAACAGCAGCATTGCAAAGACAACAATTTTGAAAGACTTAATCACTATTCCCAAGAACTAATACTAGTGAATACTACTCATCTCCTGATAGAAGGTGAGATCTTCAGAATGTATGTATGTATGCATATATTTTGTATTTATATATTTGTATGAGTGTATATATGTAAACATGAATATATAGGTATGTGCAAATATATATATGTATGTATGTATAGATACATATGTATATGTAGGAATTTGGTTTTGTTTGACTATTAATATCTACTTTGGGTCTTTTTTCTTTCTTCCATCAATTGAAAAGATGGTGGGAAAGATAAAATATAAATTTTGTCAACTGAAAAATTAAATTAAATTGAAAAAGACAGCTCTTGGAAGTGTTCTATTGTCATTCCTGGGAGAATGTAGAATATCATATCATTGACACCTTTCTTTGAGGTGTTTTTTTTTTAACCATATTTCCTTCACTTTACTGTTAGCTCTTTTTCTAGATTTATTCATTTTCTTCCATCAGATTTAATTGTCTTTACAACTCTTTCTTTTGTTTTCTCATCACTATCATGTTAAAGCCCTCTTAATCGGATTCACAAGTCTTCAGGAGACAAATATGTTCTTTCCAGGCCTCTTTTTCTGGACAATTAATATATTTTGAACCACAGCCTAAAAATCCAGGAAGATTTCAAAGAACTCTGCAAGGTAAACCATTTGGCTGGAATTGGAATATGAATCTCCTTTAATGACAGTGGTCTAGTCTGACTAGAAGAGACCCATATTAGGAGATAAGGTCCAACATTAAGTCTTTATTTAGGAAGTAGTTACACATCTTTGTAGTTGGTGATATTTATGTAAGTCTTAGACTTGGCATGATGCTGGCTTTGTTCTGGGCCCCTATAACTTTCCAGGCTAGGGGGCAGACCATGCTTTCACAATGTGGAACAGTTAGAGCATGCTTACTTGTAGTTAGCAGAGCTGTGCAGAACAGACAGCAGGCAAAGGCAATCAGTGGACAGGCAAACATGGAGCAGACTGGACAAGGGGGAGAAGGAAAACTGATAAACTTCAGTGGCATAGTCATAGAAGTTTTGACAGGATTGATTTGATTTACATTTTTATTTGCAAAACAACCCTTTTCCGAGTTTGCTAGAGTCTCTATAAGAAAAGAAAGAATACCCAGGGAGAAAAAGGGGCATTAGTGTTTGGAGTACAAGTGAAATCAATGTGATCACATGTGAGCAATACCTACAAGTGATAATAAAAGGACTAGTTATGCTTCTGAGGTCTTAGGTTTTTCACCTGGGGTTCTTTGATTCTTCATTTGTGTGTGTTTGTGTATGTGTGTGTGTGCATGTGAAAGTATTATTCATTCTGCTTATTGGTATTACTCTTACACTCAGACCAAGTGAATACAAAAGGACAAGCAAGGAGTAATGTCAGAATTGTCTTGTGGGGACTTCTTGGCTTCTATCATCCTCAGAGGTTATTTCCCTTGTGTGTTTCAAATTTGTTGTCTTTACAATGTGACTGTTATTGTGTGTGTGCTTCTTGGGGAATCCTCCCTTCATCATCAAGGTATGCCCATGTCATGTCCCTTTAGAATGTCTGGAATGTCTGTAGCCACATTGGTGGGTTGGCTGTGATCCTGGGAGAACACCTGTAACAGTAATGTTGCAGTGATGAGCAACAGTCAATGTTGAATTAAAAGCCACAAGTTCAAGTATGTCTGAGCCAATATTTCTGTGAACATTTCCCCTTGTTCCATCAGGTATGTCTTTTTCAAAGATAATAGGACATGGACAAACAAGTTAACTCCTTCCTGAATTAGGAGCCTGGGTGGCTTCAGAATTATCTTCATAGGAGAAAAGGATTTTTTTTCATTCCCCAGTCAATGCATTATTTAGGTTAACAAACCACAGCAGCGAGAAGGATCTTGCAAATTTCAATTAAGAAATCTCAATTATTATAGCAAAAGGTTTACAGCTGTAGCCACTATCTTATCAATCAAGAAGATAACTACCTGCCTCTCTCAGCCATTGTTCTTCCTGGGAAGGTTTTAACATGTTCTGTGGGTTTTGGGGTCTTTTATTGAGGGGGTTCAATTTTTTTAAATGGAACTAATAATCTTATGGGGTAACAACACACTTTGTCAGATAGAAAAGTCATGACAGCTGTTAAAAATATTCTCATCAGTCAAAACTGTTGCTCTTAATCCTTTGTTTTTGAAGGGGTAGTTTTACCAGGGTGTGATCACCTTACATGTTAAAGTTTCTTGGAGCCATGGGTAAGATTAGATAGAAAACTGAACACCAAGGCAAAGGTGGATAAGCAGCCCTTACACCATAGATATGTCATCCTTGAATACCCCATATACCCCAATAAATGGCCACACTTTGTTATGGAAAGATAAAACACTAATCTTCTAAACCATAGCACTAAACTGATGTGCTTTAAGCCATTATGAAAATATACCCACATGAGTCTCACTAAGCAGAAAATGAATAAATTTACATGGTGTCTTTTTAATTCCATTCACAACTTCTTATTTGTTTGGGGACCAAGTTGATTAATTTTTTCACACTTCTGTTCGAAGAAATAGAAAATGGGAATCATCATATATACTATTCCTTCCTTTTGCCCATTTGGGGAACCATCACTGCCTTCCAAAGGAGGCTAAGTGAGCCCAGTCTTGCTTGCAGTAATTTTGTCAGTTTTAATCCTACTCTCTGTGTCCTGATTCACACACTGCTATCCAGATGTTTCTGTTCACTGTGATCCCTAACTGTTTTGATCTCCTTCCCCATTCCCTCTCCATCCTTCAACAACATGATCTGTATCTTTATCACTCACTCAAATCCTTTTAAATTCTTCTTGCAAGTAAGTCCTCCTTTCCCCATTTCTTTTGACCTGGTCACTTTCTTTTGCTATCTGTCCTTGTTCCAAAATTTCCTTAAGCAAACTGTACTTAGCTTGAGCACTGTACTAAATCCTAATCTCCTCTCAGTTCTGAACTGGTCATGTATATCTCATTAAATAAGAACTTGCAGTTCCCATCCCTCTCAACTCTCTGTACCCATGCATTGTGAAAGAAAATATATTCTAGGGTTTAACATGCATAAGAACATAAGGAATAAAATTAAGAGATTAATTTCAACAGGACAGATAACAAGAATCTCTGACCCTTCAGTGCGATGTGCCAAATGTCAAATAATCTCTGTTTATGCAGATCTAAATTATACTACATATAATATATGTTCTTAAAGGAGCTGATATTATTTTACAATTTCATTTAAACATCAAGTAATACCTAGTTTTACATTTCCCAAAATTCAGAAAATATACTCTTTAGGAAAAAATTTTTATTATAGGTCTTAGTTCAAAGGCAGACTAAGAAAAGCTGAATGTAACTGCCAAGAGAATTCAGGTAACTTTCAAAGATTATGGGTGGGACAGCAGAAGGAGGTCATTCTCCAGGACTGGTTTTGGGTAGGTTTGATTTTAAGAGATTCATATAGTGCTAATAATGTTATTAATCAATACTGGATATCCTAGACACAAATACCATTTCTTCTTTCATCCATTCACGTATATAACCCTTGAAAACCACTGAAAAAAGAGCAGCATTTGTTGATGATGATATCCAAGTCATAGATCCCAAGCAAAGATTGCCATTTTTGTTCCAGAATTCAAAAAGATTATTTTCCTTAAAGTGAAGGACTTGCTCTATTTAAGTAGGCTATCTGCCTATTCAGAAAAAAGCAAATGAATGAGCTACCAGAAAAAAAGGTAAAAGAAGCTTAAATGACTGATATGTGTATTTAATCTTACCAAATTTCTAGTTGTGAAATTACCCAAGTGGCTTCTGAGGAAAAGCATAGCAATGGGTTCTAGACAGAGAATTTGCTTTGTGTCAGTCTAGGGTTTCTCAAGTTATTGAACTGTTGCAAACTTACTGTGCATTATGAAACAAACCCTCGAGGATCAAAATGCTTTACTTTCTATTCCTTTCCCCCCTTTGTGCTCTCTTTCTCTAAAGGGAAAGTAATCTCTTAGAAAAATTCATCAGCAATCACAAGTGATTTAATTGCACTGTTTATGAGTTGAAACATTGCCCAAGTTAAGACACTTTATTGTGTGGAAACATGGGCCAATGTGCTAAATAATTTGGTCACTAGAATATTTTCCTCCTTTAGAAGCAAAACTTACTGGTCTTATGCTTACTTGATCAGAGTTTAGGATACAGTCAAGAAAACTGCTCCCTTCCACCAAATTATACTAGGGTGCTGACTTATTAAAATTAGTCCCCCTAGCAAGTGCCCAGGCTTATTGATTTCACAAGACTCCCATATATTGAAGGATAGCCTAGATGAGGGAAGGTTCATTAGGCTGCCAATTAAATGAGCTGATCTTTCAGAAGCTAACATCTTTCTTCAGTTGCTTTCTTCAGTTTCTTTCTCTGTTAAATGAAGGCAGAAGAAGAGATGAAGTTAAGAAATAGATGAAGTTCAAAAATCACAGGGATTGTCGTAGGAATCCCTGTGATTTTTTTTATGCAAGGAACTATGGGATAAAAAAACTCTACTGATGAATGCAGGAGAGCAATTTCTCTGAAACTTGTAGTCTTAGAGATTTGTCTAGGGTATGGAGAGATTAAATGACTTATGGAAAATCATACAAATAGTATGTTTCATAGGCAGGAAATGAAGCCATGTCTTCCTGGCTTTGAGGGCAGTTTGCTAATAAATCATGCTGACTCTCTGCCTTCTATATTAGTTATTTAATGCCATAAGTGATCGACTATTTAGCATTTCCTGTCAAGGTATTTACATTCAGAACCTTCACAAGAAATTAATAAATGAATATTGGATTGGATTGAATTGAATGAACTCTACTTGCCTGGTTTCAACTCCATGGGATAAGATGCCTCTTCCAGATTAAGTTTTCCTGCCTCCTTTTCTGCTTTGTCTTCTCCCACCTCATGCCTCATTAGCATGTAAGCTCCATGAGGATAGGGGCTATCTTTCTTTTTATTAATTGTGCCCCCCACACCCCAGTGCTCAGCAGTGCCTTAATAAGTAGGGGCTTAATAAATTTTTATTAGATTGCACTAGGTGCACTCCCTACTCATTCTCCATCCCTGCCACCATGCATCCCTTTAAATATTCATATAGAATATTGAGGAATGGCAGATGGGGAGAAATCCAGGAGAATAAAGATGTCCCAAGGAACAAATGAATACAAAATTATTAAGCACCTTTCTTGTGCCTTCATTGTGGTAATCTCTGGGGATACAAATACAAAAATAAGATAATATCTAATATGTTTTTATTCGCAAAGGGCAAGTTGGGTGGGGTGACAACACCAGGGGAATGGTAGCCATTGAAGGGAATTTTAATCTGGAAAGTCACAAGAATGATTGTTGGACAATCAAAGTCCTTTATAATCTGTCCCTTCCCACCTCTTCAGTTTTCTTATACCTCCTTCCCCACTATACTGTGATTCAGTGGCAATTGACTCCTTGGTGTTCCTTGAACAAGACTCCATCTTTCCACTGAGCATTTTCATTTATTGTCCCCCATGCCTGGAATGCTCTCCCTCCTTGTCTCTGCCTGACTTCTTTAAAGTCCAAGCTAAAATCCAATCAAAAATCCTACAGAAAACTTCTAACTTCCCTTTAATTCTAGTACTTTTTCCTCTGTCCATTCTTTCCAGTTTTTCTTGGATATAATTATTTGCATGTTGTCTCTGCCAATGAATGAGAGCTCCTTGAAATAGGGACTATCTTTTGCCTTTCGTCCTATTTCAGCATAGTCTCTACCACATAGTAGACACTTAATAAATGTTTAATGACTGATTGATGGGGGTGGTGAATGAAGTCATAAGGCAATTGATCAGAATACCCTTTCTACAAGCAATAGAAGCATAAATTTCATTTCAGTCTCCAAAATAAAGTATAGATATCAGGGAACAGAGATGTCCCCAGGGGATAACTGAATGGGTTGTGAAGCATGGTCTTGTGCTAACTAGATAAAATGGATTTGTTGGTGAATTGGTACTTGCTCTTGTACTTCCTTTGGGTACCTATTTAAATCCTACCTTCTATAGCATGGGTATCCAGCATTTTAGCTAACTCTTCCAGGCTGTCATCCACCAAAAACTTGCCAAGGGCCACATATAGAATTTAATATTTGTGACTGAAATGTAATCCATATTATCAATGAGTATAATAATAAAAGGTAATAATGCCATATGAATGGGCTTCAAGGACTACATGAAGTCCACAGGCCAAGTTTGCACATATTTTCTCTGTAGGGTATCTTTCCCAATCCCTCTTAATTCTAGTATTTTCACTCTGATAATTGTTATTATCATCATATATGATAAATTTAATAATTTAGCATATTCATCATATATATCACTGTTATTGCTGTTGTTTACTAATTTTGAATTGGTTTCAGCCTTTTTAAAAAATTCCTTTTGAGGTTTACTTGGCAAAGATACTAGAGTGGTTTTTTTAACCTTTTCTAGTTCAATTTACAAATGAGGAAACTGAGGCAAGCAAGGTTAACGGACTTACCCAGAGTTCCACAACTAGCACATTTCTGCCACCAGATTTGTCTTCAGAGAGATGAATCTTCCTGACTTCAGGACCACCACTCTACCTACTGTGCAAACTAGCGCCCATCATATATGAATATATTATACATATATATATATGCATATGTGTGATAACTGTGCATATACATCTTCTACTTGATTGTTTGAATGTTGTCTCCCCTATTCTCTAGAGACAGTCTTTAACTTCTGTTTGGATTATTAGTACCTAGCACAGTGCCTGTTACACGCTTATTTACTCACTCATCAATCAAGACAGCTCCTCCCTGTGGCTGAAGTCCAAAGTTAAATGTATTGACTCCCTTTAGGGAGGGGTGGACATGGGAAAAGGGCTGTTCCAGGAGAGAAATGGGTGGAAGGACTCATAATGTTCTGAGAATTATGGCCTAACCCCTCCTACATAATTTCTCTCAGAAGAATGATCAGAGAACATATTCTTTTACACTTCTCTTTTGTCACATTGAAGTACTATTTGGGTGTTCTTGGAAGCCCTATCCTTTAAAGAACTAAGGGGAATAGTTCATTTCATTCCTCAGACCATCATGGAGACACTCCTAATTCTATTTTGTGCCAAAGCAAATTTAGAGAATTAAGAAAGAGTACTCTGTAGCTTTAGCCAGATTAGTTCTGGGTAGGTCAGGCCATGATTTTTTGTTGTTGTTTTGATTTTTTTTAATTATTGCTATTGGTTCCAGTTAAAACAAAGTCAATGATACTAAAAGAATGAATTGTCAAAGAATGATCCAAGTGAACCAGGTCATAGCAAATGTCATCATTTTGTATCCTATAACCTTTATTTCACCTCTCCCACAAAGAAAACATAAAAGATATTTTATTAGGAATAAGATCAAGAATAAGATGCTTTGAATGCAAAATGAAAACCTTGTCTCTGGAGACCTGTGAGAGTGTCAATTTTAAAATAAAAATAATAGCATTTATGTGTAATATTCAGGTTTGCAAAGTACTTTGCATAGGCCATTTAGTCTCCAACAATTCTATGAAGTATTTATGATTATCCCCATTTTACAGATGAACAATCTAAAAAAATAAACTTGCTTGGAGACCCTAATTTCTAAGGAAAATTCAAACTCAGGTCTTCCTGACTTTGAATGTGCCACTCAGGCCTCTATGCTAACACAGCTGACCTTTTTTCTACCAATACAGATTGTAACTGCAACTGAAAAGCCTTTGTGTTGGGGAATCTAGGTGGCACAGTGGATAGAACACCAGCCTTGGAGTCAGGAGGACCTGAGTTCAAATGTGACCTCAGACACTTAATAATCACCTAGCCATGTGAACTTGGGCAAGTCATTTAACCCCAATGCCTTGCAAAAACCAAAAAGCCTTTGTGAAGATGTGCTGTGGTTAAATAAATCAATCATCACCCTGCAATCAACTCGGTTGCCAAACACAGCTTGATGGGACCCCATCACAGCTTATTTTCCATCATTATAGCTTCAAGAATTCAGTCACTTCCATGCTATAATGAGTCAACAGTGCTCACTAGGGGAGCAATCCATGGTTAAAATTCATGCTTTATTTCATTATCCAGATATCTATTCCTTATTTGTGGATGACCACAAGCTATTTTGTTTTTAGTTTTATAAGCAACTAACCCTCTGGGGGGGGGGGGAAATGGTCTAGTACTTCATGGGATTAATGGGTATTTCTGTAGTTTCTTTTATATCTTAATAGAACTACTGAACTCCAAAGAAGCTTATGATGACAAGTGCCATTAAACCAAAATATATGCTTCATAAAGTTGCTGAAACAAAAACAGAACCAAATGCAGCAAAAGGCCCTTGCATCCCTCTGCTCAGACTCATATCAGCCTCTCTGATCCTCTCTCATTGTAAAGTTGGCTGATAAACAATAGAGCTTTGAGTCAATGCCAAAGAAATGAATTTACAACAGATTTCTGAGGACAGCTTTTGGCTCAGCCAGGAAACTTTATATGATTAAAAGCCACAACTAAGGAAAATTAAATTTCCCATAATTTTATAAATTATAACAGGAATGTCTGTAATTACCCACATCAACAATTTTTTATGCCTATAGGGGATTGGATTAAAGTTGAAGACAGTCCTCACAAAATTCAGGAGGTAAGATCCCAGAAAAGCATGTTGACACATAGGAGAATAATAGTTAAGGCCTTTTGAGTAGTAATGGAAAAAAAAATCTTAAAGAAACTTGATAAATAGGAAATCGTTGATCTCTTTAAAAAGATTCAATTAACCCAATAAAGTAAGAATACATTTGTTTCAACTTCTTCAACGATCAGTTTGTCCCCAGAATTGCTTTCAGATAAAAATTTCAAGAGAACCACTCTAGGTTTGCTTTCTTTTTTCCTTTTTGTACCTGGCTGCTCTTGAAAATCCAACTCAGTTCCCCTATGATATATCAGCTTGGGGTTCATGCCCTGTCTCCACTGAGAAGACTGACATACTTTTAAATTTTTAATTGTATCAAATGAGGAAAAATAGATCTAGAAACACATGAATAAATGGTGAAAATTTACACTTCAAGACCCATCATTTAGATTTAGCCTTATTATATAGCTAACACAAAGCCTAAAACCATAAATTCAAGCATGCTTAGCAAGTCGAGTATTCTAGAACTGATACAATTTTCCACTATTCATTTTATCATATGAGTTTATGTTTCAGCTTCAAAGTTGTTCAGCCTCTTCCTGTAACTTGTAAAATATCACTACAAAAATGAAGGCAACATGGTTCAGCATTGACCTTGGAAGTCAGGATGAACAGTTCAAATCCCATTTCAAATACTTGTTGACTGTGTGACCCAATGGAAATCACTCAGCATCTCTGAACTTCAGTTTTGTCATCTGAAATGAGGAAAGGGATTTCTAAGGTCACTTTCATCTCTAAATCTATGATCCCTGTAACTCTTCCAATTCAGAACAATCTCTATGATGCACAGACCTTGGTGGTCTTTGAAACAGAATGGGACTGAAAGTATAAGACCCAGATCAGCAATTTTCTTGATATGGAGAACTCTCTCTACCTAGCCAGCTCAGCCTGCTCTGTAGCTTAATGAACTCAGAGTGTTTCTTGGAACATAATAGACACTTCAACTTTTACTTGTTGACTGACACATTTTGCAGAAAAGCACAACTTTAATGTTTGATATACTTCTGTGACATAAATTAGGAAAGGGGTCCAGTTTTGTCTTCCACATGTTACGAATTTTCTGAGAGGGGTATAAGCTTTTACCTACTTTAATAAATGAGTTTGGATCAAGTGATCTCTCAAGAATCTATTGTCCTATGATGCCAAAGCAACTGTATTATTCGAGAAATTTAAATTCACCATTTATTAGATGTCTACTGTGTTCAAAATATTGTGCTTGATGCTGAAGATACAAAATAAATTAAAGCATAGCCCCAGCCCTCAAGGAACTTACAATTTTATAAAAGAAGGGAAGGAGCAGAAGAGAGGCAAAACGAATAACCATGGCAAATGGCAGAATAGAAAAAGTACAATGGAAAGAAGCCAGCTTTCATTAGGTATTTAAACATTAAAATTACCAGAGAAGTTAGATAGACCTCTCTTAAAAACAATATGCAATAATTAAGGATTGTATCACTTTGGGCTTGATGGAAACTATGCAAAGAAACTTCAAGAAATGATCTCTTTTTCTTAAGGCAAAATGGAAGTCTCCACCTAGCTCTAGTAAAACCCAGTATAAAATTGAAGGCCATCCATAAATAATGTTCTTCAATATTATCAAATTTTCTCACCATCTGAACTTCAGGAAAATGATGTAAACAAATTCATTATTATTAGAAAGCCACCCTAAGACACATAGGTCACACATAGGTCACAACTATATTGGTATGTGACTGGGAAAGTAGCCATGGATTTGGAGGATTGGGACTCAAAACATGATTTACTACTCACCTAATAACCTCAGTTTCCTAATATGTAACATAAAGTATTACTATCTGTTCAGGTTCTAAAACCTATAATTTTTATATAGTCATGCTCTAGCCAAGACCACCAATATCAGTATGTAAAATAATATATATATAATATATATATATAATATATACATACACATATACACTCATATCTCGGATAGCAAATGATAGGAGAAAGAATTATAAAAGGTAGAACTAAAAACTCACTAGAGATGGAGAAGAAACTCATACTTGCACTTCATCCCCAATGACTATAATATCTCTAATGTTTTCTAGGATGCTATTCAAGTTAAAAAGGTGTTTCTTTCTTCAGGATTTTATCCACAACCACTATAATGACTGGATCCTTCCTCTACGTGGTGTAGTTGATAGAATTTAAATACTTATTCAGGCACTAATTGTGTGACTCTAGGAAAGTCACATAAACTTTCTCAGTCTCAATTTCTTCATAAGTAAAATGGAGATAATAATATTTCTTGTCTCATAGTATTTTTGTAAAGATCAAATGAGTTTGATATATATTTAAATATATATGATTATATACATATATTGTGTGTCATATATATGTATAGCACTTTTCAAACCTAATTACTGCATATTTTCCATTTTCTAGGAATTTACTTGCAAGAAAACATAGGTTTCGACCCAGGTGCCCAACCCACACTGCCCAACCACTCCTATATTATTGGAATTGGAGAGTAACACAAAGCTCTTGGCTTGTCTTTTATTTTTCTTCTGTAAAACATGATGATTTTATGAGATGACCTCTACACATCCCTTCCAACTAGATTGGTTTTATGAATCAACAAGTCTTCATGCTGTGGTAATTGTTAATCAACCATAGATAACCATCAGTTCCCAGGGAAAAAAAAGTAGATTTTAAATTGTCCTGACTTGCTAGTCTGATTGGTTAGTTTGTTTTCTCAAAGAAGTTGTGGAAACATTCCTTCTACCCACTGGAAAGGTATGCAGTGGCAGAACTCACTGAGTACTGTTGACATTCCCTATGTGTCAATGACAGTTTGGCAATCTTGATAAAAGGTCTTAAGAAGGCTTTCGAGGTAAGCTGAAATCACCCAGATGTTTTTAATTACAGTGTCTCCAGGACTTATTTCTCTGTTTATCTGTCATGACCTCCAGCTTAGTTCTTGTTGATTAAATCTGTCTCAGTAACATTATACAATTTTGCTTCTAGATATGAAATGGCCACGAGGGGTTCTGCTTTCTGGTTAACATGTCTTAATGAATCACTGTATTTTTTTTTTACAGTTTCCCATAAGCAAAGACTAGAGTAGGAAAGGAATAGCAATTGCATAATGAGAATTCCCTTCTCCCTGAACCTGCTTCAGAATATACTCCTTACATAAAAACACCATTCATTTAAAAAATATATACTTTTTAAAAAAATCTTTAGATTAGGCATCTGAATGTTATGACATTTTTCCCAAACATGGAACAAGACCAAATATTAAGTCAATAGAACTAAAAATCTCAAAATTAACTAAATTCGTGTAATCAATGAATAACATTATAATAAAGATATAAGAAACTTGTGTCAGATCTAATTTGAGTAAAAACAGCAACAATAATAACTAGCATTTAATATGTTTTAAGGTTTGCAAAGCACTTTGCAATTATTTCATTTAATCTTCACAACAACTTAAGGAAATTGCTATTATAATTCTCATTTTGCAGATGAGGAGACCAAGGTAGGTAGTTTAATTGACTTGTCCAGGGTCACACAGATAATTAATGTCTGGGATTAGATTTGAACCCATATCTTCTTAACTCTGAGTCCTATATTTTGTCCACTGGGCCACCAATGCTTACTTTTCCTAGATACCTAACTAAAAATCTACCACTGGTATTTTATACATATGTGTGTGTCTGTGTGTGTGTGTACATATATATATATATATACACACACACACATTTATATGTGTGTATATATATACATATATATGTATATAATACCAGAAAGAGAGAAGAGAGAGAACTAACCTGAAAGTTTGTACAACTGCAATTATTTCATTTCATAATTAGAGCTGTCTTGGGAATTGGCAAAACAACCATCATAATTCCATTTTTACTAAAGAGAAAATTGCAATTGAGAAAGGCAAAATGATTGGTACAAGGTCAAACAATCATTGTCTTAGGTTGGATTCAAGTCCACATCCTTTACCTTGGAAAATGATTCAATGACAGATTATCACAACAAAGCAAATATTACAATAAAGTGAGTCACATGAATTTTTCAGTTTCACAGTGCACATAAAAATTCTGTTTACGCTTTACTGCAGTCTATTAAGTGTATAATAGAATTACATCTAAAAAAAACAATAAGCATCACCTCAATTTAAAAAATACTGCTGGGGCGGCTAGGTGGCACAGTGGATAAAGCACCGGCCCTGGAGTCAGGAGTACCTGAGTTCAAATCAAGTCTCATACACTTAATAATTACCTAGCTGTGTGGCCTTGGGCAAGCCACTTAAACCCGTTTGCCTTGCAAAAACAAAAACAAAAAAAAAAACCTAAAAAAATACTGCTAAAAAATTGCTAACCATCATCTGAGTCTTCAACTAATCATAATCTTGCTGGTGGGAGGGTCTTGCCTAAATATTGATGGCTGCTAACTGAGCAGTTGCTGAATCTTGGGGTGGTTGTGGCAATTTCTAAAAATAAGACAACAATGAAGTTTGCCACATCAGTTGACTCTTCCTTTCACTTAAACATTTAGAGAACATTGTAGAGTTATTGATTGATCTCATCTTGTTATTGTTGTGTGCCAGGAAATAGGGAGGTCCTAGGAGAGGAAGAGAAACAGGAAAGGCTTATGGGTGGAGCAGTAAGAACACACACAGAATTTATCAATTAAATTTGCTATCTTTGAAAACACAGCTCAGATGTGCTCCAAAACAATTGCAATATTAATATCAAAGATCAGTGATCACAGATCACCGTAACAGATATAATAATAATGAAAAATGTGACATAGGGACATAATGTGAGAACGTGCTTTTGGAAAAAATGGCACAACTTGCTTGAAACAAATCTTCAACATGCAAAAGCACAATATCTACAAAGGGCAATAAAATAGATCTGCCTGTATCCTCACTGGCCCCTGCTCATAAGAAACTTGGTATTTGAATATTATTGATGGTGATTTTATTTTTTACTACTGAAAAGCAGGACACAGGGAAATGACCATGTTGAACTTGAAGGTCATGCCCTTTGTGACAGAAAAGACAGATAAGAATGACATCCATGTGCAATAAATACTGTCTAGTCACTTCTTGAGGAGGCATCCCTGTGGCATATGTATTGAAGAATACCTGGAGCCAGGTATTAAACCATTCCCCAAGCACCACTTTTGTCCCACCTATTATGATAATGGATTTAAGCAAGGTCTTCTAGAGTGGAGCTCTCTTCTTTCTCTCTTTTCTTCTTTGCAGGATGACCCCTTTCTCCCTCTAACCTAGAACCATGTGCTCTCAGCCTATGTTTCTCGAGCAATGTGGTCTCAGCTCTATGTAGCCAGATTTATGTTGATCTAAGCTTTTCCTCTCTCCTCTCCTGGGCTCCCTGCCATTCCCTTCTCTCTTCTCTCCTCTAAGTTCTTTCCTATGTTATTTCCGGATTTGTAACTAAACTCTTTCCTAGGTCTATGTTGTTTCTGCGAACTTTGTAAACTTGTAAAATAAAAATCCTGAGCTTTACAATTTCAGGACTAGTCATGAGTTTTTAACTTCTAAGAACTCTCATCTTTATGACAGCACCACCAATTCCCCGTCATCATTATCTTAAAAGATTTAAAAGATTTTTTTAAAGACTTAGCACATTGCCTAATACATAATAAGTGCTTAATAACTGCTTGCTAACTTGACTTTCCTGTTATTTCCAGTGGATCATATGTTTCTTTAAGGCAGTATTTGTTTTGCTTTGTTTTTTTTTGTCTTTTTTGTCCCAGTGCCTGCATATAGTGGGTGCTTAATGTTGTTTGAATTTAACTGGAATAACATTTTCAGGATATCTAAACCTATTTGAATAGATTTCAATTCTAAACTAAATCTATTTGATTCAATAACAATGATAGGAAAGGAAATGTCATAAACTTAACACTTTAAACACCATGTGAAAATTAGGGATTGGACAAGTACAACTGTACAATTATTGGTGATAAAAGACTGAAGTATATCCCAAAATGATTGTGATATTTTAGTGGGCAGTATGGCCTAAACAAAGAGCTCAATAAGTATTTATTGACTGCTTTCCAAGCAACCTACAAAGTGAAAACTCTGGGCAAATATAGTGTTCCATTTATACAGTCACATGTACCTTAACCTCTAGAAATTTAACCTCTGGGGATTGAGGGCTGATCATTATTATTGGTCTCTTTCTACCCTGACATTCTGATTACTTTAGCCAAATTTATATTATCACCTTTCAAGATACTTATAAGATGGTAATTTATTTTTCTAAACCAAATGATGGTAGAACCTTGAAAGTTTTTGCAACCAGTGCTCCCAGATGTATTCTTTTCATAGGGAACCACACATGTAAGAAGTATTGGATTTATGGAACTAGACAGTGACAAGACTGAGAGGGCAATTGGAAAAGCAACATCCAAAGTTAGGAAGAGGGAGTTTTGTGAGAACACATGTTCAAACATGTTTGAGCTAGAGTAGAATTCATAGACTTAATTGGATAAGCATACCCTTTTAAGAACTGGCATGCAGTCTTAAATTTGCCCTGTTTTTCTGAAAGAATTTCAGATGTGAACGGCTCCCAATCATGGACAACATTCCCAGTATAAGAAACAAATCTCCCCGAGTGACTTCAAATGGATTAACTCTTCAAAAATGCATAATTTCCTGAATTTCATATCCAAGGTCTATAATGATCTGGCTCCAAACGTAAGTCTTCCAGACAAATTCCTACTCTTATCATACACAATCCTAGGCATCCTTTAAAACTTAGTTCAAATACATTTTCTCCAAGAGGCCTTCTCTTGGAAGACCTGATCAAAAGTAAAATTTAACTCTCTCCTAAACCACTTTGTTCATATACCTTTTCTGGCACAAATCACATGCTCTTTAGCTGATAATCACATACATATGATATAATATGATAACTTTTTCATATAACTTTTTCCATATAACTTTTTCCAAAATGAAATAACATTATATTAAAACATACCAAAATAGCATAATAAAATGTAATGTGATATCATGTAATAGAATATAAAATAATATAGCACCTTACAACATAATTCCATAATATGATATAATATGTTACATTATGTAATATATCCCTACAAATTCATAAACTCTTTGAGAACTTTATATTTCAATTGATGCCTAAATTAATATATTGAATACTGTTTTTAACTATTTTTTGAGCATAAAGTGTAACCATAAATAAAAGAGAATGTTTTCCTCACAATAATCCAGTGAGGTGGGTAGAATAAATATTGTTAATTCTTTTTTCCAGTTCTAGAAATTAGGGATCAGAGAGAAGTGAACTGAATCATTCACAGCTAGTAGGTATGGGAAGGATATAGGTCTTCTGAGTCTAAATTCAAAGTTCATTTAACCATGAAGAAAATAATCCAGTCAAAACAGTCAGAAAATAAACTTTTCTGAGTTCAAATAATTGTAGGTTCAAGAAGTAAGCAAACTAAAGAATTAATTAATTAATCAATATTTCCTTGGCCTATAGAGACAGGATCATGTAATGAACTGTGCTAAATTAGAAGCCAAAATATTTATGTTTGAATTCTTCTGCTACTTACTGCTGTTCTCTGAGCCTCAATTTCCTTATAAAATGGATAGGTAGACTAGATGATTTCTAAGAACCTCACCTATCTCTCATAAGAAAAGAAAAGAGAACATGAGTCAAATACAATTGAATTTTGAACAGTTTCACCAAGACTATAATTTTTTCAAGCCACCTTGCCCATTCTTCCTTATCTTTCTTTTTTCATAAATATATGAGCTTAGTGGCCACCTTTCAAGATCTTGGATTAGGCTCTGCAATAAATAAGACAAGGAAAAACATTTGATATTTATTTAAGATTTTCATTGGTGCAGCTGGGTGGTGCAATGAATAGACCATTATACTACATTCGTGAAGATCTGACTTCAAATTTGAACTCAGATATTTATTAGCTGTAGCTGTGTGGACCTGGGCAAGTCATTTAACCTTTGTTTGCCTCAGTTTCCTCATCCGTAAAATGAAGCTGATATTACCATTTACCTCCCAATGTTACTGTGAGAATCTAATGAAATAATAATTGTAAAATGTTCAGCCCAATGCTTAGCACACACTAAGCACTATATGAATGTTGGTTATTATTCAAATCCAGCTTCAAGTGCTTATTAGTTGTGCAAACCTGGACAAATGACAAGTAACTTGTCCGCATCAATTTCTTCATTTGAAGAGCACCATATAAAAACCAGCTATTATTATTATTATTATTATTATTATTAACAAAAACACCAGGAGTCCATGAGATCAGGAACTAGTTCTTTCTCTTTCTGTTCTATATAGTGACTAAACACAAAATTACCACTCAATCAAAGTTATATACTGACAATGAGAATGATGGAGGTATCACTTAAACTCTGCCCATGTTACAACTTTTTTCATCTCTTTTTGAAGTGCGTGAGATTTTATAATAAAAACTCCGTGAATGTTGAGTAATGCCCTACATTACAGTTTTCCAGTCAGTTTGTCCAATGAGCACAAGCTCCTTAACAGAAGGTGTGTTTTTTAATAATGTGTTTATGTGACCCAGTAACAGAGGAATTTGGTCCCTTCCTTTCTAGAATAAATAGCTTCTTAAAAGCATTTATTGCTGCCTGCAGCTGTTTTCCCCCCTCCCCCCCATTTCTTGTAGAGAGGAACAGACATCTTTAAAGTGGAAAAACCAATACCAAGAGGGAAAATAGATTTCAGGAGTTTCAATTAAGCTGAAGTTCTAAAATTATAGAGAAGAGATAAGTGACAAAGATGGTTTTGTTTTAATCACCTGTGAACCTATTGCAATATGTGGGAACATCTCAGAATTACAAGAGCTATTATTAAAAGAAAAAAAGTCACATTCATGAAATTATTCACTTAAGAAGCATAGTCTAGGATGATGAGTCAAAAGATCTGATATGTCCCCATGGGCATTTGTCAAACCTCTGGGTTCCCAAAGAACTATTATTCATCAACTGCATTTTGCTTGAAATCACCTCTGTGTGTCTTTTCAAGGTTTTCTTAAAGAACAATCCTTCTCTTTTTTTGCTTTACCTATTCATTTATCTGTCCTTTGTTGCTGACCCTACAATATCTTCACAATCAATTCTGTCACAGAAGTTAGAGAGATAGTCTTTTTTCATAGAACACATCTAAAGCATCATGAATCTTTTTTAAAGAATAGAAACATTTGAAATAATATTTAATGAATATTTAGTGAAAAAAGAATAGCAAATTCAGCCTAGTAAGTATTCTCACAACCTCTGCAGTGAGGTTTAATAGGGCTTTAAATGTAACATTATAGTAGCATATTGACTCATGCAACTGTTGAACGCTTTGTTTTTCAGTTATGACTCATCAAGGGTGACATTAGTCTTCCACTTCTGACTGTCTTGTCTTTTTCTATCACACATTCCTTTCAAAGAAAGTATCTCAATCTGTTTGTTTTTGAGCCAAACAGCCCAAGTTTTCTTTGAAAAATCTGGATTTACACTTTTATTCCCATACCTGATTTGCTTTTTATTAAGTCACAAAGATTTTGCATGGAATTTTAACTTGTTTGATGTTAAATCAGATATGTTTCTATATATATATGACTCAGATGTATAAGACAAGATATAAAATAAATAAGTGCTGATTTGAATAAGAGAACTTTTTGACAAAATGGACATTTAATCTGAGTGAATAATATAGGTTGTTTACTCATATGGTTGCTATTCTCTTTTTAAGTATCATATATACTTGATTTTGTATAAAATCAGCACTTTTGGCATTATATTCTTAGTTTAATATTGAAATAATGGTGTGCTTCTCCCTGAGAACTCTAAAAATTTCTTGATTCTACATATTGGTTGTTTAAAAAAAATTTCTGCAACCCTAAGATAGATAGATGGATGGATAGAAGATAAATAGGTAGATAATAGATATATTAATAGAGTCATAGAGATATAGAAACATAGATATAGTTAGGAAAAGCTAGATGATGCAGGATTATAGAATGCTGGCATAAAGTCAATAAGACTTATGTTCCTGAGTTCAAATCTGTTCTCAGATACCTAGTAGTTGCGTGACTTGGGCAAGTAACTTAACCTTGTTGGTCTCAATACCTCATCTATAAAATGAACTAGAAAAGGGAATGGAAAAACACTATGGGGCAGCTAGATGGTGCACCAACCCTGGAGTCAAGAGGACCTGAGTTCAAATGCGGCCTCAGACACTTAATAATTGCCTAGCTGTGTGACCTTGGGTAAGTCACTTAACCCCATTGCCTTAAATAAATAAAAAAGCTTAAAAACACTAAGAAATCTTTTGCCTAGAAAATAACAAACAGGATGACAAAGAGTCAGATGTGACTGAATGACTAAACAATAGCAAAACACACAGAAATCCACTTGAGAAGAACAAAAGTGGATAAAATGCATATATTTGGAGCACCAAGCTGCAGATTTTAATGTGATCCGTCTCTAGAAAAATCTGAACAATGCAAAAGTAATTACTAGCTGTTCACCTTCTGGTCTTCTTTGCTCTCTTTCTGAACAAATCTACTTCTCTTTTACACTCAAGTTGATAAACACTGACCAGTTCTTTAAATCCATAATCACCCTTTTAATATACTGAAAAATGTTATGTTATTATAGTTACAAGCCAAGGAATTGCACAGTTCCTCAAGTTGACTCTCTGGACCATGTAGACAAGCCCAATCATCTCTCCATTCTCAAACTTTCTCTGACTCTAGATTAAAAAGAGAATACATTTTGAAGGATGGATAATTAAACAATGCTGTTTGCAAATATCTGTATCGTGTGAGGGTCTTATACAATGTTGCTTGAAAAAAAGAGAAAACAGAACCACAAATATTTCCATTAAAAACAGTCACAAAGTTTTGATAGTCGAATGGACACATGACTTCAATAGTTTCTATAATGTTACCCATCAATGAAAGCCTCATTCCTTTAATTTCTAATGCTTTGTGATTCCTTTCTATTTATCTCAAAAAATATACTTCTTAAAAGAATAGAAATAGTACTTAAAGAATGTATTGTCTTATCAAAAAGCGATACAATAAATTGATTTGGTATCAAAATTTTTAGTGTCTTCAGAGTAGAAATAATTTAGCCATTTTTTAGTTTTATCCACATTACAGTAGAAGAAAATAATATGTCTGGTTTTGAGCCTGTAACTCTTCCACTAATTAGCCATATTATTTTCCTAATTCAAAATAATGAGAGAGGGATGAAATAATCTTTATGGTCTCCCCCACACACACTCTAAGACTCTTCCCTCATACGTTGGACTATATGAATTTTCTTAACATCAATCTAGAGTCATTTTTTTATTTGCAAAATTGATGTGTGTAGGTGAGGGAGGACTTCATAGTCATTCAGATGTACTTTCTAGTTCCATAATATTCTACTCAGATCCTGAAAGCATTAAACATAGAAGAAAAGATCATTTGGATATCACAGAATGAGTATATCATATATTTATTCCTTAATTCATAGAATCAATTTAATGGGGGCAGCTAGGTGGCGTAGTGGGTAAAGCACCGGCCTTGGAGTCAGGAGTACCTGAGTTCAAATCCGGTCTCAGACACTTAATAATTACATAGCTGTGTGGCCTTGGGCAAACCACTTAACCCCATTTGCCTTGCAAAAACCTAAAAAAAAAAAAAAAGAATCAATTTAATGATGAAAAGAACCCTTGTAATCATCTAATACAACACCCTTATTTATTACAGTGAAGAAAATGAAGAGTAGATCAGTGACTTGCCCAAGGTCATGCAACTAGTTTGTAGCAGAAAAGGACAAGAATCCAAGTCTCTAATTCCCAGTTTAGTGTGCTAGCCCATGCCTCACTGCCTCCTAATGAAGTCATTATTTTTGCTTTGTGAAATGTGAAATGTCTTTTATTGGTAGAGATAGAATATTTACCATGGTATTTTGTGGAGTAAAATAGGATAATTGATATTAACTAAAACACATCATATATATGTATATATAATTAAAGAGATGACTTTTTCTAGTTTATTTTCTAATAATTTAAATTTAAATATTCTTTTTATTAGTTGTTGATCACATAAAAAACTAACCAACTAAAGATTAGTTCATAGATGGTGCATCATAATTGTCACATAATTTGCAAGAGTCGACATTTTCTTTATTGGTTTATATTAATTTTTTTCCTAAGGTTTACCATTACCTTCTCCCTAATAGTATTCCCCATCATAACAGGGACAGCTATGCTCAGAGAACCAGCTCCATTTCTCAGGCTACAAACAATTCAGGATGAATGCTGATGTAAACCATTATTTGTGCAAAACCATATCAAGTTGTCTCAGTAACGAGACAGGGACTGGTTAATGAAGTGTGTCTCAACAATAAATAATAACAACAATAAAAGGAGACTTACTGTTTTTATGCTTCATTGGACATTTGTCACACATCCTAGAGCATTAAATAGGCTTGTTGGAAATATTTAATTATGTTAATGTATAAGTGAAAAGCTAGAAAATGCCTAAAAGAGGTCAAATTACGTTTCAGTCAACATGATTTTAAAAGATAGGTTCATCTTTAATGCAAATATATGGACTGAATAATTGTAGCATTTATTATACATGCATTTGGTGTCTCTGTGGAATAGTAATGTGACTGTCGAAACTCCTACACAGTTGTAATGGTTTGGGAAGTATTTGACTATTTATTAATATAACAGAAAGAACCCTAGGGTGAGTAGCTGTCATGATTCAGGGATAGGGAACATAAGAAATAGCATATTTTGTGGTAGGACAATGGCTTTGTGTACCCCAATATAAAGTACCCTAAGTCTCTGAGAAGGAAAGAACTAGTTTCATATGCTGATAAGTATGGAAGATGTCAACAAGGAAAGATGAGGCTATTCCCTCAAGATCCAGTCACTAAGAGGACTACCCCAATTAATTCAGTCTAATATAAAAGTTATTAAGTGCCTCCTATGGGACAGACACTGCTAGGTTCCGGGGACACATAGATAACAACAAATCTTGACTTGCTCTCAAAGAGCCTACATTCCAGTCTGCCACTATTCATAGAACACTACCATTCTACCCATCCCTGTAAAATTTTAAAAAAATATATGATAGTTACCTTCACTGTTCTTCACTGAGTAAATCCTTTATCATCTTTCAAAGTAGTTCTAATATCTGCCAGATATATGCTTCTATCCTTTTGGGGTTGATGTCTATGCAAATCATGTAATTAAGCCTACCATGGGGCAGTCAGGTGATCCTGTGGCACTAGCCCTAAAGTTAGGTAGACCTGAGTTCAAATCTGACCTCAGAAACTTACCCTAAGCAAATTACTTAACCCCATCTGTATCTGCCCAATGAACTATAGAAGGAAGTTTCAAACCACTTCGGTAGCTTTGCTAAGAAAACCCCAAATGGAGATATGGGAAATCTGAAATAACTCAACAACAACAATACAGCCTACCATACTCTAAACATCAATACTAGCTGATGGAAGTAATTCTCACTTTATATTTGCCAGGAGCAGAAAAAGGGGATCATGGATCCCATCCCTAGCCAAAGATAAATTATCACTTATTGCTCCTATTCACAGCATCTTTAAGACTCCAGACTTATCAATCTGGCAATAAAACTTCCAGCTTTCCTGCCTCCCTCCTGGTGAGTGAATCAGCATATCTTCTGACCTGATACAGAATCCTGTTTAGTCACTTGGATCATGAATAAAATCATACTCTTTACCTACTAAGATCCTTTCCTTCTGTTCTTGACAATTTCCCCCTCCAACTTATTCCCTCAATGTGTTGCTGGATAAAAGAGAATTGAAATATGAATCTGAAGATCTAGATTTACATACCAACTTTGCCACTTACTATGTGTCTCATGAAAAAGATACTAGCTCTGAAGTCAGAAGGCCTGAATTCATAACCCAGAATTATCATTTGCTATCTGGATGACCTTCATTTAGCTTTCTTTGGCATTAGCTTTCTTTTCTATAAAATTAGAGGGTTGAAGTACATATTACCTATGAGGTGCCTGCCAAATGATGGCTTGTTGTTAGCATCAACTTGGACTTAAAGGGAATAAATAAGTCATCAGCAAGGCTGATGATGTTCTCAAACAGAAAAAAAGTACCAAGTCATTTATTTTTAGAAATGGTACATTTAGTTATTTATGGATACTGCAATTTTAAAACTCTTTTCGGGGGGGGGGGTGCGGATTTAGATTTAGAAAAAAACAGCTAAGTAGCATCATGGCTAGGATATTGGCTCTGGAGTCAGGAGAACCAGAGTTAAATATGACCTTGGATCAATGTGACTTGAGCAAGTCATTTAACTCTATTTATTTCAATTTCCTTATCTGTAAAATGACCTGAAGAAAGAAATGGTAAACCACTTTAGGATCTCTGCCAAGAAAACCTTAAATGAAAAACGCAACAAAGAGTAGGGCGTGATTAAAAATGTCTGAATAGCAGTAAGGATTGAGAAGAATAACACTGTAGTGGATGAAGTTCTGTTTCCCAGACTGGAAAAACCTGGGTTCAAATTCTGCTTTTGGAATAGCTTAGCTATATGACTTCGAAAAAGTCATTTAATCTTTCAGTCCCCCAAGAAACTCTCTAATAATATACATTATGGCAAAGATATTGATTGGTATACATGGAGAATACTCTCTACATTAATTAAATCAAAAATAAAAAACCTCAGGATTATCAATAATGAATTGATCTTTTTTATAGAATTATATGAGATAAAAAGAAACATCTTGAGATTAGTGCTGAAGTTCTGTGCCCTGAATTTAACCCAGGATTCATCTCTAGACTATATTGGAAATGAAGTTTTAGTCTCATTAATCTTTTGTTTTCAGAAGGTTTAACCTTATCACTTTTTTGTTTTCTCATCATATATATATATAGATAGATATATATATATATATATATATATGTATAAAACAAGGAGAGCATATAATTCAATTTTACTTCTAATTTCACTGAGGAAAATATTTTTTTGTTTAGACCTCTAATTCCTATAGACATGGCTTTAAAAAAAAAAAAACCTTTCTTAGGCTGTTGTGTGCCCAGATAAAAGTATAGCTAAGTAAACTTAAAGCCAAATATCTTCACAGAATACTATCCTGAAGAAACCAAAATAGAGGTAAATGTTCCTTCTTGATGTGTTCTGGGTCCCCTTCATTAAGTTAGCAGAGTAGCCACACTGTCACAGTTGAAGCAAGTATTTGTAGTTCTCAGGTAGGTGAACCAGGAATAAGTCTAATTGCTTCTATGGATATGAAGACCTACTAGATCATAAAATATATTAGACTCCTGGATAAAGTAGAGACAACAAAGACGAAGTCAATGAGAAGCAGAAGCTTTACAAGGACTGCTAACTGTTAAGAGGCTGGCTAGGCTACGAGGAAAGTCCCAGAGACAGATGCTAAGCACAGATGGAGAGATAAGTAGAAATTGGTGGGAAAGGTCTTTTTTAACTGTTAGAATATGAAAAAAGAGTAGGTTGTAGACTTCTCAGGAGCAGGACTACACTTCTCTTTGGATTCTCTGTTAAAAGTTGGCCGTCTGACCTAAGGTCAAAAGCTCATATGACATGAAAATCTTATTTCTGAAGAAAGGGTAGATCATTGACCCTAGAGTCAGGAGGACCTGAGTTCAAATCCAACCTCAGATGCTTAATAATTACCTAGCTATGTGACTTTGGGCAAGTCATTTAACCCCACTGCCTTGCAAAAATGAAATTAAAGATTATCAGTTTGCCTTCTACAGAGGGGGGAGGGAAGGGAGGGGAGGGAAAAAAAGTGTAAAATTCAAAACCTTACCAAAAAATGAAAGGTAGAAACTACTATTGTATATAACTGGGAAATGAAAAAAATTATATAATAAAAAAATTAGCAAAAAAAGAGAATGAACAACCAACTAATCTGTGTATGTATCATATATACATATAAATGCATATACATCCCTGCATATGTATATATACAATCATAATCACAGATATCTATAATTATACACATATATACAAAGAAGAATTTATGTCTATATATGTAAGACCATACTATTATGATTTCCAGTTTTCTACTGTTTCTCTAAAGGTGGATCTTTCCATATTTTCTAATTGAACCAACTCATCTTTCCTATATCACAGATATATTCCAACCTTATATTGTCTAGTTATATTAAATCTTTTAAAGCAATAAAAAAATAAAAAAGGAAAGTACTTTGTAAATCTTAAAATGTTGCATAAATGAGTGATTATGATGACAAAGATGATGATGTTGAATGACAAGGATGACAGTAATGATTATACCAATGCAAATATTGAACAACAGACAAATGTTAAAACATTTGCCTGGCACTTAAATAGCAAAGTTGCAAAATAATATAAAATTAACCATCAATTAATAGATATATTTGCAAGGTTAGAATTCAAAAAGCTATTTATTTCTCTTAATTGTTTAAACTAGAATTAGAACAATCTGCCATTGTGGTACTTGATTGTGGGCTTGTGGTCCAAACATTTGCATTTGCCATGGGCCTTAGATAATTAGAAGACATAGATTATAGCACACTTTCTCATTTAATTTTGCTTTTGTTTAAAAATTTTTTATTAAAATAACTAGACACAAACACTTGAGAAAAATTATATTGCTTAACAAAAATATTTCAAAGAATTTTTTTTTAAAAACTACTTGTATATAGTTAGATAATTTTGCTGATAACTCTCAAAAATGTAATTTTATTCATAAAAAAAGACACCCTGGATGTCATTAAGTCTATACTCCTCACTTTATAGATGAGAAAACAGATTTAGAGAGGTCAAAAGATTTGTCCAAATTGACAGTCATTTGGTTTCTTGCTGCATATATCAGCCTTTCTACTAACAATACTACTAAATATAATTTTGATTCTCTCTTTGCTCGAATTCTAAGCCTTGAGTACATTTTTGAAGTTGACCCTTCACTTTTATGTCTCATTTAAAACTCTCTGGAACAAATCCACCAAATTAGCTCTGACACATCTTATATTATGAATTTCTTGAAGATTGTTGTCTACAATGGGCTTTCATTGTCCTAACAACAGAATTCTAACTTTCCAACTTCAAATCATAATAGATAAAATCTTTTTTTTAATTCCAAATTCTCTTTTCTCATCCTTTTGATTCTTCTCACTGCAGTAAAAAAAATTGTAACACAGAAGCCTGATTATATTGGTCTGTGTCAAAACTCCTTGGCCATTATTTGTCCAATTGGTTAATACCTCTAAAATTAAGAGTTTCCCATATCCATAAGACATTTGCTAGCTACTTTCATATCATGCATAGGATTAGTCTTAAGATAATTCCATGCTGCAGAGCAGTAATTTTCTTGCAAATGTTACAATTTGTTTCTGAATCAAACTGTTCTAACAAGACATTCTAAATATAATCCAATATTAGAATATTATTTAAAAATACTTTTGAACAAAGCATAAAGTTTTTAAGCAAAGAAATAAAGTGATGTCTATACAGATTGAAGTAAGGTCTATCATGTCACTGAAATCTTAGTAATTCTAATAAAGAAAATAGCAAAATCATTGTAAAAACTTCTCTATGAGAGAAAATCCAGCCCTAAGCACTTTAACCAATTTCTGAAAGTAAATGATCTCCATTCTTACCATGACCTCCATTATCTTCTTTACTTGACTTTTTTTTTCCAGGTCATCATGAGCAAGTTCAACTCCATTCTCACATCACTTACCCATTTATTATATCACTTACCCTGTCTTGCAAAACTCAAACTGTGGATTATTCCTACTATCTTCTTCCTATTGACATGCTAAATGAACTTATGAAGCTATATTGATTGGATCTATGACAAATTTTTGCTAATTCATTATTAATTGTTCCTCAATTAAGCAAAGCAAATCCTTCTACTTCTTCCTAAATGATTCACTATTCTACTTTACATTCTGGCTATTCCAAAGTTTCTTATTTTTTCTAGAACTTCCCCCAAATATGAGCACATCTCCCTGAATTCTTTCTGCTGAGTACCTCACTTCATACACTGCTAACAAAATTGATTTCACAAAATTGCTCTCTCCTCACTCTATCATCTCATATCTCTATGACATCATCTTATTGCTTCCTCCTTCATTTTAATATGCAATACGTTTCTCCTTACTAAAGCAGATCTGCCAAAATGTACTCTTTTTCCCCATGTCTATCTCCTCTGACAGAATGATCTCATTACCATATTCTCTTTCTGTTTCTGTCTCTCTCTGTCTCTATTTTTGTTTCTGTCTCTTTCTGTCTCTTTTCTATATAGTTCTTAATTTTTTTAAAAGATTTAAATATTTTTATTTATTTTAAATATGTAAATGCATAAAATAAAATAAATAGTATGCAAAATAAAATCAAAGATTAGTGAATATAAAAATATAAATTATTTTTCCATCCAAGTTTACAGACCAACTTAAAGGAGTCTGTGAACCCCAGCTTACCTGAGCTCTAAGAGTCAGAATTTGTGGTGAGATCAAAGAAAACTAGAGCCTCTATGAGGTGAAAAAGAAGGAAGGAAGGAGAGAATTTTAAGTATGAGATTCAAGTCTGTTCAAAAGTATGGGGGTTAGAAATGAAATATGTACAAGGAACAAATGGACCAATTTGTTCTGAACAGAGCGTGTTAGAAAGTAGGCTGAAGTCATAATCTGCCAATGGAGTTTTTATTTTATCCTAGAGACAACAGGACTCCCATGTGATTTTTGTACTAGTCACTTGACCTCTCTAGAACTTTTTCCATACATACAAAATGAGAATGGAAGATGGGAAACAAGATGATCCTTAATGTTCTCTTTAACTTCAAATCCTACAGTCATAAGGTTAGAGATGATATATATCCAGACTCTCTCCCTTCTCTATAGTCAATACAGTAACTCTTCAAAATTACTTAATTAATCTTTCATCAAATGGGTATTTGTCAATGGAATGGAAGACTTCCACATGGACTTACTGTATCCTCTACTGTGTTCCATTCCTTCTTTAGTCTTCCACCATCCATCATGTTACGATCTCTCATAGTCTAATGCAAACTTAGTACTTGGGTTCTTTTATTCTAAGTAAAATTCTAAATAGATTTACTATCACTTCCCAGTCCTTCATTGAGGACAGTTTCAGACAAACTTGAGAGCCAACTTTTCCATAATTTAAACTCCTGGATCCAATCATAAACTGGAAGTACATATAAAAAAAAGAAAAGTTAAGGAAATACCTCTGAACTAAAAAAAAGAAAATCACTCTATTTCATTTAATTGACATGTAACTGAAAGTAGGCTCCTCTGTGCATCATAACATTAACAAGCCATAGGCCTATGAAGTAAGGGAGACCAGGTCATGAGATAAGTCTTTATAGAATATCTAGATACCACTATCCTTTAATATCAAGTAAAAATGTATTAGGAAGGGGTTTTTATTTCATAGGAACATATAAGGTTCAAGAAACCATGTATAAAAAAACAAATATCACAGAAAATAGTAGATGAAAGTAGATGAAAGTCAGAGCAAAGAACTATTTTTCTTATTTTGTTTTTTTTTCTAGCTTTCCTCTTTCTCTGTTATTCATGCAACACAATGGCAAGGCTTGAGGTCATGTGACATCCCGAAACCCAGAACATTTAGAAAGAGTGTACCTGTGTAAGTATGTGGAGTATGTACTATAGTAAACCAAATTTCATAGAATATTTAGAAATTGTTTCCTAAAGATCTATCTGACTACATATAATTCAAGACAAAAAATTTGCATGTGCCTACATATATTATGTAGATAATTAAAGGAGAAGAGGAAAATTAGGTGAGAAAGAAGACTGAGTAGTTATTAAATTATGACTAATTTGAAGTATTATTAATTAGAAAGAAAAATATCTCAATTAGCTATTTAATATTTGCTATTATGTTAAATAGGTGATCAATAAATTCTAATTAATTGATTCACATTCAAATGATCATATCATTAAATTATCTACTTTACATTGTTTATACTTTTTTGATAGGTTTTCATACTTGTATGGTGAAATAGAAAAAGGACTAGAAACAAAAAGAAAAAGAAAATAAATTTTTAAGTTAAAATTTTTTTTTAAAAAAAGGACTAGTAACAGAGGACATGGGCTAAAACATTTATACTGGTACTCATTATCTGGGTAAACTGAGAAAATCATTTTATCTCTCTGGGTCTTGGCTTCCTTAATTGCAAATAAGAAGAGTGGACTAAAGGATCTCTAAATTCGTATCTAATTACTTGATTTTGTCACATGCAGTTGAATCTATATACATGTGTGAATAAATATAGAGAAATGGGTAACAAAAGAAATAAAAACCAAATAGATACAGATTCAGATATAGATTAAATATAGAAATAGAGCAGATAAGATAGATATAGAAATGTGTAGAAATAGACAGAGATGTGTTTGTTTGTGTATGTGTGTGTGTGTGTGTGAGAGAGAGAGAGAGAGAGAGAGATGGTAAGAAGTGTGAAAACAGAAAATCACAATGAGTTCCCCCACTTAAAAGATCAAATTGACTTTTGTGGGATTTTGAGGGCCAAAGGTACTATATTCACAAGGATACATGGTTTCATATTTCCAGCTACTTGAAGGGAAAGGTTTTATGCTATTTCATCTTCATATCTCTTGTGCCTTAGAGGTATTTAATAAATATTTGTAGAAGTGAATTAGATTTGGCCTTTTATTTCTAGTCCTCTATGGAGCAACTCAGAATAATGACTCCCACAAGTTAGCCCTTAAAAATATTTGAAGATAGCTATCATATGACCCTAGGCTTCTCTTCTTCAAATTAAATACTTTCAGTTCCTTCAACCACTTTTTTACATATTTAAAAATTGCTCAGTATCTGAAAGTCCTGTTCTTGATGCTTACTATATAATGGGCTTAAGTGGCTTGCCCAAGGCCACATAGCTAGGTAATTATTAAGTGTCTGAGACCAGATTTGAACCCAGGCACTCCTGACTCCAGGGCCGGTGCTTTATCCACTGCGCCACCTAGCCGCCCCTGAATGAAAAATCATATCCTTAAGGAAGAAACATAAAGTATAAGAGATAGAAAGATTAGAAAATAAGATATCAAGTTTTTTCCTCCTAAATTAAAGGTAATAGTCTTTCATCGTTGTTCAAACTCCACAGTTCTTTTTCTGCATACAGATGGTATTCTCCATTGCAGACTGCCCCTAATTATCCCTGACTGTTGCACTGATGGAATGGGCAAGTCCATCAAAGGTTGATTACCAGCCCCATGTTGCTTTTAGAGTGTACAATGTTTTTCTGGTTCTGCTCATCTCGCTCAAAATCAGTTCATGGCAATTCTTCCCAGCTTCCCTGAATTCCTGTCCCTCCTGGTTAATCATTACTAAAATAATCTTGTTTAAGAGTAAACATAGCAAGCCACTTAACCCCGTTTCCCTTGCAAAAAAACTAAAAAAAAATATATTTGGGGCGGCTAGGTGGCGTAGTGGATAAAGCACCGGCCCTGGAGTCAGGAGTGCCTGGGTTCAAATCCTGTCTCAGACACTTAATAATTACCTAGCTCTGTGGCCTTGGGCAAGCCACTTAACCCCATTTGCCTTGCAAAAACCTAAACCCCCCCCCCCAACCCAATTTCTGGGTTTTTTGCAGTCTTTAGATGCAGAAGCTTGTACTTCATCTTCAGATTCATAGACAATGTATTTCTCAATGGTGTTCCTCATTTTTCTCTGTTTACTCATTTCTCCAGCCTCCACCTGGTTTTGGGGTGTTGCCTGAGCTTTCAAATATTATTGGGACACCCCTTCCCACAAGGATCTCTGTGTGAGGCTCTGTCTTCCCTCCTGATCTGTGAATGACAAGTGCACCCCTCTGCCATGGGGCTGAGGTGGGGGGACCCTGCTGTTCTATGGGGGGGCCTAGACTGTGATCAGGATCTGAATGTGGTCAGAACCCCAGAGTCCTGTTCCAGGTACAGAGGACAAACCTTGGAAGTCTCTCTCCACTCCTGAAACCTAAGCATGCTGAGCACTCAAGGCTCAGCTGCCTGGTGGCTCCTGCTCACCAGCTCCACCTGCTTCTGTTTCCTGGATCTGGGCTGCCCTAAGGGCTGAGCTTTACACATTCACTCTGGCAGAGGTCCCCCCACCCCGCTGATCTCCCAAGTTGTGCCCAGTGCTCCCCAGGGTATAGCTCAGGAAACTGCCCCAGCTGCCATGAGCCACAGCTCCCAGGTGCCCTGTTGCTGCCTCCAGGAAGCTGAAGTTCCTTTGCTTTGGTGGACACCCCTCTAAACCTGTGGAGTGGAGCCTTTCTGCTATTTTCCAGGTTACCTTGGGCTGGAGAATTACCTCACTGGATCCCTCTGTGGGTTCTGTCTCTCAAAAATTTAGTTAGAGTCCTTATTTTATAAGTTTTGAAATATTATATAGAGAGAGAACCTCAGAGAGGCTCTTCTCCTGTTGCCATCTTGGCTCCAGCCCATTTTCATTACTTCTTAGAACACAGTAGTAGTCTATTACATTCCCATACCATCACTTGGTATTTTGACCAATACAAAACTGTACTAATCTAAAGTTCTCCAGAATTAAACACCATAATTCTTTTGCTGTTACCTGAGATTTCATTTGATTTAGTAGTTCTTAACTCTTGTTGTGTTCATGATCAATCAGTTGTTGTCTGACAATCTCTTATTTTATAAATGTATAATTATTTTAAAATGATATTAATATTCTCTTAATAATTGAGGTATGGCTCAAGGAAAGAAATTCAAATCATCAATGGCCTCATTAAATTGTTCCAAATCACTAAAAAATTGGAGAAATATGGATTAAAACAACTGCAAAGCTCTGTATCATATCCATCAGAATAAGAAGGTTGAGAAAAGTGACAAATTCGCAAGGTTTAAAAGGAAATGAGCAAGTAAATTGGTTCAACCATTATGTAAAGCAATTTGGTATCAGAAATTCCCTTCGATCCAAAGTGTCTACATCTTTCAACCAAGAGATAGCTTTCCTAGACCTCTACTTCAGAGATATCAAAAAAGAAGGTAAAGGATCTGTATTTAAAAAAAAAAACAACTTTTAGCAGCTATTTTTCTAATATCATAAAACTGAAACCTATGTAAATACCCATTAAATGAGGAATGACAACAACAGCATATGAATGTAATGGAATATTGTTGTTCTTTATTACAAGTTATTATGTAAAATCTATAATGATGAAAGACATGGTTCTAGAGAAATCGTAAAAGATTTGTTAAATTAATACAAAATAAATTAAACAGAACCAGAAAAACAATTTATATAATAACAACATTGTAATGACAAGCAACTTTGAAAGACTTAATAACTCTATCACTGCAATTACTAACCACAATTCAAAAGGACCCGTGATGAAACATGCTACCCACCTCCTGACAGAGAAGTGATGGGTTCAGGGCATAAAAGCTTTTTTTTTTTTCAGTAAGGAAAAAGTCATTAAAGAAGAACTAATGTGTTTAGTAACTGAAAAAAGTAAAATGTAATCAACTGAAAAATAACTAAAACCTGAATGCAAGCCTTTACATATATATGCGTTTTATTTTTCATCTATTTACATTTAATCTTTCACCATTTTTGAAATCTCATTTCAGCATCCTCCAAGAGTTTTACTTCAATTGCTTTATCATGGTATGGAAATAACTCTATACTTTTGAAGACTTTGTGTCTTTAAAGCAAAAGTTATAGCAGGTTCTACTAAGCTCCCAAGGCTTCAAGGAGAGGTTCAGCAAAAACAAACAAAAAACCAACAATAAAGTCTGAAGTGATTATCAATTAAACAACCAAACTACAATCAGAGAGAATTATCATCAGAAACATCCCTTTGAATGAGAAGAATTTTGTATCTCAATGACCTCTCCCCACAGATCAAAATACCAAACAGCCCTCAGCATATGTGATTCTCTGCCACTTTTGCAATTACAGTGGTTAAAAAAAAGAAGAAAGAAAAGGATGCAAAGAATCATATACATTTGAGGTCATCTGCAAACATTGATGTAAACAAAAGCATTCTTAATGTGTAATCTTGTTCAATGATCAATAAAGAAATGTTTGAGAAAAATGGAATCATATTCCTAAGGAAGTTCCAAGTAAACAGGAGGGCAGAACATAGTATCTTTTTCAGGGAAAAGTATGCAAGAGTTGAAGACATGGGTTCCCTTGTTTCCTTAAAGATAACAAGAACATCATTTGAATAGGATAGTGGTCATTCCCTTTTGCAATTCACAAAATGAGAATAAAGTAAATCCATACCCTGTAGATAACTGCAATCTGTGTACTAATATCTGTTTCAGAGGATGAGAAAATTAGAGAAATTCATTGAAACATTTAACAATATTCTCCCAATCTAAATTACTATTACCTTGATATGTGATGATTTCAAAGTTATGTCGAGTTAAGGAGAAGTCATGAAAACTATTCTAGAAAGTATAATTTGTGATCAAGATTTTTTTTAAACTATGCATTTTCAGACTCTTGAGAATCTACATATTGTGAATGCTTTCTTTAAAAAGAGTTTAAAATGTGCGATTGTGGAAAGCACCAAACAGCATCAAATACCCCCCCAAAAAAGAAATTAATAGTATCTTCATAGACAGGAAACAACTGGTTAGTAATATGGAAGTCATTTCAATATTGTCTGTCTGCATTGAGTCATATCATCTGCTGATTGAAACAAAGGTCAAAATCCATGCAAATGATAAAAATGATAAAGACTGTTTATGAAAATGGCATCTCCAACCTAATCTGTTTGAACATTTCATCGGAATAGATAAAAGAGAGACATGATCTTTATTTTAATTTCTTGGTGAGTATTAACTAATTCAAAACAGCTCCTACAATAAAGAGGCTACAAAAACCCAGAAATGACTTCAGTCAGCATATGCCAAGTGTAGCAATTTTTAATATTGTCTCTGTTATTTCATACTTGTCTCAGTAGGTAAACCTCTTAGCCTCTTTGGAACTTGCTTTCTTCCTCTGTAAGATGAGGGAGTTAAGATTTCTGAAGTCCTATCTCATACTAAACTTATGATTTTATAATAGGAAAGGTCAAATCTAGTTTAGGGTATAAATTTATCAGTAAGACATCCCCAAAGAGGAAGATGAATGATTAAAAGTATTATTTCCAAAATAGTACAAAACTGATTTTAAAAAAAGTCAAAATAATGTGCAAAGATTTTGATGACGGAATTAGATCGAACTATTTTGTGAATACTTCTAAATGAAAATTGCAGAAATACAACGGGACATAATTGTATTTCTATGGCAATCTACTCAGCCACATCAGTTAAATGAGTGCACTTCATCCCCAGAACCCAGTATACTATGGAGAAGGCAGCAATGGCATATGAGAAATTTAACTCAGGAAGAGATCTCAAAGCCAAGCACATACATAGAGAAGAGATCCTTGGTAGAGGTGAAACAATGTTTTATTTGTTTGATTTTTTTGGAGGTGAAACAATTTTAAAAACAATTGGGGATCAATTTTCAAGATCTTTCAACCCCCTAAAATTACAGAAACAAGCAGTGCTATCATTACCAAGAATATTAAATTAAACAAAAGACCATCATTACAGCCTCATCATCCTTATTAGATTTAGAGATGATGGAGTCTAAATGGCAATACTTATTCTCTCAGGAAAACATTTAATATGAAATCCACCAGTATATATATGTGTGTATGTATGAATACATATTTAATATCTGTATATACGTACAGGTATAATTTAAATATGTATATGTATAAAATATGTCTACATTGAGTATCAGTAAAGCAAACAAAAAACAAAAGAAAAAATGAAATGGCATGATAATACTTGCCAATCAATCCTTTTTTTCTAAAAAAGAAAAATTCTTCATGAAAAAAACAACTCATGCTCTAATTCATAAATTTGCCATAGCCATGTAACTTTCCAACATGGTTCAGGAGTGGAAATTACAGGACAGATGCAAGAAAGTAAGTCAGCTAAAACTTAATGGACCAAAAACCTTAAATTTGAGCAACTATAAGGAACTCTATATAAAATTGAAGACCCATTGAGAGACCCTTTAAAAACTGATTAAGTGATACTTAGGATACTAGAAGAAGTTCATCACCATCACATGCTGGACACGATAGGACAACACAAGGACTTGACAAAGCAATCCACACTATCCATAGACTAAATGGAAAATAAAGTTTTCCATATGAGTAATTTGGAGATGTATTCAACATAATTCTATTGGACTATTTCTATGAAGATTAAGAAAAAATTTTTTTCATTTTTTTATTTCATTAGGTTTTCTAAGTAATGATAACTGAATTATGACATATTAAGTAAAGCTGAGTGTCAGATCTTTCATGACATGACTACAGATTTTCTCATAGGAAACTATAGACTTTCCCATTCTTTTTCCTGCATCT
Organism: Macrotis lagotis; assembly: GCF_037893015.1. Lineage (NCBI taxonomy): Eukaryota > Metazoa > Chordata > Mammalia > Peramelemorphia > Peramelidae > Macrotis > Macrotis lagotis. The sequence goes on along the minus strand of NC_133660.1, from coordinate 61,440,146 downwards.
GGCTCTTTTTGGATCAATACATTATTAAGGTGGTAAAAAGCCTCATCTTTAATCAGGGACAATATTGTGGGTTTAGGTTATTTGTCATGGTCATGAATAAGCTTGATTTTGGATATGTTTTGGATTAGAAAATATTGATTCTTCTTTGAAGATGTTATTCTATTTTAGGAATTCATGTAGTACTGTAAATTTTTTAATGTCCATTTTAGTTCTAGAATAAAGGTGAGTGTTATTATTGTTGCTGTATGTGGATAATGGGTGGATGAACCCATTTCTCATTGAGTTAGGAATATGCCACAGTCTCTTTCCATGTAGATTTGTACTCTGCTCTGTTGCTGAAGGACATTTATGACCCAATAACTCTTTATTCATCCCTTGATTCCAGTGACCACAGTTTTCTGAAGGTTTCAATAAGGGTGACAAAAAGGTGTAGGAGAGTTGAAGCAAGAGAAGCAGGATGATTGGTGATAGAGAATGAAGTTTCTATTGGGAAGAGAATATTTGCAAAAGTCTCAGAGTCCCACCAGGAGATAAAGTCAACTTGCAGTAGAGGAAAGATCAAGGAAATGAAGAATCCTACCATCATGCTAGAAGGGAAGGGAAGGGGAGGGGAGGGGAGGGGAGAGGAGGGGAGGGGAGGGAAGAATTGAGAGAAGAAAAAAGGGAACAATAAATAATTTTTAAATATGCAGAAGAGGAACAGCTAGGTAGCACAGTGGCACTGGCCCTGGAGTCAAGAGTACCTGAATTCAAAAATGGCCTCAGACACTTAATAATTACCTAGCTGTGTGGCCTTGGGCAAGCCACTTAAACCTAGTGCTTGCAAAAAACCTAAAAAATAAAAAATAAATTAATATTCAGAAGAGAGGAGAAAAAGAGTATAATTTTATTATTATGGTATTAAATTCAATAAACACTCAAAAATAAATTGTATGAGATAAATAAGTTTCATTTATATTTTTTCCTGTTTTCCTTTGTGCATTGAAATATTTGTTTTTTATTAAATTCATAACATAATAAAGATTAAAAGACAAAAAAAGGATTAGGTGTCTATTAGGGTCAATTAGTTTACCTAAATTTGAAGTAATTTATCACTAAGTTGTCTCCAAAGCAATTAATATTCGAAGCATCTATCCACTAAGTTGAAAAGAAATCACAGTCGATGCTAATCGAAAGCAAACTGATTCTGGAAATTTATGACTCAGGAAAGTATTAAAGTTGTTAAAATGCAGAACTATAAAGATTTTAGCTCTTACAATGTTTTCACAGCAATGGGAGCAAACCTAGAATTCAATCTCAGAAGAAATTAAACTGGTAAGCAGAAAAAAAAATAAATTCAACACTTTATATTTTTCTTCCCTATTTTGTTTGTTATAATGGGAATCCAGTTTAGATAGATGAAATCTGGTAGATAAAATCCAGAGAATTTAATTTTAAGTATGTTGATTATCTAATTAATACAAAGATGGGAGAAGATTGTTAAATGTTCATGGTACCAAGACACCTGACTGAGACAAAGAGTATTTTGCAGGCCTTGCAATTTATAAAAATACTTTATGTGTTCTTCCTTATACTAACTACAGGAGAAAGTATTATAATTGCTTTCATTTGATGCTAGGATAAGAATCAGGGCAACAAGGGTTTCCAAAATAACAAGGCACATATGAAAGATGAAAAACTATTTTAAAAGACTCTTGAACATTGAGCTAACCCATAAAACATTCTAAAAATAATGGAGGAATTAGATTAGTGCATGACCACAAGCATTTACAGGATTTAATATGTCAAGTCTATTCTAAAGATCTTGCCATTTCAAATGACAAAGGCATTTTTAAGTCCAGGGGCATTGGAAATTTGCATCCCAGAATATTCAAAAAAATAAAAAAGAGTCACTCATTCAAGAACTACTTGCTATTCTTTTAAAATAATAAATGTAAATTGTTTGCAAAATAACCTCAAAAATGAGAAAGATGACTTCTGGGGCACAGTCAAGATGGGGACAAAAAGCTAGCATGCTCCCAGGACTTTTCCCAATACAACTTTAAATGAATTCTCTTCACAGACCTTAAAGCTACAAATCCCACCAAAAAAGGAGTGAAAAAACTTGTCGATTCAAGGTATTGTGGAAAAGCTTTAATAAAGGTCTTTCTCTTCAGGGGTTAAGGGTAAATAAAGCCAAACAGAGTCAAGAGAGTAGGAAAGCCAAAGGGAGACTCTTGGTCACAGTGCAGCTTAGGTCTTGGCTCAACATTTTGGCTATCTAGATAGCAGGTTAGCAGGGCCAGTCCCAACCCTCTGGGAACACTAGGGCAACAGATAGGGATTTGGTTGAGAACAAACCTTTGCATAGGCAATGTCTAGGCTGCAGAAGTAACAACTTGGCAAATGATAAGCCAGGGACTGGTTCCTGGTCTCAGCATAAAAAAGCTTGTGATTCTACCCCCTGTACCCCAAGAGTGGAGCTCAACTATCAAACAAACAAAAAAAAAAAAACAGAATACTAACCATAGAAAGCTGCTATTCAGATAGAGACTATAAAAATGCCATTTCAGAAGAAGAAAACAATGACAAATTGCCTACATGTGAAGCCTCAAAGTAGTTTATGAATTGACCTCAAATCAAAAACCTCATGGAAGAGCTCAAGAAGGATTTTAAAAAACAAAGAAGAGAGGAAGGAAAATGGGGGGAAAAAAATGAGAACCAAACAAGAGAACTATGAAAAATTGCTTGAAAAATTAAATCCCTTAAAAGTAAAAAACAACCAACTGGGAAAAGACTGTAACTCATCAAAAAACAAAATTAACCAACTGGAAAAGGAATGCAATTCATTTAAAACTATAGTTAACCAAATTGAAAAGGAAACTACAAAAGCTAACTGAAGAAAATAAAATTCTAAAAAATTAGAATTAGACAGATAAAACTAAATGACTCTAGCATATACCAAGATTCCATCAAACAAAACCAAAAGAGTGAAAAAAAGAAGAAAATGTAAAGTATCTTTTAAGATAAACAAACAACCTAGAAAATAGATCCAAGAGAGATAATGTACAAATTATAGGTCTACCCAAAAGTCTCAATCAAAAAAATAGCCTGGAAAAATATATTTCAGGGAATCATCATGGAAAACTATTCTAATATCCTGGAACAAGAAGATAGTCCTTGAAAGAATTCACAGATCACTTCCAGAATGAGACATCAGAATAAAAACTCCAAGGAATATTGTAGCCAAATTCCAGAATTCTCAACTAAAGGAGAAAATACTTCAAGCTGCCAAAAAGAAGGAATTTGAATACCAAAAGTACCACAACAAAGGACCTTGGCTTGCAACTAATAAATAATTTTCCTGCAAAATTAAACATATTCTTTCAGGTGAAAAAAATGAATTTTCTTTCTTTTTAATTTTTTTATTTATTTAAGGCAATGGCATTAAGTGACTTTCCCAAGGTCACACAGCTAGGCAATTATTAAGTGTCTGAGGCCAGATTTGAACTTAGGACTTCCTGACTCCAGGGATGGTGCTCTATCCAATGTGCCACCTAGCTGCCCCAAAAAGATGAATTTTCAATCAAATAGAGGACTTTCAAAATTTTTTTATAAGAAGACCAGAATGAATGAACAGAAAATTTGATCTTCAAATACAAGACTCAAAAGAAGTATAAAATGATACATGGAAAGGAGAAAAATTGCTAATGAAGAACATTAAACTATATACAGCCCTACAAGGGGAGATATTACTTGTAAGTCTTGAGAATTGTTTTTCCTCATAGGATAATTAAAAAAAACATAAGAGAGAGGGTATAAGTTTAGGATGACCACAAAAGTGTTGTGCCTAATGAAGACTAAATATATAGTTGGAGTGACTGTATTTAGAGGATATGGGTATAAAAGAGTCATGAGGAACACTGATTACAAGGGTTGTATCTCTATTAGAACAGTGTGGGGGGGGGGCTAGGTGGTGCAGTGAGCAGAGCACCAGTCCTGGAATCAGGAGGACCTGAGTTCAAATCCAGCCTCAGACACTTGATAATGACCTAGCGGTATGATTTTGGGCAAAATCACTTAACCCCATTCCCTTGCAAAAACTAAAAAAAAAAAAAAAATTAAAAGAAAAAGAGCAGAGGGAGAGAGAGTACTTAGAGGGTCAGTACATAATTAAATCATGAAGTGATCCTACTTTACTAGATCCTTGAGGTAACAAGGATTGTAATACAATGGGGACTGAAAGAGGGTACTGAGAAGGGCTGAACATAAAGAGATCATGAAAGGATATTGCATAATTTTCATACTTTAGTTTAGGGCTCTCCAAAATGCAACCCATAGTGTGATTTTACATGGTCCCTTATGGGTTTACTAAATGAAACTGAGCTACTGCAGAGCTCTCACTAAAATGGCAAATCTAAATATATTCTCTATTGTTTCAATAAAAACTTTTAAAAGTAAGGTTGGACAATTCTGCTTTAGTTAACAAAGGTTGTAGTTTTTGTCCCTTATAATTGAAGATGACCAAAATGACATCACTATGTTTGAGACAAATAACACTATGTCTGACTATGAATGATCAGGCCAATATGAGCTCAGAATGCTCTACCACAGGTTGGGTACAATAATCCAGGTGAACACTTGAAGTGGGTACTATAAAATTATATATGTCACATTTCCTTTGAGTTGCTTCCATTCTTCCTTCTTCATAGAGTGCAGCCCCCTCACTGATGAGGTACATCATGCTGGGAGGTCCTGTGTCAGTGTCTTCCCATGCCATGTAATCAATTCTAAAGTTATTAAGAGAGACCTTCAGGATGTCCAAGTATTGCAACTTCTGATTCACCTTATGAACACTTGTCCTTGTGAGTTCTCCATAAAGTAATATTTTTGGTAGGCATACTTCTGGCATTCTAACAACATGACCAGCCCATTGAACCTGCACTCTCTGTAGTAATGTTGGAATGTTAGGTAACTTTGCTCAAGAAAGGACCTCAGTATCTGATGTCTTCTCTTGCCAAGTGATCTTCCTAAGATAATTTAAATGAAAACAAGAGGTTGTAATGTTATAGTTGTAGCACTATGGGGCAGAGGTAGAGAGTGTACTTAGAGGAACTGGACATAAATTGATCATGAAGTTATTTTGATTTACTTCATACTTAAGCTACAATTAGAGGGAGTATACGTAGAGAGGGAGGGTATATAAGATTCAGGAAATGATTTTATTTCCTGATACTTTAGGTCATGAGGATTGTGTATCTATAGAAGGCACATGAAAAGAGGATGTGGTAAAAATTGATTATAATTTGATGTAATTTATGACTCTTGAGAAGTGTATTTCTAATGGGACAGAAGAAGGGAAGATACTTGGACAGTGACTGTGAAGCAATGTTGTTTTTCAATCATTCAATCAATTAACCTTGAAAAATGTGCTTCTATGAGGACAGATAAAAAGAGTATATGTTGACAGTAGTTGTAAGTAAAAGTTGGGTTAAAGCAGCAAAGACATGAAAAGAAGGATTATATTAAGAGAAGACTAGGCACTAGAGGATAAATAACACCACATGAAGAGGTTCAAAGACCTCTTACAATAGAAGGAAATAAGAGAGGGTGTGAGCACTCAGTAAATTCTACTCTCCACAGACTTGACCCAAAGAGGAAATAATATATATATTCTCCATGGGGTTTAAAAATCAATCCTACCCTATAGGGAAGTGAGTGGGAAGGGGGGAAAAAGGTAAGGAGAGACTGATAAAAGGAAAGGCAAAAGAAAAAGAAAAAGTTAGAGTTGAAATTAGAAGAATTAAAGGGGAAAGGGAGCAAAACTTCAGTGAGAAGGGATAAGGGGAAAGGAAAAAGAAAAGTATAAATGGGGAAAGATAGCACGGAAGGAATTAAAGAATTAGTAATCTTAACTGTAAATGTGTTGAGGTGACCTATTCCAAAAAATGGAAGCAGATAGCAGAATGAATTAAAAACCAGAAGCTTATAGTATGTTGTTTACAAGAAACACATTTGAAGCAAAGATATATACACAGAGTAAAGGAAAAGGCTAGAACAAAGATATATTGTATAGAAGTAAAACTATCAGGGGTAGCAATATTGATTTTGGACAGAACAAAAACCAAAAGTGTTCATTAAAAAGAACAGAAAAAAGATTATCATCCCCTCTATCATTCCCATCCTCTCTCTCATTCTATTCAGCTTACTGATTGAGGCAAAAAAAAAAAATTATAATACTCCTTTTCCCCTTTGCCGCTTTCTGGTACTCCCTATTTCTCCATCATTCAGCAACCTTCCTTGGATGTATATACTATTTGACTCTAGTAAACCAATTCAGCTTTACACTGGCCTCTTCTCTTGAATCCCTAGGCCTACTGTCATATCACCTATTATGACCAAGTAAGCCTTAGCCTTGGATCATTCTCACCATTCTTTACCTAAGCACATGCAGGTAAAGTACAATAGAGAAAACCACACAACTGTTATGAGTAGGTCCACTACAAATTTAATGTTACATAACCTCAACTAGACTTTCACTAGCAGTAATTTATCACTATACAACTCTCCACAGTGTCTTTTCCAAACCTTTTATTCCTATTCAAATCATCCCAGTTCCCCCCTCTCTCTTCTCTCTCAGATAAGAAACTTGCTTCATATTTTATAAAAAAAAAAAAATGAAGTATTTCACCATGAACTCTCTTCTCTCACCTCTTCCTCACCTCCTATCACTCAAGTTTAGCTGAGGTCCATTCCCTCCCCTCAATTGAATAAACTCCAGTGACTTCCTATTGCTCTATTTTGGCATTCTAGGTTTTTCATTAATGTATTCCCCTCCTACTGTTTCAATGTTCTTACATATTCCAATAGGTAGGAAGGAAGAAAAGTTGGTTAAAGGGAGGCATTCCTATCTGTAAAAACTCTTTGCACTAAGAAAAGCAAAAAGGAGAAAGTACCTTCTGCAGCAAAAGTATAGTACCCCTTTAAAGTTGTGAGAGGGGATTACAATTTCAACTCCAAATTGGACAAAATGACCCCATTGATTCAAGGGATCAACATCACAATGTTCCCTAATTCATTTCATTCATTAAAGTCCAGACATCTAAAGCCAAGATTAGAACTTCAAAGGTATTCATTTTTCTCAAGATTTCTTTGTGGTGCTGGTAGTTGTTAATGGTTTCTTTCTTTTGTCTTTTAAATCAGTTTTGCCCTAGGGCTTCTCCAGTAGAAGTGGCAAAATAAAGGTACAGGGTTGCAGCTTCAGACCTTAAATATGAATATTAATTATTAGATCAGCTAGACTACTGAGCTCACTAGATCACTGTAAATCATTGTAAAAATACAAAGTGCTGTGGGGGCATTAAAAAAAATACATACATAGTAGCTAGGTGGTTCAGTGGATAGAGCACCAGCCCTAGAGTCAGGAGTACCTCAATTCAAATCTGGTTTCAGGTTTGATAATTACCTTTATGACCTTGGGCAAGTCACTAACCTTATAGCCTTGCAAAAACAAGCAAACAGAAAATACATACTCCAGATACTGATGGGGATAAAGTTAATCAGCTTTGTGCTGATGACATTCATGGGTATAAATTTGAGGAAACCTATCAATCTTAGAAAGAAGAGGGATGTGAGCTCTGGTCATAGAGGAACAGAGGATTTCTTTTCCAGATGTTTTCCATAATTATAAATTTACCTTTATTGTTTTGAGAATGATAGAGAAGAAAATCTGATTTTAATATGTGATTGTTTGATAGTGTTGCCTTTCTTTAAAAAGTACCCATGTGGATGATAGGAAAATGATGGACAGATTGAGCAAGAGCACCAGAACTGGTTTATCCCCAACTCATGTATAAAATATGGGAGGAAAAGGAAGGATGGGCTAAAATTTATAAAATTCTCAAAAGAAGTGATAATCTTGCACTTCTTTGTAGGAGCAGCAAAAAAGGCAATTTAATATAGTAGCAATATCTCATAGTCTGAGAAATTTTGACTAATCAATATACTTCGTAGACCTCAGTCTAAGCTCACTTAGGAAGGGAAGCAAAGGAAGAAAGAGACAGAGGGACAGACAAATAAACAGACAGAAAGACAGAAATTTACAGGGTATTTAAAGGTTTCTACTTGTTAATAGTCCAGTTGCCTTTCCCTTGTAATTGTCCCTAATTTTTCTTCTTTATGCTACTCTCTTTCTGCTACTTATTCCCTGGGGGCTGCTGCTACTGCTGATCATCCAACTATTCTAACTGCTAATCCCTGTTTAATCCCTTTACTTTGTTACCCTAACAAAATAAACCTTTTTTGTAACTAAAGAAGTTCCTCCTTACTTAATTCAGTAACTGGAGTTAAGAAGATCTAGGTTCAAACAATCACTTAGAAATATGCAAGTTTTGTGATCCTTGCCAAGTCATTGCTTCAAGCTTTCTCATCTGCAAATTGAGGTTAAACTCAAAAGGTTTCTAACATCTCTTCTAGCTCTAAAGCTATGATCCAATGATTTCTATAATTTGTAGATTCTAATTTTATTTAAGGGGCTCAGAAGATGTCTTTCACTGCAGAATCTGTTCAACTCTTTGGCCAATTCTTAAGGAATCCAGCAGCTGGTAAAACTAGTAAAAATAATCCTTTTAAAAAAAATCAGGATTCCATCAAGATGAAAGCATGGAAGAAAATAATTACAGATGAGAACATGTGGCTTATCCTCCTTAGATTCCCCAAACAGTAAAGAATATTTCCAAAAATGAGATCCAAGATGAAAAGTCCTATGAAAGTGAGGCTCCTTTAATGAACTAGAACTATAGATCAAAGAATTCAGTGTCAAAAAATTGACTATAAAGGACATATGAAGAAAGACACTAAATGCATCCAGAGAAAGAACTAATAATATATAGAGAAGTTTACATACACACACACGCACGCACGCACACACACACACACACAGACATATACACATATTTGTGTCTAATGGCAGTCATCTATGGGGGAAAGGGAAGAAGAAACTTATATAATAACTTTTTTATATATTTAAAAGGCATAGCAAGGTGTACATAATAGATTTACAATTTTATGTGCATTCATCTTTTTATTATGCTATTCTGGAAATGTTTGCTTTCTTCCATAAATTAAATAAATGAATGAATGGAAAAAGAAAGAGAAAGAAAGAAATATTTCCCACTGAATATGCATAATCCATTAGATTGTGAGCTCCATGAGAACCAGCACATTTTTTTTCCCTTTCTTTGTATGCCTTTCTTCTTAGCTTTAGGTTTGTCTGGCATGATGATGACATAGCTTGACTGAGATATAGTGGCTTTTTAAATTACTACTTAAAGACCTTTTTTTTTTGCTGTTGTTCTTTTTTTAAAGATTTTATTTATTTTGAGTTTTACAATTTTCCCCCAATCTTACTTCCCTCCCCCCACCCCCCACAGAAAGCAATTTGTCAGTCTTTACATGGTTTCCATGTTGTACATTGATCCAAATTGAGAGTCATGAGAGAGAAATCATATCCTTAAAGAAGAAACAAAGTATAAGAGATAACAAGATCAGATAGCAGTTTTTTTTTTCCCCTAAAGGGAATAGTCCTGGAACTTTGTTCAAACTCCACAGTTCTCAAAGACCCTTTCTAGGATTTTCTAAGGAACTGCCCTATAATCTGCAGACTTTATGTTCCTTTTTTTTAAAGTTTTTTTGCAAGGCAATGGGGTTAAGTGGCTTGCCCAAGACCACACAACTAGGTAATTATTAAGTGTCTGAGGCCGGATTTGAACTCAAGTACTCCTGACTGCACCACCTAGCTGCCCCATGTTCCATTTTTGATGACCAGGACCTTTGACTTTCTCCAGTCTTGGATTATCTATCCTGACTCATTCCTTCAAATATCATTGACAGTAATTCTGAAGTCATGTCTGCCAATTGTTCCATGTCTAGGTATGTAGTATATCCAGGACAAATGACTTGACTTCATTAAGAGTAAGCATGTCACATTTAACTCCCTCCAAGCTATTTTTCTTCTTGTCTAGAACAAGCATAATTCTCTATGTTAAAGAAAACAGAAACCAAATGAAGAGCTCTACATTGTCTCTGCTATCAGTTATCATCATCCATCTGGGCTGCCTTTTTGATCCTTTTCCCCAACCTCACATAGCTTTTTGGTTGCCTTAGCTTCCCTCCATAGCTTCAACTCATCCCAAGCATTAGCATTACTGAAAATATTCTTAGAGAACTGTGCAGCATAGGAGTGCAGCACTCCCACCATCTGGAAAAAAACGTTTTCTGACCCTCCCTTCAAAAGAAGTCTGATTTTTTTTTCTTTTTCTATTGTAGGATGTTTACAGTATCTTATTGTAAAAATTAGATTGAAATTTTATATTACTCTACATTATTTTATGCATTTCTAAGTTTCTAAACTTTTTTCTTTATTGTCTGCTGGCTTTCACATGTCATCTGAGCCTTCCACAAAAAATTTTCATTTAATTTCCCAAAACAACATAACAACATACTAAAGCCATGATGTGGAAAGTCTCAATAAACAGGGGTGAATTGTTTCCCTTGTATCATCAAGGTTTCATTCTTTAGAGCTCCCCATCTCTCCTGGACAGAGTTCTAGCATAGAATTTTATCCATCTTTTTTCTGAACCCTGTGAAATCTATTTTCCCAAAATCTGGGATTTATATCAAATTACTCTCAGATTTTTATTCTTATAATCAAAATTCTTGGCCCCCTGACTCCCAGTTCTCACTTTACCATATTACCTTTTAAAATCCTAAGAATTTTCCCCTGAGTTATCTTTTATACATCAACTGATGTCTTATATTCCATCTTTTATAATTTGATAACTAAAAGATTAAAAGCTCTAGGTGACCTAATTTCAAGGAAGACTGCCAAGAAGGTGGCTAAAGAAAAATATTTTTATACTTGAAGTATTGATTTCATACTAGGTTGCTTGGGTGTGGAGAAGGAAGAATTCCAGGAACACACATTTCCAATCCAGAACAAAGGCAAACAAGTTATTATGAGGAGGAGAAAAAAAACAAAGTTTCAGTCTCAGAACTGTCCTCTTGTCTTTCTTAAACATTCCATAGCTAATAAACTACTCTTCCCAACCCCATTCTTAAATCCTATGTGACCATGTGATTCTGAGGAATTTACTCTATCAATTCTCTGTTATGACTATCAATAAACATTTATTAAGTGTTACAATGTAACACTATACTATGCTATGTGACAAACTGTGCTAAATAATGAGGATTCAAAGAAAGACAAAAGTATGATTTCTGCCTTCAAGGAGCAGGGAGACAAAAACCTACATACATACAAGATATCTATGTTATAATAGTAGGAAATCTCTAGGCAACTTCCCAAGACTATATAAGTAGTAGAAATCTACATTGGTACAATGAGTTTTCTTATCTGGAATTCCAGTGTAGTACCTAAACATTTTCTGTTCCACAGAAGTTAGCTTTTTCCAACAACAAAAAGATGAGTATAAAATGATAAAATATGGGCAAATATTTGGATTATATAAAAGTCCTAAGCAAATGTAATTTAGTGCTGATTTACTACTTTGAAAGAACCATGATTATTTCTATTGTAGTACTGTCTTCCCCAAGGGATATCTTCATCCCTTAAACTTTGGTACAGCAAAAAAAATGAAAAGTTAAATAAACGCCCCCCTTTGGTAGGTTTCTCTGAACCTAACTACTTGCTTCTTGGAATGCAGTCATACAATAAAGGAGTTTGCTCTTTTCTTATGCAGTTTTTTGCTTGTTTGTTTGTTTGTTTGTTTGTTTGTTTTTAAATGCCTCTACAGCAGCATGAGTGTATGGTGAGGTCTGTTTCAGACTGATTCCAATCTAGTTTACATTTGATGCAATGAAATGAGGTACTCCTGGATCATTCAACAGTTTACAAAAGAAAGTTTATTTACCTTAACAAGCAAAAAATACTCAATAAGGTTACTTAGCTGGTATAGCAGAGGGTTGATCTCCCTTCCCTCCATATGGAAATGTATCAGGTCAGCAGGGAAGAGTATGCTGACTTGTACAATCTTAGGATATCTGAAGAATCCTGACTCCATATAAGACTCTTTATGCTCTTAAGTGACCAGGAAGCTACATCAATATGGTTAGAAGTTACCAGGAAGCTACATAAAAGGACAGTTTGATCATCTTTCAGGGGAAAAATAACCTAACCTATGGAGATGAGTACCCTGGTTTATAATGTTCCCCTCATAATAAAGAAGTAGAAGTGGATTCCATCATAGATCAATAAAGTACTGTGACTGATGAAGGGTTCTCTATAGCATAAAACTATCTGAAATACAAATCCAATTAAAAGACAATTCCTAGTTAAGAAACCTTTTGCAGAGTCTTCTTTAGTTGTATGCCTCATCTTGCTACTCCTGTTAGGTTTCCAGTTTTTTGACTGAGCTCTTTTATATGGAAACCAAGTATAAAGCAGTTAAATTAATATCTGATTTTCTTTCTCAAGGTCCTCAGCAAATATTAAACTATTGTTCCCTTCCAAGACTATGTATTAATATTATTAATAATATTAATAAATCAATAAAAAAGACTAACCCAGTCTGCAAACCCATTTATTACTCAGGGGTCCTAATTTTGAGCCTCAGATGAAACGGGTGGCATACCCATCTTGTACACGGGGTACTCATGGATCATTCAACAGTTCACAAAAGAAAATTTACTTACCTGTTTAACAAGCAAAAAATATTCAATAAGCCGGTATAAAAGAGGGTGATCTCCCCTCTCTCCATATACACACCTTTGGAGCATGGGAGGGGGCATGTATAATTCAGTCCAAAAACTGTTCTCTTAGTGAGAAGAAAAACAATTTGGTGCAAAATGGCCAAGTCAATAGTAGGGGTAGACATACCTTAATGTGTCCATGATTCAGTGAAGAATTCCCCATATAAAAATGTCCTATTCTGAAGAATATTATCTACAATCTGTCATAGAAGGAATAAACAAGCATGCAGAATGAGATATGACATGATCAATATAAGAAGTCATTTTTCCATAGGAATTTATTTATTAAAAGGTTTTATTTTTCTTTCTTTTTTTTCCAGTGGGATTAGAGAGACTAGGAGGCCACATGGAAAAAAAATAAATGTTTGATATTTGAAAAAATTTAACTTAAAGGTATAATTTTTGCTAGGATACACAATAAATATTAGTGACAAATAATTCAAACCTAAAAACAATTTTAAAAGAGTTCATTCTATATTTCACTATATTGGGTATTAGATGTAAAAACCCCAAAACAAAACACTGCCTACTCTCAAGGAATTTTTATTTTACTGGGATATGTAGTTACCATTTATATAATTCTTCATGATTTTCAAAGAGCTTTATATGCATGATTTCATTTGCTACAACATCCCTAAAAGGTAGGTGACATTATAATACCCATTTTGTTAAGTGACTTGACCAGGGTCACACAGCTAGTAAATGTCTGAAATCAGAATGTAGAATGTAGAACATTATATGGAGCATCAGGGGAAAATATTCCAGAAACAACTCATTGAAGATTTTTTTTTAGTATAAAATATAATTGCTTGCTGAATAGTAAATAAGCAGTAACTTTCCCAGTTCTACACCAATAGTTTGCTTGATGTCTTAAGGATGCTAAAAATACTCTTATGAAGGGAGAGAAATCATCCCTGTATTCAAGAAGTACAGACATTCTGATGACAGCAAGGCCTACCCAAGATATAAATTCTTAACACTAAGGAAGGAATGATTTGAGGCCTACCAGGAGATAATAATAACAATTCACATTGACATGAATCTTGGAAACTTGCAAAGCATTTATTTTTCTTACTACCAACCCCTGAAGATAAGGACTCTAAGTATCATTCAGTAATGATGATGATGTTGTTTGTCCTTGGTTCTCAAAGAAGACCATGACATCAGAGAAGTGATATCATGACATGCAAGTGAATTGGATTTGACTGAGGTGGTGCTGTGTTAAGTTACCAGCCTCACTTTCTCCTCCAGAGCCATGTGGGTACAGTGGCCATATATGAGTCAGGATGACTGGAGATGGTCCTGGATGCGAGACAATCAGGGTTAAGTGACTTACTTAGGGTCACACAGCTTGTAATGTCTGAGGATGTATTTGAATTCAGGTCCTTCTGACTCCAGAGCTGGTATCTATCATTCAGTAACAACAACAACAACATTGTTTAGCTCCTACTGTGTACTAGGCACTATTTCAAACACTTTATAAAATTACCCTATTTGTTCCTCACAACACCCTTAGAGGTAAGTGCTGTTCTTATCCTCATTTTACAGCTAAGGAAACTAAGGCAAGTTGAAGTGACTTGACCATGGTCATATAGCCTGTAATTGTCATTAGCTCTATGATTTGAACACAAATCTCTCTGGTCCAAAACTGATACTCAGTACCTATACCAAACGCCTTGGTCATAAATCAGAACACAACTTTGGAGAGTGAAATAGTATGGCAGTCAGCACATAGTGGGACTGCTTATTCTGTACTGAGTCAACAATCATATTTCATACTTTTGCATCTCCAATGAGTTGTTTCTGGAATGTTTCTTTTAGGTTTCTCTTCATTTAAAATAATTCTAATTTGACATTCTACATTGCAGTGTTTATTAACTAGTCATTCAATGACTGACTGACAGAAATGGAAATTCTTTTATTTATCTTCTGGGTTTTTCAAGTACCTATGAAATGTAAAAGCTATGGCCATAGCTTTGGTAGAGCATGAAGGCTGCTTCCAGAAGCTCCCTAGCCAAGGATAATTCTGAGAAGAAAGGAATGAGAAAGGGGAAGGGTAGAGAAGAGCAGAAGGTGAACTCTTTCCCTCTGAGATTAAGAAGATGCTCCCGAATGCTCCCAGTCCTGTATGGCTCTTCTCTTGATATTATTTCCATGACTGCCTACCAACTAGCATTTCCATTGTTTTCCTGTTCTGTATTCTATGGAGGTAAAGTTGGGATAAACTGATGGAGAGGAGAGGGGGGGGGCCTTAGAAAGTAATGGGATCAGGGGAGATAGAGAGGATAGAGGATACCATTGGCACACATGCCACAAAGGAGTAGAGTGGAAAGAACATCAACTCTATAGAGATAAAACATTCAAGCTTAATATCTGGCAAGAAGTAAGCTAGGTACTGGTAATACAAATATTAACAAAAAGAAAGACAGCCCCTATCCTCAAGGAGTTTATATTTTAATGGGGAAAGTTATCACATAAAAAGATGAAAAAATTTGGAGAGTCAAGAGTGGTTGACATGTGCCCTTTCTCAAATGCAAACAGGAGACAGATTTTTGAAACTCAGCTATAACTATAAATAGTTGAGTGAGTCATGGGAAAGCTACTTAGTGTCTCTGTCTGGTCCCATTTATAAAATGAGGGTTAGTATAATTCTTACACTACTTCCCTTATTAGAAGGATGGTGTTTTCTAAGTGTTAAAGGGCTACAGAGACATATAAGCTATTTTACTAACAGGAAAAAAGGACTGGTCCTTTTTTTATTTACAAAAAACCCCAAAGTTCACAGAATTCCATAGAATCATAGAACTTGAAGCTAGAAGAAGAACCTGACCTTCACAGTCAGCCAGGGCAATCCACACATGAAAGGTATCTCCATTTTAACATAATAGGAAGAATCAGTTTTCCAGTTTCTGTTTGATGACCTACAAATACCCTCATCTCTTAAGGCCATTCCATCCTTGCACAGCTCTCATTAGTAGGAAGATTTTCCTGACATCAAACTTATATTTGCCCTCTTTCTGACTTCCAGTCCATTGCTCCTTGTTTTATCCACTGAGGTCAACTAAAACAAATCAATTTCCTTCTCTAAATAATAGCCCTTTAAAGTACTGAAGACAACTATCATGTCCCCTCAAATTGTATCTTCTACAAGCTCAAGAAGACAACATAGTCTCAAGATGTTTTTTTTTAGGTTTTTGCAAGGCAATGGGGTTAAGTAGCTTGCCCAAGGCCACACAGCTGGGTGATTATTAAATGTCTGAGGCTGGGTTTGAACTCAGGTACTCCTGACTCTAGGGCTGGTGCTCTATCTCCTGTGCCACTTAGCCATCCTAGTCTCAAGATTCTTCATCAAACTGGTTGCCTTCCTCTGGACACTGTCCTGATTGCCATAGTTCTTCTTAAACAGTGACACCCCAAACTAGACATATTACTCCAGATGAAGCCTGATGAAGGTATAGGTCAATCATTCCACCACCTACTATGACTGTAAACCATGTCCCTGTAAATAAAGTCCAAGATCAGGTTAGCATATGCTGACTCATATGGAACTTTCAGTCCACTAATATCCCCAAATCTTTTTCAGAGAAATCATTAAATCACACCTCTCCATCTTGCATGTATTATATTGATTTTATACCAAAAGACAAAACTTTACATCTTTCTTTCTTAAATTTCATCTTGTTAGATTCTAGTTAATACTTAAGTATGTCAATGTCTTTGCAGAGCTGTCATCCAGTGTGCTGGTCATCTCTTCCAACTTTGCATTTTCTACAAATTTGGTGAGTCATCTGTGCCTTTATCCAAACCATTGATAAAAATGCTAAAGAATAAACAACTATGCACAAATCCCTAGACTCTGAACCAACAGATATTCTTTGTGTGCAAACTTACAACCAGGTCAGAATCAAACTAACTGAATTAATAGTTTAGTAATAATATATTTTCATTTTCTCTACAAGAAGAATATAAGATTATCAAAAAATTTTCTAGAATCTAAGTAAATTCTAGTCATAATATTAACCTCATTTACTAGTTTAAGGAAATAATTGACTGGGGATTATTGTTCCAGGTAATGTTCTAGACACTTGGACTTACAAGTACAAAAAATGAAACACAAATAGCGGAGGTTAAGTCCATAGAATAACATATTTGTAATCATTATAAAGATGATTATATGCAAAAAAAACCCTGAAATACAAGGAAGTTTGGGAGGAAAAGAATTAAAAGTTGGGGGTGATCATGGGTAAGTAGCCAAGTTTTAACTTAAAAAGAAGAGACAAGATTTTGTGAGGCAAACAGCAAGAGGGAGCTAATGGGGGAAGGGTTAATTCAAAGGTACAGAAATAAAATGGAGTGTCCTGATTGAACACTAGTGAGAAGTTGGGTTTGGCTGGATTGAAGAGTGAAGGGGAAGTAGTGGCTAATGAAACTGAAAGATAGTCTGAGTTTGTTGTATAGGGTCAGATACATGGTCAGATCTGTGCTTAAGAAAAATTACTTTAGCAACAGTGTAGGGGATGGATTGGAGTAGAAAGAGACTTGAGGCAAAGAGACAATTTAGGAGTTTTTTTTTTTTAATGAGGGAGCTAGTTGGTACAGTGGATAGAGTGCCAGCCCTGTAGTTAGGAGAACCTGAATTCAAATTTGACCTTCAGGTAGGTACTAACTGTGTGATTCTGGGCAAGTCACCCAACCTCGTTTTCCTGTTTTTCATCTGTAAGTGAGCTGAGAGGAAAATGACAAATTACCATAGCATTTCTGCCAAGAAAACCCCAAGGGGTGTCTTGGAGAGTCAGAAACAACTGAAACAACTCAACAACAACACAAAAAGGTGAGAAATGACAAAGGCATGGACTAAGGCAGTAGTAACTTTGTGAGTGGAAAGAAAGACTAAGATGAGAGAGGTGTTATGAAGTTAAGAATGCAAGAGTTGGCAGCTGAATAAATGTGTGTTTAGATTAGACATCAAGGATACTGCTGAGATTATCAATCTGAAACACAGCGAAGATGGTGATGCCATCAACAGAAGTTAGGAAATTTGGGAAAAGAGGGTTTGGGGGAAGATACATTACACTAGACTGGCAGCTTAGCAAGGTGGAGACTTGAAAGAATTAGACTGGGAATAGAAAGACTTGATTTCATTCCCTCTTGACCACTTCCCCTTCTCAGCAATACTAGGCAGTTAGATGGCCCAAGGGGATAGAGAGCTCTAGGATTAGGACAGAAAGACCAGAATTCAAATTTCACCTCAGTCACTAATCAGAGCAAGTCACTTAACCTTTCTTTCCCTAAGTTTTCCATCTTGTAAAATGGAGATCATGATAGCACCTATGTCTCAAAGTTGTTGTGAGAATCAAGTGAAAGAATATTTGTAAAGCACTTAACACAGTAACTGGCACATTTAAAAAAATGCAACTTACTTCCTGTCCTTTCCTTCCTTTATTCCAAAATTCTTTGTGGAATTTCCAAAACCACCTCATAAACCTTAAATATAAATTATTAGTACTGAAAAAAATAAAGCATAAGAATCTCCAGAGACCAGAAGAAACAAACAAGAATGAGATTAATTTAAATGCCCTGAAGAAGGAAAATCCACTCTGATCACAGAACTCTGTTTCCTTTTATTCTCAGAGGGCTCAAAAGATCATTTCACTGCTTACCCTCTACAAAGAAGGGAGGGGTCAAATTGAGAAGGTAAGATGTGTTCCCTAAGAGGGCAATCACTAGCTTCTTGTTCTCAGGGGGAGGGAGGATGACTGAAGCAGCAACTCCCTTCCATGGATGTTCCACTTTCCTTAGTTCAATTAACCAATGAGGTAAGGATATAGGGTGTGTACAAGGAAGACTAGTACCTTGGTGTAAGTACTTCTGAGCCCTCTTCAGGGCTGCTTTCCACCTTTGATGTCCAGCTGAGCCACCTACTTTCCATCTGTGACTCCAAGAAACTGGCATACACAGTGGATACACCCCAGTAAACTGTTTCAACAGGCAGGCTGAGGTTGAGGGTAACTGAGGGAGTCTCAAATTCATTAGTGAGTAGTGGAGGATATCTCCTCCAAGCATGTTAAGGTTTCCCCTGGAAGAATGGGCAGAGGAAAACAATCTGTTCCACTGGCCATGAAACCAGCTGAAGCAGGTGCTGTGGAGTGCTTAGAGCTTGGTTAGACATTGAAGATACCAAGGTCATATACTGCGACTAGAGTCATTACCAGTTGTCTTGACTCTGTCTTGCTATGCTGGATCATGATGGCTTTGGAAGAGAGAGTGAGGTGGTTGATTACATGTAGCCCTACCTCACTTAAACCCAATTTATGCACCCAACAAAAAGCATCACGCATGACCATTCCTTAATAGTTATGTGGTGAAAGGCAAGTGATGAAGCAGCAGGTGAAGATACACATGGAACTTTAGTCACAACCCTGCACACAGGCAACCTAGGCCATAGGGTCATTTCCCTACTAAAAGCAGGAGTGGCATTAGGCAGCCCCTTGAGTGACTGAGCAACCCTCTTAAGGATCACACTGCTCACCTCGTGATGTGAGGAAGGGACTAGAAAAGGTATAGCCTGAAAATTGTCTTCTTATCCAACTCTGGCTTGATTATTGCAGCAGGCTGGGAATCCCACAGTATGCTGGAAACACAAAAAAATCTACAAAAACTTCTTCAAAGAAGATCCCACTCACCATTGGTACAAGTAATGTGCACACCCTCATAGACAACACAAGATCCAATACACCTGAAAGACGAACAGTTCTTGCTGCAAGAGAACGCAACAGATATGGTATCCAAATAGTGGTCCTGAGTAACACAAGGCTGTCAAATGAAGTCAGCTTACTGAAGTTGAAGCTGTATAGACATTTTTTTCTGGAGTGGTTTCAGTGAAAGAGATGCCACCATGAAGCTGGGATGGGTTTTGCAATCAAAACTAATCAATTCAACATTCTTGAATGCCTACCAAAAGAAAATAAATGACAGGCTCATGACAATGAGATTGCCACTTTCAGAAAAACATCATGCTACCATCATCAGTTGTCTATGTTCTCACCATAATGAACATTGATAAAAGTTAAAGAAAAATTTTATGAAGATAAAATGATAATATGATGATAAAAATTTTATGAAGATGATATCATCTTCATCAACAATGTACTAAAAGAGGATAAGCTCATAATTTTGGGTGATTTTAATGCTGGAGTAGGCTCAGATTATCAGACATGGCAGTGAGTCCTTAGAAGGAATGGAGTTGGAAACAGCAACAGCAATGGTCATCTTCCTGAAGTCTTGTGCATCTCATGACCTTCTCATCACAAACACTGTCTTCTGCTCACCTAAATGCAATAAAACTTCCTGGATGCACCCTTGTAGCAAACACTGGCATCTATTAGACTATGTGATAAGCGACAGATAGGCTGTGATAGTGACAAAGGCAATGTGTGGTACAGAGTGCTGGACTGATCACAGACTCATCCTCTCTAAGCTAAATATTCATATTCAACCAAAGCAGTGGCCCCAAGGCAAAATGAATACTAGAAGAATTAATGTCAAGAGATTAGGGTAACTCTCTGAGCAAGAGCAGTTGTTTTTTTAATT
Source organism: Macrotis lagotis (assembly GCF_037893015.1). NCBI lineage: Eukaryota > Metazoa > Chordata > Mammalia > Peramelemorphia > Peramelidae > Macrotis > Macrotis lagotis. Next base: position 61,419,809 of record NC_133660.1, on the reverse strand, counting down.
TGGAGAGAAAACTGAGCCAACACACAGTTGGCAACAGTGGAGCAGAAAAGGAGCAGGCAGTTTTCAGAAATCTGGTGCACATCACTGCATTTGCTTGTCCATGCCAGAACACTCACAAGCAGCAGTACCGGTTTGATAAAAATGATGGGGAAATTCAGAAGTTGCTAAATGAAAAACAAGAACTCCACAGGGTTTACCAGCAGGACAATTCATCTATTTCTAAGAAGGCAGCATTTCATTCCATCAAAAGTCCAGGCAAAGCTTAAAGAGATGCAGGACTCTTAGATCAGCAAGAAAGCCAGTGAAATTCAATTTTATGCAGACAATAACAAACCAAAATGCTTTTATGATGCCCTAATGGCTATTTATGAGCCAAAGATATATGTGCATTTCAACTACTCAGTGCTGATGGATCCACGATGATTAATGATAGGTTCATGATCCTAGAGAGGTGGGCTAAACCCGTCCATAGTGTTCTTAACAGGCCACCATCAATCAATGAAGAAGCCATTGACCACTTAACTCAAATTGAAGTCAATCAATCCTTAGCTGCAGTTCCAAATGAAGAAGAGGTTTTGAATTCCATTGGGCTCCTTTCAAGTGGCAAAGCATCTGGTGCTGATTCTAATTCCAGTTGAGATCTACAAGGTAGATCGCTCATTACTCATCCAAAAACTGACTGAAATTTTCCAGGCTACATGGCATGAAGAGATTATCCCCCAAGAATTCAAGATTGCCTCCATCATCCATCTCTATAAAGGTAAAGGAAATAGATTGTCCTGTGACAATCACAGGGGGTATTTCTCTTTAGTCATTGCTGGTAATATTCTTGCCAGAATCCTTCTCAATAGACGGATCCTTCACCTGGAAGGTGGTCACCTTCCTGAGAGCCAGTGTGGCTTCAAAAAGGATAGAATAACAGTCAATGGTAGTGTTTGCTACCCGACAACTCCAGGAAAAATGCCAGGAACAGAACAGAGGTCTGTATACAACATTTGTAGATCTGACCAAGGCCTTTGATATCATCAATTGTGAGGGTTTATGGAAAATTATGCCAAAATGTGGTTGCCCAGAGAAGTTTATCAGTATTGTAAGTCATGATGGCATGCATGCCTGGGTTCTGGATAGTAGAATGCTCTCAAGATTTCCCAATAACCAATGAAGTAAAACAAGGATGTGTCCTTGCTACCTTCATTTTTAGCATGATGTCTTCAGCCATGCTATCAAATGCCTTCACAGTGAGGGTAAACATGGCCTCAAGATTAGCTACTGCACTGATGGCAAATTCTTTATTCTGATAAGGCTAGAAGCCAAGACCAAAGTGGAGGGAGTTTTGGTGCATGAGCTCTGTTGCAGATGAGTGTTCATTCAGTGCAGCCTCTGAAGCTGAGAGGCGACAAAGTATGAATCAATTCTCTGCTCCTTGTGCTAATTTTAGTCTAATGATTAACAAGAAAACACAGGTACTCCATCAGCCAAACACTAGGCATATGTGGAACCATCAATTACAGTAAATGGAGAAATTTTGAGTACTGTGGACAAGCCCACTTACCTTGGCAGTGTCCTTTCCAAGAAGGTACACATTGAAAATGAGGTTTGATATCCACATATCTGAAGGTCTATAGAGTCATTGTATTGACCTCATTGCTATATGCCTATGAAATCTGGATAGTCTACCAGTGCCATGTCAGAAAACTGAATCACTTCCATTTAAATTGTCTTGGAAAGATTCTGAAGATCACCTAGTAGGAGAAGATACTGGACACTGAGGTCCTTTCTTGAGCTAAACTGCCTAGAATTCTAACATTACTGCAGAGAGGGCAACTAAGATAGTCTGGACACATTGTTAGAATGCCAGACTTACACTTGCCAAAAAAAACTATTTTATGGAGAACTCATACAAGGCAAATGCTCACAAGGGGGTCAGAAGAAGTGATACCAAGACACCCTGAAGGTCTCACCGAAGAATTTTAGAATTGATTGTATAGCATGGAAGATACTGTCACAGCATGGCATGCCCTCATTAGTTAGGGTGCTGCACTATAGGAGGAAAGCAGAATTGAAGCAGCCCAAAGAAAATATGACATTCACAAGTTTAGATTACATACCCCAGGTTTCACATGGACTATTTGTGCCCTACCTATGGTAGAGCATTCCAAGTTCATATTGGTCTGATCAGTCATAGTAGGACACACTGTAATTTGTCTCAAATATAGTGACGCCATTTTGGTCTTCTCTGATAACGAAGGACAAGAACCAACCAATGAACCCAATGAGGTAGATAGTCCTACTTTCTCCATTTCCTAGATCTCAGATATGAATTTCAAAAAAATAGGCATACTAATACACAATTGGTCAAACTTCAAATTGGAACAGTTGCTCTAAAAAAATAACATTGAGAAAATTATTGAATTTTTCATACCTTTGGACTTAGTAATCTTTTAATGAGTATAAGCCCCAAGAAGATCAATATGAGAAAGAAACAGTCCCATAATGACCCAAATATTCATGGAAGCACATTTTATAGTAGCAAAAACCTGAAACAAAGGATGGGTCCATCTATTAGAAAAGAATTGATGGAATTGTATCATTGCACCCTTAGGACTGCTACTGAATATTAGGCATTTAGAGAAATATGTGAAGAATTGATGAAAGCAAAAAGAAAAAGAACCAGAAAAACCACACTCATGTGTCTACAAAAATACAAATGATAATTATACTGAAAGGTAAGAAAATTCAGATCAAATGCACTGACCAATATTGGTTCTAGATGATTAATATTAAAACTTTCCCTTTGTAGAAGAATGATGGGCAACAAGTGCAGGGTGCTACCAATGTTGTCCCCAGTCATTTGCTTAGTTTTTCTTTATTTTAAAAAAATATATATTTAATTTTCTATTTAGGGAACAAAACAAAGTAAAAAATGATTGCTCATTGAAGCTGCAAATCTACCATATACAACTTGCTATTCCCTCCAAATATATAACAAAGTATAAACTTCTAATTTCTCCTGTTTTTCCTCCTCTCCCCTATGACTACCATTAGACACAAATAGGTATATATGTAAAATTATTCTATACATACTTCTATTTATCAGTTCTTTCTTTTGATGCATAGTGTAAATAATAGTCAAAATGATTTAGTCACTGAAAGCTGTTCTTATAATATTGCTGCTACTGTGTTCAATGTTCCCTTGATTCTACTTATTCCACTCTTCATTATTTCATGCAAGTCTTCCCATGCCATTCTAAGATCAATGAGCTCATCAATTCTTATAGCACAGAACAATTCCATCACAATCATGCCTCCACAACTTTGTTCAGCCATTTCCCCAAATGATGAGGATCACTGTAATTTACAATTCTTTGAGACCACAAAGAGAGCTACTTTAAATATCCCATTCACATTCAAAGTTATAATCACTATTTATGGATTTTCCTCCATCTAATTTTCACTATTTTTCATCTCAGCCTCTCTTTATATCCTGTCCCTGTTACCTTATCTTCTCCCCCTCCTGCTTGCCATTTCACCTACTTTAGTTTTTCTGAAATGTCATCACTGACCCAGGTTACTTATCAGTGGCCATTGTTTTCTGTCTCACTCTCATGATATCATTACCTGATGATGAACCACAAGGAATTTCCATACCATATCAGATTCATGTGTAATTTTAATTTATGTCTGAGAGATACCATCTAAAAGGAGAGCCTTCAAGACTTCATTTTATTATATGTCAAATATTTTGGGTAAAAATTTTAAAAAATTTTGCAAATCTCTTCTATTTCTTTGGGACAAACATAAAATAGAAATCCAATGTTGAAAGAAGATAAGGAGAAAACAAATTTCTTTCAATCCCAAGCAAGAATCTGGTTTCACCAAGCTCTCAAGGGAATTGTTTGAATTACTTGATTGATTGAAGGACAGGGGAAAAGTGAACTAGTTCAGTGTGAAGTCATAAAAAAAAGAGTTAAATATAGAATGGATGAGATTTTGATTAAAAGTGGAAGAGGAAAACTAGAAATATTAAAGAGGTAGGTGAGGGAGAAAATTAAGGTAAGAATGAGAATAGTTTACAGATGAGAAAGGTTAAGGGGTCAGTAGAATTAAGAGGGGGACTGGAGCTAGAGAACGAGGGAAATCACTTTCAGATAGAGGTTAATTCAGAAACCTATGTGGAAAAGGAGAAAATGAAAAGGGATTTTCACCACAGTATCTAAGCACTCCTTTTTCCTATAAAACAGAAACAGTTTGAATATATTAGGATTACCCCATATTCATTCATATTGACTTAATTAACTACTGGGGGGGTGAATTAAGCGAGTTCTCTGGGGGAATTTACCATCAATGAGCCATTGTCTGGAACATTCGATAAGCATCTACTCATCAGGAGTGTGGATATGCCCACTGGCACCTTATAAAGAGGACAAAAAAGACAATTCTGGATTAGTTTCAAGTTTCTTGGGCTCACTCCAAGTTGTTTTGGTTAGCTGGATTTCTTAGGATGGAATTGTCAAAAACACCCCCTCTATGCCAGATTGCAAAAGAGATAACATTACTGCCACTCTTTCCCCTTCTTTTCCATTTTCCTTTGTACCTGTGATTGAGCCTAGATGACCAAAGAAGAGAGTTTTCAATAACCAGGAACTATTAATGGCCACCATGGGGCAGAAGCACATACTTGCCCACTGCTTTCTCTTCATGTAACCCTAGAGTCTTCAATAGACCCTGACCACACTGTCATTCCTAAACTAAACCCTCCTATGTAGAGAAAGGAGTAACTAAAAGGAAAGGGATTTCTTGACAGTTCCAAGGGCTTTTTCTCAAGAATAATCCCTCACCTAGGATCCTTCAAACACACATGGACCGAAATATAAGTTTTTTGTTGCCCCTACTCAGTTTACTCCAAGAAATCTCCAAATGTGTACCTGTCCAGGTTTCCAAAAAATTGCCAACAAAATCTCTAGCTGCTATACAATCACTCAAGGCAATGCATACATATTAGGTAAATGACTTCCTTCATTTCACTTCCATAGAAAATGCAGAAGGCACAACTAATAGAAACTGAGTGGGGCAGCTAGGTGGTGTAGTAGAGGCAGTTAGGTGGTGTAGTGGATAAAGCACTGGCCCTGGAGTCAGGAGTGCCTGGGTTCAAATCCAGTCTCAGACACTAATAATTACAGTAGAGAGAGGCTTTGGGCAAGCCACTTAACTCCGTTTGCCTTGCAAAAACAAAAACTGAGTAACATACAAATCATTGTAATAACCCATAAACTTTTCTCAGAAAGGAACTGAATTTAGGGCTGCCACTGGGGCAAAATAATTCCAGATTTTTTTGATATGTATTCTTCCCTTAAATCAAACATTCCTTGGAGCTACTAGATGGGGAGTCTCTTATCATCAAATTTGCATTGTTTAAATAACTAATTCACAGTGATAGTGGGAAGCAAAATAAACATTTTAAAAATGACTTTCGTTTTCTTCTCTCAATTTCATGAGCCAAATGGATTATCTTCTTTCTTCAAGGTACACATTGCTCAGGAAATCCTTTTTCTCTGCAGAAGGTCAGATCTTTGAATTCTCAGACTTGGGGTTTCTCTTGAGGCAAATTCCAAGGCTGTTGCCTTCAAAGAGGTCTCCTATTTTTGCTAGAAGGCTAGATTCCTGTGTCACACTGTCTAGGCAATTTCCCTCAAACTAGGAATTAGGAGTTCAGGATGCCATACTAATAGGTACGTGGATTACATGGATAAGAAAATTGTGGGTAAACACATGTAACTTCCAAGCGCTTCCATTCTAAAGAAGTCCTTAACAATTCCTGGGGTCGATGAGCTCTCTTTTGGGGCCTCATAGGCCCCAGTAACTGGATGAAGAAAAAGAGATAAAAGCAAAAAAGATGCTAATTCCTTTTTATGGACCAACCCAGTGAGGTGGCTGTTCAGATTATCAGTCTTTCTGCCATAGGAGTATCAATCAACCAAATGATTTTGGAAGTTGGTTCAGTCAAAGAAATCAATCAAAATTGGTTTTGTTCCCTTTCAAAGTGTTAATGGGCATGTACTCAGTATGCTTATCCAATGTTCCAAACAAATGTTTATTGCTCTACCACCTCATCAAGTTTAACTAATCAAAGCAAATCCCAGAATTATCCCTTTCCAACTATGGACAGTAGAGAGAGGGGGACTTCCTGAAGGGCAGCCTAAAGACTGAGAGTTTAAAGATTTTTATTTCTAATTTCTTAAAGAGAGAGGAGAATTGGTGAACAACCTATCTCCTAAGCCCATGGAAAGGGTTGTTTGGCTTCTACGTAGAATTGGAATAGTAAGAATTGTAGGAGGAAGTATGTAAAACTCTATAGTATAGATTTCACTAGAATGTCAAAGTATTTCACTAAAGACAATCCTAATTCAAAGGAAACTTAACCAAGTGCTTTACAATTCTCATTTTTAAATTTCACTTACCTATTTATAAACTCCTGTACCTTCTTCATTTTCTGTAGGTGAAATAAAGGCTATTCTCTATCTGAGATACAGTCATTCTAGAAGCTGTAAACCCTGATGCCCATTTGTAAGAAACCTAGACACAAGCATACGCATTTGAAAATCCTAGACACCCAATTTTAGAGTTGGAATGAACCTCAACAGCTATTTTGTCCAATTCAAATCTCAAAAACATCCCCACTATCTAAAATTCCTCCTACAGCTTCTGCTTGAATACCACCGCCCCCCCACACACACACACACTGAAAAGGAACCCCTTGTCTCCTAAGACAGGCTATTCTACTTTTAAACAACTAATTATTAAGATGTTTTGGTTTTGGTTTTCCTCTGAAAACAAGCCTAATTTTTTTTCCAACTTTTGCTCAATTTTACCTCTAGTTCTGCCCTCTGGAGCTAAAAAGACCACATCTAGTTCATTTTCTACATGACTTGTCTTTCAAATAGTTGAAGAGAATTATTGTGTCCCCCATGAGTTTTTTCTTGGCAATATACATAAACTCCCCAGTTACTTGAACTACCTCATGATCCTGGGTGTTCTCCAGCTTATCAACATTCTCCTTAGACTAAGACACCCAAAGTAAATACAGTATTCTAAATGTGGCCCAATAAGAGAAAAGTGGAGGGGAACTTTTAGCATGGCTTTTTTCTGGAAGCAATTTCTTTTTTTTTAAGGCAGCTCAAGAAATGAGTAGATTGTCTTTGGTTGCTATATAGCGGCTGACTCATTGAATTTGCAGGTTACTAAAACCCTCTGATCTTTTTCAGGAAACCTCCTGCCTCAACATGCCTGCCCCAACCTGTACTTGCAAAGTTGATATTCTCTTTTATTTTATTTTGTTCAATCCTTTCTGCTTGGTTGTGCCAAGCTCAAATAGAAATGGATTCCTGAAGGCCAGATATTTATTTAGAAAACCACAAAATAATATTAACCTATATTTTTACTTGTTTTGTTAAACATTTCTAAATTACATTTTAATCTAGTTCAGGCTATACTCTGGAGTTTTGTGGGCTGGTTACAAGCTTAAAACTTTTGCTGAATTCTTTTGATATTCTATCATTCACTACATTAGGTATCCTTCTCAGCTGTGTCATCTACTTATATGACAAGTGTCCTCTACTCATCTTTATCCAAGCAATTCATTTTTGCTTGTTTGGTCAGCCTTTTGACTGCAAGTATGGTAGCTATCTATGGACCAATCTAGGCCTCAGTCCGTTTTTGTTTGGCCCATTAGCTAAGAATGGTTTTCACATTTTTAAAATACAATAAAATGTTATGCCTGTACAGATACAGAGACTGCCCAATTTGGCTCCAAAGGCAGCAATTTACCAGCTCCTGCAACTTTTCTCTCTTTCTTCTTTCCACTTGAATCATATGTGATATTTTAAGAAAAGATTTCTGGAATCTGGGTAAAATATAACTGTAGTCTTTCAAGTTTAGTAACTCTGTCCAGAAAAATGGAAATAAGGTTAGCCTGATATGATGTATTATATCCAAAGTATATTGCTTCTATTTCTACAAAGGAGGCTAGATAGGCCAGGGTGGGAGCTGCACTGACCTAGAGGCAGGAATACCCGAGTTCTAATCTAGACTCCAGTACTTACTAGCTGTATAACTCTGAGCAGATCAACTTGATTTCTGTCAACTCAACTCACACATTAAGTATCAAGTGTCTGAGGGCCGATTTGAATTGAGGTCCTCTGACTCCAGGGCTGGGACTCTATCTATACCCACCTAGCTGCCTATAAGCCAAAAGATAAGTGATCCTTTCAAGGTCAGTTCTTGTGTTCAGACCCATGTAAACTTAGGGACTGGGTGACCAAAAACCAGAAGTTATATCATTTGCACACTTGTCATCTATATGCATAAATCTTCTGGGAGTTTTTTGTTTTGTTTTTTAGAGATTCAGGAACATATTCTTCAGCCTCCTACTTCAAAATAATTCTGCTCTAAAGGACTTTTTTTTAAATGGTCATTGCTTTCAGTTGAAAACACAACTCATCAGTGAGTCATTATTAGAGTTGAAAGGAGATGTTGGTGGTTTTTTCTTATTTTTCTGGAAGATTTGAGTTTGAAAGTATCTTCTTCCCTTCTCACCTTTTGTGCCTTCCTCATTAAAGTTTCACTTTGAATTTTTCCTGATACTATGTGATGAACTCAGAGCATGTGATGACTTTTAGCTTGGGATACAGTTCTTTGATTTCGGTGCAAATGATGGGCCAGTTGAGGAAGACTACAAATTTCAGGAAATACACTATTTTCGCATAACTCTGGTCAAACTGCACAACTGTTTTTGAGACAAGTTTTCCATTACTATCACCAGTTTATGAAAAATGAAGAAAAACTATACTGATTTAAAATAGGGGAAGGAAATGATTGGTTGTTGCAGAAAAGTATGACATTCAGAGAAAAATAAGATGCTTTGCATGCAAATATTCCTACTGAAAATGTAATTTCTCAAGGAAATTATACCTCTACTGCCATGTGGCTGAAGATCTAGAATTCACATTTGATTTTTTCTACAACTAGCTAAATTTGAATATTTTAAGATTTTTCATTTGCAATTCAAAAACATGAGATGAGGTAAAACTTGAGTTTAGGCTGTTTATTTCAAAACGAGACTGAAACTACCTTGGAATTTTATTTTTTTCTCTACCAAAAGGTAGGTGTTTTTAATTCTTACTTTCACATTCTGGCCAAAGTCTTTCTTAAAAGACTTTAAAGAATCCTGCAATGTAACAAAGAAAGGTGTGCTTATATTCAGGCCATACCTACTTAACAGAAAATGAAGAGAAGTGAATGAAAAGCTTTTATTAAGTTCTTACTATAAGCACAGATCTGACCATGTGGTTCATATATTTAATCAACTTGTCTCTGTCTCATAGAATTCTCCCACCTTTAAAATTCAGCTCAGATATCATCTCCTTGGAAGTCTTTCCTGATCCCTAAATTCTAATGCTTCCCCTCCCAAATGATTATATATTATATTCATGTGTACATGTATGTGCTTCTTATATTTACATTTATTCTGCACATATTTTTATGTGAACTCATTCTATTAAAATGGTGAAGTAGGATTATTTCATTCTTTGTACTCTCAGTGCCTAGCACTATTTGAAGCATTGTGGATATTAAACACTTATGGATTGATTAACAAATATTGTGATCTTCTGTTAATACTAAACAAAAGCTTAGACAGTCCTGACTTCAAGGAACTTGCATCCTAATGTGAGAGGCAATGAAAAGAGTGCCAATAATTATAAGGGATTGTCAATGATATAGATGAATTCTAGTTATGTGTTATTTTTTCCTTTTGTTTTCTAAATCTCAGATTATTTCACTCTTTAAGTTCTTCTTAGATAACAATTTGTGAGTCAATGAAAGATTGGCATGAAATACTGGAGGGCATGCCAAAGGAGATGTGGACAGTCTATTTCTCTCTATATTTTTAACAAAATGGTGGAACCCAAATGCAATGATTACTCTTATCTCCCTCTCATGGCCAAATATTTTATCTAGGACATTCTTCTCATTATCCCTGAAAATTCTATGAAACAATCAACTTGCAAGCATTTATTAAGTGGTTAAGGGGCCAGGTTTAGAAGAATGCAAATATTAAAGTGAGATAGTCTGTGAGTTTAAAAAAAAGTTCACTTTCTATTTGGGGAAATTATATGTGTTTTTAATTAAGTAGGATATATACAAATTAAACTTAAATGCCAAGCTTTTGCATAAATTGTCCCACTTATCTTGAATAAACCCTCTCCTATTTATTTAAATCCTATAAATTCATTGAGGACACCCTAAATTCTCTGCTCTTCTATAAGATTTTCTTGACTGTCTGATATCACCTCTTATTCAGATGACTTTGGAATCTACAGATAGATTCAGCCTTATTCTACAGTTATCTCTTCCACTTAATGACTTTCCTCATCACAGTTATGACACATTAGGGGTCAGCACAAACAATTTAATGGGAATTTAGGGGTGGAGATTTGTAAAAGCTGCATATTGTACACAAAGACCAGCAAATGATATAGAACCTATAACAAATTGAATTTTACAGTAAGGTAAACACTCCATAAAAGAGAGGAAAAATCAGACTTCTCTGGTACTAAAGAAGGGCCAAAATTTTTATGTGGATTTCCCAGACCCAGAGGCACCTTACCTTGAGGCACTAAGATGTGGAAGGGATTAACTGCATTAAATCTTAATAGATTTGTATTGGACATCTTAACACTGGACTTCTCCCTCTGGATATGCGGCTAGTACCTCAAACTAGAACTCTTCAATCATCTTCCCCACCCCTCTTTGAAAATTCTCTTATTTCTTTGAAAGATCTCACTATCTCAATCTTTCATCTGTGTTCTTAAATTTAAGAGATCTAGCCCCACTTATCACTCAATCATTTGCCAAACCCTCACATGTATTGAATTCATCTCTTTACCCATTCTACCACTCCCTATCAAATTCAGAATCTCATCCATCTCAAAACCTCAGAACCTACTATTAACACCCCCTTAAGATCTTCTCCACCCTTCATAGAGTTGCCAAATAGATTTCCCTGGTATATAGATCTGTACAAATCACTTCTCAAAAATCTTCAGTGGCTCCCTATTGCCTAGAGGATAAATGAATAAATAAAAACTCTTTTAGTCTTGCAATTCCTCCAATAAAATTCTCTTCCAGTGAGTTAATCCAGTGATTAAGGTATGGAGATGAAAGATTGTTAATTCTGGAGATCTATGCCAATGAAGAAAAATGTCTGGTAGTACCTATCTAGCTAAAAGAAACCTTTGACTAAAGGCCCTAAAATAGATTCTCTAGAATAAAGATAAACTTAACTCAGAAAGACTCATCATCCCATCATTAACGGGAGCTGAGTTTTGGAAGGAGTAACTTGAAAAAAAAAATTCCATTGCTATCTTTTGTTTTTCCATCCCCTATATTTTCTGTTTCCATTTTCTTCTCACATTCCCAAAAATATCATCCCTTTTAAAAAATATTTTTCTTTTTTAAAAAAAATAGAGAAATATTAACAAAAAACTAATCAATATATTCAAAGATTAACAAAAACAATATATTAAAAAAATCTGATATTATATGCAATTTCCACATCCATAGACACACACACACACACACACACACACACACACAAACACACACACATGGTCTTACCTTTACAAAAGAGTGGGAAGAGGCATCTTCTCATAAGTCTAGGTTGAGCCGAAGCTGGCTACACTAACCCTTGAATACAACTTAAAAAGGGTTTACAATATGACTTGATGGGCTAGGGGAGAAGGTGTCATGATTATGTTTCCCCTTAATAGCCAATATTTGTTAATGATTTTCTAAAAGATAAATTACATTTCTTTTCACTTTATTTTTTTCAGTAACATGCAAAGTTAGTTTTTTTCCCAAGAATCATATTTTTCATCCATTTTTACAAGAGTTTCATATTTTTCTACCACCCTCTTTTCCCTCCCTCCTCTCCATGGCAGCAAACAATCTGATTAAAGTTGTACACAGATTACATCTTTTTTTAAAGTTAATTTTAATTTTTTAAATTATCAAACATTTAATATTTTTCTCTCCCAACCTTTCCCCATCCATGGAAAGAAAGAAGGAAAGACGAAAGGGAGACAGGAGGGAAGTGAGAATAGGAGGAAAAGAGAAAGAGGGAAGGAAGAAGCCTTGTATCATATATAAATAGTTGAGCAAAACAAATTTCCATGTGAGTCATTTCCCCAGATGCAATATTCATTCAGGATATTTAACCATCATCTCTCCTTCAATGTTCTTCCTCATCAGTGATGAGAGTTCTTGACTTTCAGAACTACTCTTTTTGGTAACATTAATTTTATAGTAGAATTGTTTTCCTGGTACTTCTCATTTCACTATGCATCAGTTCATAGAAATGTTTGCAAATGATTCTGAAACTAATTCTTCATATTTTAGAGACAATAGAATTTTATTACATCCATATACTATAATTTGTTCAGCCATTTGCCAATTTGTGAGCACCCTCTTAATTTCCAATTCTTTGACTCCACATGAAAAAATATCATAAATATTTTTGTGAACATAGAACTTTGCCCTTTGTTCTCTTTAAGATGCAGATGGTTTGAAAAGGTTAAGCCAACACACCTCATACCTTATATCCAAATAAGTTCCATTTTGATAAACAAATCAGAGGAACAAAGAAAAATTGCCCATCAATCTATGAATGGGGAAGAGTTCATGGCCAAATAAGGGATAGAGTGAATCATGTAAGATAAAATGGATAATTTTGATTATATAAAATTTTAAAATGTTTGCATAAATCCAATAAACTGAGTTTATAAAGCAAAGAATTAACTATAAGTTACAAATTATAAATATAATTTCTAATATATGTATTAGAATATTATGTATTAGGATATTTCCAATATATGTATTAGGATAATATATATCTTCCGACTGATAAATTGTCTATGGATATGAAGAGGCATTTTTTTAAGGGAACACACCTAAGCTGTATGGGAAAATGCTCCAAATTAATAACTGAAGAAATGTAAATTAAAACAATTCTGATATTCAACTTCACACCCATCAGACTAGCAAACCTGACAAAAAGAAAAGAAAATGTATATTGGAGGGGTTTTGAGGAAACAGGCACACAGAATTTTGAATTGGTTCAACCATGCTGGAAAGCATAAAAACAATACATAAATGATATATTTATTGTTATATGATATATCAAGTCAGCTATGACAATAGTTGACATTCATATAGCTTTTTAAACTTTAAAAAGCATCTTACCACACTTATTCAAACTTACAAATTCTTTACATGTATATTCTTACAGTGACTAGAATTTAAATTTTATTCCCACATGAATGACAAAAATAAAAATAAAAACAAGAAATTGTCCTTCTTTGCATCCACATTTTATATAAAGAGCATTGATTATTGGAGAAAGTCATCCAAAAATGGTCTAAAATAAAGGATGTCTATTATACCTGCAACAGACCCTAAGGTTGTCTTCTGAAGAAAAGAAATTCATCATTTGCTACCTCATCACATTTTACTATGAATCCCCACACTTCTCCAGTATCCTCCCAAGTGATCCTTACCTACTAACTGGAAACTTCTTCAGGAACCTCTATGCTGGGAATTCCAGAGAACTTCCTTGCGGGTGGGGGGGGGGGGGTGTCTGTCCAACATTTTCCTGGTCCTTGAAAGGTGAGAGTCTTGTGAACTTCCCTCCTCCCACCTTTCTTAGACTTTTTAAAAGGAATCTTTGTAATAACCCTTTATGTGCTAACTCCCTTTAAAGTAGTATCACACCACAAATCCAATAATTTGCCAAATCTTGTTGATTCTATCTCTACATCATCCCTCAGTTCCATTCCCCTCTCTCTACTTAATAATCATCCAAGTTCAGGGTCTTATCATCATTCACTTGGATTTTGTTAATAGATTCCTAGTTGGTCTCCCTTCCTTCAATCTCTTTCCTCTCTAAATCATATTCCATATTTCTGCCAAAGTGATATTACTTCAACACAAGTCTGAAATCTGTCATCCTTCTATTCATACTCCAGTGGCTTCTTATTACCTCTAGAACTATTGCCTTTTGTTTAGCATTTAAGACATTTCATTACTCTCAGCTTCCTGGGATTTTTCCAAACTGCTCCCTTCCATAGGCTCCAAGGTTCAGTCACATTGGCCCATTTCCTGATCCTCACACATGATACTCCATCTTCTATCTCCTTGCTTATTCATAAACCAAACTTCATGCCTATGATGTTCTTCCTCTTTACCTTTGCCTCTTATAATCCCTAGCTTTCTTCAAAATTTAGGTCAAATTACATCTGATACAGGATCTTAATTGCTGGTGCCTTTATCCCCCACAAATTACTGTTTATTTATTACATATATGTGTGTGGGTAGAGGTGTGAGTGTCTGCACAGTACATGCTACTCGCACATAGAATATAGCTCCTTAAAGGTAGGGACCCTATGCCAAGCATATAGATGTATAATATGTAGTTTTTTTTCTCATTTTATAGGTGGGGAAAGTGGGGTCAACTATTTAAATAGTTCATTCAGGGTCTCAGAATTATTAAGAAGCTGAGGCAAGATCTTCCTATCTCTAAGAGTAGAATGCTTAACCTAATAAACTATATTACCAAGTTTAGAGATAATACAAAGCTAGAATTGATAGCTAAGATGATAGAGGATTCAAGAGTTAAAAAGGACTTGACAGGCTTAGAACACTGGTATCCAAACTGAATTTAATTGGGATTAATATGATACCTAACTCTTGGATTCACAAATCAACTTCACAAACACCAAATAAAAGAGGAGTGATTACACAGAAATACTACTGAAAAATAAACTAGATATTTGAGAGACTTGGACTCCACAAGTCAACTGTGTTTCTAGGGCAACCAAAAAAACCAACCATATTGAGAGGTGAAGCTTCTAGAAACATAAAAGTGATACTCAATTTTATCTTGGTCATTCCTTGTTTGGAGTGTTTTATCTTAATACACTGGCTACCATATTTTAAAAAGTGATAATTCTAAATAATTTTAAACAGTAAGAAAGAAACTAGAATCATGAAGAAAAGTTCATACCATATGAGATTCAGATAAGAAACTGGTGATATTTAGTCTGTAGAAGACATGTGAAATATAAAAACTGTCTTTAGGTTATCTAAAATTTTATCAGATAAAAGGGAAAATCAGTGTTGTGTCTGAATCTAGGGGTCACATAATGGGTAGACAGAGAAGCATTTTAGACTTGATGAAAGAGGAAAAACTTCCTAACAATTTGAGCCTTCTCAAAATCAAATGAGCTCCTTTCAGAGGCTACAGGATATTTTCAAATAAATGTTGGACAACCACTTATGAAGTATCTTATGAAAGGGTTATTGTTTTAGGGCTGGACTAGGTGATTTTGAGATTCTTATGACTAAGAGTCAATGATTCTGTGAGTTTCCACATCAAAATTCCTGAAGTAAAGAATTAAGTTAGTGAATGTGACAGTTAAAACTTTCTGTCTGGATTCCCTTAAAAAAGTATCTATTAGCCATAGAAGTGTTCCATTTTCATTTCATATTACCCTTCCCACTCTCCTTTGTATATTTTGTATTTAAGGTTTGGTTTCTGTCCTCATCTCAGTTCTTCAGACTCTCTCTCTCTTCCTTTAAAACTCAGTTGTCACTTCTTTCATGGATTCTACCCTAATTCTGTCCATCAAAAGCACATCCCTCTGATAATTTTCCTGGAGCACTTTGTTCAAGTGCTTTTGCTAGCTCTATCTCATATCATAGTTTGTGTATATATGTCATATCCATCACACTTCCTTAAGGTGTGGACTCTGTCAAATGTAAATTTTTTAAAATTTTTATTTATTTAAGGCAATGGAATTAAGTGACTTGCACAAGGTCACACAGCTAGATAATCATCAAGCATCTGAGGTCAGATTTGAATTCAGTTCCTCCTGACTCCAGGGTCAGTGCTCTATCTACTGCACCACCTAGCTGCCCCCCCACACACACCAAATGTAAATTTTTAAAAGGGCAGCTGAGAAAAGAAATTGTGGCACAGTGAAAAATGTACTGACCTTAGATTTGTAGGACCCAAGTACTGGATTTTTGTGGAACTAAGGTCTTTAAACTCCCTTCCTCTTAAAAACATCCATGTGATGCCATGAATAGAATGTTGGACATAGAGACAGAAGAATTTAGTTCAAATCTTGTCTGTAAATCTTACTTAATTTTATTATTTTTTTAGGTTTTTGCAAGATATTGGGGTTAAGTGGCTTGCCCAAGGTCACACAGCTAGGTACTTAACTTTAGAATCCTGGGAAAGTCATTTGATTCTCAGCCTCATTGTCCCCCTCTATAAAATGGGAATGATATTAATAGTATTCATTTCATTCAAATGCCATAATGTATGTAATATGCTTTGTAAACCTTTAAGTACTGTTAAAAAGTTAGCTATGACTATGAATTATATGATTGTTGTATCCCTAGCATCTACTATAATGTTAATAATAATAATATTCATTCATACATAGCTATTTGTTATATTTTTATAATTAAATGCATTCTTAATGTTCATACCATGAGATTTCCACAGTGAGAAATTGTTTTTATAAATCTTATTGCAGCTTACTCCTCATATTGCTTGCAGTGTTTCTTAGCATTCCTTAGCCACCATAACTCATTTTGAGATTTAGTGCTCCTGCCATTTCTTATAGGACTCTACCACATGAGAAGTCACAGAACTTGAAACATTTAGCTCATCTCTCTCTCTCCACTGCAAGCTTTCCTTAGCTCTCTCAGAATCTAATGGCTCTTAATCCAAAAATCCCTTAAAAGTCAAAGATTTGAGTACCTATCTATTGACCTAGGACTTACTCTGTATTGATTCTGGTATGACAGGTACTATCCTGTTGTCTATGACATTTTTTTTAATGTTCTGATAACATTTCAGTCTTTATTTTATGATTTTAAAAACAGTATCCTAAAAAACATGGGAAGATTTATATGAACTCATGCAAAGTGAAGTGAGCAGAACCAAGAGAACATTGAACACAGTAGCAGCAATATCATAAGTATGATGAACTTAGCCACTGTGATCAAGACAATGATCCAAGACAATTCCAAGAGACCCATGATGGAAGATGCTAAATAACTTCAGAGAGAAAATTGATTAACTTTGAATGCAGATTGACATGTTTTTTTAACTTTTTAAAATTTATTTTATTTTTTTTTCTTCAGTTGATATGAAAATGTTTTGCATGATCTCACAGGTATAATCAATATCAAATTGCTTGACTTCTCAAAAGAGAGGGGAAGGATTCAAGGAAGGTAAAGAATTTGGAACTCAAAAATATTTTTGATGGTTATTACAATATGTTTATATGCAATTGAGAAACATTTAATAAAATAAATTTTAAAATCATTTAAATAGTATTCTGAAAGGGGGTACACAGATTTCATCATAGTGTCAAAGTTATCACCACAAAAAAAAGAAAACCTTGATGAGATCGAGAGAAGTGGGACTGAATTTGGTAAACTGGTTCACAGTATATTCTATCTCTATTTTTTCCCATTTATAGGAAAAGGTAGATGAAATGACCATTTCCATGTAGATGTGGTATGTGTGGGTATGGGATAGACAACTCTGTCCTGTATTACAAGCAACTGCATCTTCAGAATTACTTAGATGAGCAGCACTGTGCTCAACAGACACCTGGCCAATTAGAAGTCATCATCTTTCACAGATGCAGTATAGGGCACATGGAAGTGAGTGCTATATGTATTTTTTTTAAAGTTTTATTTTAGTTTCAAATTCTCTTCTTCCCTTCCTTCCCCTCCTCTAGTCACTGAAAAGACAAGAAATGCCATTTTACAGATGAAATCATGCAAAACATTTCTACATTTGTCTTCTTACAAAAAATAAAACAAAACAAGAACAATTAAGAGGTAGAAAAAATGTTTCATTTTGCCCTCAGAGTCTGTTAATTCTCCATCTGGAAGTAGGGATTATTTTTCATCATGAGTCCTTAGGAATTGTCTTAGCTCATTGTATTGATCAAAATTTCAAAGTTTTTCACAGTTATCATTACAATGTTGTTTACTTTTACTTTTATTTAAAAGAATAACTGACTTAATAATATAGTACTCTTATTTATATCTAAGGAGAACTCAAAAGCTTTAAGAAATCCCAAAGTTCTAATCTAAACTTATTTTCATACATGAGAAATCTATGATGCAAAAAAGTTAAATGATTTGCCCAAGGTCATATAATTGACAGTAGAGGTAGGACTAGAAACAAAAAAGAGGTTCAGGGTTCTTTCCCCATAATATAAAAAAAAAAAAGCTGTCTCTATTCCAGTGTTCTCCCTAGCATGCAATTTTTCATTACAAGAGTATGTGCATCTAGGGGGATAGGGTAGAGGCTTTAAATCACATACCCTATGCCCCAACATGCACACACTCTTGCAACGAAAAGTTGCATGCTAGGGAGAACATTGGACTACAGAAAAAGTGAAATCACAGGAGAAGAATCAGCGTTTCTTCCCTGAGAATAATCAAAAACTTAATTTAATCCTTGAAAGCAATCCAGAATTTTTCTGCTCAGCAACTCTTCCCTAATCCACAAAGCTATAGCAGCCTTAGAGAATCTTGTCACTATTATTTAATTCAACTGAACCGACTACCCTTCTGTGAACCATGGGATTTCCTTACATCCATGTATCATTTTAGCTTAATATGGCTAGAGAAAAGGTAGGAAAGAACCTAACAAAAATCCCTAATGTTTTTTAGTAGACATTCTAATTCTTCTCAGGTATCCCAGAAACTTAATTATCTATTCCACCTACTCCACAGTGCCTCTTTTCAAGGGTCAGACTTCAAGGTTTATTCTCCATAACAGCAGAAAAGTAGAATCTCACTTCTTTATTGACATACAGTGATTAAAATTCCCTCTTGCTTCCCACCCCTCCAAAATAAAAAACATTGTGTATCTTCACATCCACCTTTTGCATAAAGACAATTGATTTTTGGAGAAAGCCATCCAAAAAATGATCAAGAATGTTATATGTCATGTCCATCATATCTGTAAAAGATCACAGGGTATGCTGGGAAAGAAATTCATCCATCTTTTTGTTACAATCCATTGTAAAACACACACACACACACACACACACACACACACAAACACAGACTACCCTCCCAACATATCCTCTAATCTTACCTACCAACTGGAAGCTTCTCGAGGAGTCTATATGCTTGGGGATCCTGGTAAGCTTCTTTGCCTGTAGAATTTCTGTCCAATCTCGTTGGTTATGGAAAGGACAGTGCTCCCAGGACTTTTTGGACATAGATCTGGCTCTGGCTCTGGGGCTTGTTGGATAAAGATAAAGCAGAAATTAAATCAAGTAAGGGAAAGGAAGAAAAACAAATAAAAAAAATCTTGCCCTTAAAATAATCCAGACCCAGATTGGGCAAGGGGAAGCATCTTTGTATACTCACTCCAAAGGTTTGATGAATCTGGACAGAGTTGTGGACTCTCCAGGGAATGTCTTGACTGCTGGTGAAGCAGACAGTTCTTCATAAAAGCAGCCTGCTGCTGCTTAAAGTAGAGACGCTAAGGAATATGGGAGTGAGGTGGTGAGTTCTTTACATTCTGCCCTCCTCATCTGCCCAGATTGACATCCCTTTGATCCCAATTTATCTCTGGCAGATTTCTTCACCCCCTCCTACTTCTCCATGAACTAAATAGACAAAACCTCAATAAACCTACTTCATGACCCAGACGGATAGCAGCCTCTGTAAAACGATGCCGTTCTAGCTCAAAGTTAGCCTGCTGTTGAGTGAACAATGCTTTGGCCTCCTGAAGCTGCAGTTGCTCTTCTAAGAAATAGGAGCCTGTGATGTCTTGGGGAAGTTCCTCTGCTTGGCTGACCTGGTCCTGCAGAAAGAAGAGAAAGGAATGGATATGGCCTCCTCTGGTCATATGCACAGGCTTCAGCTGTCAAGTCTTCTCTCAGCTCACCTGGAAGCACTGTTGTTGCCACACAATCAGGTCCCGGCTCTGTTGAATCTCCTCCCGCAGCTGAGCCAGTTCTTTATCCTGATCTGTGATGATACTCATGGGGTCCCTGCAGAGATATTCTTCTGGGGCTGGGAAAAGGAGGTACCCTGAGGCACTAGAGAAGCTCTCAGTTCACTAATCACATCATCAGGGTTGGGACACTGGAGGCAGGAGCATTGGCATCTCTGACATGTACTATGGGCTGACATGTACTGTGACATGAACCTTGGGCTAATCACTCCCTGGACCCCCTCCCTGGGCCTCATTTTCTTCAACTATAAAGTGAGGGAGTTGCGCTGAATGATTCCTGAGGACCCTTCTGGATTAATCTTATAAATAGAAAAAGAATGAACCTACCATACCCTTTACCCCATAATTATGTGGTCCTTCAAGTCAGGAAGACCCTACCATTTCCCTTCAGGTTTTCCACCTCCTTCTTGAGGGAATTCCAGTGTTCCCAAATTATGTCACCATTATCAACTGAAGATACTTCTTCATCATCATCACCCTAAAACAGTAGAAAAGGGAAGAGGGAAACTAGAAGAAAAGCAGATTGCATCCTAAACGACGTCCAACCTGGTGTCTCTTTGGAAACCTTTGGCAGAAGTCCTCTAAAACAATCACTAGGTGCCAAGGAACCAAGGAATGTCAACACAGAAATACCCATGAAAGAGTGTCTAATCTGAGAGCTGCCCAAACAATCTCTGCCCTTCACCCTCAGCTTCCCTTCCTCAAGGATGCTCACAGAAGGGTTACTCTGGGTGAAGTTCAGCAGCCTGGTCACCTCCCTATCCAGCTGACCTAATAACTGCTTCAGCTTTTTATTCTCCTGGGAAATGTCTGCCATTTGGTGTTCTAGGTTTGCCACCACAGTCCGGAATAGTTCTTCCTTCCTACAAGATGGAAAGAAAGGATAAGAGTGAACTATAAAATGGGGTAAGGAGGAGGAATAACTACATCTACCTTGTAGATTGTTATGAAGATCAAATGAGATGAAAGTAAAGTGCTTTGCAAGTTTTAGATAATCACTAGTGATTGTAAGAGAAAGGGACACCCACTCCATCATCTTACTATTTCTAGTTCCCTCAGAGTCCTTCCTGGGTCCCTTACTTGTTATCAGTCTTGCCTGTCCTCCACAGGCCCCTCTTCCGATCCATCCGACTCAAGGTATTGAGAATGTCAATAGCTAATGTAACAAGCAAAAAGAGAACATGGGAGAATGGTGAATGATATCCTTCTCTAAACCCCCCCCCCCAATTGAGGATCAGGAATTGTTAATACTTTATAGCTTACACCTGATTAGGCAGGTAAAGCATTTACATCAAAGCTAAGGAGACCCAAGTTTAATGACATACACTAGCAGTGCGATCCTAGTCAAGTCCTATAACTTCTAAATCCCCTAAGCAACTCTTTAAGATCATGAGCTATCCAGAAGTAGAGAGAGAGATCCTTATTGAAATCACACAAGTAGACCCTCCCAACCCCTGAATGTTGATAGAAAGCCATTACTCTCTAGAGTAAATGGAAAAGGTCTGTTTTACCTCTAACTGTGCCCATGGAGCCTTAGTCCCTTTTTTTCCCTAGGCCAGGACCTTCTCCAGTCCAATCCCTGTTCCTTCCTCAACTTACAAGGCTTTTTGCGCCATTCTCCAGATAGCTGGACTTTCTCCTTGAGCTTCCGGAACTCTTGTTCTTTCTTCTTCAGCTCATGGTCATACAGTGTTCTTCGAGTGGTCAACAACACTTGTAACCTTTTCACCTGGAGAGGAGAGGTCATGACAAGCCACAGCATGAAGAAGAAAAAGCAATTTCCTCCCTCCAGGTTTAGATGAAAACAATGGGGTGAGAGTGAGGGGGTGGCTTCTCTCTCCACTTGCCTCAACCTCAGATCAAGTCCTGATCTCATACCTCTTCCTGTTCCTTGTTCAATTCATCTTGCAGTCTTTGATTTTGGTCCTGTAGTTCCTGCTCTCTGGCCTCCACAGCAGTGATCTTCTGCTTACATATTTCCACCTGGGCCTGGATCCAGGTAGAGAAAAGACTGTTCTTTCTCTTCTCTGTCCTGGGTGAACAACCTCAATCTCCTATTCTTCAACACAGGCAAGACCCTGCATCTTTGAGAAACCAGAGAACAAAGGAACTCCACCCCTAGTCATCCCTGGTACACCTAAATGGAAGTTAATTTTTGCTAGAGGGGGAAGTGGAGGTTCTATTCAGTTTTTCCTTAAGCCCTCTCCACTTTTCTCTGACCCCCACAGAAATAGAGAATAGATATTCTCCACACTTAAGAGTAATTAGCCCTCAATGAGAGTGGTTTCTATTATTTTATTTATTTAATTTTATTTTTTAAGTTTTTGCAAGGCAATGAGGTTAAGTGGCTTGCCCGAGGCCACACAGCTAGGTAATTATTAAGTGTCTGAGGTGAGATTTGAACTCAGGTACTCTTGACTCCAGGGCCGGTGCTCTATCCACTGTGCCACCTAGCTGCCCCATTTTCTATTCTTTTAAGAAAAGTTTGGGGTTTTTCCTCCTTCCCTGGGCTATTTTGTGTAAGTTCTTCAAGATTGGAAGCTCTTCAGCCATCCTGGAAGAAACCTAGAGAGAGTTATATAGCATTTGAGTGGAGGGAGGGAATTAAGGGAGGAGTTAGAGCAGGAATGTAATTTACATAGTATTTTAAGGTTTGCAAAACTCTTTATAAATATTGTCAAATTTTATTATGACAGCAACCATGAGAGGGGGATGCCATTATTGTCCCTATTTTGCAAAGGAAACAGTGATTAAGTGACTTATTTAGGGTTCTTCAATCTGAGGTCAGATTTTAATCTTGATCATCCTGACCTTTATAATGTCCACCTGCTTGATATTAGTGCCCCATAATTCATTTTGTAGTAAAGAATTTAGGATTTTCAAGGTCATATGGGAAAAATTTGACTAAAATTGATCCTTTTCAATCCTAAAACATTTCTCCATTACTTTATTCCCTTCTCCCCAATTCTCATCATGATAATTTACAAGTTTTCATCTGCATTAATTTTCTAATTTATTTTATATCTAATTCCTACATAAAGAAATCAAAAATAGTACTTTTTTAATATAGGCAAAGTTACTTGCCCTTTCAAAAATACTAACATTATCTACCTTCCTGTCCTTCTGATAAACTAATATGTAGATTTGGAAGACCTCAAAAGCCATCTAATCCAAATGAAGAAAGAAAATGAAACTCAGGGATTTGACTAGCTCCCAAGACAGTGCTCTCCAGAAGCAAACCTTCAATTTTTTTTCTGAACCATTTTAGTGTCCCAAGTCACCTGCATGGGTCTCACCCAATTACCCAGGGACAGACTGACCTAGGACCTTGTTCTCCTTTTCTCATTCTCACCTGGAGTTGACTTTGTCGACCTCGAAGGAAATCCAAATCTCCAGCCCTCTTCAATTTTTCTTTGTCCATGTTGTAGTAGTTCAGCTGGTCTCTATGGAACTGTAGAATGGTCTAGGAAAGAAGGGAGAATCCCAGGAGGTGCCCTTTTGGCTAACAGGGGGAAGGTCCTCCAAAAATGAGCAATAGAGGAATCTTTAGTTCCAGTCAAGAGACAAACCTTAAGGCTAGAATGAGCTAATATCTATAATAGGACCTCAGAAGGGTGAGGAGGTAACTAAGCAACAGAAGATCTGGGAAACACCCTCACAATCAATCCTCTTACCTCATAGAAAGAAGTATAAAACCCCTCCAACCCTAAGTTGCAGGACAGGGGATTCCAAAGGTATGCATTGGATGCTGCTGAAGAATCCCCAGAACAATTTTTGAGGAAGGCCCAGGTATCTTTGGATTCTGGATGAGAATTGAGAACAAAGATAGGTAGAGTTAAAATGATGGTGTACAATAGGTACAGTGGGTACAATGCTGAAGGAGTAAAGGAACAATTTCAGTTCCTATACGGGTTGGAGGGGTCTGGGGAAGGCCCAGGATGTGTAGAGGGGGAAGTAAAGGAATAAAATGGCTCCAATAGCTAAAAATTTCCCTGAACATTACCAGAAGATAAAGTCATACCTTTCTGAGGATCCATGATGTTGATGGAAGTCAAAAGGAACAGACAAAGAATACCAAAGGAAGGTTCAAATCTCTGTAAATCAGGCAAAAGTCACAGGAGCTAGAAACTGCTCAGAAATTACTTTATCCACATTTACATTCCATTCCATTCCCTCCCCTGTAAGCTCTTCAAATCTCTAACTTTTCTCTCACTTCCAAGTTACTTTATATCCAATTTAACTCAATAGCAAAACTTTGACTAAACTCTTACCCCCAATTCAGTCAACACCTGAAAGCATTATTGCCCAGATCTAACTCATTTAAGACCCACCTGCCTCTTCCATTGGCCACCTTCCTACAGGTAAGAGTAAGTTTGACCAACCAACTCCCAGAATGAAAGGTATAGAAGGAAGTAGAAGAGAAAAGCAGCTGGCAGAGGAGTAATGGGGGAAGAAGTTTAACTCATTCCCCTTCTTCAAGGAAAATAAGATCTCTGGACTCATAAAATCATAGAATGACTAGCAGCAACTCAAGAGGTAATTCATTCTAATTCTCTCATTTGATAGATTTATTCATTCTCAATCAATTTGTTAGTAACATAGTACATATAAAGCATTGCTCTGGGTGCTGAAGAAGATACCAAGGAGGAGGAGGAAGGAAGGAAGGAAAGGAGGAAGGGAGGGGAGGATGGAGAAAGGGGGAAGGAAAGAAGGAAGGAAGGAAAGGGAGAGGAGGGAAGGGACAGGTAGAGGAAAGAAGAAGGAGGGAGGGAAGGGAGGCAAGGGGAAGGAGGGAAAGGTAAGGAGAAAAGGAAAGGAAGAAAGATGAGAAGGAAATAGGGAAGAAGAGAGTGAAGGAAGGAAAAAGAAGGGGAAGGAGGAGGGAGGGAATGGGGAAGGGAAGGGAAAAAATCTCTGATTTCAAGGACTTTGCAGCCTGGGTTTGGAGGATATGATGCAATTTTCACCCATTCATCATCCACTCATCACCCACTCACTCTTGAAACCTTTTTGTTCTAGTTTCCTCTATTATCATAGATAAGTTACTTTGGAAGTCAGCAATAACCTACTTTACAAATCCAATTCTTGGTGCTCTGCCTTTTGTCTCTTCAGCATGGAATACTATGCTTTCTCTGGTTCCCAGGGTACCATTTTCTTCATTTTTCTTACCCTACTTCTCTAAACACTTTAATACCTTCCACTGGTCCTCTCCATCTTTCCAAATGAATTTGAATGAAGATACAAAGAACAGAGATAGACTTACTGGACCTTCATTAAGTACCTGCAATTTTTCAAACACTGCTAAGAACTGGGGATACAAATACAAGTAAGCAAAATAGATATTGCCCTCAAGGAGCTTACATTCTAAAAGAGCTAATAGGAATGGGGCAGCAAGGTGGGACAGTGAATAGAGACACCTAGAGTGTCTTTTAATCCTATTTATCTCAGTTTCCTCATCTGTAAAATGAGCTGGAGAAGGAAATAACAAACCACTCCAGTATCTCTGTCAAGAAAACCCCAAATAAAGTTGTGGAGAGTCAGAGACAACTGAAAAGACCAAACAACAAGAAGCTGGAAAGAGGTGAGGAGAAGTTGTATCAAAAGAAAATGTTAAAACTTGTCAGAGCAGTGGGGGATGGAAGTGGAGAGAATGGAGTTCAGTGACAATGATGTGAGATGCTGGGAAGTTTTGTCCCCAACCCCATTCTCTCTATGCTTTTTCCTTTGACAAGCTCATCCATTCCCAATTTCAATTATCCTGGCAACACAGAGAGTACCCAAATCTGTATTTCAAGCTCTGAACTATCTTCTAAGGTTTCAAACTGCTTAGAGGATATACCTGTTCCTCTGGAACCTCAAAATGTTCAAAAGTGAATTTATTCTTTTCCTTTTCTTTTCCCCTAAAAAAAATCATTCTACCTTTTATATTTCCCTATTTCTGTCAAAGGCATCCCAATTCACACCTCGGGGTTTAAGTTTCCTAACTTTTAATTCTCCACTCTCAGTTTTCATATTAAATCAGTTACCAATCCTGTAGATTGTACCCCTGGATATTTCTCAGGAAGCATCCTCACATCTCCAGTCCCATGGCCTTGGTAAGAAAAAGCCCTCATGACTATCTATTATTTTCTTACTCAAAATCCTTTAGAGCTTTCATAATGTCTCCTGAATAAAGTTTGAGCTTCTGAGTTTAACATTCAAAGTCCTCCACAATTTAGTAGTTCAGCCACACATTCCAATTTGTGTATCTTTTTATGCATGTTTCCAACAAGTCCTTTAAGTTATCAATGCTATATTAATAGGATATTGATAGGAGAATGTCCTACAAGAATATATGGGGAAATTTTTTAATTGTAACTTTTCCTATTATACTATTTCATTATATGACTTTGCTTTGAACAAATTGTGTCCTCTTTCTAAAGTATTTCAAAAGTATATATTTAGAAATTATATATGAGAATGTTATAATGATGTTGATAATAATAAGAAAACTAATAACATTAATATAGTACTTACTATATGCCAGAAACTATGCTAAGTGCTTTACAATTATTAGCTAATTTTGTTTTTGATTTTGCAAGTCAATGGGGTTGTGACTTGTCCAAAATCACACACCTAGGTAATTATTATGTATCTGAGGTCAGATTTGCACTCAGGTCCTCCTGACTCCAGGACCAGTGCTCTTCACTGCACCACCTAGTTGCCCAATTATTAACTAATTTAATTCTTATAATAACCCTGGGGGGGGGTAGGTGCTATTATTATCTTCAGTTTATAGATAAGGAAATTGAGACAAACAGAAGTTAAATGACTTGCCCAGAGTTACACAACTAGCATGTGTCCAAGATCAAACTTGAACTCGGATCCTTCTGACTCCTGGCTCAACACTCTATCCACATTGCCACCCCATTGCCTCAACAACAAAAAAACAACAAAAGTAAATACATTTGGGGGATTTTCTTGAATGTAAGGTTCCTGTTTTTGAAGGTCCTATTATACCTTGGGTATTGCCCTCATTTGTTACCTAACATTGACAATAACCAATTTCCAGGTGTGTCCAGAGTTAAGGTAGAAGTAGAGAATGTCAGAGGACAGTAATAGAACCTTGAGTCCATGAAGGAAATGGACATTTTTAGCCTGAAGAAGACTCAAGGAGTATATGATGGCGGTCTTCAAAGATATGAATGGCTGTCAAGTGGGCCAGGGATCAGAATTGTTCTGTTTGGTCCCAGGGGACAGAATCAATAGAAGATCAGAAGTAGAGAGAGGTCACTTTAGAATGGGTGTCAGGAAAAATCAAAATTAAAATCTTCTTAAAACTTAAGAGATGTCCAGTCTCTTATCTTAAGAGTGTCCCATCTTTGGAAGTCTTCAAACAAAGAATCATCTCTTGCATATAGGTTGAACTAGAGAGCCACTAAGGTCCCTTCAACCTTTCACCACCCATTGTTCCATGAGTTGCATAAGATAGGATGGAATCTTTCAGGAGGACTGATTGAGGAGGTGATGTGTGAAAATGCTAGCCTTGGTTGGGTTTTCTCTTTGCTTCTTTTTTAGCTCTTTGTGGGAGGTGGACAGAAATCAATATTGTCATAGGGCATGGGACCAAAGGTCATTAAATCGGCAGGGTGCTTTAAGAAGCTATAGAACAAGTTCATCCTGTTGAATGGTTGCAAGTTGCTTTCAGACCTTGTTATTTAGCCTTTGAATCAGAGCTCAGGTCAGGCAAATGATCTTTTGTGTTGCAAAGGAATGAAAGAAAAAGCATACAAACTAGTATTTCTATAATAGGACCTAGTAGGCAAACTTTAGAGAAAAGGGGCAGCAAGATGGGAACAAGCTAAAGGGTCAGAAATATGTCCTTTCTTCACATTAAGAAAATAAGAATCAATTCATTTTGCAGAAAGAAGTTCAAGAGGGAGAAAATAATCTAACCTTGCAATCCAGCCTATATGAAAAATCTCTCTCTTCCTAGTTTGTGAATTCATCAGGCAAATTAATGACAAATGCACAAATTATTATACAAGTCGAATAAGTAGTTCACTCTAATTACCCACAAAAGCTACCTCTCTGGATCCAAGCAGCACCAACACCCCATCCCTTGTTATAAAACTAGGGATAGATGAACTTTTGCTATTTCTTCCCAGTGATATATACATATATATATGTATATATATATATATATATATGTATATATATATGCATATAAATATGTATATGTGTGTGTTTTCAATCCTGTCTTTTATTTACAAGAGAATTTTTTTTCTATCCCTTTTCTCAAATAATGGGAAAATATTCTCATAAATAAGGAATGATTATATGTAGTTGGGGATCTATTTGTTGAATAGCTGTGGCTAGACATAAAAGGGAGTACTTTCCTCTCTGACAACAGTGTTGACTAAGATATTGCAATTAGGTGGTACAGTGGATGGAGCCTAGGATCAGATCTGAGTTCAAACTTGACCTCCGACACTTAACTGCAGGTAAGTTACTTATAAGCCTGTTTACCTCAGTTTACTCATCTATAAAATGAGCTAGCAAAGGAAATGGCAAACCACTCTCATATCACAAAAAGAGTCAGGAAAAATTGACCATGACTGAAAAATAGCTAATCAAGCAACAACATGTGAAGGAAACCACTGGGAAAGAGCAATGGTCCTAGAATCCTAGGCTCAAATTCTACCTCAGTGTTTCCAAAATGTTCCCCAGACAAGTCATTTCACATACCTATAGAGGTATACCCTGGGCCTCAGTTTTCTCATGTATAAAGTGAGAAAGTTGGATTATATGGCTTCCTAAACCCTTTCCGACTCTGGATTTATGAGCACTTTCATCCTCTTACTAGTCTTTTAAAAAAGTGTGCTTTATAGCACTCAGGAAGACCACTCATTTCTCTAAGTTCCCTTCCAAAGAATTACCTGCCTAGGGGTCTCAGAACTGATTTATATTAGCCACATCTGGGGGCAGGGGCCACTCAGGGAGGTGGGTATGGAAAGAAGCCCTGTCAGAATGGAGAGATTAATCCTCTAGAGGTGGCCACAGAGGATTCCAAGAGGGTGAGCAGCACCATCTAAGAAGATAAGTAGAAAACATTTCGATTAACTGGCTGTGCTTCAGACTCCCTCCTAACTGCAAAGGATGAAAAAAATTCTATTTTTCAATGTCCTCCTTCTGGGTTCTGAATAAGATTGAAATCCAAAGGAAATACCAAAAGACTTGGTTGAAAGGTAGAAAGAAATAGGGCAAATGTCCTTTAGTAAAACGTGTGACTGGCCACTAACCCCTGCAACCCCTGTTACCCTTGAATTGTAATGAAATGTCCAGACACGCCACATCCCAAGAAGGGGTCTCTGATCCTATCAGGGTCACAATATGTTTGTATTAGAATCACAATAAATACCTGCCAGAGGCAGGCAGCATGACTTAGTTTGAATTTAATAGGGACAGCATGATATTCACCTTTGTCTAACTGCTGAGGAGAGGAGTCACAGGCAAAATGAGAAATAGGTTAGTTTTATGTATGGTGCTTTTCTGTTCCCAGATCTCAGATCCTTAGAAGAAAATACATAAAGCCATAGAGGAGAGCTGGTCACAAAAACCATTGTAGCTATTGGATCTAAACATTATATAATGGAAAGAAAGTTGACCAGTGTGGTCTGGGTTTAGTTAGAGCCCTCCCACAGCTAGCTGGGTGACATCACTTGAGTCACTTGAATCTTGCTGTTGGTTTGTAAGTTATTTCAGTCTTGTCTGACTTTCCATGACCCTGTTTGGAGTTTTCTTGACAAAGTTATTGGATTGGTTGTCATTTCCTTCTGTAGTTCATTTAACAGATGAGGAAATTGAGGCAAACAGGGTTAAGTGACTTGCTCAGGGACACAGAGTTAGTAAGGGTTTGATTTTTAACTCCAGTTCCCCTAATTCTGTGCTTGATGTTCTATCCATTACACCACCTAGATGTCCGTTAACTCCATCTGGAAATTGAGGATATACAACAACAAAAAGTTCAAAATAGATTTATGAAATAATTGTAATAGTTCATATTTCATGCAAATCAAATTTGTCCAAACACTGGGAGGCAAAGTGTATTAATTCTATTTTTATAGATAAAGAAATAGGCACTAAGAGATTTTTGAACTTTGTCCCAGAGTCCTGAGCTAGGTCTAGGTTAGCAGATAATGTATTTAGAAAATGGATGGTCCCTACTCTCCTGGAGTTTGCAATCTAGTAAGTTAAACTACTAAGAAATTTTCTTAGAAGCCCTTCAAGTTCTAACATATGATTCCACAAAGGGAATGATACCTACATCAATTATCTATATTGTTTCTTCTATCTCAGTTGTCCAAAGTAAAATTCATTTTCTTCTAAATTTATTTCCTTTTTACCAGCTTGCCTATTACTATCAACAACAATCCCATTTTTCTAGTCAGATTTTCTGTCTGTCTCTTCTCTGTCTTGTCTGGCTGGTTGGCTGGCTTTCCTCTGTCTTGTCTGTCTGTCTCCTCTGTCTTGTTTCTCTGCCTCTGTATGTCTGTCTCATCTTTGTCTGTCTGGTCTCTCCTCTCTCTATCTCATCTTGTCTGTTTGACTGTTTCTCTCTCTCCAATCCATCCCCTACTCAGCTGCTAAAGTGATTTTTCTAAAATGCAGTTGTGTTTATGTCATCTTTCTATTCAATGAACTCCAGTCCCTCCCTTCAGGATCAAATGCAAACTCCCTTCATTAGGTACTTAAAGTTCTTCCTACCTTGGCCCCTAGTTACCTTTCCATATTGTCTTATCTTTGCCTCCCAGGATGCATATGATTATTGAGGACATAGCAGCTCTGGTTTATTTACATTTCTTCAACACAATGCTATGTTTTCCATTTCAGTTCCTTATTATTGACTCTATCCACTTCTGATATATAGTCTGCCCCCTCACCTCTGCCTTTTAGCTTACCTAACTTCATCTCAGCTCAAAACTGTTCTTTAGGAAGCCATTGACAGTCCCTCCCTCTCCTAATGCCTTCTCTTGAATTACCTTCCATCTACTCTTGTATGTACCTGGCTCAAGAAGTCTTCCATGTGGGCTTCTTGAAGACAAATATTTTTACCTTGTATTCCCAGTAATTATCAGAGTGCTTGGCAAATAAATATTTACTCAGAATGAAAAGTAAGGTGAGCAGTGAGCAGGTTTGATCCTTGACAAGAGAGGAGTACTTTTTTGAAAAGTTTGTTGCTTTACTGCTTATATCCGCAAAGATGCTAAAAGCACCAGCAAAGTTCAGTGATGGGGCATGGGAAGGAGCATCAGTAAGGCAGATGTGGGCTGTTTAAAAGCATAGCCTTGCATCTAGATCAAGAGCAACAATTGTCATGGAAATCTGCCTGTTACTTCCAGAAGCTACTCTGATTTTTATTAAAAAAAAAAATTATCCTGTCTTTAGTGCTGTATATAAGCCATTTAGGAAGCTGTGAATCAATTGATGAACAAACATTAAGTACCTAATTTTCAAACAATGACATCAGAGAAGTGATGCTATGATAAACACAGTTGGCCAGATATGAATTGTGACAATTGGAGATGGCAATCAAGGTTAAGTGACTTGCCCAAGGCTACACAGCTAGTAAGTATCAAAGGTCTGAGGCTGGATTCAAACTCCCATCCTCCTGACTCCAAGGTCAGTACTTTATCCACTGTACCACATAGTTGCCCAGATAGTCTATTTTGACTTGTATGATAACTCTGTACTTCTTTTCTTTTTCTTTTTGCAAGGCACTGGGGTTAAGTGGCTTGTCTAAGGTCACACAGCTGGGTAATTAAGTGTCTGAGGCCGAATTTGAACTTGGGTCCTCTTGACCCCCAAATCAGTGCTCTATCCACTGTGCCACCTTGTCAAATACTATATTAATCACTAGAAATATAAAGACAAAAGTGAAAGGGCCCTGTCCTCAAAGATATTATATTCTAACAGAGGATGCAATTTACACAACACATGTATAAACACATGCACAAATATATATTTAATATATAAATTAAAGGAAATATATCTAACTTATAAGTAATTCACATGTATAACATATGCTTATATTGTTTTTATATATTCACTTCAAAGCAGTTAGGTGGCACATTGAATAGAACACTGACCTTGGAATCAGGAGAACAAATCCAGTCTCCCACACTTAATTGCTGTGTAACCTTGGGCAAGTCACCTAACCCTGATCCAGGGCCATCTCCAGTCATCCTGTTTTATGTCTGATAATTGGATCCAGATGACTTCACAGAAGAAAGTGAGGCTGGTGGCTTAACACATCATCTCTTAATTAAATCTAATTCACGGACTTGTCATGGCATCACTTCTCTGATGTCATGGTCTTCTTCAAGAATAAAGGAAAAACATCATCATTATTATCATCATGTACACTTAATATCTTTTATATATGCATATCATATACACTTACATATATATATATGTAAACAATCAACTCATTGCTTGTCCTTCATTTTAGAAAAGGATCAATGTAATCTTGATTTGTATGTGAATTAAAGTGAAGCAGAGCTGACAGTCATTAGCCTCACTCTCTTTTCCAGAGTCCTTGAAGTCTAGTAGGAAGACAAAAGTCTTATGAAGGTAATGGCCCAGGATGACCTTAGAGTCTTCAAGTTGACTCTGAGGGCACAAGTGCTCCACAGGACCGGCTTCCACTACCTTCATGGCCTGTCAGAATGAATTGTTCACATCTACCTAATTCCACTGGAGAGATCTTCACATGTTTGGGGTAGACAGCTTTGAGACCCATTGGTTAAACTCCACCTGGTTTAGTCCAAATGTGGGTGTGGTCAGTGCACAAGACTCACATGTAAGAGGTGGAAGTCAAAGGTGGATGAGCAGCCCTGAAAGTAGCTAGTCCTCCCTGAGCATTCCATACACCTTTATCAAGTAGTATTCATCAAGCACCTACTGTGTTCCAGACACTCTGCTCTATTCTTGAAATATAAAATATGTGGAAACAATCTGTCTGTCATGGCACTTGCACCCTGGTCAGAGAAACTAATAGGGATTTATTCATCTAAGCATTTGCAAGGTAGTGGAGAAGAGGATAGAGGCACTAGCATCTGGGAGGATCAAGCAAATAAAATAGGTGATAGATTGGAGAATCATCCATATAGAGATGAGAATTAAATCCATGGAAACTGGTGTGACTCTTTTAAATACCCTTGTTAGCTTAATCATCTTCCATTATGCAAAGAGACTTCTCCCTCCCCCTTCATGCCTTCCCTTTGTGATTATCCCTATTTTCTATTTTCTCGTTTATAGTTTTATCCTGTACATAGCTGTTTGTACATTGTCTCCCCCATTAGATTGTGAGTTTTGCAATGAGTCAGGCTCATTAAGTGGCTCTGATTCTCTTTGGAAATCTGATTGAATATTACATAAAATATGAGCCTTATTTTCAGTTGCTCCTCTTAACTGGACCTGAGGTCAAGTCTCAGATTAGAGATTCCTTTGTCTATCCTCTCTCTCACTCACCTACCTTCTGTACCACCTCAGATAATGATATTTCTATGACCTAGACTCTAAGCCAAGAAGAGCAGGTGAAAAATTGCTGTTGGACATGGGGACTAGGGATTTCATAGAACAGCAAGCAGAAATTTATGATATTCCAGTGTCTAGTCAAAGTATGGCCTTGGAGAACTGGGAGGACACAGACAGACAAAGAAGGAGGGAGGGTAAGAGGTCCATGAAAAGTTACCAAAATCCACAGCAAAGTAAGGATCAATCATAATTCTAGAGTCAAATGGGACCTCAGTGATCATCTAGTTCAACCTCTAGTTTTATAGATTAGGAAATTGAGTTCCTTTGAAGTTAAAACTTTGCCCAAGGTAAAATGGGCAGTAGGACCTTAACTAAGAACTAATGTTCAAAATCATGTAACAGAGTACATTTCCAGAGGTGAAAAGGGAATCAAGGAAAAGGTAAAAACTTAAGAATGAAGATAAAAGGCTACTATAGATAAGGACATCACTAATAATCATAGAGCAAGGGTCTTAAACTGGGGTCCACAAACTCTTATGTGTGTGCATGTGTAATTTTGATAATTGTGCTCCAATATAGTTGATTACTTTTATAATCCAATATTATTTTCTGTATTTAAAAGCATTATTCAGAGAGAAGGGCCATAGATTTGTATACTAAAGGAGATCCATCGCGCGTGCGCACACACACACACACACACACACACACACACACACACACACACACATTAAGAATCTCTACCTTAAAGTCTTTTCAAAGAAGCAACTAACTGATGCAGGGAGGGGTATACTGGGCCTGGAGTAAGGAAGACCTGAGTATAAATCTGCCTTCAGTGCAGATCTTAAAGTACCATACAAATGATGGCTGCTATTATTATTCAAAAGCAGGGAAAGAAGAGTGTGTAGGTAGTGTGAAAATGGAAGCAGAGAATATGAGAGACTTTTTCTTGATGTGTAACATAGGTAAGTAAAGAGAATAGAGTCAAGGCACTATCAGGTCCAAGGAAGATCTCATTTTCCTTGTGAAGGTTAGGACAGAGAGGCTATTTTTGAGAGGCAATGTGATTATTGGACTTGGAATCAAGAAGCTTACCATGAAAAGTACTGGCTTTGGTCAAGTCATTTAATCACTTGATCTTTCTGACTTTGCTCCATTTCCTCATTTATAATGAGAAAGTAAGATGTAATTAGAGAGAAGGAGAAAAGCAACAACAACAACAATAAAACAAAATGTTTCAGATAAGCATGTTAAGTTTGCAAAATGTTGTACAAACTTCATTTTATCCTCACAACTTTAGGAAGTAATATTTGTCCTTCATTTTCGAAGAAGGCAATAACATCAGGGAGGTGATGCCATAACAAGCAGGTGAATTGGATTGGAGTGCCAGAGATTCTGTTCTAAGTCTCCAGCCTCACTTTCTCCTCTGGAGTCATCTGGGTCCAGTGGCCAGGTATGGATCAGAGTGACTAGAGAGGGCTCCGGATGGGAGACAAACAGGTTTAAATGACTTGCACAAAGTCTCACAGCCAGAAAGTATCAGAGGCTGGATTTGAACTAAGTCCTCCTAACTTCAGGGTTGACACTCTATCCATTGTACCATTTAACTGCCCCCCTTTTTTACAGACCCATTTTATAGATAAGAAAATTTGAGGCAAATAGGTTAAATGACTTGCCTAGGAGCACACAGCTAGTTATTATCTGAGACTAGACTTGAATTCAGGTCTTCCTGACTCCCATGTCTAGCACACTATCCACTGTGTACCTAGATGACCTCTAAGGCCCCTTCAAATTCTGAATCTATGATCCTGGAATCCTATGAATAAATTATAGGAAAATGATAGCACATAATATATTCATTGGTGATCATTTTAGAAATAGTGAGTGTACCCCCTCAGCAAAGGGCTTTTAGTGTATCCCAGAGAGTCTATACTGTGGGGAAGAAATGATGGAAATGAGCCAGAAGAGTGAATTGCACACATTTGAATTAATGCTGCTTCTGGCAAGCTGGAAATTATGAGACCATCATTTATAAGAGAGTCCATAATTGCTAGAGGAATTACTCTGTTAATCATCAAGGGACAGATTCAATATTTTTTTTTTAAATCAGTGGCAGCCTGAGCAAGATCCTCCCAAATCAATTATTGGTTATTCTCTGTGGATGATTGGGGAATGATATCAGCTTAATTAGTTATTTTTCATTTAAGAAATTCACACAGTTCCCAATGCAGCCCACCCATACATATCATCCAGGAGGTCTGTGGCTCTAGTTTGGATTCCATTGAATTCCAAAGGTAGCTTTCTGGGATAGCTTAAATAATGATTAATGTAGAACATAATTTCAAAGGCTTATTTGAGAAGAATGTGTCTTGTGTTTGCTTGCATTATTTCCATCTATGAGCACACTTGGTCTTTAATGTTGGGATTGGTGGAGGCAAAAATTAGTCAAGCCCCCTGACTTGTTTAGCCAGTTGAGTAAGATGCTGGCATTGTGTTTGGGTGAGGAGTCTGAATCTGGCTATTGGACCATGTGACCAGAGTGACGGACATGGACAAGGTGGTAAGTTTCAGAGGGAAAAAACCAAAAATATCTAATAACATCAAATACACATCAGCCACCAGTGTTCCAGTTTGCTGTCCTGGGCATATTTACTTTCCTGTTCAGTTTCCTTCTATGAAACATTCCTGATTCATAGCTGTAGTGATTGAAAAAGGAAGAAACTCACAAAGTAAATCACTTTTTCTTTCTCTGAATATGCTTAGAGCTAGATCAGTGCAGTCTTCATCATCTGCTAATCAGATTATTTTCTCTTTTCACAAATGCCTTGGGGAAAACAGGATATGGAATTCCTGTTGTCTCTGCTAAATTCATGCCTAAATTGTCTTGTTCCTTGGCTTCTTGGCTTGATCTTTCAATTGTCTGCCTAGGCCCTTTTTTACATTTCCCAATTCTTTGATCAGGTAGCAAAGTGGTACAGTAGCTAAAGCACTGGACCTGGAGTCACAAAGCTCTGAGTTCTAATCCTGCCTCAGGTGCTTAGTAGGTAAGTTATTTAGCCTCTGCCTCAGTTTCCTCAACATTAAATGGGGATAATCATAACACCTTCCTGGAATTATGTGAATTAAATGAAATAATATTTTTTGGTACATAGTAGGTATCTAATGAATATTTTCTCCCCATACTTCCCCCCATTTACATAGCTCTTTGTAATGCAAGTCAAATTCTACTGGTTGATAGAAGAGTAAGTATTATGTGTGATTAATGAAAAGCCCAAGGGGACAAGAGTCTCTGGGTTATTAATAATTTATTGATTAGGCTAAGAGACAATGCACTGATGATCAGTGGTCTCTATAACCAAAGACAAAACGGTAGAGATTATGGGATGATTAAATACCTTTGTGAAAGGGCATGCCCCTGGCGGATGAGATCAACCCTGATAGTGAAAGATTAATGAGAGGACTGTTTTTGTTTTTCCTTTATTCTCCCCAAAAAAACACATCATCAGGGAGATGATGCCACAACATGCAGGTGAATTGGTTTTGTGTGAGGGAGTACTGTGCTAAGTCACCAGCCTCCTTTTCACCTCTGGAATCATCTGGGTCCAGTGGAAGGATGACTGGAGGTGTCCCCGGATGCGAGGCAGTCAGGGTGAAGTGACTTGTCTAAGGTCACGCAGCTAGTAAGTGACAATGTCTGAAGTCAGATTTGAGCTCCTATCCTGACTCTAGGATCAATGCTCCATCTACCTCACTAATAAGGAGGTGGGACAAAAGTCTTCAACAGCTCCTGCTGAGGAAGTGATCATGAGATTTAGTTGCCTCCAGAGAGATGCATCTCTACCCAGACAACTCATGGAACAATGGGGTGACATGGAGGGAGGAGATCAAGGTTATGAGTCTAATAGGCCTGGTATTCACCCAGATTAGATTTTCTTTATACTTTAATCAAAAGCAAACTCTGCTAGGCCCTGCCCAAGATTGACCCAGGAGAATTAGACCAATCTCATCTTCAGTCCGTCCTTTCTGAGACTGACTGATCTGTAAGGCCTGGTCCCTGAATGAAGACATAGGGGGAAAAACCTCAAACCTGATTTATAATTGGTTATTAATTGAAAAATAACAATTTCTCTCAGTTCATAAAAAAGTATTGAATTTCAAGTTGACCAGGATTATAACCCTGGCTTTTTCACTAACTAGTTATAGAACTTTGGACAAGTTAATTTTACACTCTGTAAGCCCCAGTTTGCTCACATACAAAGAAATAACACCCATCACTTCTGTCTCATATGGTTGTCATGGAGACTTGGCCGTGGCAAGTCATTTAATTTCTCTGAGCTTTAGTATCCTCATCTGTAAAATGGCACAAAGCCTGAGACAGCAAAATTCTTCAATGGGCATGTGAACTCATATATTTCCGCTGAACATGCCAACCATAACCCTCTGTTATCTCTGATTCTCCTGTGTTCTATGTCCTAACCTGAAGTGGGCTCCCTCAATGACCTTTCTTACTTTTTTCTTTTTTTAGGTTTTTTTGTAAGGCAATGGGGTTAAGTGGCTTTTTCCTAGCTTGCCCCAGGCCACACAGCTAGGTAAGTATTAAGTGCCTGAGGTTGGATTTGAACTCAGGTACTCCTGACTCCAGGGCCAGTGCTCTATCCGCTGTACCACCTAGCCATTCCCTTTCTTAATTTTCCTAAAGGCAGCTAGGGGTAGCAGAGCCCCCTGCTCCATCTGTTTGGAAAGAATGGTGAGTTGACATCAGAAAGTTCCTTCTAGATCCTCTTTTTAAGGGGCAATTATCATTTTATACTAAACTGACAGATTACATCTTGTTCTCTCTTTGTCCCTCCTCCTTCACTTTTCAGCTGCATTTTATGTTTTGTTTCCCACATTAGATAGTGAACTCCTTGGAAGCAGAGACAATTTTTTGTCTTTGTCTTCCCAAGTTAGCTTGGTCTGATATGTAGTAGGTGCTAGAGAGACATGTTTATTGACTATTTAATGTATATATTACTAGATCTAGAATTGGAAAGACCTAAATTCAAATTCAGCTGTAGATATTTACTAGCTATGCAATCCTGGGCAATTCATTTAACCTCTGTCTACCTCAGTTTCCTCAACTATAAAACAGGTATAATAATACCCTCAGTTTCCCAGGGTGGAAATAAGAATCAAATGAAATATTGGTAGAATGCTTAGCACAGTGCCTCACACTTTATGTATGCTAAAAATGCTTCCTTCCTCTCTCCTTTATTTTCATCCTTTGCTCCCTCCTTTCTTCTTTTCTTTCTTCTTCCCTCCCCTTCTATCTTCCTTTTTCCCTCCCTTCCTTTCTCCTGATAATGTGAGGATATTATTTGGATCAATAAAACAGTCCACCTATCATTTCTTACCATTGACACACAACCAGCCCACTTTCTTTTTCTATCATACTTCTTTATTTTTTATTTTTTTCCAATTACATTCATCCTTCTGAAGCTTTTGAGTTTCACATTTTTTGCCACTCTCCTCTCCTTCCCCCCTCCCCATAGCAGCTACCAATCTGATATAGGTTGTATACATCATATATGTTCTTGATTTCATAGGTGCCAAATAAATGTATGTTTAAAGATAAGACACTCCCTGTTCTTAACCACTCTAATTTCACCCAT
The DNA here is from genome assembly GCF_037893015.1 of Macrotis lagotis. Classification (NCBI taxonomy): domain Eukaryota; kingdom Metazoa; phylum Chordata; class Mammalia; order Peramelemorphia; family Peramelidae; genus Macrotis; species Macrotis lagotis. The sequence goes on along the minus strand of NC_133660.1, from coordinate 61,380,524 downwards.
CTTCATTTGGTAGCATAATTTGTTTTTGGTTTTTTTAGTAAGTTCTGCAGTTATTTATTTATTTTAGTTTTTGCAAGGATTAAGTGGCTTGTGGGAGCACAATTTGTTAAATAGTAAATATGGAATTACATAATCTATCTTTGAGGTCCAGGTCTGTCAATGAATTACTGTGAGTCACTGGACAAGCCACATTCTTTTTATACCTGTTTCTTCATTTACAAGATAATTATACCTTCTAGAAAAGTTGCAAGTGTTATGTATTAGATCACAAAAGCATCATGTTCTTCAGGCATAATGGATTTTCACCTGCACTGGTATTAACTCTTTTTCCAGTCACACCCAATCTACTACCTTACTAATCTTTATGGTTAGGCTTTATTTTCTGATATTTATTAGAATTTATCCCACTAGTAATGATAATAGAAGATACTTCTATCACCATTGAAGTTTTGCAAGTTGATAAGAGCAAGGACATAGTAGGTAGACAGTTTCAGAGACAGAAATATCATAGTTTAAGAACTACCTCTGATACAGATAATATTTCAGAGCTCAGAGCTCTCTAAAATGAAAATGTACAGAACAGGTTCCTTGGCTGAGGAAGTTTCCATCTTAGCAGTTAATTATAACACAAGTCTGATTTTTAAAAAATTATTTCTATGCATCTGTTATCTCATACTCAGGTAATGTTATTCTCTCTTATTTTAACTGCTTAAACCATTCCACTAATTCAGACTAGCAAGTTATTTCTAACTATTTTAAAGATTTGTATGAGGCTTTTGGTCAAAGTCCACATCCTGAATGAATGTGGATTTAACTCCCACATAAATATGTCAGAAAAAAAATCCATGAAAGTCACATTGATATATAAATGCAAGATTCTGTGTTTAGGAGGCAACAAGAATGGAGGACTCCCCTGGAAAAAAGACCCAGATCATCAAAAATCCCCAGGGTAGTCCAAAGTACCCAGAGAAGAACCCCATAATGGGACCTTCTGAAACCCTATAAAGGATCAGTATTAGAGCAATGCTCTCAGTCCAAGATAGCAGCCACCCAGGGGCTCAGAAGTCCCCAGCACTGCACCCTTAGATTTTCATAGGTCTTACAGAGTCAACACTCTCTGAACCTCAAAGATTCACATAAATGTACCTCTTTGTTCTTCCCTCATCCACTATAAAGATCTTGCTTCTTTCATCCAATATATAACTTTTTATCCATAGTTCTCTGCATAGTGTCTTCCCCATCTGACTGTGAATCCCAGGAGGTGGAGAAACCGGGGCAATAACCAAAGTGAGTCAGAGTGAGAAGAAGCAGGGCAGACACTCCCACTGAAAATGTTCACCCAAGTATTATCATGAATCCCAAATTCAGGGATTAAAACTTGAAAGTTGAGTAAACCAAAGAAGACACTGATTAGAATAAAATTATTATCGATCTATATAAAATATAAAAAGAAGAAACTATGATGACAGCAAGCAGAGACACAAAAGAAAATAGATCCCATAAGAACTACATGAATGCTTATAAGAAATGAAAGCACAGCAAAAAATAAAAATAAAATAAAGCCCTGGAGGAAAATTAGAAGAAGAATAAAGAACTTAGAGGATAAAGTAGACTATGTTGCTTCTCGTTTTCTGGATGAGGAAACTGAGGATCAGGGATGCCAAATGACTAGTCTATGTTCACCCACATACCAGAGTCAGAATTCAAACCCAACTTTTCATTATGCCATGATTCCTCTCTAGTCAAAAGCCCCTCACTCAAGCTTTGTTTATCATAGCCACATCCCACTTAAACCCTCTAAGTTAATTCTCTGTCTAGAGCAAAACCATACATGAACCAAAGGCTGTGAATCTGAAGCAAGGCTCATTAAGAGATGTTCACAAGCCTCTGAACCAGTGTATGTAAGTCCTTGATAACCACCTGTGTTTATAAGCAGATAAGAGTGAATCTGGCCAGTCATTTACTTATGGCTAGTTCTACAATTGCTAAAAACCAGTTTGGAGTTCATCATCCTCAAAGATAATAGAATCTCAGTATATTCTGTGCCTAAAAGAGAAACAAGCTAAAAATCACGACAGAGCCTCTCTGCTTATTTCCCATATGAATAGATCTATTTTTTTCTTACATCCATTTGTTCAATCAGTATTGAGCAGTGTAAGCGTCATCTTGTAAATGCCTTAATGTTCTCCTCTATTCTCCTTTCTCTTCTTTCATTCATTGTAAAGGACCTGCTTCCTTCATCCTGTATATATTTTGTCTGCAGTTGTCTATATGGTGTCTCCCTCATTTGACTATGAAATCATTGCGAATGAGATTTGTTCATCTCTTTTTTTGGTATCCTTAGCCATTAACACAGTGGCTACTACATAACAGGTAACAAATTCTTGTCCATATTTTTTTTTATTTTCAAAGTTATTTTTTTTCTTTTTCCTGAGCTTGAAGCAACACTTCCTTTTTTGTTCAATTTTGTGTTAGAAATAATCTCCCTCAAGTCTCCCCTTCCCCCATTCATTGAAAAGATAAATATTTTTACATATTTATATACATATATGTATATACATATATCATATATACATATATAAAAGTCAAGCAAAACAAATTATGTCATCATCCATGTTCAAAAAATAGAGGAAAAAGGGGGGAATAGAGGGAGGGGAAGGAAAGGAAGGGGAATCATAAAAACAAGGAAAAATAAGAGGAAAGAAATGGGAAGGGAAGAAGAAAGAGGGAAAAAAATCTACTTTAGTTTGTCCTCTAGTCCATCAGTTCTCTATCTGAAGGTAGGATAGCATGTTTCTTCATGAGTCCTTGGAATATGTCATTGGTCACTGGGTTGATCATAATTCATAAATATTTCAAAGTTGTTTACCTAAATAATATTGTTATTGTGTAAATTGTTTTTCCATAATTCATTTCAATTTTTATTTTAATTTGTTAATTCATATAAATCTCCCCAGATTTTTTTTTCTAAAAATCATCATTTTCATCCTTTCTCATTGCACCTTTATTTACCATATTTTCCAGTTGATGGGAATTCTCTAATTCTTTGCCAGAATGCAAAAAACTATTATAATATTTTTGTTCAGATAGGATCTTTTCTTCTTTCCCTTATCTTTTATAGATAAAGATTTGGTAGCAGTTAGTGCTGGATCAAAGGTCACATATCTGTTCATAGTTCCAAAATGCTTCTCAGAAAGATTGGATCAGTTCACAACTCCACTACCTGTTCCCCCATTTCCCCTTCTTTTTTCTCTCTCCTTAAACCAATCTGATGGGTACCAAATGGTACCTTAGAGTTTATCTAATTTGCATCTGTCCAATTATTCATGATAGAAAGCATCTTTTTATATGATTACTGTTAGCTTTTAGTTCTTCCTGTTAATGCCTGTTCATATTCTTTGATCATTTTTCAGTTAAGGACTTTTTTCCTTATATATTTAAGTCCATTCCCTATATATCTTATCTGAAGCAGCAATTTCAACTTACTCAACTATGACCTTTTTTCTTTCTAGCTCCTTCCCCACCATTTCTATTATGCAGGTAGTCCTTAAATTTCAAATAGACATAAGTTTAGAATTTAGAATGCATTTATACACATATACCACACTTTAGGTCACAAGATCTTACAATCATAGAACCTGAATGGCCCTTAGATAACATCCAATTCTTCATTTTACATGAACAAACTTTGTTCTAGTGAGGTGAAACAATTTGTCCAAGGTCAAACATCTGGTAAGCATCATAGGCAGAATTTGAACTCGAGTCTCCCAAATTCAGAGCTCTAACCAGTCTGAAAAGGCCCATTTAATTCAGAATATAACTGAAATTAATGTGTTATTCCTTGAGGAGTAACTTCCACTTCTGTGCTTGAATCACCATTGTTAAACAGATGGAAAATATTTAACAAGCATTTGTTGACTAACTATTCCTTGAATTCTTTACTTTCCTATGGAATTTTCCTCTTTCTCTTATTTCTCTAGTTCCTTCTCTTAAGAAGGAACATGGTATAATGGAAAGAGCACAGGAAATAGATCCTGCTCTACTACTTAATTACTGAATGACATTGGTCAGTTCAGTTAACTTTTGCCAACCTCATTTTCTTCATCTATAAAATGGGAGTAGTCATAAATGAATACCTACCTTACAACATGGTTGTGAAAATCAAATGACCTAAGTGTGTAACATGATATAATTGGAACTCAGAATTACATATCTCTCTTAAATTGCCTCAACCTACAATTTCAGTTTTATTAACCTACAATTCCCATTTTATTATACATTATTCATTTTACCCCACTCTAAAATCTAGTCAAATGGATCCTTTTTTTCTCATCCATGATGCCCTTATCTCCTCCTTGCTTTTGTCTTAGTTGACCTTCATACTTGTCCCTTCCTCCTAACCTCCTTCCTCTTAGAATCTTTAGTTACCTTTGAGATTCAACTCTAATGTCATATTCTATGCATAGCCTTTCTTTTTGCCCCATTTAATATTATTTTATTTTATTTCTTCCAATTATATCCCAAGATAGTTTTCAACATTCATCTTTTTGAAAACTTTTGAATTCCACATTTTTCTACCACCCTTCTTATGGCAGTGAGCAATTTGATGTAAATTGTGCATTTACAGTCATGTTTAACATAATTCCATATCAGTCATGTTATATAAGAATTAAAACTAAAGGGATAAAAACCATGAGAAAAAAACATAAACAAGTTTCACAAGTGAAAATAGTATGTTTTGATCTACATTCAGACTCCCTAGGTTTTTCTCTGAATGTAGATGGCCTTTTCCATCACACATCTCTTAGGGTTGTTCTTGTTCACTGAACAACTGAGAGCAACTGAGACCATTACAGTTGATCATCTCACAATGTTGCTGTTAATGTGCATCATGTTCTCCTGGTTCTTCTCACTTCATTTAGTATCAGCTTATGAAAGACACTCCAGCTTTTTCTGAAGTCTACCTGCTCATGATTTCTTATAGAACAATAGTATTTCATCACATTCATATATCATAACTTGTTCAGCTGTTCCCCAATTGATAGGCATCCCCTCGATTTCTGATTTTTGGCACCGCAAAAAGAGTTGCTATAAATATTTTTGAATATGTGGGTCTTTCCCCATTTTTATGATCTATTTGGGATTTAGACCTAATAGTGGTATTTCTGGATCAGAGAGTATGCAGTTTTATTGCCCTTTGGACATAGTTCCAAATTGATCTCCAGAATGGCTGGATCAGTTATCTGTAACCTTTCTTGAGCTAACAGTCACTCGTTCTTTACCCAACCTTCCCCTAAAAATTTACCTTGTTTTTATTTTCTTCATATAATATATAAGCATTTACATAATGTACACACACTCTTATATACATACTATCTCCACCAATTGAATGTAAACTCCTTGAGAACAAGAGCTGTTTTCATTTTTCCATCCCCATTTTCCTTATTTCCATGTTTCCATCCATTAAAAAAAATTTATATACCCCAAATTAGCACAGTGTCAAGTCCATGATACACATTCAGTGAAGTGCTTGTTTTGCTTCCAAAATACTTTGCACCTATCAGTCTTTTGGAAGAAGCAATGTAGGGGGAAAATCATTGACTTGAGTGTCATTTGTATGTTTCCTTCCTAGAATCAAAACTTTGGGAATTGTAAAGGAAATCAAGACTACACTTTTCATTTCATTGATGAAGAAGCTAAATTCACAGTAAGTTAGATTGACTTTTACCAGTCACATTAGCCAGCTTGTAGCATGTAACTACTCAGTAATAGACCACTGAGAAGTTCAAATCTTTGTATCTTCTGATTTGTAAGATTCATAGGATCAGGGTTTCATTTCTTCCCTTTGCAAAAGTTAGCATTGGTTCAGTAATAACAAGTTATACCATGCTGAAGTAATTTTCTAATGACTAAATGGTGGGTAGATCAAAGGAATGCCATAGATATAATTTGCCTGATTTTCAGTAAAGCAATTTTTAAAAAATCCTTCATGTTATATTTGGATAAAATGGAAGGATGTGGACTGGACAATAATATGTTTAGGTGGGTTTGGAACTGTTTGAAGTACAAAATTCAAATAGTGGTACTGAGTGGAGTGATGCCAACTTGTGGGGAAGGCTTAGTATGCCTTTAGTCCTATTTTATTCAACATTTTTATCAATTATTTGAATGAAGAATTTATGCTGATGAAATTTTTCAATGACATGAAGATGTAAGGAATATATTGTGTCACTGGATGACAGCCTAGCTTGACAGTCTATCAGTTTGATATGATGAAATATAATAGGAATAAATTGTGTTGTACTTGGTTAAAAAAACCAACTCTGGGGCAGCTAGTTGGCACAGTGGATAGAGTACCAACCCTGGAGTCAGGAGTACCTGAATTCAAATCTGACCTCAGACACTTAATAATTACCTGTGTGACCTTGGGCAAGTCACTTAACCATTGCCTTGCAAAAAAACCCCAAAAAACCAACTGCATATGTAAATGGTGAAAAAATACAAGGATTAGATGGTAGTCCATATTTTTAAAAAATTCTGGGTTTTAATGCACTGAAAATTCAATGGATTAATAGCATGCTGTGGAAGGTAAAAAAGTTAAATTTTAGGATGCATAGAATTTATAGAACAATGGAATATATCGTAGAAGTATATGTTACACATATGTGTAGGAATATTTGTGTACATGTGTGCAAATGTGTAATATATACATATATGTGCATGCATAGAATTTTATGTGATCATTCTAACTCATTCTGCCCTGATCTCATAATCACATAGTTGGAAAGGAAGGACCTCTCGGATCCTCTAGACCAATTTGTGTCTCCCAGAGCACTCTTCATACCATGATAAATGATGAGCCAAGAATTTGCTTATAGACCTTGAGTCATGATAGAGAGAAATAGGTAGCTATTATCTCCCAGAGCAACCTATTCTACTTTTGGACAACTATTAGGGAAAGATATTTGGGAAGGCATTATTTTTATGTTAGTCAAAACTAAATTTGTCTGAAATTTGTGCACACTTGCTATTAATTCTACTCTCTGAAGCCAAGAGATTTCCTTTTTCATTCAGTAGTCAGACAACCCAAATTTTTCCCAGTTAATTTTTATACTTACCCATGTTCCCTCCCTTATGCGGAACTCAGGACACAGCTTTATTCTCAGCCTGGGGAAATAATTACTTGAGGGACTTGTTTGAATCCCAGACAAGAATATATTAAAGACATAAGTAGTTTGTGTTCTCACAGAAAAGAAGCTATGTTTTTCAGAAACTATATCTGTAAAGTTGTTTTTAAGTTCTGACTAGACATTTGATTGTCACATTCTGTGACAAGGAGAAACTCATTTGGAGAAAGGCAACTAGTATGGTGAGACTACTTAAGACTATACCATACAAGGAGTAATTGAAGGTACATTTATTATGTGTTTATTTTCTGTTTGATCCTGGACTAGATACCCTCTCATGGACTCTGTTTCCCTCATTTGTAAAATGAGGGGTTTGAACTAGATTTGCCTAAGTTCTCTTACAGTTCTAAATCTTAGGGTAGTCAATATGATCTGTGTTCACTATCCCAATGTTAGTATGTTATACCTCAATCTCAGAGTTTAGGGATGCTTTGAGGATTTGGGGCTTTCTCTTTACTATTGGCCCCACTATTAGCCACCAAATAATGACTCATGCATGCCTTGGTTCCATAAAACCACTTAACTTCAGACAGCTTTTTAAAAGTGGAATTTTAAGATTTTAGCAATGATAAAAGTACAAATATGCTCCCATATACATACCACGTAAGAACACTCTCCCTATATCACCTCTGATGAGAGATTACTCTCTTTTATAGTACAGTTTCTCAATAACATTCAAGTTCATACTCATACTCTACTGCTTCTGGATAGTTCTAATTTGGATGATTAATTGGGCTGAGTTCTGCAGACACTCCTGAAGACCACTCCTAACTACTTAAGGTGTATGCTAGGCTGGTTGCAAAGCTCACCAATGGATTCTGGTTTCCAGAATCATGTAGTTTGAATTGCATAGTTTCTGTTTTTAATTCCCTCACCAAAAATGCTGAAGAAGGTAATGAATACAGGTCTGTATTTACAGACCACATGTTGTTCTCAGTGGGGAGAAGGCTCAAGGGTTCTTCCCCCTTATAGCACTATCTCCCAGGAAAGACCATTAGAAAAATAATAAAATCAAGAGAGAATAGTCAGAGTATGGCTGGCTAAATCTTTGAATGCCTCTGCAGTATATCATGGAATAGGAATTCATGACCTGTTAGACAACTATAACCAGTTACAAAAATGTCTATGTGGAGGTGGAGCCAAGAGAATAGTTTAGGGGTGGTCACCCCCTTGAATTCTCATTCAATATTCCTTTCCAAATAAGTTTAAAATAATTTCTTAAATAAAATTTTGGAACAGCAGAGCAAATAAAAGGTTGAGGTGAGAAGGTCTGAAGCATGTCTACAGCCCCCATCCAGTGTAGTGTAGCGGCAATAGTGGCAACAGCAACAGCAACAGCTTTGGGAGCTCTCAGTCTAGAGACAGTAAAGGGGTCAGAAATTATAGGGGACATTTGCTGGCATTGCATATACCTAGGTCTGATTGGCAATTCTATTGACCACTCATAGTTATGGATTATGGTTTCAAGGTGGAGAGGAATGCTGGGGGTTAGTCATAACATAGTTCCAAATCATAGTTCCAAATCATATTTCCAAAGCAAACAGCACTAGTGCTTATGGATGGAGGTGACCAGGGGCCTTTCCTAAGTAAAAATCAAAGCACAGTGGTGATCATACCTCTTTCAGGATCATGCCAATTTGGAAGAATCCAAAATGTATAGACCCTGAGAAGTAACTATGAAAATAGTAGCACAAAAGAAATCTGAAGTTTGGTGCAGTGCCGTCCACCATCAGGCAGGCAGAGATCAACTTTAAAATAAAGGTCAATGTCAATAAATAGACTGATAAAGTGAGCAAACAACAAAAAAAATTAAGAGAATCAGGGAAGATAATAATGTCATTAAAGCTATATGCAAAGCCTCAAAGAAAAATGCTAATTGAAACCCAACCCAACAACAATTCCTGGAAGATTTAAAGAAAAACATAAAAAAGGTAGAGGAGAAATTGAAAAAAGAAATGAGTGATGCCAGAAAATTATGAATTAATAGTTTTGCAAAAGAGTCACAAAAAATGTTGAAGAAAATCGCTTAAAAATTTGGCCAAATTATAAAAAAATGACACAAAAATCTACTGAAAACTCCTTTAAAAATAGAATTGACCAAAAGATAATTTCTCAAAAATTGATATATAGGACAAGTAGAAATCATGAGACATCAAGAAATAATAAATGGGGACAACTGGCTGGTGCAATGGATAGAACACGACCCTGGAGTCAGGAGGACCTGAGTTCAAATCCAGACTCAGACAATACTCACTTAGCTACGTGACCTTGGGCAAGTCACTTACCCTTATGCCCATGCAAAAAAAAAAAAAAGAAAACCAAAAAAATGGAAAAGAACAAAAATATAAAAGAATATGTAAACTATCTCATTAAAAATGAACTGACCCAAAAAAGATTATAGAAAGCCATAAAGAACCTAGATATATTCCAAGAAATTATCATAGAAAACTTTTGATATGTTAGATCCACAAAGTAAAATAGAAATTGAAAAACTCCACCAATCACCTCCTGAAAGAGATCCTACAAAAATGAAACTCCCAGAAAAAAATTCAAATTCCAAAGCTCCTAGATCAAGAAAACACTTCAAGCATCCAGAAATAGTTTCAAGTCCTGTAAAACCCTAGATAGAATCACATGAGATTTAACACCTTCCACATTAAAGGAAGGGAGAGCTTAGAATATGATTTTTCAGGAAAGAAAAAAGGATTGCAGCCAAGAACAACCTATCCAACAAAACTAAATGTAATCCTTCAGGGAGGAAAATAGTTAATGAAACACAGGATTTTCAAGAATTTCTGATTCCTGAGCTGAATAGAAAAGTTGATACTCAAACATGAGAAGCATGAAAAAGAATTCATAAAAAGAATTCATAATTTTTTGTATTCCCATATAAAAAATAAGTAACTCCTAAGAATTTTATCATTATTAGGGCAGGTAAAAGAAGTTTATACAGACAAAGGGCATAGCTACAATTATGTTAAATAAATGTACTCCAAAAATAAGGAAGAAGTTGGTAAAAAGGAATGCATTAGGAGAAGAAAGAGAATGGGGGAAAATAAATGTTTCCTTCATTCTCAAAGACTATGACATCAAGAAGGTGATGCCATGACAAGTATGTGAAATAGATTTGAGTGAGGGGCTACTGTGCAAAGCCACCAGCCTCACTTTCTCCTCCAGAACCATCTGGATCTAGTAACAAGATACAAATCAGGAACTGGATGAGTTTTCAAGGCTGATTCGAACTTGCACCCTCTATACCAAATAGCTGCCCTATGAGGAAAATATTCTCATATAAAAGTGATATGTGAAGGGGAGCTTTTACAATGGAGGGGTCTGGACAATTCTTGAACTTCATATCAAAACTGATTCAAAGAATTAAGAATATATACACATGGAAATGTTCTATATGACTGCACATGTATATATGTGCTTACTGTGCTGGGGGAAGGAGTGGTGAAATAGAATTTAGAACACATTACTTTAAATAAAAGTTATTAAAAATTGAAATACACACAATTGTGCATAGAAATGTAATTTAACCCTTGGGAAAGTAGAAGGGAAGGAGATATGGGAAAGGAGGATCAGAAAGAGAAGGGGAGATAATTTAAAAGAGATTATATTAGTCAGAAGAAATATAAGCTTTTCAGGAGGAACAAGATAGAGGGAAAAAGAAGAAAATGGGATAAAGGAAAATACACAATAACTGAATGTGAATGGGATGAACTCATAAAATGGAAATAGATAGTTGAATGTTTTAGAAAACCAATATCCGCAGTATATTTACAAGAGAAATGACTTGAAACAGTCACAGATTTAAAATAAAGTACTAGAACAGAATCTGTGCTTTAGCTAAAGTGAAAAAGACAGGGATAGCAATCATGATCTCAGACAAAATAAAATAAAAAACAGACCAAATTAGAAGATATAATCAGGGAAACGACATTATGTTAAAAATTACCTTAGATAATAAAAGATTTTTTACAGGAAGTTGCTCCGATAAAGGTCTCATTTTTCAGACTTCTTATCCCAAGACAGAAAAAATAGAGAAACTTTCCTACAGCCCTCCCAAATTCCCTTCCAAACAACCATGAAAAACACCTCAGAACCAATTTAGGAGCAAGGAATAAACTTAGCAGCACAGAGCTGTCTCACTGTGGTGGGAGGAGAACAGGTAAACAAGCATCAGTGGCAAGTCACACACTTTCAGACCTATAACAAGACTCCAGGATAAACCACCAGCAAGGCACAATGTTCATGCAAGATAGCCCAGATGAGCAGCACAGGGAGACCCCACCTCAAATGGAAGCAGCCAACAAAACCCTGCCCCCAGAGATAGAGAAGAGGCCTTGCTCCTAGAAAAGACCAGCATCTTGATGCTGGTCAACAGTATAACCCAGCAGGAAGGGGGCTCTTTAGTGCAAGTCAGTAGCTAGACCTCCAAACCTAGGGACAGAAGCAAGGACCCAAGTCTTAACACAGAATGTTTGGAACAATGTAACAGCAGAGTCCACCTCAGCACAAAGTTATAAAATGAGCAAAAGAGCTTGATAATAGAAAATCACTATGGTGCCAGGGAGGATCAAGACATAAACTTAGAAAAGAAGGTCAAAATGGCCATTTGTAAAGTCTCAAAAAATGTAAAAAAAAAAAATGGAACTGCAGTTACAACAGTACTTAGGAGAAAATTTAATCTCTAAATGATTACAGCAATAAAATAGAGAAAAAAAGATCAATGAATTGGACATGCAATTAAACTAGCAAAAAAAAAAAATTAAAAATCCTCAAACACCAATTGGAAACCCTGAAAATCAAAAGAAAACTATTGAATAAAACTAGAAGCTGGTTTTATGAGGGAAAAAGACAAGATAAATCAATGGTCAATTTGGTTCAAAAAAAGGAAAGAAATAAAAATGAAGAGGAAACTAAAATAGTTATTGGGAGATATTTTGCCTAATTAAATGGCAATAAATGACAATTTAAATATTTACAAAAATATCAATTGCCCAGATTAAGAGAAAAAGAAATAATACTTAACCCAATCTTAGAAAAAGAAACTGAATGATAAACTTAAAAAGTCACCAGGGCCAGATGGATTCAAAAGTGAATTTTACCAAACATTTAAGAACCAATTGCAATATATAATCTATTTGGAAAAATAAGAAAATTCCTTTGGCAAAATTCATTTAATAACACATATATGGTCTGACACCCAATCAAGTAAAAGTCAAAACAGAAAAAAGAAAACTATAAACCAATTTCCCCAAATATTAATGCAAATTTTATAAATAAAATACTAGTACAGAGAATACAGCAATACATCCCAAGAATCTTATACCATGTCCAGGGGAAATTTATTACAGGAATGAAGGACTGGTTCAGTAGTAGGACAAATATAGCATACCAACAGGAATCAGATGATTATCTCAATAGATGCAGAAAAAGTTTTTGACAAAATACAATTCTCATTCCTAGGGAAAATACTACAGAGCATAGAAATAAACAGACTTTATCTTAAAATATTTAAAACACAGTTACAAAACACTTTTCCCACAAAGTCAGATCTAAAAAATTGGCAAAAGCTCATGATTAGGTTGAACCAGTGTAATAAAAATGGCATTTCTACCTAAATCTGTTTATTCAGTGCCATACCAATCAACTACCAAAAATTATAGAGCTAGAATAACAAATTTCATATGAAAGAACAAAAGGTCAAGAATATCAAAGCAACCAATTTTAAAAAAATGTGAAGGGAGGTGGCCTAATCATGGTATCAGATCCCAAACTATATTGTAACTTGGCCATTATCAGCAAAATCTGGTACTAGGGCTAAGAAATGGAGAAATTAAAAAATAATCTAACATTTGATAAATCCAAAGACCCAAACTGGGACAAAAATTCTTTTTTTTTGGACAAATTTGCTAAGAAAAATGGAAAAACAATATGGCCTAAACAAGATCTAGACCATCATCTCACTCCATATCCCAAGATAAGGTCAAAATGGGTATATGATTTATGCAAAAAAGGGTGATGCCATAAGCAAGTTAAAAGAGCATGGAATCATTTGCCTGTTTTATATATATATATATATATATATATATATATATATATATATATATGTGTGTATATATATATATATATATATATATACACACACACACACACATATATATATATATATATATATATATATATATATATACGGATAAGAGAAAAATTTAGGACCAAACAAGAGATTGTATTACAAAATGTAATGAATCATTTTGATTATATAAAATTTAAAAGATTTGTCACCAATAAAACTAATACATCCAACATAAGGAAAGCAGAAAACTGGGGATTGGGGAATTGTGCCACTAGTATCTCTGATAAAAACACCATTTCTCAAATATATAAAAAACTGAATCAAATTTATAAGAATACATGTCATTCACCAACTGATAAATGGCCAAAGAATATAAACAGACACTTCCCAGAAGAAAGCTATCTATGGTCATATGAAAAAATCTCTAAATCACTATTGAATAGAGAAATGCAATTAAAACAACTCTGTGGTACAATCTCATATCTATCAGAGCTGATAATATGACAAAAAAGGAATCTGATGAATGTTGGAGTGAATGTGGGAAATCTAGGGCACATGCAATGTTGGTAGAGTTGTGAACTGATTTAACCATTCTGGAAAACAATTTGGAACTATGCCTAAGGAGATTCCCATTCCCCCAAATGGAAAAGAGCCTATATATAAAAAACAAATATAAATACAATATATGCATATACATACATATTAATAGCTTTGTGGTAGCTTAAGAATTAAAAAATGAGGGTCTGCTCATCAGTTGTGGATTGGCTGAACAAATTGTAGTATACAATTATAATGGAATATTATTGTGCTGTAAGAAATGACAAGCACAGAATGATTACAGGAAAACTTAAAAAGATGAACATGAACTGATATAAAACGAAGTGAGCAAAACCAGGAGTACATTACACACAGTAACAGTAATATTGTCTTATGAACTATGACTATTTTAGCAAGATAATGATTCAAGACAATTCCAAAGGACTCATGTTGAAAAATGCTATCTGCCTCTAGAGCAAGAATTGATATTGTCTTGAATACAGAATATATATTTTTATATAGTATTTTCCTCTTTCTTTTTCTTTCTTTCTTTCTTTCTTTCTTTCTTTTTCTTTTGTTCTTTTTCTCTTTTTTCTTTCATTCTTTCCTTCATTTTTCCTTCATTCCAGTCTTCTTACACCAAATGACTAATATGGAAATGTTTTATATAATTGCCCATGCATAACCTGTAGCAATTTTTTTATTAAGGGGGGGGGGAGAAGAAAAGGAGGGAAGAATAGAATTTGGAACTCTAAACTTTAAAAAGATGAATGTTATAAATTTTTATGTGTAATGGGGGAAATAAAATAGTATTTTTTTAAATCACTGAATATAGAATTGAGTCTATATATAGCTTTGATTTTGGAATGGGTATTATTTCTATTAATTTGACTCAATTCCAATTCCCATTCCAAAATCAAAGCTATATATAATCATATGAAAAAATGCTCTAAATTAGCATTGATTACAGAAAGGCAAATGAGGTATCACCTCATAACTAGAAGAAATTCCAAAGGCTAGTAAGTATGAGGGAAAAATTAATAACTAATGAACTAATGATGGAGTAGTGAATTGGTCCAACTACTCAATAATAATTTTGAACTACACTTAAAGGGCTATACAAAAACTTGTGCCTAGCCTTTGGGTGGGCAATGCCAATACTAGGTACGAATCCCAAAAAGATTTTTGAAAAGGAATGATATCTTTATGTACAAAAATATTTATAGCAGCTATTTTTTGTAGTAGCAAAGAATTGGAAGTTGAGGGGATATTCATCAATTTTGGAATTGTTGAACAAGTTTCAATAAATGATTGTCATGGAATATTTTTGAGTTATAAGAAATGAAAGAACATGGTAAGACCTACATGAATTGATGTAAAGTGAAGTTAGAAGAACTAGGAGATCATTGCATAGTGGTAACAATGTTGCGATTATTTACCTTCTTAGTGCATGAGGGAGGGACAGCAAGAATGGAAAGAATTTGAAACTCAAAATTTAAAAATAAAAGAATGCTAAAAATAATTATTAAATTGAAATTATTTATTAAATGTCTGTGAATACTCTCATGTCTCCCTTCCATTTTAGATCATCATGATTCTCCCATACTGAAGCAAGCTCCCTAGCTGCCTCCCCTCAAAGGTGCTTTCTGCATGTTCACTATAAAATTGTGATGTTTAGCCTGGAGAAAAAATGTAAAAGTGATATGATTGCAGTCTTCACATATTTCAAAGGTTATAATGAGATAAAGGCATTAGGTCTGCTCTATTTGATCTATGGAAGTCAGAATTTAGACCAAATTTATGTTCCACAGGAGCATATTTAAATTTAATTTAAAGGAACATTTCTTAGCAATTAGAGTTGTCAATAGACTGACTTTGAGAGGAGAAAATTATCCAACACAAGAGATCTTCATATAGAGGTTGTATTGTTTACCACTCGACTTGCTTTGATGAAAATTAAACCAAAAGGCAGAGATTAGCTGACAGAGCATTCCAGGAATGAGAAATAATATTCCAGTTCCTCCATGATGACAAAATCACTCTTGTTTTGAGGTTGAATATCTTTCAGGAAGGAAAGATGATAATCACCACCAAATCTTTTACATCATTTTGAATTTCATATTCGATTCTCAGGATGCTTAATTTTTCTTTTCAATATTAATCATTAAGCATCAGGTCATTTGATTTTAATATATCTGATTTTTCCCTCATGCAGTAGATATTTTAGAAACATTTTGTTTTCATGATTTGATATAGTTCAATCTCTTAGAAAAGTCCCAAGTGCCTGCATACTCAAACAAATGTGTATTTGAATGCACAATTGATTAACCATTTTTTAAAATAATTAACTTTTTAGATTTTGCATGTGCATTTCTTGCTCATTTGACCATATAATAATTAATTAGCATTAATTATAATGGATTGTGCCTTCACATTTTGCACATATTTTCCATTAGAGATGGCAGGCTTTTATGATGCTTTTTAAAAAATTTAGTCCATCAGGAAAAGACAACCCTCCTCCCCCAACCCCCACCCCCACCCCAGGAAATAGCAACTGAAAAGAAAGAGGAAAGGGGAATGCATGTCACATCTGCTAAAGTCGATATTTTGATTAATGAAGTGTTACAGTTATTTTTAATGTGTTTATTCGGTGGCACGCTCAGCAATATTAATTCTGATAGATGAAATGTATTTAAAGCTCTGTTCACAGGATGAATGGTTTCTCCAAGTTAATAGAGATATAAATGAACTGAAAAAAATAGATGAAGAGGAATTAAAAACGAGTCAATCAAAATGAAATGCCAAATTCAAAAACACATCTAAGAGATATGGGTTACTCTGGAGAGGTCACCTGAAAGTAAGCTGACTGACAGTTTCAAAGAATCACCAAGTGCTGGATCTTTATTTGTGTTGCCTTTCTGGCAAAACATTTTGGAAATGAAGCTCATTCCCATTTTTAAACTAATATCTTGAGTTTGAACTCCTCCCAAGGAATTAAACTTATAATAAATAGCTGAATTGGTATCTCTGTGGAGACTAAACAGTTTCATCATATGAGGAAAAAGCATTCCTTGTTGCACTGGTTTGGAGAGGTTAGAAGGTGGCATGAAAAGGGGCATATGAATTCAAGCCTTTCCCAATCCCCCTAACTCCTTGTGCCCTCCCTCCCATGTTATCTTGCCTTGAAATACTTGGTATATGTTGATATTTAATTAATGCTCATGTTATGCGGATTTATATATGTACACATTGTCTTCTATAACACTTCCAGTAAGATTTTATTCTTTGTGTCCCCATGTCTAAAACAGTCCCAAGCAATGTGTGCTTAATAAATGTTTCTAGATAGACTAATAAATCTGCACTCTTCTAATTGTATCATGATTTCTATACTTACCAATGTGACTTTGTAGAGGTTCAATAGACATTTCAAAGACCACTACATTCTTCAGAGGATGGCCAATCTAAGGCCAAATAATGACTTTCATCACCCTTTCATCTTAGCATTATCTAGTAGTAGGGAACCATTTTTTGGCCATGGGTCATTTGGATCTTTATAACATCATTCATGGACCAAACAAAATTATCAACTTAAAAATTAACCTGCTTTAATTTAATTAATTCATTTCTACAAAGTACCTAGATTGATTGAATTTTAAGGCCCACCTATTGCTGTCTTGGCAGAGTAAATGATTAGTATATTTAAATAATCAGAGATGATGGAAAACTTCGAGGATTATGAAAAAGGTTTAGTAAATGTTTTGCAGGCCACTTTTCTTACTTCCTATCATATGATCCTATGAAGAATGCCCTTACCTCTATGCAAAGGAGTTATTAGAATGAAGAAAATTTGAATAAATTTATATTTGATTTTATGTTTGCTTTATATTTTTAATGTGGACTAAGTTTTAACATTATAAATCTAGAACTGGAAGGAAACTCAGACACCATCTAGTCCAATTTCTTCATTTCAAAGATAAATAAACATGACTTAGGGAGCTCAAGACATTCCAAGTAGCCAAAAAGAAGCAATTCAAATATAATGGAACTGTGATTACACAGGATATGGTGGCTTGCACATTAAAGAACTGGAGGTTTTGTAGTATGATATACCAGAAGGCAAAGAAGTTAAGATTTCAACCAAAGTCACCTACCCAGCAAAACTGAATAAAATCTTTTGGAGAAAAATGAATACTTGAAGAAATAGAGAATTTCCAGGCATTTATATTTGAAAGAACAAAGATTAAATTTTTAAAAAATTGACTTCCAAATACAAGACTCAGAGGAAACACATAAAAGTAAAAAATGAAAGAAATTCAGTAATTTTAAACTGTCTATATTTCTACATAGCAAAATATTTATAACTCAACTTTATTACTATAAGAGCAATTAGGATGTAGGCAGAGGATGTGAATATAAGATGACTTTGAGATGATACCCCCAAAAATAAGAGAATGAGAAAGAAAATTGCACTGGAAGAAAGAGAGGGGAAAGTGAAAAGCATAAAAAACATAATTGGAGAAAATAAGGGGAGGAGGAGTCTTGGGAAAATCCTAGTGTATCAACTAAAAAATTACTTAAAATTATTAACACCTTTAGCAAAGTTGCAAAATGCAAAATAAGACCATATAAATCACTGGCATTTATATATTAAATTATATTTAAAATAATTGTAGATGATATACAATACTTCAAAGGCTATATGCCAAGACAAACCCAGAACTATAGGAACACAACTATGAAACACTACTTATACAAACAAATCCAGATATAAATATTTGAAATATTGATTGCTCATGGGCAAACTGAGCCAATATAATAAAAATATGAATTCTGCCTAAATTAATCTATTCAGTGCCATACCAATCAAATTATCAAAGAATTCCCTCATAGAGTCAGAAAAAAACAAAATTCACCTGGAAGAATATATGCACAAGGATATCTAGGGAATCAATGAAAAAAATGCAAAAGAAAGTGGTCCAGCCATACCAAATCTCAAACTGTATTATAAAGTAATTCTCAAAAACATCTGGTACTGGTAGAAATACAGTGATGGATCATAGGAAAGATTAGGTATAAATTATATTAGAATAAATGACCATAGTAATCTACATTAAATTCAAAGATCTAAGTTTTTGAACAAAAATTCATTGTTTGACAAAAAATCCTGGGAAAAATAGAAAACATTACAGTAGAAACTAGGTATAGATTAACATCTCATACCATATCCCAAGATAAGGTCAAAATGGGTACATGTGTTACACATAAAGGGTGATTACCATAAGCAAACTAAGAGAACTTTTAACTGTTTTTCTGTCAGATTTATGAATAAGTGAAGAATTTAGGATCAATGAAAATATACAGAGCATTACAATATATGAAACATAATTTTGATTATATAAAGTTTTAAAACCAAAAAAATTGCTAAATAGCCAAATATGAACAGAAAGTTTTCAAAGAAATCAAAGCTATCTATAGACATATGGAAAAAATGTCTTA
This sequence comes from Macrotis lagotis, assembly GCF_037893015.1. Classification (NCBI taxonomy): domain Eukaryota; kingdom Metazoa; phylum Chordata; class Mammalia; order Peramelemorphia; family Peramelidae; genus Macrotis; species Macrotis lagotis. The sequence continues at coordinate 61,361,222 of NC_133660.1, read as the reverse complement.
AATCACTAGTGATAAGAGGAATTCAAATTAAAACAATTCTGAGCTACCACTTTATACCTATCAGAGTGACTAATATGATAAAAAAATCATTTAGATGCTGAAGGGGATGTGGGAAAACTGGGGTATTAACAATGAAGTTGTGGAACAATCTGAAATTTGGAGGGCAATTTGAACTATAACCAAAAAGTTATAAAACAGTGCTTACTGCTAGATCTGTATTCCAAAGGCATCCATTTAAAAAAATAAAGGAAAATGACCTAATTTTATACAAAAATATTTATAGTAACTCTTTTTTTTGTGATGACAAAGAATTAAAAATCAAAAGGATTCCTATCAACTAAGGTTTGGCTAAATAAGCTGTGGTATATGATTGGAAAGGAATATTATCATGTATTATGACAAGCAGGATGATTTCAGAAAAATCTGGAAAAACTTACATGAACTGATATATAGTGAAATGAACAGAACCAGGAGAATGTGGGACCCAATAAAGGAAGAACCGTGAAGACAGCTACTCTCAATAAAACAATGATCCAAAGCAATCCTAAAGGACTAATCTTGAAGCATACTTTCTACTGCAAAGAACTAATCATGCTTGAATATAGACTGAATCATGCTATTTTTCACTTTTTTGTTTTATTTAATTATTCTTGAACAAAATGGCTAATATGAACATATTTTACATAACTGAATATTTATAATCACTATGAGAGAGAGACAGACAGACAGACAGAGACACAGAGAGACAGAGAGAGAGATTTTAACAAGACACCTCCCCAAGGTCATGCAGGCAGTGAATATTAGAAGCAGGATCTGACCTCAGCTCTTTTGAGTTCCTTTTCATTTTATCATTGCAAGTCAATTAGAAGACAGTGATACAGCAGAACTTGAGGGGGAGGTACCATTTTGGGGGCATATAACCCATTTTATAGCCAATTCCTGAGAATTCAGAAGGCACAAAGATGGTGGACAAATGAAGGACATATTCTCTTCTGCTCTTCAGAGGAGAATTGGACTCTCTAACTCATCACCATAATATAAATTAATCAACAAAAGTGCCTACAACATTCCATCCACTGTGATAGGCACTAAGGATATAAAAATAAAATAATCCCTGACCTTGGGGAGATTACATTTTATGGAGGGAGGTATCATACCTATAGCAATATACATATATATATATATATATATATATATATAGTAAATACAAATGTGATTAATGCAATTTCACCCTTTTCAACACATACAGTAGTTGAGATATAGAGAGTTTTCAGGGTTACTTGAGTTATAGCATTTTTATGGTCACACAATAAGTTAAATACTGACTAGATTCTGTGTTCTCAGATCCCCAGGTCTTAAGAGGAAATGCAGCTGGGAAGCAAAGATATAATTATGCTTTTCATCCCTGAAACCTTTAGTTCAATATTCAATACCCTGGTAAAATATGTTTTTTGGCACGTTTTATTTGGTCCATCCAAAAATGGTTTGGTTACAAAAATAGGTTTTCTCCTTTTGGCCTATTTCACCCCACTCTCCTTTCCTCCTACTACTACTCTTTTTTCTCATCTTCTTTCTTTCTCCTCTCCCCTCCCATCTTAGTCACATCTCTACCTATTCTTATCTTCCTCCTCCTTCCTTCTAATCTTTGTGCATCTCCTTTATCTTTCTACCCAATTCCCACCATCTCTTTTCTGCCTCCATAAGTCCCATCTTCTTTTCCCTCTTCCTCCTCTCCTCCTCTCTCCTTTCTTTCCCCTCCTCCTCCTTCTTCCCCACCCCCTTCATTTCCTCACCCCCTTTCCCTTCCTCATTACAAAAGGCACACTACACTACATTTAAGAGAGGGCACCTAAAATCCGTTAGGGCACAGAAATAGTGATTATGATACAAGGACTGAAGTCAGATGACTCATCTGAAGCAGAAGTAGTGAAACATCTAAGCTAGGAATCTGAGATAATAGGAGGGGGTGGGCAGAGAAAGTCAGAATGGTTATAGTAGTGACTCATCTGCCATATGCTTCTCATTCAGAAAAGATAAGTCAAGGTACTGATAAAAAGAAGTTGAACAAAAAACCAGAAAATGCAAAGCAGTCATTTTACTACAGTTTGGGGTTTTGCTTTTTTTTTTAAGCCAGGGCTGGGACTGGAGATGGTGGAAGCTATTGTTAAGAAAGAAGATTGAGTCAGATGTTCACTATAAAAATGAGTTCATATAGGCTTGGAGTGGAAGAGGGAGGAAGGAAGGAAGTAAAGGAAGAAAAAAAAGAAGAAAAGCAAGGATGGCAATGGCCCCTAGGACTGGAGAAAAAGCATCAACCTCCTAGATATGAATTCATAAGTGAGGAAAGTTCATTCGCTTATTCTCCCAGTCATACCACACATTGATCTGACTCTTGTAGGCTTGGCCTTGAGACAAAAGCTAGCAACAGAAAAGAGGCCTATTCTGGTTCCTCTTCTTCCTTCATCACTACCATATTCTGCGGGATCTATCAGGCCTCTTTGCTATCTTGAAATGTTTTCACAGCACATGCTTCTTTCCACCTCCGATGTATTCATAGCCCACAAGACCAAGACACAAGGGCAAGGGTAGGAACAAAAGTCAGAGGGAAAAAGAAAGGAAGAAGCATAAGAAGAAATGAGGAAGAAGAGAAAAAAATAAGTAGAGGGAATGAAATTCTTTTCCTTCTCCTAGGTCATTCACAGTCAGAGCTCCCAATCCTGATTTAGGGCCCAAAACTCTAACTCATTTGAGTAAAGTTGACCATGGTGGGTAGATAAAGGAATTCTTTATCTTTAGGAAAAAAAAACATCTAATAGAGAATCAGATTGGTCAACTGGAGGTCCATATTGATGTCCCATCTCTGCTTGCAATTAATCCAAGAGTTGGGTCCAAGTTGATTTAAGAAAATAAAAGCACAATTGAGAAACTAACCTTAAATTTTAATCTTTAATGAACTATTCTAAGAAAGAGGCTACTATGCCCTCCAAAATCCTAACAGACTTTTACTGTCAGCAGAAAAAATGATCTAAAGTCATGACTGTTTTTTAGGTTAATATTTAAATTGTCTTTATTTCAAGAGAAGACTGAGAGCATGGATGGGGGCGGTTCAATCCATTCCTGTTTATGTGTGTGTGTGTGTGTATATATATATATATATATATATATATATATATATATATATATACACACATATATATATATGTAAATGACTATTAATACCAATAAAAAAGGATCAAGTTTTTAAAACCCTAATAGTGAAGATCACAATACCAATTTAAGAGGTATTTAATTAGCTATCGTATTCAAGCATCAAAACCCAGAGTGAAATAATGGGAAATTTATAAATGAGTAGAAGCCAAAACCAACTGGTAGATTGACATCAAAATCCAGAGTGAAACAACATGAAATTTATAAATAGGTAGAGGTCAAAACTAACTGGTTAGACTGACACTGAAATTCTTAGTTGAGAAGAGGAAACAGATGGATAAAGTTGCTATTAAGACCTAGAAACATTTAAAGTTTTATTTAATAATTTTAGACTGCAAGTAATAATAGCTCACTTGAAGACAAAGATTATTTCATTTTTGTTTCTAAGTCCCCAACATCCACCATAGTACCTGGCACCTAAGAAATGCTCAATAAGTATTTGTTGATTGCTAATTGATCAAAATGGCATTTTAAGTTTTGCAAAACACCTTATATGTGATATCTGCTATTTAATACAACTGTGAGGTTGTCATAAGAATTAAATAACATTTATTATTAATTCTTATTTTATCAGTGGGGATACTGAGGCCCCAAAGGATTCAGTACTTTGCCAAGGGTAACATTTCTACTTAGCACCTAGAGCAACATTTGACTAAAAGTCTCTCTTATTCCAATTCCATGATCCTTTGCCAAAGGTTCACAAAATGTAGTCCTCAGACCCCTAGGGCTCCCCCTTTCAGACGTCCCTTGAACCAAAGTTTTTTTTTTTTATAATAATACTAATGCATTAATTGCCTGTAAAAATTACTTCTCTCTTTTCTAACTCCATTATCTGTGGGGGTTGGATTTTCTTATGTATTTTAACCAAGACAATATATCACAACAGATTGGATGCTGAAGCAGATATGAAGATCCAGCTGTCTTCTATTAACTAGAAATAAAACATTGGCAAAAAATATATTTAAAATGCCATTATTCTCACTAATTTTTGTTTTGTTTCATAAAACATTGAATTTTTTCATTAAAAATGCTATGCTATTTATGTTGTTTATTTTTATTTTAAATTATAATAAATATTTTTAAATTTATCAGTTTTGATTTCTAGTATAATATTGATGGTATAACTAAAATTTTAAAAAGCTTCTATAATTTTTAAGAGTAAGTAAAAGGACGCTAAAAATAAAAAGTTTGAGAACCACTATTATACATAACCTCTGCCTCCCTTCCAAACAACAACAAAAAAAAAAACTGCTTCAGGGGCAGTTAGGTGGTACAGTGAATAGAACACCGGCCTTGGAGTCAGGACCTGAGTTCAAATTTGACCTCAAACACTTAATAATGACCTAGCTGGGACCTTAGTCAAGTCACTTAACCCCATTGCCTTAAATAAATAAAAAATTTAATATTTCTATGCTCTTCTTGACATCCCACCTCATTGCTGGCCATCAAGATTTGTGTAAGTGGAATCAGAGAATCTTAGAGCTGAAAGCTCTAAATTTGAATCAGAAATTTTCTTATTCAAATCCCTCACTTTACAGATGAAGAAACTGAAATCCAGAGAAAAGAACTGAGTTACCAAACTCCTCCTACGTTTATCGGTGGTGGAGTTGGACTGAGACCACAGATTTCCTTATTCCTCACCCAGCCTCCTCTTCACATGGTCATAATCTTTATGCTGAAAACTGTACTAAATAGGGGTCTTATTTCAGCACCCACAAAAATCAGATAAAGAAGCAGACAATTTGTCTCTGATAACTAGTTGTATAACTTGAAGAAGATTGAAACCATGTTGTCTACAGTATCTAAAGTAAAGTAAAAATGTGCTGAATTTGCTATGCTGCTATAACATTTCTATCTTGCTCCTGCACCAAAGCCCAGTGACTAAGATTGAGTCATTTGGTTACTTCTGCAATGCAAAAAAAAAGGAACAGAGAAAGGAGAAGAGATGACATTATTAAGTGGGGGGGGGGGGGTAAGGGGTAGGAGTTAGGGAAAAGGAGAAAAAACAACAGAGAAACAACAGAGAAAAATCCAAGTCAGCTGAATATAGTTCACAGCCTTGTAACCAGGACTAAGAGTGAAATCTCAGTAGATTCTGAGAACTGTGTGTGTAGGATAGTATCACTTGCCTGCTTCATTTCTGCTAAAAAACACTCAGTGTTTTATCTAGACTTGTCACTTGAAACATTCTAAAGACTGCATGTTGTCACTTTCTATCCATGACCTCTATATTTCAGTTTGAATCTCCAATCAACAAGCATTTATCTAACTTCAGCTAGCCATATAAGTGATAACTCAATAGGAGCAAAAGACTTTTAAACAGTAGAAACTCTTAACTCTTAGCTTACACACATTTCTAAGAAATTAAACCATCAGCTAACAGCTAATGGTTAAGAAGTCAAAAAAATTTAAAAGCTAACTCAAAAGTTAAAAAGAACATAGCAGTAGGCATTGTTTAGTTTGGGTCCGACAATGTCACATACGTCATTACTATATTACATCATTATCTTCTTAAATATAGTTGAAATAATGACCTTGTTCCATTGAGAGAAAGTTAAAATTCATTTAATATACAAATTATATAATAGAAAAAATACTTTTAATACACGTAGATTAGTAAGTCCATGTATTTTGAAAGCTTTCTAACAAAAAAACACCTTTAAATCTTTTTTCAAGGTTTTGACACTTAAATATTTCCCAGAAATTTACCCATGGTATAGTTTTAGATACTCCTTAGCAATGCTGTATAAATGAGGCATGACTACACATGGTCTTAAGTATGTCAAGGAGTTTTTCTGCTCCTTTCAAACAAATAGAGGAAAAATATATATTTTTTCCTGTTAATGCATTCTGGGATCAGTACAGGACTATTTGTTATGATGTTCTTGAAGAAATACAGACATGACTCAACTATCAATTGTTTTCTTTGTCTAATTTTTGTCTTTCCTATGAAGTCCTTGAAATATACTTCCTGAGAACATGAGAGATACCATCCATAGACCAATGAATTTCTCAATTTTCCAAAGGGATATTAATTACTTTGTCAACAATCTCGACAATATTCTAGTGCAAATGATTAAAGTGATAGAATACCTGGAAGCAGTGAATTACTAAGAGTCATCAAGGATTCAGTAAACAAAACCATGCTAAACTTACTGCATTTCTTCTTTTTCAAAGGCATGCTACTAAACTAGTAATTAAGTAAAAGACAACACACATGGTATACCTGAACAATTAATGGTGAATCTCATGATACTCTACCTAGAAAACAAAAGGAAAAAATGGGAGCCAGTCAATTTTTTTTTTTTTGCTAATTTTGTGATTTGAGAGCTGCTGATGAGAACACCATCCATGCAGATTAGTACCTTCTCAGCAATTAAAGAGAGTTAGATATTTCACAGAAGAGGCCTGCTCAGGGCCACACAACCAATGGAAATCAGAATCACAATTTGAACTTGCCTTCATGGGCCACTAAGCTGACCACAATTATAACTCAAATTTCTATTGCAGTTTGCAAAGTACTTTCCTCACAATAGTTCTGTAAGTGAGGAAGTCAAGTGATATTATCCCCACTTTTTAGATGTGGAGAATAAATGGCATAACAAGGGTCATATGGTAAACAAGAGAACTTGAGTCCAATTCAGAGTTCGATGAGTATCCTGCTATGCTGGATGATAGAAACGAGAAGAATAGAACGATAGAAATGAGAAGAAATCTTAGAGAACTCAATGCATTTTCTGCATTTTACGGTTGGGAAAACTGTGGGTTAGAGAGGATAAGTGACTTTGACTTTCACTTCGTAGGTTAAGGAAAAAGCAAAATCCAGAACCTAGATCTCCTGGCTCCTCATTTAATTTCCTTCTGTCACACCTTGCTGATTAAACTATTGTTTTTAACTTGAAGATATTTACTATTATGCCACACAACTCTGTCCTACTATGCTAGGTTCTGAATAGTGCAAATAAAGAATCCCCTGAAGTTGTATTATTTGAATAGATATTGCAATTTCCACTGGACTAGAACCAATTACCATATTTTGTATAATTATAATTTCAAATAACATACATTTCAATAAATGTGACCACTTCAGGGATTCATTATTCATGCTAATTGGGACCTAGATGTACAGCACTTAGCACAGTGCTTGACCTATAATAAATGCTTAATAAATTCTAATTGACTGACTGACTCAATGTGTTTATCAATGGCAAAGACAAATCTGCTTATAAAATTTTTGAATGACAAATTATGAGGAAATGTGTGGGTATATGAAGAAAGAATATCATTTTGAGTATCAAAAAACAAGATTAGAATCTTCTCCTAGGAGAGGATGTCCTGAAATTTAATAGGTTTAAAAGCTAGTAGGAAAAAATGGAAAGTCCCATGCTTAGCTTCAAAAACTGATCAGCACCAATTAGCTGATATTGGATCAGGGTAGACAAATTGTACTTATACAAAATAAGCAAAATAGATGAATATTAAATATAAGATTTTGGGTAAAAGGTACTAGCAGCTAAGAAAAACCAGGAAAGACTTCATAAATTTTGACATTAGTCAGTTGCTTAGAGCAGTAAGAGGTTCATTGCCTTGACAAGGGTAGCATAGCTATCATATTCAGTGGGAGGACTTGAAACCAGGTCTTACTGACTCTGAAGCCAGCTCTATTCAATACCATAATGTATTTCTTTTCAATTTTTTTTAAAATCTATCTATCCTTGGACATTTTTCTCCCTAGTACATAAATAAATTTCTTTCTATAAGTTACACAGGAAAATTCTGAGAAAGCTTCACTTCTGAAAAGTGAATGGAAGTTATAGAAAAGCCTAATGATAGGAAAGCCTTTTATTAGAGTCCAAACCTGGGACTTCCCTTTTTGCTTTGGCTGAGTCACATTTTTTTTCCTGCTGTTGACATGATAACATCTGTTGTTGATGTATGATAGGACTATCTGGCTGATGAATATAGATGGTCTTGAACGTATTTACCTTACTGTATTTCACCTTGGAAGCTGACCAATTAGAAACTGTTCACTGACCAAAGAAGATAATATTTGCTTTATTAAGCCCAGAAACTGTATTGAATAGAGAAATTTTCTTCTGTTAAAATACAATCCAAGGTGCTTGCCTTGTGCAATCTTGCTGATTATGACAGAGGTCTTTCTGGATGTACATAGATTTTAGTCTGGGGATCTGTTCAGTTGACACATGCTCTTAAACCACAGGTTTCTCTAGACTGGTGGACTAATTGTGCAAACAGGAAGTCAAAAGATGGATTCAGCTGTGAAACTATCAGAGCAAATGAAGCATTCTAAACAAATACTAGGATTAGGAATGCCACAAATGCATCAGAAAATGGAATTATAGTAACAATCTTTCAACTAGGGAAGGAATCATAACCTGAGATGGGTTAATAACTATTACTATTTCATTCAATTTAGACATAAGGAAAAGATTGTCTGCAGATCTTAATCCAAAATGATGCTGTTTTGTATAATAAAAATCTCATAATTTGGCAGTGGCATTACTTTAATTGTCAGGTAGGAATTATTTAAGAACTTTGAAAAAAATGCCTCCCACTTCAGAAAGGAAATTACTGACCCGGTAGTAGAATTTATAATCCATTTATTTGGGACCAGCTTCCAATGAGAGCTTCCAAATGATCTTTTACCTTTCCAAACATTGAGCTTTTCAATGTGAGGTTAGCACTCTTGAGTCTGCAACTAATGGAAATTTATCTCCAAGACGCAAAAAAAAAGTGAAAATAATTAGAATGAGCAACATAGACCAGATGAGCATTGGGTGGGTGTGAACTTCTTCACCCAATCCTTATATGCTAAGTTCAGGGAAAATTTGAACTAGGCCAGCTGAGGACAAGTGAAGAGAAAAACAACTGGATATAGCTACTTGTTAGTCTCAAAAGGCAACATAGTTAGGGCAAACAGCCAGATTTTGGAATAAACTTTGGATGAATTTGGAAAATAGTCAAAAATGGCTAAGAAGAAAGAACCATTCATCTAGGTATAAAATAAAGAGGAAGACTATTCCACAGTAGTTCCCTGAGAGTTACTGTTAATAGTAGACTCCTAGATTGGTTGGGTTTAAATCAGATAGTGTGGTCACCTTCTATTTTTTATAGAAGACAAAAAAAAGAATAATTAATATAAGTGTTGTACCTAAAGGATCATGGAATTTGATATCAAATCCCAGCTCCAAGTCATCTTGGAGATAGTCATCTAAATTTCTGAGCCTAATTTATCTTATCAGTAAAATGAAGAGGTAAAAGTAAAAGACCATTAAGATTCATTTTAACTATAGATAATTCACCTAAATCTTGCCATTTGATACTAATAAATAAACAATCAAAACTTAAAGTGTAGTATTAGACCAAAACAAAATTTAAAAAAATAACATATATCAAGAAATAATCAAAGAAATTTTTCTAGCTGTATGAGAACCAGAGAGCAAGTGGAACATAGACCAGTTGCCTCCTGAAAGAAAAAACAAATTAAACACACTCAAGAATGTCATGGCAAAAACCTAGAACTTCTAGGTGAAAGACAAATAAATGTTTCAAAATGGTCAGAAAGTGTTCAAGAATAAAAATATTAATCAGGACCATACAAAAATACCATAAAAGAGAGGAAATTTTGGTATACCATGTTAAAAAGGAAAAAATAAAATGTTTACAACAAAAAATAACTTTCTTTCAACACTGAATATAATCCTCAAAAGGAAAAAAATTAATAAAATAGTAGGTTTTCTAACCTTCCTGATGAAAAAAAGACCCAGATTAAGGAGACTTTCTAAAATGAAAGTATAGGAGATGAGAACCATAGACAGGAAAACACACTTGGACATTGGGAAGGAAATCAATATGATGAATTGCTTATATTCTAATATAGGAGAAAGAGACAAATGTCACTTCAGAATCTTCCATGCTCACAGAAGAGTAAAGAAAGACAAATGCATGGCTTGGGGATGATTTTTTTTTTATTTTATAGGGGAGAGAGTAATACATTATGGAAGATAGAAAGAAGGAGTATACAAACATGGAGGAGAAAGTGATGAAAATAGCTATCTCATATACTTCATTGTTATGTTAACCAGATAAAGAATGATTGAATAATACACATACAAAAACTTGTAGATGTAAAAATATATTATTAGCTCCAATGGAAAAAGAGACCAAGTCAAAGAAATGTATGTGTGTGTGTGTGTATAATATATACATATATATATATATATATATATATACATACATATATATATGCAAAGAGGACCGAATTTGAAAAGGAAAAGTCAAGTTAAACAAACTTCAATTTTTCAAGAACTAAAAGGATCATAAGACAGGTTCAAAGAATTATGAAAAAGGGTAAAAACATCACTTGTACAAAAATATTCACAACAGCTCTGTTTGTGGTGGCAAAGAATTGGAAATTGAACGATTGTCCATCATTTGGGGAATGGCTTAACAAACTATGGTATATGTATGTCATGGAACACTATTGTTCTATTAGAAACCAGGAGGGATGGGAATTCAGGGAAGCCTAGAGGGATTTGCATGAACTGATGCCGAGTGAGATGAGCAGAACCAGAAGAACATTGTACACCCTAACAGCAACATGGGGGTGATGATCAACCTTAATGGACTTGCTCATTTCATCAGTACAACAATCAGGCACAATTTGGGGGTATCTGTGATGGAGAATACCATCTGTATTCAGACAAAGAATTATGGAATTTGAACAAAGACTAAAGACTATTACCTTTAATTTTTAAAAAATGTTATCTTATTATGTAATTTTGCTATCTCTTATACTCTATTTTTTTTCCTTAAGGATACAATTTCTCTCTCATCACATTCACCTTAGATCAATGTATACCATGGAAACAATGTAAAGACTAACAGACTGCCTTCTGTGGGGTTGGAAGGAGGGAAGTGAGATTAGGGGGAAAATTGTAAAATTCAAAATAAATAAATTTTAAAAAAGAGGGAACAGGACAAAAATATCTATCACTTATTGTGTTCTAAGCTGAAGATGATCAACACTAGTAATTCATAAACTGGAGTTAACTGATCCCTTTCTTCTGAGCCTCCTCTCATCTTCAGCTTAGAACACAATAACTGTTCTTTTCCCTACTTTCTTTTTCTTTTTAAAAGTGGGACTGGGGGAAAGTGTACAGAGAACAAATAGAGGACAAAAATATGATGGATGAAAAACACAGTTAACAATTACATCTGTTGGGGGCAGCTAGGTGGATAAAGCACTGGCCCTGGAGTCAGGAGTACCTGTGTTCAAATCCAGTCTCAGACACTTAATAATTACCTAGCTGTGTGGCCTTGGGAGCAAGCCACTTGACCCCGTTTGCCTTGCAAAAAATTTAAAAAAACAAACAAAAAAATTACATCTGTGAATTTGAAAGAGATCAACATGTCCATTAAATGGAAGAAAGTGATAGAATAGAACAGAACAAAGCAAAATCAAACAATATTTTTTAATACATATACACCAAAAATGTAAACGTTAAAACAGTTAAGATGAGAGTGATTGGATGAGAATTTCTTATGCCTCTAACAAATTCAAAAAGCAGGATTGATAATCATAATCTCAAATAAGCCAAAAGCAAAAATTGACATGTTTTAGAGAGATAAGCAAGGAAGTTATATTATGCTGAAAGGTAACATAGATAATGCAATAATTTTAATACTTGTCACAAGCACAAAATATAATGGGATCTAAATGTTTGAAGGAAAAGTTAATAAATTATGTGAGAAATAGAGAGGAAAATTGCAATAGTTAGTTACCTGATTGTGCTCCTTTTGGACCAACATAATTCTAGCAAAAAGATTGAGAAATTAAATTCCTGATTAGGAAAGTTGTATATGATACATCTCTGGTGATTATTGAAGAGTATTAAAAGTAGTATGCATATTTCTCAGCTGTACATGGCAACTTTGTATAAATTGAACATGGAGTAAAGCATTAAAAAGTTAATTAACAAATGCAGAAAAGTAAAATTTTAAAAGCAACTCTTACTGAACCTAATGCAATTAAAATAATGATCAATAAATATTAAAAGGACTCAATCCAGAATTTAAATGGAGGCTAAATAATAAGAATAAAAGAGAAATAAATGTCAATTGATTTGAAACAGTAGATAAATGGATCAAAAGAATGACAGTAATGAACTTTTATGATTCATCCAAATCAGTCATTAGGGGAATGTATATCTCTAAACTCTTTTATTAACAAAATAGAAAAAAAAAAACAAATACCTGACTTGAGTATGTAACTTTTATTTTGTTTTTAGGTTTTTGCAAGACAATGGGGTTACATGGCTTGCCCAAGGCCACACAGCTGGATAATTAATAAGTGTCTGAGGCCGGATTTGAATCCAAGTACTCCTGACTCCAGGGCCGGTGCTCTATCCACTGCACCACCTAGCCGCCCGAGTATGTAACTTCTAAAAGCTCAGAAAGATACAACTTTAAAAGTCCCATTCAAACACAAAATTCTGAAAAATCAGATAAAATTCCAAACACATAGACACACAAACTGAATTGATCAATAAAAGCTAGGATATATCTATTTTGAAACTACTAATATAGACAAATTATTAACTAAAAAAAGAAGAAAACTATATTATCATTATAAAAAATGCAGCAGAGAATTCACATTAGATGAGAAGAAAAGTTAACACTTTACGTGGAGAAAAAGAAAGGAAAAATGCAGTAGTTAGTTACCTGATTGTGCCCCTTTTGGACCAAGATAATTCTAGCAAAAAGATTGAGAAGTTAAATTCCTGATTAGGAAAGTTGTATATGATACATCTCTGGTGATTATTGAAGGGGAATTATTGGAAATTATAGGAAATTATTGGATATAATTTCCTGGTTATCCCCAGTCAAGTCACATGGTTTTCCCTAAATTGTGCCAAGCATTGGATAATTCATTCATATTTTCTGCAAAGACATAACAATAGTCACCAGTACACATCTGTCTAATCATCAACAACATAAACAAATAAATGAGTTAATACCATTGAGGAAACATGACAACTTATTTCTTTCCATTAGTGTTAGGTTTGAAAATATTTTTCTAACCCAGGAGATTTAGTAAAGCAACTTCCTTTCTTGTTTCTTGTGTATCAAAGTAAACATATCTCTGATATTAATGACTAATGGCAGGACATTAAGTGACTTTTCCATTTGGAATATGAAAGGGTATTACAACTGAATCTACCAAAGTGTAGCAATCATGTCACATGTTTGTGGAAGGGAACCAAGGTGGGTATGAAATCCTGCACAAGAAGACAGCCTTATTATGTACTCTGAGGAGGAAAAAGGAGTCAGTCTTTAAAGGGGATATAGAAAATATTCAAACTGTTTAATTTCTTAAACTTTCATTCAACCACATGGTCCAATAATTTCTTATTCACTTCATAGCACCCCTATGTGTGAAACCTATGAAATACAACCATTTTTTAATCAGGTAAATGATCCTAGTTTAAGTGACCTAAACAATTTGATCAAGGTGTGATTCAAACTGTGTATTATTTTCTGGGAGAATGGAAATGGTTCTTATAAAAAATTAAGGTTCTTATTATGCCAGAAGTATAAATAGCCAATCGTTTCTGCATATTCCTGAATGCCCAAGGTAAAAAGGTAATGGGGGGGGGGGCAGAGCCAAGATGAGGACAGGAGAAGATCCTCTCTCGGGTGCTCTATCTCTCTGATATTTCCAAACTTATAAAATAAGGACTCTAAAAAAAAGATAATTGAGAAGATAGACAAATAGATAGGTAGATAGGTAGCCAAGCAAATTAAAAAGATAAAAATAGGCCTAGACAGAAAGTCAGAGAGACAGAGAATCAGAAAAAAAAAAGATAAAGGAGCTTCCAGGGGTGGGGTCAAGATGGAGATGTGAAGCTAGCATTCTCCTGGAGCCTTTCTCAACACAACTTTAAATGAAGCCTCTACACAGACCTTAAAGGTACAGGTCCTACAAAAAGAAAGAATGAAACAAGTACACGACTCAAGATATCATGAAGGAACTTCAGGAAAGGTCTATCTCTTCTGGGTAAAAGTCCAGAATAACTCAACTTGGCTGGGAGAGCTAGAAAGTCAGGGGTGGCTCTTAACCACTGCACAATTTAAGGGTCAAGGCTTAGTAAAACAGCATGGCCAAAAATGATAGTCCTAACCATAACTTAGAAGGCGAAGTTCGAACCCTGGGAACACTGGTGCAAAAGATGGGCCTGGGGTGGATTATACCCAACACAGGGAATAAATCCCTGCATAGGCAACATCTTGGCATAAAGGAGGGAATAAACCTCTGTCTAGGCAACACTATGGCAAGCATTAAGCCAGGAACCAGCTTTAGCCCCAGCATTGAAAGATTGAGATAATACTTCCTGAACCCCAAGAGCATAGATCAACTATCAAAATGAGCAAAAAAAAAAAAAAAACCAGACAAAAGAGGTAACCATAAAAAACTGTTGTATAGGTAAGGATGATAAAAATGTCATCTTAGAAGAGGAAAGCAGGGGCAAAATGCCTACATATGAAGCCCCAAAGGAGTTTATGAATTGGTCTTAAATCCAAAAAAGAATTCATGGAAGAGCTCAAAAAGGATTTAAAAAAAAAACAAAGAAAAGAGGAAGAAGAAAAATGGAGAAAAGAAATGAGAGCAATGCAGGAGAATTATGAAAAATTGATTGAAGAAATCAACTCCTTTAAAACTAAAATTGACCAAGTGAAAAAGGAAAAAAGATCAACTTGGAAAAAAGGATGTAATTCATTAAAAAGTAAAATCAACCAACTAGAAAAGGAATGCAACTCATGAAAAAATAGAATTAACCAAATAGAAAAGGTATTCAATTCATTTGAAAGTTAAATTAGTTAACTGGAAAAGAAAACATAAAAGTAACTGAAGAAAATAAAACCTAAAAATTAAAATGGGACAAATGGAAACTAAAGACTCTAAGAGATGCCAGGATTCCATCAAACAAGACCAAAATGTTTTTAAAAATAGAAGAAAATTTAAAGTATCGGGGTGGCTAGGTAGTGTCGTGAGTAAAGCAAGGGCCCTGGAGTCAGGAGTAACTGGGTTCAAATCCGGTCTCAGACATTTAATAATTACCTAGCTGTGTGGCCTTGGGCAAGCCACTTAACCCCATTTGCCTTGCAAAAACCTAAAAAAAAAAAATTTAAAGTATCTCTTAGGGGAAATGACAGGACTGGAAAATAGAACCAGGAGGGATAATTTGCAAATTATTGGTCTATCTAAAAGCTTCAATTTACAAAAGAGCCTGGACAATAACTTTCAGGAAATTATCATGGGCAATTACCTTCTTGGAAGAAGAAGACAAAAATAATCCTTGAAAGAATCCACCTATCATCTCCAGAAAGAGATCCCAGAATAAAAATTCCAAGGAATATAGTAATAGTCAAATTTCAGGACTTTTAGCTAAAGGAGAAAATACCACAAGTAGCCAAAAAGAAGAAATGTAAATTCCATGGAAATAGTCAGGATTGTAAAGGATTTATTAGCTTCAGCATTAAAGGATTGCAGGGCCTAGAATATTATATTGCAAAGGCTAAAGGACCTTGGATTACAACCAAGAATTAACCACCCTGCAAAATTCAGCATATTCTTTTTTTGGGGGGGAAGAACTTTCAATGAAATAGAGAAATTTCAAAATTTTCTGATAAAAAGACCAGAACTGAGCAGAATATTCAATCTTCAAATACAAGACTCAAGAGGCATGAAAAGGTAAATAGAAATGAGAAAAGTGCCAGTCAATAACAATAACTTGGATACATCCCTACACAGGGAGACAATACTTGCAAATCTTGAGAATAATACTTCTCTTGAGATAGTTTATGGGATGCTACCAAAGCAGTTTTTAGAGGAAACTTTATATCTCTAAATGTTTACAGGAATAAAATAGAGAAAGAGGAGATAATGAATTGTGTATGCAACTAAATAAACTGAAAAAAACAAATTATACATTCCCAAATAAAAACCAAATTAGAAATTCTGAAATTCAAAATAGAAATCAATAAAACTGAAAGAAAACCATTTAACTAATAAATAAAACTGTTGGTTTTATGAAAAAAATAGGAAAAACCTTTAGCTAATTAATTTTTTTAAACAAAGAAAGAAGAAAATCAAATTGCTAGTATCAAAATTGAAAAGGGTGGACTCACCACCAATTTACCAAACATTTTGCCAATCTTAGTGAAATGGATGATTTATAAAGACATAAGCTACTCAGTTTAACAGAAAAGCAAATTAAATATTTATATAACCCCATTTCATAAAAAGAAATTGAAGAAGCCATCAATAAAATCCCTACAAAAAACCTCCAGGACCAGATGGATTTATAAGTGAATTCTATTAAACATTTAAGAAACAATGAATTCCAATTCTATGCAAACTGTTCAATAAAATGGGTTAAGGAGTTCTAACAAATCCTTTTTATGATACCAGTATTGGCTGATTCCTAAACAAGGAAGAGACAAAACAGACAAAGAAAATTATACACCAATCCTCCAAATGAATATTGAGGCAAAAATTTTAAATAAAATTTTAGCAAAGAGATCACAAGAAGTTATTAGTGGGATATTACACCATGATCAAGTAGGCAGACATAGTTCAATATTAGGAAAATAAGCAACAGAACTGACCATATCAATAACAAAATTAACATAAATCATAAGATTATCTAATTAGATACTGGAAAAAACCTTTAACACAATACAATATCCATTCCTATTAAAAACCCTAGAGAGCATAAGGGTAAATGGAGTTTGTCTTTAAATGATAAGCGGTATCTAACTAAAACATCAGTATGCATTATATGTAATGAGGATAAACTAGCAGTATTTCAGTAAAAAGAGGCATGAAACAATGACATCCATTATCACCACTATTATTCAATATTGCATTAGAAATGTTAGCATTGGGGCAGCTAGGTGGTGCAGTAGATAGAGCACTGGTCCTGAAGTCAGGAGTACATGAATTCAAATCCAGCCTCAGACACTTAATAATTACCTAGCTGTGTGGCCTTGGGCCAGCCACTTAACCCCATTGCCTTGAAAAACCCTAAAATAAAAACCCCAGAAATGTTAGCATTAGCAATAGGAAAAGGAAAGGAAAAAGAAATTGAAGGAATTAGAATAGGCAATGAGTAAACAAAACTTTCACTCTTTGTAAATGATATGATGGTAAACTTAGAGAACCCTAGAAAATCAACTAAAAAAAACCCACTTGAAACAATTAATAACTTTAGTAAGGTAGCAAGATATAAAATAAACCCACATAAATCATAGCTATACATAATTAATAAATCTCTAGCCCAAGAATTAGAGGTAGAAAGAGAAATACCACTTAAAGTACTTGTAGACAACATAAAATAATTGGGAATCTACCTCCCAAGACAAGAAATTATGTGAACACAATAACCAAATACCTTTCACACAAATAAAGTCTAATCTAAACAATTGGAAAAATATCAATTGGTCATGGTTAGTATGGTAAAGATATCAATTTTACCCAAATGAAATTCTTTAGTCAGTGCCATGCCAATAAAACTACCAGAAAATATTTTACAGAGCTAGAAAAAAATAGTAAGAAAATTGACCTGGAGCACAAAAAGTCAAGAATATCAAAGGAATTGATGAAAAAAATACCAAGGAAGGTGGCCTAAGTGTACCAGATCTAAAACTACATTATAAAGAAACAGTCACCAACACTATCTGGTACAGACTAAGAAATAGAGTAATGGATCAGTTGACTAGATTAGATATAAAAGAAACAATAGTGAATAACTACAGTAAACTACTGTTTAATAAACCCCAAAACATAAGCTTCTGGAATGAGAACTCATCATTTGACAAAAACTGATGGGAAAATTGGAGAATAGTAGGGAAAAAACTAGGCATAGACCCATATCTCACATCCTATACCAAAATTAGTTTGAAATAAATACAGGATTTAGACAAAAAGGATGATATCATAGACTAATTAAGAGAAAAAGGAGAGAAGCTTATGACCAAACAAGAAGTAGAAAACATTATGAATTGCAAAATGGGTGATTTTGATTATATTAGAAAGTTTTTACAAAAATAAAACTAATTTAAGCCAAGATTAGAAGGAATGGAGATGGGCATTCATGTTTAACTTATATTGAATCACTTTCTGTCAGGGAGGGAAGTTAAGGGAGGGAAGGAGAAAAAATGTAAAACTTTAAACCTTGCAAAAAATGATTGTAAAAAATACCTTTGCATGTAGTTGGGAAATAAATAAATAAATAAAGTCAACTACAAAAAAGAAAAAGAAGGAATGCAGAAAGCTAGGAAACAATTTTCACAGCAAGTGTTTCTGATAAAAGATCCATTTCTAAAACACCTAGAGAACTAAATCAAATTTATAAGATTACAAGTCATTCCCTAGTTGGTAAATGATCAAAGGATTTGAATAGGTAGCTTTCAGATGAAGTAATAAAAGATGTTTATAGTCATATAAAAATGTTCCAAATCGGGGGCGGCTAGGTGGCACAGTGGATAGAGCACCAGCCCTGGAGTCAGGAGTACCTGAGTTTAAATCTGGCCTCAGACACTTAATAATTACATAGCTGTGTGGCCTTGGGCAAACCACTTTAATCCCATATGCCTTGGCTAAAACCTAAAAAAAACAAAAACAAAAACAAACAAAAAAAATGTTCCAAATCATAAGCACTACCTCATACCTAACAGATTGGTTAAGATGACGAAAAAGGAAAATGATCAATATTGGAGAGGATGTGGGAAAACTGAGACACCAATGCATTGTTGGTGGAGTTGCAAACTGATCCAATCATTCTGGAAAGCAATCTGGCACTATGCCTAAAGGACAATAAAACTGTTCATACCCTTTGATCCAGCAATACCAATATTAGTTTCTATCTTCAAAAAATTTTTTAAAAAAGGAAATGTCTCACATGTTCAAAAATATTTATAGCAGCTCTTTTAGTAGTGAAAAAGAATTGGAAATTGAGGGGATGCCCATCAGTTGGAGAATGACTGAACAAATTATGGTATATGAATATTGTGGAGTATTATTGTTCTATAAGAAATCCCGAGCAACTATACTTTAGAGAAGTGTGGAAAACTTTGCATGAACTGATGCTGAGTGATGTGAGCAGGACCAGGTGAATATTGTACACTTTGACAGTAACACTGTGAGACGATCAACTATGATGGATGTAGAAGTAGTTAAACAATCAAGGACAATCCTGAGAGACTGTTATGGATGATAACAACCACATCAGAGAAAAAAAACTATGGATTCTGAATACAGAGCAAAGAAGATGTTACACTTTTTTAAAACTTCTTTCAGGAGTCAAGATGGCAACAGGACAGGACCACATTCATCTGACCACATTCAGATCCTGATTGCAGTCTAGGCGCCCCATAGAACAGCAAGGCTCCCCACCCCCCACCTCAGCCCCATGGCAGAGGGGTGCACTTATGGTCATTCACAGAGCAGGAGGGAAGACAGAGCCTCACACACGGAGAGCCTTGTGGGGGTGTCCCACTAATATTCAAAAGCTCAGAAGTACCCCAAAACCAGGCACAGGCTGGAGAAATGAGTAAGCAGAGAAAAAAGAGGAACACCATTGAGAAATACATTGCCTGCGATCCCAAGAAGGCTCAAAGCACTCAATCTGAAGATGAGGAAGCACAAGCTCCTGCATCTAATGACTCCAAGAAAAAACAGAAATTAGGCTCAGGCTATGACAGAGCTCAAAAAAGATTTGAAAATCAAGTGAGGGAGATAGAAGAAAAATTGGGGAAAGAAATGAGAGAGATGCAGTAAAACATGAAAATGAAGTCAGCACCTTAGTCAAGGAGATCCAAAAAAATGCCGAAGAAAATAACATGTTAAAAACTAGCAAAGGTCAAATGGATAAAACAGTTCCAAAAGTTATTGAAGAGAAGAATGCTTTAAAAAGCAGAATTGGCCGGATGGAAAAAAGAGATAAGAAAGCTCTCTGAGGAAAACAAATCCTTCAGATGTAGAATGGAACTGAGGGAGGCTGCTGATTTTACAAGAAATCAGGACAGAATACTTCAAAACCAAAAGAATGAAAAATTAGAAGAAAATGTGAAACATCTCATTGCAAAAACAACTGATATGGAAAACAGATTTAGGAAAGATAATTTAAAAATTATTGGAATACTGGGAAGTCATGACCAGGAAAAGAGCCTTGACATCATTTTCAAAGAATTACTACCAGAAAATTGCCCTGATAACCTAGAAGCAGAGGGTAAAATAGAAATGGAGAAAATCCACCAATCTCCCCAAGAAAGAGATCCAAATAAAACAACTCCCAGGAATGTTATAGCCAAGTTCCAGAACTCCCAAGTCAAAGAGAAAATATTAGAAGCAGCCAGAAGAACACAATTCAAATATCGTGGAGCTGCAGTCAGGACCACACAGGACTTAGAAGCAACTACATTAAAAGCTCGTAGGGCTTGGAATATAATATTCCAGAAGGCAAAAGAGCTTAGAATACAACTAAGAATCAACTACCCAGCAAAACTGAACATCCTCTTACAGGGAAAAAGATGGACTTTCCATGAACCAGGAGAATTTCAAATGTTCCTGTTGGAATGGCCAGAGCTGAGCAGAAGGTTAGATCTTCAAATACAGGACTCAAGTGAATCATAGAGAGTGGAGGAGAAGGGGAAAATATGAAGGACTTAATGATGATGAACTACATGTATTCCTGTATAGAAAAATGATACTGATAATACTCATATGAACCTTCTCATTTAATAGAGCAGGTAGAAGGAGCTTTTAAAGATGAGGCATAGGAGAAAACTGAATTTGAAGATATATTGTGGTGTAAAAATGGAGTCAATAGATAAAAGGGAAATGTAATGGGAGAAAGAAAAAGGAGAGGAAGAATAGGCTAAGATATTTCATATAAGATTTTTCTTTATTACAATGAGCTATTGCAATGATATGGAAGAAGGGAAAGGTGAGGGGGGAATGAGACATTCTTTGCTCTCATCAGAGGTGGCTAGGAGAGGAAATAGCATATATACTCAATGGGGTATAGACATCTGGAGTAAGAAGGAGAGAAGGGGGACAGGGGGAAGGGGGGGCGGTGAGTGGTGGAGGAGAGGATGCACCATAGGGGGAGAGTGGTCAGATATAACACATTTACTTTTTTACTTCTTGCAAGGGGTTGGGATTGGATGGCCTGTCCAGGACCATAGGGCCAGGTGGATGCTGGGCCTAAGGGGTGGTATGTGGGCTCGGGGCCTCTTGGCCCCAGGGCTGGGAATCTGTCTGCTGCACCACTCAGCTACCCTACAACAGAGACAGAGTGAAAGGAGAGAGAAAATATAGTACATGGCAGTGAAGTATGAATGGAGGGAGTTGAGATCAGCTTTGGCAACAACAGAGAAATATAGAAGTAAATTTTGTGATGGACTTATCATAAAGAATGCTATCCACCTGCGACAGAGCTGGTAGTGTGTTGGAACACAGACTGTAGCACATTTTTTTATCATTATTATTTTGGGGGATGGGGTTGCAGGGCAAATGGGGTTGGGTGGCCTGCCTGGGGCCATACAACTGGATGATTGTTGGGTGTCTGAGCCCGGATTTGGACCCGGGTGCTCCTGGCTCAAGGGCCAGTGCTCTGTCTGCCATCTGACCGCTCCTACTATTATTATTAGTATTTTATTTTATTTTGGGTTTTTTTTTTTGTTTTTTGCAAGGCA
The DNA here is from genome assembly GCF_037893015.1 of Macrotis lagotis. Classification (NCBI taxonomy): domain Eukaryota; kingdom Metazoa; phylum Chordata; class Mammalia; order Peramelemorphia; family Peramelidae; genus Macrotis; species Macrotis lagotis. The sequence continues at coordinate 61,339,232 of NC_133660.1, read as the reverse complement.
GTGGGGTTGGGGTGGCTTGCATGGCATCACACAGCTGGGTGATTGTTGGGTGTCTGGGGCCAGATTTGGGCTCGGGTGCTCCTGGTTCCAGGGCTGGTGCTCTGTCCACTGCACCACCTAGCCATACCTACAATTGTTATTATTTTTTTATTTTAATTTTAATTTTTTTCCTCTCCCCTTTATTATTGCTCATGCAGGTCTATATTTTTGGGGAGGGAGGTATTATGTTTACTCTTAAACAAGAATATTTTAGTAATGTATAAAAAAAAAATTATTTGTACCAAATAAGAATAAATAAATGGGAAAAAATTTCTTTCACATTTGTCCTTTCTTTCTGTTATCTTCCCCCTCCCCTGCATTTTAATTCCTCTTTCACAAGACTAATATGGAAATGTGTTAAATATGACTGTAAATGTAACTAGAAAAAAAATAGGTAGGAGAAAAATGTGGAACTCATAATCCTACAAATAGATGAATGTTCAAAACTACCTAAGATGTGATTAAAAAATAAAATAAGACTTACAGCCAAGATGGGGGAGAAAAGACAGGCATTGTGTTAAGTGCACCCTGTGTCCCCTCAAAAACAAGAAGAAAGACACCTCCTAACAGAAACTTGATCAACAAAATCCCAGAAAAAGAAGCTAGGAGAAGAACACCTAACAACAAGGTCTGTTTCAGGGGAACATACATGAACTGAGAGAGGAGACCAGAGGGTCAGCACAGGGATAGCAAGGAATTGTAGGGGAGCTAAAGGACTGGCTTAACTACAGAGACTTTGGTTAGAGGCATTAGCCTCAGAGACTTTGGTGAGAGGCAAAGGGAGAACCAACTTTAGCCAAGGAGTCTTTGACTAGGGGGAGGGGAGATCTGTATGCCTGGAAATGTTCCAGCTCAGTCCTGCATTCCATACTTTTGGAGCATTCCAAACAGTAGCTGCCCTGCCCTGCCCCCCCCCCCCCATTCCCTCAAGCATAGGTGTGGACTAAGCAGAGCACTCAACTGAAAGGGAGATTGGCTTCCAGTCCATTGTTCAAGGTCACCTCAGACCCTGCAGCCCCTCCTCCCTCCCTCTTTACTCCCTCCAGGATCGGGGGAGGGCTTCAATCACTCCAGAGAAGCAACCAACACCCCCTACTGGCCGGCCATTGGAATTACTAAGCCAAGTGAACAAAGCCTCTTAGGATCTTCAAAAGCAAACCTCTGAGAGCCAGTCCCTCCCACAACACAAGCTCCTAGAAAAATGAAGAAAAACCAGCAAAAAGGGGTCCTCATGGAGAAATATTTAGAAGGATCAGATTCTAACCCAAAGAGATCTAGCACTTCTTTTATTGTTGTTGTTGTTGTTATTTTTTGTTTTGTTTTTTGGTTAGGCAATGGGGTCAAGTGACTTGCCCAAGGTCACACAGCTAGGTAATTATTAAGTGTCTGAGGCAGGATTTGAAACTCAGGTACTCCTGAATCCAGGGCCAGTGCTCTATCCACTGTGCCACCTAGCCACCCCAAGATCTAGCACTTCTGAGAAGAATATGAATTGGTCTCCAGCCCAGAAAGACTTCCTTAAAGAAATAAGGAAGGAGTTTAAAAATCAATTGGAAAAACTGGGAAAAGAAACTCAAGAGAAAATTAACACATTGCAAGAGAAAATTAACATTTCACAACAAGAAAACAAAACATTGGAAAATACAATTATAAAAGTACAAAATGAGAATAATTCTCTCAGATCCTCAATTGGGCAAATGCAAAAGAAAATAATTCTCTCAAAACTACACTTGTGCAAATGGAAAACTCCAAAAATAGAATTGTGCAATTGGAAAAGGAGTTGAAAAAGGTAAATGAAGAAAATTCTCTAAAAAAAAAAAAGAAGAATGTGAAGACTTCCAGCCAAGATGGCAGAGAGAAGACAGGTACAGTTCTAAAATCTCCTGATCTTCCCCCATATATGATATGAAACAAACCTCTTAACAGAAATCCAATCAACAAAACCCAGAAAGAAAAGCCATGAGAAAGAACATCTACCTCAGGATTTGTCTTCCACAATCGTGGGTTAGTTCAGGCACAGAGGGCAGACTCTGCCAGGAGCATGGGACCAGGGAGAGCCTGCGAGCCTGGATTATCCATGGATTAGTTTGATCAGTGGTGGGGCTGGTCAACCTCAGGGGCTTGGTTTAACTAGGGAGCTTGGGCATTGATGGTGATGCTGACCCTCAGGAGCTTGCCAGGAGGGAGAGTTCCGGTGGGGGAGAGCTACAGACATCATCCCCGGGCTTCTCTGATCTGGAGGAACTCAGAGTCCACATCTCCATTGCAGCTGAAGCCTCTTCCCAGAACAAACACAATTACAGACTATCTCTGCCCCAGGCTAAGGCCAAGCAGCAGAACCACCTCACTTGACAATAGGAAGAATGCTTACCTCACCCCAGGGTGTAGCCCACTATTGATCAAAGACAAAAGTATTTAACAGCTTCAATCACTCCTTCCAGGCCAAGGGAGAAGGCCTCAGTAAAGGTCATAGAGACTCCAAAGAAAGCAACCAGCATGCCCTACTGGCCAGCTGGAGATATTACACTCAGTGATTAAAACATCTAGCACCCCCTACTGGCCAGCTGGAGATATTACACTCAGTGAGTAAAGTCTCTAGGGATCCCAACACCAAACCTCTGTGAATCAGCCCCTCCCCAACTGAAGATCTTAGTAAAATGAAGAAAAACCACCAGAAAGGAGGGTCCATAGAAAAGTTCTTGGAAGGAAAAGACTCTAACTCAAAGACACCTAGAGCTTCTGAGGAGAACATGATCTGGTCTCCAGCACAGAAAGACTTCCTTGAAGAAATAAGGAAGGAGTTTAAAAATCAGTTGGAAAATTTGGGAAAAGAAACCCAAGAAAAGATTAACATCTTGCAACAAAAAACAAATCATTGGAAAATACAATTGGACAAATACAAAATAAGTATAATTCTCTCAGATGTTCAATTAGGCAAATACAAAAAGAAAATAATTCTCTCAAAACCTTAATTGGTCAAAAGGACAGGTCTTTCAAAAATAGAACTGACCAACTGGAAAAGGATTTGCAAAAGGTAAATGAAGAAAACTCTTCTCTAAAAAAATGGAGTCTGTGGAAACTAATGACTTCATGAGACAGCAAGAGCCTGTTAAACAAAGTCAAAAATTAAAAAAAAATAGAAGAGAATGTAAAATACCTCATCAGCAAAACCACTGACCTCGAGAATAGATCAAGGAGGGATAACCTGACAATTATAGGACTTCCTGAAAACATTGAAGAGGAAAAAAAGCCTAGATTAATATTACAGGATTTAGTGATGGAAAACTGCCTGAGAGGGTAAAATAGTTATTAAAATACATTGATCCTCTCTGGAAAGAGATCATAAAATGAAACCATTAAGAAATGTTGTGGTCAAATTTCAGAACTATCAGATAAAAGAGAAAATCCTGCAAGCATACAGAAACAATTTAGATACCAAGGAATCATAGTAAGGATAATGCAGGACCTGGATGCATCAACATTTAAGGGATCAAAGGGCCTGGAATAAGATATTCCAAAGAGCAAGGGAGCTTGGAATGCAGCCAAGAATTCACTCTCTGGCAAAGCTGAGCCTTCTCTTCCAGGGGAAAAGATGGACATTTAATGAACTAGGGGACTATCCAACATGTCTTGATGAAAAGATCAGAGCTAAATAGAAAATTTGGACATCAAACAGGAGGCTCAAGAGACACATGAAAAGGTTAAAAAAAAGGGTGGGGTAAAGAGAAAAACTGCTATCCAGTAGATGAAACTGTCTATATCCCCACTTGGGAGAAAGATTCTCATAACTCTTGAGAATTGTAGCTCTACTAAACAGAATATGTTTAGCCAGAAATAATGGTCACTCATGACTTATCCATGAGACTGCTATCCAATGGGATGAAACTGGCTATACTCCTACTTGGGAGAAAGACTCTAATAACTCTCAAGAATTGTAACTCTATTAGAGAGAATATACTTAGCCAGAAGTGATGGACACTCATAACCTTTCTGTAACTCAGATAGAATGATTTAAAAACAATACCTCCTTAAAAAGGGGGACAGTAAAGAAAAGGGAGGATGGAGGAGACTGAATGGGGCAAATCACATTATATTAAGATCTATTGCAATAGAGGGGAAGAAAGGAGGAGGTTAGAACCACCTGAATCTTATTCTCATCAGACTTGACTTAAAAGTTAACTTATACATACTCAGTTAAGAAACTTATCTTACCTTTCAAGTATTAAAAGAAGAAAAGGGGAGGGGGGATGGGAAGGGGAGAAAAGGGGGAACTAACAGAAGGAAGGGAAGGAAGAAGGGGAAAGGGGAAAGAAATGGGTGGGAGGCTGAAATAAGAGAGCAAATACACTGAATGTGACGCTTTTCAGAAACAAAGTACTGGAAAATGTGGACAAAGTGGGGAAAGGGGGGAAATACAAACAGAGGGAAGATAGTATGGAGGGCAATAAATAGTTAGTAATTATAACTTTGAATGTGAATAGGATGAACTCTCCCTTAAAATGTGAGTGAACAGCAGAGTGGATTAAAAACCAGAATCCTACAATATGCTGCTTACAAGAATCTTCTTTGAAGCAGAGAGATGCATATAGAGTAAAAGTAAAAGGTTGGAGCAAAATATATTTTGCTTCAGCTGAAGTGAAAATCGTTATCTTATTATGTAATTTTGCAATCTCTTATACTTTATTTTTCTTCCTTAAGGTTATGATTTCTCTCTCATCACATTCAACTTAGAGCAATATATAACATGGAAGCAATGTAAAGATTAACAGACTGCCTCTGTGGGGGGTAGGGGAAGGGAGGCAAGATCATGGGAAAAATTGTAAAACTCAAAATAAATAAAAATCTTTAAAATTTAAAATAAAATAAAATAAAACTTCAAAAAAGGGGGGGGAAGATAGAAAAAAATCAAAGACAGACAGAAGCAGAGCTACAGATAGATATAGAGACACGGAGAAAGAGTAAGTCTGGAAAAACTGAGGTCTAAGATTGAGAAAGAAATCTTATTATATCAGAACTGAATTAATTGAAATGTTATATAGTTATATAGTACAACCTCAGCAGAGGATTTAGAGTTAGAAAGAATCCAAGAACCATCTAAGCCTCTTATTTGACTTACCTAACTTGCCTACCTATAGAACCAAGGACTCAAAACCCAGCTTTTTGATTCAGATCCAATATTTTTCTCATTATACCTTACTACCTTTGACTCTAGTTACCTGGATTTCACACACACACACACACACACACACACACACACACACACACACACACACCCATCCCCATATACTCACACAGAGGTAAATAAAATAATATCAACTATAAAACTCTGACATCATGGAATTTTTTCCATATAAACTTCCCAGGATATCTATTGAGATTATTGAAGATTCAGATTAAAGAACAAAAGGATGAGCCTGAGGCACTGAGGGATTCTCAGACACTAACAAATGATTCATCTTGTTCTCGATATACTAAAAAAAGAAAATGCAGAATTATGTTTTACTGAATTTCAGTAATACCAATTAACTGGAAAATGCAACTAACCAGAACATTCCATTCCCCAATTGTTCTAATTATTAATTAAGGTTTTACTTAGAATATGCAGAAAATTTAATATTATATATATATATATGTGTGTGTGTGTGTATGTGTGTGTGTAATTATATAATACAGAGAGATATATATCTATAGAAATATAGATATATAGACTAGACATAAATATATATGTAGCTTTTGTCCAACTAGTTCTTCATTCTCCTAGAACTTCTGATGGGCTTCATTTCTGATAGAGTCGGAATGAGAAATCACACCTCTAGTTTTCATTGCTACTGCCCATTAAAAAACTAGGAACTTTGGAAATTAATAAAGGTCTAGATATTCATTCTAGATAGATCAAGTTATTCATCACTATATTAACAAATCCAGAAAAAACAGCAGTTAAACAGTAAGATATTCAATTGAGATTAAAATGCAAAATAACTGAAAACTACATCAACACACATTTCTCAAACAAGTACAATAAAATCCCCATTTTTTCCCCTTACTGGTTTAAAAAAAACCCAATACTTTCCAAATTCTTGACTTCAGTAGGGAAGACCTAGGAAAGTTGTCTCTCTGTGATTAAATTAGTGTACCCTGGACTGAATTCTAATTTAGCTTGTTGTTGCTGTTGCAGTTGCTGCTACTTTGTTCAATCAATTCTGACTCTTCATGATCCCATGGACTTTCTATCTTGCTCTATCTCCCAAAGACTGTTCAAACTCATGTTAATTTTTTCCATAATACTATCTATCCATCTTATCCTCTGCTATTCCCTTTTCTTTTTGTCTTCAATTTTTCCCAATATCAGAGTCTTTTTCAATGAATCCTATTTTCTCATTATATGATCAAAGTATTTAAACTTTAGCTTCAGCATTTAACCTTACAGTGAAAAATCTAAATTAATTTCTTTAAGTGTTGATCTCCTTGCTCTCAAAAGAGATTCTCAAAAGTCTTCTCCAACACTAAAATTAAAAATATCAGTTCTGAAAAAAAGGTCAATTCTATAATGTTTGGAATTCCTTATAGTCCAAATTTCTCAGTCATACACTGCTACTGGAAAAACCATATCTTTGACAATATGCATATTTGTGTGTGTGTGTGTGTGTGTGTGTGTGTGTGTATCTGTGTAACATATATATTGAGTGATGTAAATCTATGGCTATATAGCTATATAGATATAATATAAATATAGATATATAAATTAGATATAGAGATACAGATACAGATAGATACAGATATATAGATATAGATTAGATATAGATATATAGATATAGATATATGTAGCTTTTGTCCAACCAATTCTTGACTCTCGTGGAACTGGACTTCATTTCTGATAGAGTCTGAATGGCAAGGTAACATTTCTGCTTTTTATTATGCTGTCCAGATTTTGAGATCCAAAAAAGCAAGTATCTTTTAATTTCATTCTGCAGTCATTGTCTGCAGTGATCTTTGAGTTGAAGAATATAAAATCTGATATGGCTTCCATTTCTTCTCCCTCTGTTTACCAGGAAGTGGTAAGACTAGTTGTGAAGATCTTAGCTTTTATCCTCTCTTTTTTCTCAATTCTTTACTTTGTGCCCTTAAAGATGTGTCATTTACATATCTGAGATTGTTGATATTTCTCTCAGCAACCTTAATTCTGGCTTTTGGTTCATCCAACCTGGCATTTTATGTGATAAACTCTGCAAATAAATTAAATAAATAAAGTGACAATATACAGCTTTGTCACACTCTTTTTCCTAACCAGCTGTTCATGTTCATTTCTAAATACATTACTTAGTAGTCAAGTAAGGTTGACTGGAATTCCCTTCTCTTTGAGGACTTACCATATTTTATTGGGATCCACACTGTCAAAGACATTCAAGTAGTCAATGAAACAGAAACAAAATATTCTCTGGAACTCCCTTATTCTCTTTATAATCCAGTGAATTTGGCCAATTTAATCTGTTTTCCCTGTCTCTTTGAAAGCTAGGGCTGCCGGGGCAATTAGGTGGCACAATGGATCTATTGTGCCACCTAGCACTGGCCCTGGAGTCAGGAGGACCTAAATTCAAATCTGACCTCAGATACTTAATAATTGCCTTAGCTGTGTGACCTTGGGCAACTCACTTAACCCCTTGCCTTAAATAAATAAATTTAAAAAATGAAAATGAAGATCTATCTATATTTCCTCTGCAACTGAGTTCTTCCATGCTTATATTTAGAAAGTGAACTTTTAATTAAACTGTAGAGTTCTACATAAACATCAATTATTATTAAAATAATGTTGGAAGATCAATCATTTATTTAAGTTGGGCAAGGGATCACACCTTTATCTTAAGGAATATTATTTGGTATTATAGAAAGGGTAATACAAACAAAAGGAAAATTCTCTGGTTCAGGTTTGGAATCTTATATTTCACATTTGTATGATACTGAACTACTGATTTATTTCTCTGAACTTCAATTTCCCAACCTATGACGTGAAAATAATAATACTATTTACTTACTTGACTATATAAGTCAAGGCTAGTAACAAAATAATTAAAAAAATATTTTTTTAAGCAAAAGGTAAGCTATTAAAGAAATGCCAAAGAATCTTCTTTCTATAAGATGATACAGAAGAGAAAAATGTCTTCATCCTCTAAATGTGGTGTACTAGGAAGAGCCTTACGTTGGGAATCAGAAGACGTTAGTTTGTGAATCTTCCAGGAGCTGCATGCATGATACTGGGCTAGTCTCTAGCTACTTCTCTGGACCTCAATTTCCATAAAATGGGAGATGAGCTCTAAGGTCCCTCTAATTGTTTGATTCTATACCACCACATTCTCTGTTTTTTGGGGAATACATCCACTTGAATTAGAGAATTGCCATCAGTTCTTCATTGTACTTCAATTATGCTTCCTTACCAAGTTGTACAGCCAGTGTCTTGAAGGGGGGAAGCACAGTAAAACACAGAGACTCCCTTAGAATATGAAGGAATTTTTTTTTTATTTCCTGATTAGAAAGACATGAGGATATGTCCCAAAGATTTATGATTGTTATACCTGCTTTTCACAATTTAGTGTATTTTCTTGCACTTCATTCTGTGATGGAAATACTGAGGAATTTTGGCTAAGAAATGGGCAGTATTGATTCCAGAGAATCACCAAGTACCTCCAATGTTATGGGTACTATTCTTTGCAATTTGTCATGAATATATTAGGAATATCCTTAGCCATAGAATATGATATGAATTCCTTATCCTTGGTGTCAAGGGAGTTTTAAAATAAGCATTAGAGGACATCTTTTGAGTAATGATAAAATTGTTCATGAATGAAGTAAAATTGTTCTTCCTTTGTCACACATTTTTCCTTATATCATATCATTTTAATATCTTTTTAAATCTTAGATTGCTTATTCCAAATATAAAGCTATACATGCACCTCAGAGTTCACATTAATTGCTAATGTTAATAATTAATCTCTATACAATATGCCTTACCAAATTAGACCATAAGAGAGAAAAGTAACTGGCACTTGTTAAGGTCAAGTAAGTCATAATAAGAAATCTCTCCTGAGTGTTTAAAATTTTTTATAATCTGCCCACTATCTGACCTTTCTAGTGCTTTTACACTGTAAATCCCACCCTATCCTGCTCTACAATGTAGAAGTCCTGGCCTCCTTGGTCATCCTCAAAAAAAACACCCCAATTTTAGGCACTTTCACTGTCTATCCTCATGCCTGGAATTCTTGCCTCCTTCATCTCTGCCTCCTTCCTTCCTTCTTCAAATCCCAGATAAAATCTTTCCTTTTATAGAAAGCCTTGTCTAGTCCCCTTTAATGCAAGAACTTGCCCTTTGTTGATTATTTCCTATTTATCCTGAACATTTTTACCTAGTATAAACATATTGTTTCCCCTTATTAGAATGAGAGACCCTTGAAAACAGGGACTGTTTTTGATCTATTTTTTTGTTTTTCCATCTCTTCCCATATCTGGCACATAATTAATATATGTTTATTAACTGACTGGTCATACATTTAATGGTTCTCTAAGATCTCAAGGGAAAAAACATTTTGTATTAACAAAATTATTCATAGCTGGGGAAAATTATTCATAGCAAATATCTCTAATAAAGGTCTGATATGAAAATTATATATTTCCATATCAGGGAATTGTCATAAATAAACCTTACCAAAACCATTCTTCTTTAGAAAATTGGTCTATATCAGCAAACAATTTCAAAAAGCAAAAATGAACTATTAATAATCACATGGATGTTCCAAACTTTTAATAACAAGAAAAATATAAATATTAAAATTTTTTAATTTTACCTGATACCCATTAAATAAACAAAAACATCAAATGACAAAAATGGTAAATGTTGGCTGGATTTTGGGAAGAGGAGCACCTATTTGTAGTGATGTGAAATTGTCTAATCATTCTGGAAAAATTCTGGAATATTATAAAAGTCACCAACCTATTCATATCAATTGACCTAGCAATACTCTGGCTAGACAAAGATATTGGAGACAGAGAAATACACTACCATATATTTTAAAAATGGAAGTGTCAAAAAGGACATAAATAGAATTGTTTTGCTACTAGCCCTCTAGCCTTCTACAGTCTGCTACTAAGCCCATTTCCCCATTATCTACCCATCTATCATAAATATAGAAAGGTAACAAGGTGCAAAGCTCTGACACTTAGATTTTTGACAATTCATTTCATCTCTAGGACTCTCTGTTTCCTCTTCTATAAATTAAGTAGATCATAGAATACTAGAATTAGAGACAGGAAAAACTGAGTTCAAATCCTGTATCAGACATTTACTACCTATGCAAGTCACTTAACCTCTGCTTGCCTGAGTGTTTTCATCCATAAAAATGGGAATAAAAATGAATAATACCTGGGGTCCTTGTGAAGATAAAATGAGATAATGATTAGGCAAAGAATTTTGCAAAGTGCAAAATACTGACTATTATGTTACTTAATTGGCCATAGTCAATAAGAGCCTTGCAACTGTTAATCTATGCTCTTGTGAATACTGTTGCAGGAAGGAATTTGGTGGTCCAGTGTGTTCAACATCTTTAAGCAAGGAAGTTTCCAAAAGAGTTCTGAATTAGTTTGACATTCACACAGGACTGCAGGTCCTGCCTCTGAATAAGAGATGTGCTTGCTTAATAAAAACTTGTCAGCAGATACGCTTTCATGAAAATGACCACCTCAATAAAAACTACTTTATCTGTTATCAAGAAGTCTATAAATAAAGAAAATAATTCTTAACAATAGCCAAATTTCTGGGTCTGTGTGAGCATGGATGAGCTAGGTCCCCAGGGGTAAGTGAGACCTCAGTATCACTTAGATATAAAACATGCTAGTCTTCTAAATATAAAGACTTAAATTTCTGGAGGCAGCTCAAAGTAGGCAAAGTGGTAACTCCAAGATGCTCTTTAGTCTGGCTCCTAAATTTTGAGTTCATCCTTTTAGTTCTGAACACTCACCAGCATGTCCCCGGTAAATATTGATGACGTTCAATTTCTCTGACCTTCCTGGCCTCTATATTATATGTGTTCTCCCATTTTCAACCTCATCATTTCTCAGTGCCCTTAATAAGGAATTTCTTTCATGTCCCTTGATCCCTCCACCAACTTGGAATTCCCTTATGATTGTGGCATGTTTTTTCTGAGAGGGAGAGAGAGAGAGAGAGAAAGAGAGAGAGAGAGAGAGAGAGAGAGAGACAGAGAGAGAAACTACTGGCTAGGTGCCAGATCTAGAGAACAATGCAGTCTCTAGGCTGCCAAGAAAGAGAATGACAGGAATCCTTGTGTTCGTCTTCCCTGAATCCTTATCAGTATTTCCAGTCTAATCAAATCAGGTGTAATTACCATCTTTTTTTTGCTGAAGTCTCTCTATAACCTCATCCTCAGTTTCCATTGATGCTCCACCCCCCCCACCCCCAAGCCAGAGCTGAAGACAAAATATACTATTTTCTTTTTTGCTTTGTTTTTTTTTTTTAGGATTTTTTGTAAGCCAAACAGGGTTAAGTGGTTTGCCCAAGGCCACACAGCTAGGTAATTATTAAGTGTCTGAGACCAGATTTGAACCCAGGTACTCCTGACTCCAGGGCCCGAGCTTTATCCACTATGCCACCTAGCCACCCCTAAAATATACTGTTTTCAATCTAAGCACTAAGTTTATCACTGGGTACAAGGAAATTTTGGACTGAGGAGGATGAAAAACTGAAATTGCAGTGAGAGATCACCTGGATTCAAATCCTGCCTCAGATAATTATTATCTGCATGATCGCATGTCACTTATCCTCTCAGTCTCAAATCCTCATTTGTAAAATGAGATAGCTGAACTCAATAAGTTCCCATTTAGGTCATAGAATCTATGATCCTCTAAACTTACAAACCCCCTATTAATAGAAAATTGCCTCTACAATCTAGTCACAGGGCCCATTGGTATCCCTTCTCTGAGACCTATTTTTTGGGTGGAATTAAATGAGGGGCAGGGTACCATGAAGAAAAGAGGAAATTATTTCAATCACCATATCAAAGAACTAGAAAGTTTGAGGCACCAATTGATATTATGATTATAGGTTTCTCTTAACAGAATTGGGGGAGGAATTGTCATAGAAGGCTTAGAGAGGATATTGTAGCTGCCATCAAATATTTGATTTGTTGAAAAGGGAGTAAATTTATCCTTCATGCCTTCAGATTTCAGCTTAATCTTCCTAACAATTAGAGTCATCCAAAAACAGGATTCTTCATGAAGTCAATTCTCTTACAATGGAGACATGCAAACAGACTAGATGTTCATCTTGTCAGCTGTATCATTTGATTATAGATCAAAGGTCTGTAATTAGAAGGGAACTTGCAGGTCACCTAGGCCAGTGCTCTAATTTTACAAATACGGAACTGAGGCATAGAGAAGACAAATGACTTGTCCAACTTCCCAAAGGTAGTAAGTGGCAAACAGGATTAGAATCAGGGTCCTGTGACTACCAATCTAGTTCTCTTTTCAACCACACCATGCAGCATGATTTTATCAGGGAGCTCAAGTATTTAAGGTAACTTCCAGCATTAGAATTCTTGGAATAATATAATTACTGCTCTGGATCTAATACAGTGCTGTCTCTTTAGAGATGGGGGTGGAGGTTGAGATCATAGGAGGCTAAATAACTTTTCCAGCATAACTAGGAGAACAATTTATACGACAGCAACATAATACAAAAATATTAACTTTGAAAGACTTCAGAACTCTAATGAACTGACAATAAACTACACATTCAGGAGGATGAAGATTAAACATGTCACTCAAGTCCTGCCAGAAAAATGATGATATTAAAATACAGAAAGGCATATATTTGGGGGCAAGGCTAATGGAGAATTTGCTTTGCTGGACTATGCATGCTTATGATAAGAATGCTATTTTAAAGGGTTTTGTTATTGTTCATTTGAAAGAGAAGCAGTGGAAGGATTAGATTTTAAATGCATGAAAAAATACATTTTTTAAAAAAGTAACAAATTAATTGCTCGAGGTGCTAAATTCAGTGAGCTGAATTGGCATGAAATTTGAGATCTCTATGATCTCAACAACACCAGTTAAAGTCAGGTAGGTAGAACAGTAGAGAGTGTTGAACCTCAAAGAAGGAAAACATGAAATCAAATCCACATGATCCCTCTCTTCCTCAGTTTTCTGAACTATAAAATGGGAATAATAATGATAGTACCCATCTCCCAGGATTCTTGTAAGAATTAAATGAGATAATATATATATATATATATATATATATATATAAAAGTACTTAATGCAATATTTGTCATATGTTTATACTAGCTGATATTATTACATATATAATATATACATATATTATACAGCATTAATATATTATAGCACATATTAAAAAACATAAAAATTATATGTTGTATTTTAACAATACATTAATAATATATAACAAAATATAAATACCATTAATATATTTATAAATATATTATTTTCTATAAGGTATTCATATTATCATCATTTAATTTCTGAGTATCCACCACAGAAAACACTTATTCTAAATTTTATGTAGGAACTAGGTTTGTAATTTCATTCAAAAGGGTGAGGAAACTCCCTCTGCTAATAAAAGTTGGCACCTTCTCAGCAATTAATCACAGAAAATCACCTAGAGCAGTTGTACCAAATTCAAATAGAAACAGATTCCTGTGGGCTGCATATTGAACAACAAATTAATATGATATATGTTTTATAGTTATTTATTTTGTTAAACATTACACAATTAAATTTTCATCTGTCTCAGCTATACTGAGAAGTTTTGAGACCCAGAAGTTAAGTGGCTTGCACAGGATGACATAACCTTATATGTCAGTGGCAGGATTAAAGGTCAATTGTCCACTCTGCCAAGGTATTTCTCTCAATTAACTTATTGGCTGTTAAATAGAGTAGCATGTATAGCTTGGTCCCCTGATTAATATAAATAAACTCCTGAAGTATATATATGTGTGTGTGTGTGTGTGTGTGTGTGTGTGTGTGTGTGTGTGTATTATTTCCTCATGTATAAGACACATCCTTTTCTGAAAAATTTGGGTCTAAAAACTGGGAGCAACTTATACAGTGGTTGAAGTTTTTTTGTGCTTATTGTCTTTGTGCTCATTGTTTTTTATTTATTTTTTTTTTTAGGTTTTAGCAAGGCAAATGGGGTTAAGTGGCTTGTCCAAGGCCACACAGCTAGGTAATTATTAAGTGTCTGAGGCTGGATTTGAACTCAGGTACTCCTGACTCCAGGGTCAGTGCTCTATCCACCGTGCCACCTAGCTACCACTGTGCTCATTGTTTTACGTTTACCAGTATATTAGGTTACATTTTGCCATGTTCTACCCAGAAATGGCTCAGAGAAGATTTTTGTACAGTGCTGAATTCAAGTTCAAAGTGATCTGGTTTATAAAAGTGAATGGAAATCATGCTGCTGAATGTCAGTCTGGTCCTCCTCCAACTGAAAAAAATAATCTGAGACTGGCTATGGGAAGAAGAAACCTGACTGAAAAATGCCATGGCAGAAGAAGGCCATGAGAGTCAAGTCAGCAGAATGGTTAGATATAGAAAGGGAAATGAAGATATGGACTGAAGAGCGAAGGACTATTGGAATTATTGTGTCCACAAAGACAGTTCAGCAGGAGGCAAGAAGAATTGCTAATGAAAAGAAGTTCCTGATTTCAAAGGAGGACACAATTGGTGCTTCAAGTTCATGAAATGGAATGGATTAAGTATATGTTCACGTACCAGACTTGCCCAAAAGATGTCTGAAAGCTATGAGCAGAAAGTCCTTGAGTTTCATGATGAATAAAACTTGAGTTCAATAACTTTATGTAATACATTTTTTTCAAATTTTGGGCCCCAAAATTAAAGTGTGTCTCATACATGCGGAAAATAAGTACATTTATTTTATATTTATATAGAGATATATAGACATGAATATATGTATATGTGTATGTATACATATATATATATTTGAATTTATACTATTTGAAATTATAATTATGGAAAATATATTTATTTAATTTACAACCCATTGGATATGTATGGTATGAATTTAAATAATGTAATATACCAAGGTTTTATTTTGAGGGAACTAAACACCAGATAGGTTCAATTACAAACACACTATGATAGAACCATATTAATGATAGAACCAGAATCAGAATCTGATGCCTTCCTCTCTCCCAGGTACCTTTTCAAATTGAATAAGAGATCTTACCCTAAGTGAATAAATATTTATTGACTGTTGTTGATCAATGACTCTGATGGATTATGCTTTGGAGAGTTGTATATTTTTAATACTCTGAGATCTTCTAAATGAGAATTTAAATGTCTGTCAGTCTATGTGCCAACAACAAAAAACAGATTGTAAATGTAACAGGAGGCAATCAAGTCAAAAAATTCCGGTGAGAGCACCAGAAGGCTTAATATTAGGACTACTGATGTTCAGTCTTTGCTAATGACTTAACAATTGTTTGTACTGATTTGTAGTTGGCATTGATATGCAGAAAACAACACATTCAACTAAAATTCAGGCCACATGTACCAAAAAAATAAAAAATAAACCCAAACCTGTCTCTGAATTTGCTGTCTTTGCAAAGAACAACTCCAAAGAACTCTGGAGTAGGAGGGAATCCAGAGGCCTCGATTCCAAATTTAAGATGTTGGCTGAAATTTTCATTTTTTTCCCCTTGTCCATTGTTTTGTCATCTAGTGGGAAGCCTAAATCTTGTTGACTTGGAAGGATTTGCAGCTAAATACTGCTTAAAATCTTGGACTTGGTCTTCGTGGATGAGAGGCTTGTGTTGAAACCCAGAAGTGTTATTGCAAGTCCAACTTATCTAACCTTTCCTATAGAGAATACAGAATGTAAATGTGCTCCTGCTGTTGTTCCCATTTACTGTGGGGGCTTTTTTTTTTTTATCAAGCAGCACCTGCCTCTCTATTCAGAGATGTCTGCGTGAGAGGATAAGTGCAAACAACAAAGGCTGCTTCTGTGGTAGCGCCTGCATCGTTTTCTTGGAACTTGTCATTATGCTTTAGGTCAGAGATTGAGGTTTGGTGCAGGGAATGGAGCTTTTAATAGGAGGTGAATGAATGGATTTTTCTAAGACGATGGGAAGCAGTGGGTCTTAGGGAGAAAATGGTGCTTTAAAAATAGTCACATTTCCTTTGTACTGCAATTATCAGTGCATGACGAGTCATTTTTCTATGCAGCTATGTGTGGGCAAAAGGAAAGATCCAGTCTCTACCCATCCCTTCAGGATGGTCATATTTTAAAAAATTTGATCTTTCCATTCTTAATCAGTTTCTTTGGAACACAAAATTAACAAACTGATCCTGCAAATTTTGAAGCCATAAACTACTGACTGAAAGGCTGGACAATGAAACCAGTTCATCAATTTGTTCTGGGTTTAATCAGGGACAGAACCAGGCTTCCTGATTACCTGTCTTGTGTTTTTTCAGTTAGATGTCATTTCCAGACTGTTCTCTTTGGGATCTCTGTACAATATAGAGGTCCTGTATTTGTCATGGAAGACAAAATAAAATGTACATTTCTTAGAATGGAGAGCTCCCAATAGTTTCAAGTTTCAAGGATTCCTCCCAGCCAATGTCATTTTAATTGTATTATTTCTCTACAACCAAAATGCAGGACTAATGCCAATCTGAATTCTCAAGGGGAATTCTTGCACTAATGAAATATTTCAATTTTTTTAAAATATCAATTTTTGGTTGAAAAAAATTACAGTGATATAAACTCAGTGATTTTTTTAAAGTGAATTTAGATATGATTCATTGAACCAGCATCTACCAACACTTGAAAATTGGTAATCTATATCCATCCAACAACAAGCCCCTATTATGTTCCAGACACCATGATAAAAATGAAACAGTCTCTGAGGGTAAGCTGATAAATGTTTAACAACCAGCTCTCAAGAAAAAAATAAAAAACATGTGATACACTTTTGAGTTTAATCTTCTTCAGTAGCACTTTCCTTTTCTTAAGTAGGTTTAAATGCTCACATTTGCTCTCACTAGCCTAACTCCTGCACACTCCTTCTCCCCTTCTCCCCAGTAGGTAACATTTCACTGAGGGGAATTAGTTGCAAATATATGCAAGATATAATTTAATCTATAAAATCATATTTGCTTTATCATCATGCTGTCATGCTACATATTTTTGGACTCAATAAAGATCTTCCATAAAATATTATTTCCATCCTTTTTAATGACCTGAAAATAACCCTAGATTCTCAAAACCTATGTCCGAAAATGGAAAGCTCTAATAGGTTCTTCCATACTAACCTGATAACTGACTGTGGTCACTATCCAAGGCTTAATCTAGCTTAATCTAGAGATTTCTAGACTGGACATGTGGTAATGAATTCTTTGGTCATGGCAAAGTATGGAATAAAGAAAAATGACTCCTGCTCTAAGCAGCTTACCTTCTGCTTTTAAGATAAAGAGAAACAAAGTGGTAAAAAAGGGTGGGGATCAGTATTGAGAGTTCCATGCTTTAAAACAATCTATAAACATTAATTAAGATATTAGTACAATAAATGTGTCTAGTCACCAATGAGTGAATGTACTATTAGGAAACTACTTCTACACACTATAAGTATAAATGAAACAAGACAGGAGAAAATTGCTGATAAACAAGAAGATGATGCAAAGATCCTCTATCTAGAAGCCAAGAAAGAAAGTGGTGGAATTGTATTTAACATGTAAGCAAAGGCAACAAGTTAATCATTTAGAGGAGCATTTAATCATCTCTTTTTGCTCATAATAAATATATACAAAAAGATCTCTATTAAAATATAGCAAGACTATGCATCAATATATTTAGAAGAGGATGAAGAGATACCAAAATTCTATGAAAAACTTGATAAAATACTCCAAATTGAATCAATATATACTTCATGTATACATGAGTAAGAATGCCAAAAAAAATTAAATCATGTAGGAAAACATGGTTTGTGAAAAAAAGGAATGAGATGTGAAGTAGCAACTTGAGTACATAGAAACTTACCTTTTCTATATCAAGAATATCTTATTTAATAAAAAAAATTAAAAAGATACTGGATAAGCTCTGAATAACATCATCAATATGAAATTGATTCCAGTTTAGGGGACAGGAAACAATTGTATGCTTGATGTCAGAGATATTCCTCAATCGGCTATCTATGTATATTCAAACCTCTAACTTCTTGAGAAGTAATATGATATAGTAGAATGTTCATGGGATTTAAAGTCAGACTTCTAGGATTCAAATCCCATTTCTGGAAGTTACTATATGCATAATTATGTTCTAAGTCATTTAATCTCCCCAGCTTCATTTACCTCATATGCAAAAAGTTTTGAACTAGACAATTTCCAAGCTCCCTTCTAGTTCTAAATCTATGATTCTATGAGAACAAAATTAATGCTAAATTAGAAGAAAGAAAAAATACCAAAAATGTTATGACATGCAATGAAAGTAACTCCAACCTGACCTATTAAAATGTTTTTAATGAAAAATGGAAAAAAGAAATGACATTAATTTATGACATTTTTTAAAAGTTTAATTAATGTAAATCAATTGCCATAATGAAGCTAAAAGAGCCTGAAAACACTTAAACCTATTTGGCAAATAGAGTGCTATATGAGCCAAAGGACCAATAGAGAAGGATGATAGAGGCTGGTGAGCAATTTTGCTTAAGAAAACTGCCAAAAAAAAAAAAAAAAGGAAGAACAAGTTTAAAGAAAGATTAATGAGAAATCCAACTAAGCAAAGACATCCCTGGAATATTTAAGAACAAATTTGAGGGCAACTAGGTGGCACAGTGAATAGAGCACTAGCCCTGGAGTCAGGAGGACCTGAGTTCAAATCTAACCTCAGACACTTAATAATTTTGTCTAGCTGTGTGACCTTGGGCAAGTCACTTAACCTTATTGCCTTAAATAATTAAAAATTAATAAAAAATTTGAAGGAGAATAACAAAGAAAAGAAGTAGAAAAGAGCAAATAAAATAAAAATAGTAAAGCATTTAGACAAGAACAAGAATATACAGAAGAGATCCATGCTAGAATTATGAGTGCATTAAGGAATAGATTTTAAAAGTTTCTGATAAAAGGTATTTGATACCAAAAATTTGGGTAGTTTGAGATCTAATTACTATCAAAAGAAGACAAGTAAGAAAACATTAATAACTACTGGTTCATATGCCTGCTTTCACATCTATCTACTTAACATTACCAAAAATACTATTTGTCCATATCAAGGCCATCTGTGATAAGGGCCTTAAGATAGGTCTTTAAAAGCAATCTTCCACAATAAAATATAATGAAACATGCAGTGATTATAAGATGCTAGCATGTTTGTAACTAGTTGACTATAAAACTGTACTTTATTTGGTAGAATAAAGCACTATCTTTCCTGAATTTTCCCAGTACTTAAATTATATCCTTTCCTGAAGACAACTGAATAGATTCAAGTGAACAACATTTCTTCATAGACATAGTTCATGAATTCCCCCTGCCTTTCTCAGAATCTCTTTAAATGTCTAAAATAAAATATATAGGATTACTAAGAAAACTAATTATCATGAAATATAATTAGAAGAATTTAAAAAATATTGTGAGTCACATGCTGAGAATCCTTGAGACAGATGATCTCTAAGATCATAAAGTTTGGAGTTAAAATTTCTAATTATAGCCTTGAATTTAGTTACCTATATAAATCATAAAATCTCAGATTTAGAACTAAAAAGATTCTAAAAAGTCATCTAGTACAGTGGTTTCAAATTCAAATAGAAAGAGATCCCTGATTAGAAAATCAAAAATTAAAAATTAACATTATTGTATTAGGTATTTATTTATTTTATAAAACATTTATCAATAACATTTTAATTTTGTTTCACTGACAGCCACAAGCAACATCTTCCTTGATTTACAACACTCTCAAATAAATAATTAAAATGAAGAATACCTGGGTTCAAATCCTTACTACTTATGTGAACTCAAGTTACACAAATGACTTAACCTCTTTGAAGCTCAATGTCCTCAAAGACAAAATGAGATACTGGGTCAGTTGACTTCCATAGCTCCTTTTAGCTGATAATCTATGATCCTATAGGAAGCAAAAGTCAGTGTTCCAACCCAGGTTTCCTAACTCCAAATTCAGGGAATCTTTTCAATAAATCATATTGTATCATACTATATAGAATAAAAGCATTTTGAGGACTGGGACTTTTTAGTTTGTGTCTAACACAAGCTCTTGTATTTATTGGGCCTTAATAAATATTTGTTTAATTTATAGCAGGCTTGGAAGTACTTCATCTTTTCATTCTGCTGTCAGAAGCATGATTTTGTACTTCATAGTTTCTAAAAAGCAAAGTTGGTCAGTGGCATTCTACTGCTCTCTATGAGTTGTGCAGAGAAAACCATTTGTTCACCAGTTATTTTTTTAAGGTTTTTGCAGGGCAAATGGGGTTAAGTGGCTTGTCCAAGACCTCACAGCTAGGTAATTATTAAATGTCTGAGGCCAGATTTGAACTCAGGTACTCCTGACTCCAGGGCCAGTGCTCTATCCACCGTGTCACCTAGCCGCCCCCACCAGTTATTTTCTGCTTAATATCTAGTTACCTGGCTTCTCAATCTAAAATGTCACAAAGGTTGCTCTTTCAAATATTGCAAATTATCTTGTTGAACCTAACTGCCTTTTTCCTAGCCTTCAACCCATTGAATTTCATCACATTTAATCATTTTTATGATCCTCTCCTTAAAGTTCATGGACTCTTCTGATGATTTTCTAGTCTCCATTAAAGAATCTCCTCAATTTTATCATTTGTGGACTCTGTTCTGTATATTCTATCACCTTGATGCTAAAGTTCAAAAAGATATAGTTTTATCCTGTCTGATATTTCCAACTCCTTTCTGGACATTTCTGAATGGATTTCCCACCATCACTTTTGCAGCTCATAATCCAACCCATTTTATTCATAGATAAAAATTCGTATACACTGCAAAATTGAAAAGAAACATTTATCATTGCAAAAGTCACATATAAAGTTCTAGGGAAATTTCAAGTGGTTACTGCTCTAATAATGTACTTTTGGAAATTGTATTTTCTTATTTCAAGTTCCAAATTTTCTCCTTTCCTTTTTTCTCATTCTCTTCTGCAAGATGATAAACAATTTGACATAACTTATACATATTCAATCATGCAAAATATATTTCTTTGTGAGTCATACTGTGGAAGAAAACAGATAAAAATGAAAAAAATAAAATATAGCATGCTTCAATCTATATCCAGACTCCATAAATTCTATCTCCACAGGCAGATTTTCATCATGAATCCTTTGAAACTCTTGGATCATTGTATGGCTAAGAATGGCTAATTCATTGCTGTTACTGTACATTATTTTCCCGATTCTCCTCACTTCATTTTGCATCAGTTCAGGTTTTTCTGAAATCTGTTGGGTCATCATTTCTTATAGCATGATAATAATTCATTACAATCACAACTTATTCAGCCATTCTCCAAGTAATGGATACCCCCCCCCCAATTTTCAATTCTCTATCACACAAAAGGGCTACTATAATGGAAAGTACATCTTAAAAGTGAGTATGAGGAAGCTAAATTCTGTTAGTATTTAAGTCCTTCACAATCTAGCCCTAATCCTACTTTTCCAGAATTATTATTCATCATTGCCTTTCAAACTCTTCTCTGAAAAGCTAGATAAGACAAAGTAGTGTTGATATGGATATAAATAAATATAAGCAAAGAGAAATACAATTCTTGCACCCCAGTGAGGTTCCATTTCAATGGCAGAAGATAGTAAACAAGAAAGAGATGAAAAGCAGGGAAGGAGATTCCAGTCAAACTGACTTTCTTGTCACAGTGTTATTGTAAGAATCAAATGAAATTTTATATTTTACATATACATATATAAATTTGTTTTATATGTGCATATATAAATATATATACACATACTTACCTATACATTTATATACAGATATACCAATATACATATATACAAAAAAATTTGTGTATATATATATATATATATATATATCCTCATATAATCACATGTGTATCTACACACATATTAAAAAGCTATACAATTCCAGGCACAAAGTAAGCACTATATGAATACTTATTCTACCTCCTCTTTATTTTTAAAATATGTGGAGATAGATATAGATATTTATATGCTTAGTTTTTATATTACAAATAAAGATTACCCCCTACCACATGAGTTTTCAGCAACAAAATGATTAAATAAAATTACCAATATACTGACCTCACCTGAAGTGCATGCAGCATCGAATGCCCCCAATTACCTTTATTTTTTTTTTAATTTCCAAATTCAGTTTTCTCTCCCTTCCATCCCACTGGGAAAAAAAAGGAAAAACAAACTCCTTATAACAAATATGTAGAGTCAAGTGAAACAAATTCTGGGAGACAGCTAGCTGGCACAGTGGATAGAGCACCAGCACTGGAGTCAGGAGGACCTGAGTTCAAATTCGACCTCAGACACTTATTAATTACCTAGCTGTGTGACCTTCGGCAAGTCACTTAACCCCATTGCCTTGCAAAAACTAAAAAAAAAAAAAGAAAGAAAGAAAAAGAAAAAAAAATCTGTCACTGGATCTATATAAAAATATATGCCTCATTCTGCACCTTCACTGTATCACTTCTGTCATCACTCACTACATGCTGTCTTCCATCTGTGCCTTTTCACTTTGCCTGCCATTCTCTCCCTTATCACCTCTGCTGTTCTAGAATCTTTACTTGACTTTCAAAACTCAGATCAAACACTACCACTAAATAAGGCCTTTCTCAATTCCCTCACCCCTTCCCATTATCTTTGTAGTTATCTAGTATAATAGTCTTACCTGTTTGTTAGGCAGTTTGATGTTGCTCCAAATTCAGAAAGAATATCCATTATGTGATCCTAGTTAAGCCAATTAACATTTTAGTGCTTTAGGAAGCTCCTTAAAAATATGAGTTGAAAAGAAAGTACTCAGTTGCATTAGTCAAAGAAATTTCCTCACCTGAAAGTTCCCTAGGAAAATTACAGGTCTAGTCCCTAGACATGTTTTCTCTTCCAATAAACTATAACCTTCTTAAGAACAGGGAATGTTTCTTTGACAGATAGAGTTTAGTGCATAGTAGATACTTAATTAATGATTGTTGACTGTGTTGATACTTTTTATAGGAGACAGTTGATAAGTAAGTAAAATGAATTTAGAAAGTCCCAATCTTTTCAAGAATAAGGATTTCCTTTTAATTGTGTATGTGTGATTGAACTATTGAACTCAGTATACTCTGATTGAAAAAATATATGAAGTCCTCCCAAAAAAATATCTTCTATGAGATTGTGACACTTTTCAATGAATTTATATTTTATTAACCATCACCTCAGAATGAAAATTTTTTGAAAGTACTACTTCACTTATGTGTGAAGGGCAGGAGAGTATGCTTTCTTAAAGAGAGTTTTCCCCACCAAATGAAATCATAGGTCCTTAATGTTATTGTTTGCACCAGTTTACAGAGGTGTCTTAGCTTATTGACCATAGAATTATGTACCTAGAGGTATATAATATGTGTGTGTGTCTGTGTGTGTGTGTGTGTGTGTATGATCTCAAAGGTCATTTAGTCCAATTCTGTCATTTTACAAATAAAGAAACTGAGGATATGAGGATAGTTGATTTGCCCAAGTCATAAGGAATTATGATGCACATGTTTTGGAAGCTAAAAGAGATAAAAATGGGAGTACTAAGTGGTCATGCATATGGATGGGTCACTTTATTAATTTTTTTTTAGGATTTTGCAAGGCAAATGCAGTTAAGTGGCTTGCCCAAGGCCACACAGCTAGGTAATTATTAAGTGTCTGAGGTCAAATTTGAAGCCAGGTACTCCTGACTCCAGGGCTAGTACTCTATCCACTGGGTCACTTTAAAAATCCCATGAACTGAAACACTATTGTTCCATTAGAAAACAGGAGGGATGGTAATTCTGGGGAAGCTGAGAGGGATTTGCATGAACTGATGCTGAGTGAGATGAGCAGAACCAGAAAAACACTGTACACCCTAACAGCAACATGGATTTGACAATCAGTCTTAATGGACTTGCTCATTCCATCAGTTTAACAACCAGGGAAAATTCTGGACTATCTGCAATGGAGAATACCATCTGTATACAGAGAAAGAACTATGGAATTTGAACAAACACCAAAGACTATTACCTTTAATTTAGGGGGAAAACCTGATATCTTATTGTCTGATCTTGCTATCACTTATACTTTATGTTTCTTCCTTGAGGATATTATTTCTTTCTCATCACATTCAATTTGGATCAATGTATACCATGGAAACAATGTAAAGAATGGCAAATTGCCTTCTGTGGGGTGGGGGCTGGGGGAGGGAAGTAAGATTAGGAGGAAAATTGTAAGACTCAAAATAAATAAAACCTTTAAAAAAAAAAAATCCATGACCCAAAGACTGCCTCCCCATAGCATAGTCTAAGTTATTCATGTATTTATTGTGCAAGATCAAATGGGTGGATCTGCTAAGCCTGCAAGATGCCTGTCCTCCTGTACAACCAGTAAGAAAGAAAACAAAGTTCATGAAAGAAACACAACTTGACCCACCTCAAACCAGCAGTCAGTCCATAAAGCAAGTTGGCAGGGTCATCCTCCTCTCCCTTGGCTAAAAGCCTAGTCTAATTTTCCTCAACAAAATCAGTATATGGAACCAATTTAACAACCAGCATTTAGAAGAGAACTTGGCAATGTTCTTGAAAATCATTGACCATTAGCTAACAAGAAACAGTTACCCCGTGCTTAAACCCAAACAGTTAGTCTGGGAGTTCTCAGGTAGAGACTGAAGGAACATTCCTGAACCCCTATCTGGGAAAACAATGACGCGGGAAGACAAGAAAAAAGGAGGAGGAATAGAGAGAAAGGGGACCAAAGTAAAAGGACAAATTAAATGAAAATCCTCAAAAAGGGACCTGTAAGGGATCAGGTTTGCACTTTGGCCATGGTCCTGCCTAGTTACCTTTGAATGATGAAATCACTAGATGGCCTGCAGACTTTCCAGTCCTTCCCTCCTCCTCCTCCAGTTCTAGAAGTGTGTTTGGGAGAGTAATTAGAACATGAAAGGCAAATAATGACAGGTCAGCTTCTATTGTCTGTCTGTTAACAGCAGGAAAATCATCAACACCTTTTTCTCAAGAACAGAGTTAATTGCTAAATCGAGGTTATATTTCTTTTGGGGGAAGTAGCTGTCCAGTGAATGAGATAATTTTTGAATTTTATTAGCAGAAATAAGAATGTGGAAAAAACAAATGAGAGAGGAGAGAGAGAGAGAGAGAGAGAGAGAGAGAGAGAGAGAGCACAAAAATAATAACAAATGGTAATAAATCTGTCATAAGTGACAGCTCCTGGGCCTCCTGAGGAGGAAGGGGAGGGACACAAGTTAATTAGGAAAGTGTCCTTCCAGAATACCAATGCCCTCCCTGGTGTTCTCCTTAGCTTGCCTGGGGCCTCAGGTTGCTCTTTGTTTTCCAGGTAAATCTAAATTAGCATCTGTAACCACTCTCCCAGTAATGAAGTCTTTGGCTCCAATACTTTATTCTGAACAATCACTGGTCTAGAACAGAGGGAGACATGAATGAAGCATTATTTTGAGTTTGGTAATCAGTGGCAACTGCTCTGGTACTCCAGGCCCTTGGGAGAGGCTTAGATTCAATGCAGCCTTAGATCAAAGAGTGTTGTAATGATTTTAATACTAATGCCTTGCTTCTGGAATAAGCCTTCAGACCTTCATTGGCATCAGTCTCCTTTCCAAAGTGATAAAACTAAAACAAGAGTCAGATCATATCAGTTTCTCCCTCTGTAAATTCCAGTAGTAAGGAACTGCTGCTATTACCTCTAGGAATAAAATATAAAGTCTCTGTTTGGCATTTAAAGCCATCTCAATCTGACTCCAATCTATTCTTCAATCCCTATAATTCATTACTCCCTTTTGATCTCTTTGCAAATGATATGATGGTATACTTAGAGAACCCTAGAAAATCATCTAAAAAACTATATGAAACAATTAGCAACTTTAGTAGAGTAACAGGATAGAAAAGAAACCCATATAAACCATCTGCATTTACATTACACAGAAGCAAGAGATGGAAAGAGAAATTCCACTCAAAGTAACTGTAGACAACATAAAATACTGGAGGGTCAACTTGCCAAGGCAAACTCAGAAATTGCATGATAACAACCATAAAATACTTTTCACACAAATAAAATCAGATCTAAACAACTGGACAAATGTAAATTGCTCATGAGTCAAACAAATTAATTTAATAAAAATGACAATTGGAACTAAATTAAAATTTTTATTCAGTGCCATACCAACCAAATTTCCAAAAAAATTACTGAGCTAGAAAAAAATAGCATCTAAATTAATATGGAGGAAAAAAGATCAAGAATATAAAGACAATTAAATGGGAAAAAATGCATATTAAGGTGACCTAGCCATACCAGATCTAAAATTACATTATAAAGCATCAGTCATCAAAACTGTTTGGTACTGGCTAAAAAATAGAGTACTAGATCAGTGGAATGGATTAGGTACAAAAAAACAGTAGTAAATGATTCTAGTAATCTGCTATTTGATCAACCCAAAGATTGCAGTTTTGGGGATAAGAACTCACTGATAAAAACTGCTGGTTAAATTCAAAGATAGTGTGGCAGAAACTAGGCCTAGACCAAAATCTCACAACATATAACAAGATAAGGTTGAGATGGGTACAGGATTGAGACATAAAGGTGATATCATAAGTCAATTAGGAAAACAAGGAATAACAGTTTACCTGTCAGATCTATAGAAGGGGAGCAGTATATGACCAAAGAAGAGATAGAGGACATTATAAAATGCAAAATAGATAACTTTGATTACATTAAATTGAAAAAATTTTTGCACAAATAAAACTAATACAACTAAGATTAAAAGGAAGGTAGTAAGTTTAGAAATAATGTTTATAACTAATGTTCCTGACAAAGTACACATTTCTAAAATATATAGAGAACTGAGTCATATTTAAAAGAATTCAAGACATCCCCCAATTGATATGAAAAGGTAAATTTCAGATGAAGAAATTAAAGTTATCTATTGTAATATGAAAAAAGCTCTAAGTCATTATCGATTAGAAAAAAGCAAATTAAAACAACTCTGGGGTACCATTTCACATCTATCAGATTGGCCAATATGACTAAAAAGAAAAATGATCAATGTTGGAGAGGATGAAGGGAAACTAAGACATTAATACATTGTTGGTAGAGTTGTGAACTGATCCAACCTTTCTAGAGAGCAATTTGGAAGTATGTTTAAAGGGCAATAAAGTTATGCATGTCCTTTGACCCAGCAATATCACTACAAATCTGTATCCCAAAGAGATCACAAAAAAGGGTAAAGAACTTATAAAAAATATTTATAACAGTTATTTTCATCCTGGCAAAAGAATTGGAAATTAAGGGGATGCCCATCAATTAGGGAAATGCTGAACAAATTTTGGTAAATGAATGTGATGGAATACTATTGTTCTACGCAAAGGCATGAGGGACAGAACTTTAGAATAGCCCGGAAAAAACTTGCAAAAACTGATGCTGAATGAAGTGAGCAGAAAGAGAACATTATACACACCATCAACAAACTGGGTGATAATAAATTATGATGGACTTGTTCCTTTCAGCAGTACAATAATCAAAGCTAATTCTAAAAGTTTGATGGAAAACACTATCAGAGAAGGATCTGTGTGGTATAAATGCAGATCAAAATTTATTATCTTCAATTTTTAAAAGTTGTCTTATGTATTGTTTTTTTCTCTCTATTATTTTTTCTTTGTTTTGATTTGATTCCTCTCTCACAGCATAATATGAATCTATGATTATATATGTAGGGCTTATAGAATATTGCTTTCCATCAGGAGAAGGGAGGAAGTAAAATATAAAACTCAAAATCTTACATAAAAATTACTGCTGAAAGTTATCATTTCATGTAGTTGGAAAAATGAATTAATTTTTTAAAAAAGAAAATATGATTTAAAATTAAAATTTTAAAAAGACATCATAATTTGACTCCAACCTACTCTTCAAACATTAAAATTCATTACTCCCCTTTGTATATTACAATTTAGTCAAAATGCCATTTCTGCTATTCTCACACAACATCCATGTCCACTTTTGCCTAGAATTCAATCTCCCTCCTAGGCAACCAAGTTGTTCAATATTCCAGAAACTGGGGTTAGAGTCCAAATAGATCTAAATTCAAATTCTGCCACCTATGCTTCTTAGCTATGTGATCTAAGATATTAAATACTGCCAAGAGTGCAACTCTAATGGGCTGATCACATTACTAAGATGCCAAACATTTACCTTAAAGATTATCTTACAGAGTTCTCATATGAGGTAAGTGCTCACATAGAGGCCAGAAGAAAGTACAAAGACACTATCAGGATCTATCTAGAAAACTCTGAGACATGTAGAAGACTCTGGCACATGACCACCCAGCATGGTGTGCCCAAAAGAAGGCACTGTGCTCTATGAGCAAAGCAGAACCACAGAAGGACAAATGAAATGTGAGATACATAAATCTAGAAACTCCTACATACTAAATGTTCATGTGGACTATTTGTGTCCAACCTGTAGTAGAACCTTTTAAGCTCATATTGGTCTAATAAGCCATAGTGAAACATACTATACCTTGATCCCAAAATTATGAAGTTATTGATCTTCTTTAAGTATGAACAACCACAACAGTTAAGTGACCTTGGGCTCTAAAATGACTTCATTTAACTTCTCTCAGTGTAAGTTTCCTCATCTATAAAAGGTAGCACAATGGATAGAATATTGGACCTTTCATCCCAAAAATCTATATTCAGATCTGGCTTCAGACATGTACTAGTTGTGTGACCCTGGGCAAATCACTTAATCTCCCTCTTTCTCAGTTATCTGAATTGTAAAAAAAGGAAAAATCATACATTTCCCTCCCAGGGTTCTTGTGAGGAACAAATGATATAATATTAGATATTCCAACTTCAAAGGGTAGTTGTGAGGATCAAATGACATTAAATGTAAAATGCCTCACAAACCATAAAATACTATCAAATACCAGCTATTATTAGAACCCTTTCTTTCCTTCAAAGCTAAGTGGAAATTCAACTCTTTTCCTTAACCACTCAGCTGACAGGGACCACTAAAACTGTACTACATTCATTTTGTATTTGTTTCATGTTCTTTATATAAATATCCATACATCTAAGTATATATTTATTTAGACTTATTTTGCTTTGTATATGTTGTTTTACTCAATGGAACATAAGTTCTTTGAGAGCAGAAAACTTTTTACCAGGCTTTTCCCTCATTACCTACTAATATGTTCATCTCCCTTTGGTAGAGTTGTGAACTAAAAGTAACCTCGGTAATAAGCAAAACAAAGGACACACACAAATAAAAACCATCACTGGTAGCTATACTTTCTTAAGACCATCATGTCCCTCAGTCTCTGCTAATCTTGACTTCCCTCCCCACAATTCTACAACCAATTACAACCTGCTAGGTTCTAAAGTAGATACTGAAATAGTTCTCACATAGGTTATCATGTTTTTTTAATCTTATTTTTTAAAATAAATTTTATTGATATCTTTTGTTTTTCATGACCTAATTTCCCCTATCTCCCTGCACAGTGCATCATCCCATATAATAAAGATTTTTTTCAAAGAGAAAACTCAGCAAATATGAATAATCTAACATTATGTGATGTTTGATGCTCAACACACCCCATCTCAACTTCTGCCAAGTAGAAGAGAAGGGGAAGAAATCTTTTCACATCCCTCATTTGTTGCTAGTTCTCATAATTTTGAAATATGTATTTGTTTTGTTTTGTGGTTGTTATTCTTTTGAGCTACATTATTATAATTATGATGTATATTCTTTTCTTGGCTTCCCTTTTCTTACTTTCTAACAGTTCATCCAATTCCATCCATGCTTCTCTTTACTCATCATTTAACATCATTTCTTGTAGCAAAGTTTTCATAGAAGATAATTTGTTTGGACTTTATTAACTGACAGATTCAATATTGACCCCACCCCCTTCCCCTGGACCCAATTCTGATGCACAGTGAAGTGAGCAGAACTGGAAGAACATTATTCACATTAACAGCAAAATTGGATAATGATCAACTATGATGGATTTGTACATTTCTGCAGTATGATAATCAGACAATTCTAAAAGGAAAGTACTATCCATATCCAGAGAAGGAACTGTGTAGTTTAAATGCAGATCAAAGCTTAATATCTTCAATTTTTAAATGTTGTCTTATGAATTGTCTTTTCTCTCTAATTTTTTAATCTCTTTGGATTTTTCTCTCTTCTTTCAAGACATGGTTAATATGGATCTATGTTTAGCATGTTATATATGTATAACTTGTATTAGATTGCTTTCTGTTGGAGTTGTGAGTGGAGAGGGAGCAAAATATAAAACTCAAAATCTTACAAAAAATGATCATTGAAAACTATCATTGCTTGTAATTAGAAAAATAAACAAATAAATTGGTTTAAAAATACTCCATGGTTTTACTATAAGACAGAGATACCATACTTTCAAATTTCCAAGTATTCCCAATAAAATCAAAATGTAACTAGAAATGTTTGAAAACTAAAAGTATGACATAATGTACAAAAACGTTTTCTTTCGATAAGCCTATTCATACATCATTTGAGATTCCTAGAAATACATAACAGCAAAGATAGGCTTGCTCAATGACCCTCTCAACATAAACATCAAGCAAAGCATAAAATAGAGACCTTATGTCAAAGGTGACAGCCACCACCATAATGGAGGAGAACAAGCACAGAATCAGAGTTGAAGAGAGATCTAGTATGGATAGAAAGAGCATTCAGATTTTTCCCCTAAATAACAAGGATAGAAAACATAGATTGACTAAATTATGAAATACAGTTCATATTTAATTGAGGCAGATGATAGCAATGGACTAGAGTTACACTTAGAATTAAACCTGAGTACGTGAGTATGCTAGATTGCCTTCAGGAAATTGCAAAGCTCTTTTAATGACCTCAAACTTCTCCCAGTAACAAAGGCCATCTTTTTAATACAAACATTCTGTTGTTATATAGATATCAGACATGGAACACAACAGTCTCTGAATTGGGTATTGAATGGTATGAAATGGGTATTACACAAAGAAAAAAGAGATGCATGGTGGCTCTATGCAGGCTGTAGCATAGACAAAATAAGAAATTTCAGAGAACAGTAATCAAAGATGTCAACAGGGAAATGTACAATAGAAAAAGAAGATAGACTAAGCATAGGATGAAAAAAGAAGCTAGATAGGTGACATAGGCATAGGATGACATAAAGGACACCTTGAATAAGGCTCTTTTAATGACAGAAAAAAGTGAGAATGTCCTCCAAAGTTATGGGAGGGTATGCACCAGAGTCACATAGAATAGCCAGGATGGTTAAGTTTAGATCTCTATTACCAGAGGGTCTATTCAAACCAATGAACGCATGTAAACATTTGAAAAATATTTAATTGCTATTCTTTTTTCTCTTCATCATTGTTATTTCCCCAAAACTCCCTATCCCACCTCACTTGACAACGATACATTAAGTGTACCATTGTAGTATCTTAGTTTATATGATGGGAAAGTCATCTTCCAACTCACCCAAGGTTTAAAATCAGTAATCACCTGTTATTTCTTCCTTTATTATATTTTCTACTTCTAGTCATATAGCATGTCCAATAAATTCTCCCTCCATAATTTCTTACATATGTCCCTTCTCTCTCTTTGGATTCAAATGCTGATACCTTTGGTTTATTGGTTGTTTGCAACCAGTGTTGAAGAGCTGTGTGTTTCTCATAAACAAAATTTCAGAGGTTCCACAGATGTAGAAGGAAGGAAATGTCGGAGTAGGGAGTTCTTAACCTGATATCCTCAATGGATCTAAGAGTTTAGATGGAAGAAAATACATTTTTATTTCAATACAATTTTTTTCCATTATAATTCTATGAATTATATTTTATTAATTTTAAAACATTATTCTGAAAAGGGAGGGATCTATAGTCCACCAGACTCATGGAAGTACAGGCCAGACACACACACACATGAAAAAGATTAAGAATCCTTCATTTAAAGTTAAGCCTAAAATATTATTATGCATTAAGTAGTATTGCATATGTGAGGAAATACAGGAACAAGACAGGGAAGCATGATGGAGAATATTTTTAGGTAAGAACTTTAGAGGTCAAAATAAAAGTGACATTGCCAAAATCTGCTTCAAATTACTGAGACTGCAGGAGATGAGAATGTCCACAAACAAATCATAATGGAGTTATGATATAGTAATTATGAGAGATTTTAGGTACCCTGACTTCTATTGGAGCTCCTTATCTTTCCTAAAAGTAGAGTAGTAACAATTTATTGACTTGTCTTAATTATAATTCAATCATTCAAAATATTAAGCTGCCAATTAGGGAAAATTCTATTCATACAATCAGATATCTGTAGCTGGATGTGACCAGAGTTCATCCAGTCACTTGCTCTTCTCTACTGTCTCTTACCTGATGTTCCTGACTCCAATCTCTACCCCTCTCCTTTTCAGTTGCAAAATTCATTATCCTGTAATGGGTCAGGGTCTTTTTTTTTTCATTTATATAAGGATGCTGGTAGAGAAAGCCAGGTTGTGCCCCTTGTCCTCTCCCCGGTTAACTACTGCCATCCTGAGGCTTAGGAAAGCATCTGGAAAATTTACAAACTAAGACACTAGTTTCTGGGTTAACTATGGTAGAAATGGAAAAGGGGTATATCAAGAAGATTGAGTGGGTTTATTCCCAGCCATAGAGAGGAAATAGGAGGCACAGAAGCTGTACTGAGTAGTACTGTTATAGACTGAGGCAGGAGAGAGGCATGTGTCCTAAGACAGCAAAGAGTGCTGGTGACCCCCAGTTGGGTGACTAAAGACAAAGAATAAAATGACAAAAGAGAAGGCAGTGAAAACAAAGATTATATTGGAGGAAAAGAAGGTTTGCTGTTACTTGAGCGGTTTTTTTCTGGGTGACAGGTGAAGATACAAGATATAGGAAAGGACAAAGTTGAACTGTTTCTCTTGTGTTGTGTAGCCTAGACTGGCCTTGAAAGGACTAATACAAAAGACAATTGACAATAGTTCTGACATATAGCCTGGGAGAGCAGAAAACTAAAAGAAAACTGACCTAGAACAAAAATGACAGGAAAAAAGGCTCAAAGCTTCTCTGGACAAAGAAACAGAAGCGAAGAAACCTGAGATAATGATGGCAGGGGCTCTGGGCCAGCGCAATAACTAACAAGGTAAAGTTCTTGGGGATTCACAATGGTGGAGGCATAGCTCCACCAAAGTGAGGGCCAAAGGAGCAAGGACCCATTTCCAGAGCTGTCCAGGCAGTATCATAAGGCAACCTGTCCCCTTCTCCAATTCTGTGGAGGCTTGGACCAAGATTTAAAAGCTGTCTAGAAGGGTTTTCAACAGTAGCAGAGTGGGCATCCTCTCTAACATCTTCAGAGTTTTTTTTTCAAACCTGATTTTTAGTTCCTTTTCCTCACTGTCATAAGAGTCTGTTGACTGATGGGTGACTGGTTTCTATGACTTATTAGAGCATTAAAATATTTTTTCCATGAATTTTCCTGTTAACTATATTTTATTGGTATGTTTTGTTATTTTATCTGTTAAAATATTTGTCTTATTAAATAATTATTTGTCTGTTAAATAAATGTTTACTGTGATTGTTTATTTAATAAATAACTGCTCATTAAATCATTAAATATTTTGTTTATTAAAAGATTTATTAAATTATTAAGTGTTTTGCTGTATTATTTCTAACAATTTGTGAGTTCTATATGTAGTTTACACTGAATGGCTGCTAAATGTATCTACCTGAACTACAATTAAACCCTAATTTATAGTAAGAGAATCTCAGTGGAAAGAGAAAAATTCTCTTTACAATTCTAAAGATCTAAAGAAGACATTATTGAACTCAAAAATCTTTAGTGGCTCCCCAGTACTTCTAGGTGGCATACAAATTGCTTAGCTTAGAAGTTAGTTTTGTTTATGACACTGTTTATGATAATCTGGATGCAATATACCTTTCAAGCCTCATTTTGCACTAAATCTTCATTTATTCTGTGGTCTAGGCAAACTGGTCCACCAGCTGCTCCCCAAACTTTCCTGAACTCCCTAACTTGCATGGTATTCACTCCGTGCCTAGAAGGTACTCTTTCTTCATCTCCACTTGTTGAAATTCTCCTCTTCTCCTTCCAAAGTCTAGTTCAGATGACATAAACTTTATGAAGCATTGCTTCTTTCCTAAAACTAAAAAGAGCTCTTCTCCCTTTAAATTTTCTGATTATTATAGTGAAATATTGAAACATTGTATAAATGTAAATAAATTGGAAATTGAAAGTTATTATAACTATATATGTATACATACATTCTATCTCTATCTCATCCTGGACACACACACACACACAAACGCACAACTTCAATTAAACTGGAAACACCAGATCAGAGACTATCATTTTTAATATTCACACCCTCAGCTAATTATACAATGTAAGTTACAGAGAAGACTCTTAATAAATAATTGTTAAATAACTGAAGTTACTTCAATCTCCCTAATTGATGAGGAAACAAAATGCTTATTCGATAGCAGTTTGGCTTTTGACCTATGATTTTTTTACTTCTTTTTTATTTGGTCTCTTGATAAAAGGCAGTCACAATACAGGGTGAACAAATAGTGAAACAATATGGAAACAATATTGGACTTAAAATTAAGATGATATAATACCTACCTTGAGGGAATCTTGCAAGCAATGTCAAAAGGCATTACAATGTCCATGTATTGTGTTATGCTTTATTGTTTTTGATAGGACCTGTGATTTTACTGGTATAGGGTAGTAAGGAGACATGTCCAACAATGCAAACAAGAGAAAGCTGGCACTGGATTCCAAAAATGGCCCAGTTGGTAATGTGCTGAACATGATGTCTAGAAGCCCTGAGATCAAATCCTACCTCAGACTTCAAAGGACCCTATTATTTCTGTGTAACAGGAATTTAAGAAGAAGAAAATGATTTTCCCTAAGGTTAAAATTCTCAATCAGGATGGAAACTCAGAAATCCTGCCTACTAATCTTGTGTTCTTTCTACTATACCAGTCACCTAGATACACATAAACAGTTGCCCAGACTTAATAATTAGCTGCGTGACTCTGGCCAAACATCTTTTGACTCAGTTACTTTTACTGTAAAATAGGGTTAAATAGTTAAATAGTCCCTATCTCATAAGGTTGTTATATGGTTCAAATAATAGCAACCAAAAAAGTTAACTAGCTTTAACATTTTTCTGCATACCTACTTTCACATGTGATTTTAATCTTTTTCTATTCTTATTAAAAAAAATTTCTGCTCTTTCTAAAAGCATATTCACTCTTGTCTATTAATTAAAAGAACATGTAGTGGAGGAAGGGCTGTACAGATTTAGTTCTATTTACATAGAAGAAAATAGATATTTGGCAATTAACTGGTTAATTTGAAACATGTGGACAGTCAAACTCATAATTCCCAGAGTGAAATTGTGGTAGTATGACTCATAGTACTACCTTGTGCTGAAGGCAGAGGATAGCAAAGAAAAAGGTCTGAAATCCCCTGTCACAGTTTCTGATTGGTTGATTAGTTTCCTCTAGGGTATGAGAAAGACAAACAATAGCTCCTGGAAGGGAATCAGCATATAAAACAACTATGGGAATTGTCAATCTGTCTTCATGATCTACACTGAGTGAAAAGCAACACAGTGTAATACAATCAAAGTGAATATTTTAAAATTAAATTTATTTCTCCAAAACAAAACCTTTTGAGACAGTGACCTTAATATTGATAGTTTCATCAAGTCCATCTTTGTTCTTTTCTCCAATTTTTTGCCATTATATTAAATTTTCCATTGATGCCAAAATCAGAGCTATTTCCTTCTGAATCTATTCCTTAAAGATATTGTCATTCCATTGCTCCAGGAAGTTCACACTTATCTTAGGATGCAACATAATACAATGCATAGATTTTTATTTTACTTATTTAGATAACCATCATTTACAGGGAAAACTCCTAAAATGTCATCAAGACCCATCACCATAATCCCAGCTAAGTTTTTGATACCATGGCTAAACCTGGGCTCTGGCATTTAATCAGTAAACTTAAATTTTTTTCTAGGGCTTTAAAGGAGATATAATAACATTTCTAGATTACATATATATATATATATATATATATATATATATAGAGAGAGAGAGAGAGAGAGAGAGAGAGAGAGATATTATATATATATATAAATATATTCAATATAACAAAATAAAGCATTCTGGTACCTTGCAAGTATTGCTTTGGTATTCAGCTACTTTCCTGTCTTAATGTATATGTGTTCTGATGAACTTTGGGCAAAGGAGACTTTACACAATTGTAGTGTGTTCACCATGTCATTTCTGGAATCACTATGACTGAATAATGCTATCACATTTCTGCATAGTTCTGGAACTAAATATTTCTCTTCATTTTCAATTTGGGTCAAATATATAATGGATATTTCCTGAGGGAGGTCGAAAACCAACCCAATTTATAGGAATCCTCTGGATTAGTTTTATACCAGGAACTTTCTGTGATGGATACTTTCTTTATTAGATGCAGGAAAAATTCAAGCAAACTATTGAAATCTTTACAGTATTGCAATTCTTTGATTTCACTAAAGGATTCAATATCATTGGGAGGTCTAAACTCTGGCAACTATAAACTTAGTTTGATTTTTTCCTCCCTCCAAAAAAAACTTTAAGAATATCTTATAACTACTCCACAATGATTATGTGAGAATCATTCATTTACACTGATGGAGTAAAGAAAGATTGTTCTTATATAATCCAGACTGGCCTTTTGAGCATGCTCAGTTTGGCTAACATAAAGCCCAATGTATTGCCTGCTATATGAATGGATTAGCACCCTTGATTGTCAAATTGGTTTTCTTTTAAGAATTCATTTTATTTTTTTAATTTTAGAAAGGTTTTATTTATTTTGAGTTTTACAGTTTTCCTCCCAATCTTGCTTCCCTCCCCCCCACCCCCATTGAAGGCAGTTTGCTAGTCTTTTACATCATTCCCATAGTATGAATTTATCTAAGTTGAATGCAATGAGAGAGAAATCATATTCATAAGGAAGAAATATATAGTATGACATATAGCAGAATTACATAATGAGAAATTTTTTTTAAAAAATTGAAGGTAATAGTCTTTGATCTTATATTATAAAGCATTAGTCATCAGAACTGTCTGGTATTGCCTAAGAAATAGAGTGGTGCAACAGTGGGGTAGACTAGGTGCAATAGCAGGAAATATTTATAGTAATCTGCTGTTTGATAAACCCAAAGAGTCCAGCTATTGGGATAAAAACTCTCTCTTTGATAAAAACTGTTGGGAAAATTTGAAGTTAGTATGGAAGAAACTTGAGTTAGACCAACTCCTCACACCTTATGCCAAGATAAGATCAAAATGGGTACAGGATTTAGGCACAAAAAATAATATTATAAGCAAACCAGGAGAACAAGGAATAGTTTACCATCAGATCTATGGAAAGGGAAGCAATTTATAACCAAGGAAGAAATGGAGAACACCATTAAAAATAAACTAGATAATTTTGATTACATTAAGTCAAATTGGTTTTTTAAAAGTGGAGAAACTGAGCTTGCCACTCTCCTCCCATTTTTTTTTGGTTGTGCTTGTTTTGGAGATCTGTTGCATCCAACATGGGCCATGAACTGAACTGGTGAAAGGTACTGTCTGTCTTTCTTTCTTTTAGTCTAGCTCCAAGAAACAGGTCTGGTGTTGTTTGCTTTTATTCTGTCTTCTTTGTCCTCAGTTTCAGTTGCCTGAGTTGATGCTCAAAAGAAAAGTCAGAGTGCCTGGAATTAGAGATGAAGGATGTTGGGCATGAATTGGTGATTCCACTTTCTCTAATGAAATTCATAAATCTATAAAGTTATAAGTTTATAAACTTTTTAAGAATGGAGTTAAACTAGGAACCTAATCCTCTTCCCCCCCCCCCCCCCCCCCCGCAAATGAAGTGGTATAGGAGGAAGAGGAGGACTATACCTTCCACCTGTTGGAAGGAATAAATTTGATATTTATGATTATATTATCTGAAATAAAAATTCCTTTGTAAAAGTTCCACTGTGTTAATGCTTAAAATATCTATGTCTATGATCAAATTAGGAGGACCAGAAGATGATTTTAGATGGTAAGTCTTCTGACTAAACAGTCTGAGATCATCGGAAGCTATGAAGTCAGTCAATCACATTTGTTGGATGCTAATGATAATGTTCTCTATGCCAGTATGGAGGTAAGTGACCTTGGACAATTTTTCACAACCCTGAAAATGTCAGAATGAGACTAAACCAGTGGGACAGTATATGCCATGGAAATTCCATATATATATATATATATATATATATATATATATATATATATATATATATATATATATATGTATGTATATATATTGAATATTGAGAATCTTTTTGCAATATACTGGCCCCCCTCTTGAATTTAGATTTTTCCTTCTTACATAAAAACAGGGGAGAGAATAAAACCTGACAGAACAACTGCATTTGATAATCTGTGCCTCATTCTACATGCAAAATCTCCCATCTCTCTATTGACAAAAGGTGAGAAATATTTCCTCTTTTCTCTAAAAGAAAAAAAAACTTGGACATTTTAATTAATCTGAATTTGATAGCATTTTACTGTTGACTTAATTTACATTAATTGATTATTACATTAATTGATCTCTCAGTTCTACTTTTTTGTTTATATATCACTTTATTCCTGTCTTTCCATGTTTCTCTGAATTCTTCTTGTCATTTCTTACATAGTAAAAATTCCAATATATTTTTACTGAATACCAACTCAGTTTCTAGGCTATTACATAAAAGTATGCTGCTATAAATATTTTGTTATATGTAGGAATTTTTATTATATATCATTGACCTCCTTGGGTCATATGTCAAGTGAGGAAGGATGAAACAAAGCTGTTCATTAGTGATTTACTTTTCCTATAGTCCAAAATAGCTTGATTAATCCACAGCCCCACCAGCAGTCTCTTAATCTTCCTGTTTCCCTTTGGTTCCTTCAACTTTGCTTATTATAATGTTATGATATTTGCCTAATCAATGAAGTGAGGTAAAAACTCAATTATTTGAATTTGAATTTGTCTTAATATAAATGGTTATAGCATTTTTCATATAGTTGTTGAGACTTTGCTTTTCTTCTTTGCATTTCTCACCTGACTGTACTGTATGCCCAAGAAAGCTCATTATTACAAAAACCTCACAACCATCGAAAATCTCATTTCCACCTTCTGTTGCTCTGATTAAAGGGTGGAGCTATGAATCCTAAAACCTTCATATAAAGAAGGAAATCAGTTTAGAACATCTCTGTTGTCAGCTGTCATCATTTCATTTCTGACTATACTACTTTGAGACTTCTCTGCATTTTCCATTATGTTCCCACTGTTATTTTCTCCAGCCACCACCATCCATCTGCTTTGTTTCAAGTGTCGTTTTCTCCCATAAGAATGTTAGCCTCTTGAAGGCTGTATTTTTTCCTACTTTATCCTTAGCCCTTAGCACAATGTCTGGTACTTAATAGTGGGTGCTTAATAAATGTTTATAACTGACTGGCTTCTTTTAAATTTTTAACTTATATCCTTCCACTATCATCTATAGCAAAAATGTCAAATCTGTAGCCAACAGGCTTCTAATATATAAATTTCTATTATTGCTTGAACCAGCCACCAGACCCAAGATTTGTAAAACTTCTATCATTGAATCAGATTAAAATATGATTAGAAAACATTTTGAAGATAAATAAATATGTATAAGATAAATAATATTAATTTATAGTTTTCAAGTCAATATGTGGCACATAGAAAATCCCTTTATTTGAATTTGACAATGCTAATTCGGCAGACAAGCTCTTAGTCAAGTATTTGTGTGTTTCCTACATGTCTTATATCAAGCTTTTATTAGAGATATATGACATTAATTCTTTCCCCAGTTTACAATTTCTCTTCTTTGTTTAGCTCCATTTAGTTTGTTAATGCAAGAATTTTTGGTGGTTTTTTTAAATTATTGTGTAAATGAAATTTCCTATTTCAAGTTTTAGGAACACTTCTATACTTTATTAGGACATAAATTCTTCCCCCAGCCTTAGTTGTTTTTTTTTTGTTTGTTTGTTTGTTTTTAGTTTTTGCAAGGCAATGGGGTTAAGTGGCTTGCCCAAGACCACACAGCTAGGTAATTATTAAGTGTCTGAGGCCGGATTTGAACTCAGGTACTCCTGACTCCAGGGCTGGTGCTCTATCCACTGAGCCACCTAGCTGCTCCCAGTTTCTTTTAATTAGAGAGCTCATTTCCCAGTAGATTACTTTCATGGACTTATCAATCACCAATCTGTTTCATTCCATTGATTCTTGATGGTCAATGATCATTAAACATTTATTAAACATCTACTATGTGTCCAAACACTGTGCTGTTGGATTTACAAATAATAAAAAAAGAAAGCCTGACCTCAAAGTATTTATAATCTAATGGGAAGAAAACTATGCTGAAAAGAAAGTTGAACGGGAGAAGGTTGTCAACCTAAGGCCATGGTAGGAAGACAAAGAAATACAAACAAGTGCATATGGGTAGGAAACGAGCAAAATTTTCTAAGGTTTGGTTTATTTTGTCTTTTCTACTTAACTACTTTAACAATTAGCTTAGATGATTATTGACCTTATTAAAAAAAAGACCTTCCTTCTTTTTCATTATTTCTCTTGAGATTGTGCATATTTTGTTTCTCAAAATTATTTTTTCACTTAGTTCCTTGATATTTTGGTTTATATTTCAATAAATATGTAAATTAAGTTGTAACATCATTTTTATTATATTGTCCCATACCAATCATAAACAATAATAATCTCTCCAATTGTTTTCTTTTTATTTATCTTTATTTCAGAGTAATATGTAGTTGTTTTTCTGTAAGTTCTAAGTGCCATCATAGATTAAATCAAGGTATTTTATGTATTTTGTAATTATTTCACTTTTTAAAATTCTGACACATTTTGGTTTTTGCTTCACCTTTATTTTATAATGCATTCAGTCATAGCATCCTAAGAATTATCACTTTTATGTTTTTAAAAAGATTTATTATTGATTTTGTTTTACATTAAAATATCTCTAGATTATTTCTCTTTTTCTCAGATTTCTCTTTTAACAAAATAAACCATTTAATTTAAAATAATTACAAAATATTCTCATTTGAAAGTTGGAGGTAACATTTCATATTTGTGTTACATTCCCATCTGTATTTTCATAAGAGGTAAAAGGAAAAGGAGATGTACAGAAATATTTATAATATCTCTTTTCTAGTGACAAAAAAACTAACAATTGAGGAATGACTGAGTAAATTGGAGTATATCAATGTAAAAGAGTACTATTGTGCTATAAGAAATAGAGAAATAGATTATTTCAAAAACACATGGAAAAACTTACATGAACTGATACAGAATGAAGTGATTAGAACTAGAACAATTTATATGATATCATGAATGTCATAAAAATGAATAATTTGAAGAAAATTCATATTTATACATGAATATAGATTGAAATGAGCAGAACCAGAAGAACAATTTGTAATATAAAAATAACTTTGAAAGCTGGAAGTATGATCAATACAATGATTATTTATGATCCAATAGGACCAATGATAAAATATGCTACTAGAGAAAGGTATTAGATTGAGGATGCAAAGTGAAACAGAATGGGGAAGTGGAATCTATTTTTGCTTGACTATACATATTTGTTGTAAGATTTTTATTATTTTTTTCTTTTTTCCCAAAGGGGAAGGAAAGAGTGAATACTGATTGTATTAAGAACTTAGTATGTACCAGGCACTGTGTTAACTGTGTTTTAAAATCATTTAATTTGATCCTCACAATAACCCTAGGAGGAAGGTTTTATTATTCCCTTTTTACAGATGAAGAAATTGAGGCAAATAGACATTAAGTGACTTCCCTGAGTAAGTAAGTATCTGAGGCTATATTTAATTCAAATATTTCTGACTCTAGGCCCAAATCTGTATCTACTGCATCCCTGAGCTGCTTTTGAGAGAAGGAAATATATTTATGTTTCTATTATTTTTATTAGAGTTATCACTTCTAATTTAAAAAAAATTAAAAATGGGAGATGATCATTTCAGCAAAACTCACCAATACAGAACTCTGCAAAAAAGTGGGAGGAAAGGTGTTTTTTATCTCTCTCCTTTTGGCCCCAGTTTGATCATCTTAATTTTACAGGGTTCAGTCTTGTTTTATTGTTCTTTTTATTTATATTGTTGTAGCTATTATGTACATTGTTTTCCTGGTTCTGCTTATTTGATTTTTATCATGTCTTCCCATTTTTTCCTATTTGTTATACTATGATGGCTATAGAATAGCAATCCCCAGAGCATTCTCCCTCCTTTCTTAAGGAGGAACATCTTACTGGGAGGAAGAGAAAGGAGAGGAAGAAGGGGCTAAGATGTTTCACACAGGAGTCAAGGAAAAGCTTTGACAATGGAGTGGAAAGGGGGAAGGTGAGGAGAAATGAGTGACCCTTCATTCTAATCAGAAATGGCTCAGAGAGGA
Organism: Macrotis lagotis; assembly: GCF_037893015.1. Taxonomy (NCBI): domain Eukaryota; kingdom Metazoa; phylum Chordata; class Mammalia; order Peramelemorphia; family Peramelidae; genus Macrotis; species Macrotis lagotis. The sequence continues at coordinate 61,296,351 of NC_133660.1, read as the reverse complement.
AATAATACTTAGTAGGGTATAGAAATCTATCTTACCCTAGAGAAAAATGAAAGGAAAGGGATGGGATAAGGGGGGATGGGGGGGAGGGAAGGGGGGGAGGTAAGAAGAGAGGGAAGATCTTGGGAGAAGGCACTCAGATACAACACACTTCTGAACAGGGACAGGATGAAAGGAGAGACAGAGAATGGAATAGATGAGAGTGGGAATAGAGTAAAGGGAAGTACAGCTAGTGATAGCAACTGTGGGAAAAATATTGAAGCAACTTCTCTGATGGTTATGATGGGAAAGGAAACTCATCCCAGAGACAGAGCCATTGGAAACTGAACACAGTCTATAGTACACTTTTTTCCCTCTATATATTCTTGTTGTTTCTCATCTTTTTGGCAGGGAGGGGTGTTTATGATTACTCTCACAATGAGATTATTGTAATAATATAAAATAAATTTAAAAAATTATAAAAAAGGATGAACATCTCCTTTTAAGCCCTGCCTACCTACTAGAGGACATTATTATCTATATAAATGATTCACAGAATTCCCAGCTTCTTAATTTCACCAGTTCCTTCAATCCTCTGATCTATAGTGTTCTACTCCAGCCACATAAAGATGTGATATCACAATCAATATTACCCACAAAATGATCCACTTCCCTAAGCAGAAATGTAGATATTCCCCTATCCAATCCCTTCCAAAATCAAATAATTTGGACTCTGATGGAGACTTCCAATCCCTCTTCTCCTAAATATTTTTAAGTCATCACCCTGTTCTGATTTCACTTTTCTCCCTCTCCAATCTCAATTCAATATTTAACCATTTCAACTCTACACTTTCCTGAGTCTTCAAATTCCGTCCTCTACAATATTCCATCACTTCTCTTCTCTTATTAAACCTTGACTAGGGATTATTTTCCCCATCCACTCCTGCTCCTGATTGCAAGAACATGCTAGTCCACACTAATTGTTTATCAATCTTACCCTCCCCCTCCACCATACTACAAAGCATTCCAACTTTTCTCTTCTTCCTCCTCCTCTTTCTCCTCCTTCTTCTTCATCTTCCTTTCATCTCTCTCATTCCTGTCTCTCTCTCTATGTAAGTTTATTGCTAATAAAGATTATTTCATTGACTATACTTGTATTCTAAGTAACAGGCATATACTAGGTATTTCATAAATACATGTTGATTAAGCATTGGTTTGTTACATAAGGTACAGCTTTCTTCTATTTTATTTATGTGCAATATTATATTTAGCTGTTTTCTAATTGAAGGGCTTCTACTTTGTTTTTGATTCTTTGCTAATTTCATAATTAATTCAGTGGAATTTGTCTTTCCAGTGTTGGTCCTTGGTTTTTGTCAGTACTGTATAGAAATACTTATCAATGTTGTGAATATTTAAAAGTGATATAGAGCTGAGGACTGCATCTGAGATTTATCACTTAGTTCATTTCCTAATAATATCCTTATCATCAAAGAATTAGAAAAAGAATCAAGAATTATATCTATGTCCTTTCAGACAATGTAGGGCTATGGCATTAAGTTGAAAAATATCATGATATATAAGGACAGATGAAATAGACTTAAATTCTTAAGAATGGGGTTAAATCCTGAATCTGACATTTCTAGTTGTGTGACAGTGGGATTATTATTTAACCACCCTGAGCCTCAGTTTACCTATCTAAAAACTGGATATAATACTATTTATTGTATTGTGATGTTCAGAAGATAGTGATTAGACAATTTTTAAGTGCCAAAAAGATATTTGTTATGATTATAACATGCTGCACTTGCCTCCAGCCTAATTTCCAACCTCCTTTGAGAAGAGTGTTGCCTTCCACTAAGTAATGAATATCCTCACACCTGGTCATACAACTCATATCCCAATGATTCTGAACCCTTGAAGGTTACCATCCAAAACCCATTTCCCTGCTACTTCTTATGTAATTCCTTATTCCCATCCCCTTCAGACCTCCCACCCAATGTTCCAATCAGATGCCAGCCAACCCTTCCACTTTGCCATCTGGAATAATTGTTCTATAGACAAGTTGCCCTTTTTCCTAAATCTTTTCCTCACTCAATTTTTCCATCTCTTATCTATAACTGAAACCCCCTCACTTTTGAAAGTTTTCTACTTTTTTAGTATGGGCTATACTTATATTCATTCTTCTCAGCTTATTAACTGTAATCGGAGAGTTGGGATCCTTTCTTGCTATTAATACTTCCAGGTTCTGCTCCACTCTATGATTTAGGAATCTTTCCTCCTTTGAAGTTCATATTGGCCACCTAATTCAAATCCCGACTAAATCCCAACCCAGGCCACTCTCCTTCCTTGCTCAAGAAACTTGATATTTTGACTCACAATCTTTCTTTCCTCCCCAACTCTTGCCCTCATACTCAATTCTACTTTTAATATCCTAATTTTCCCTGCTCACTTCCCATGAGCCACTCCTCCAGTCCACCTCAGTCACACATAAAAATGGTCATACTTTTGCTCTTGCCATCACACAAAAATGTACACCTCCATGAAAACCCTATATATGACCACAATACATTTGGGTTTTTTTACCTCTCCCTCTGCCTCCCTTCACAAAAGTTTAATTCTTAATCTAAACTGTGACTTACAAAATTTTGATCCCTTAATTCTCTCCCAGGTCACCTCCCTTACACCAGCCTAGCCCCTTGTCTCTTTTTTTGGTGAGCCAATTCAACTTCACATTGTCCTCCTCTCTTGAATATCTTATTCTAAGATCACTCCTACATTCACCAACTTTGTTCTTATATTTGTGCATCTGAATGAAGGGGAAGAAAATCTTTCTGATGAAGTCTATTACAATATATGTCATACAAATTCAACTGGGCCCTCACTGCTGCTAGGCAATACTCTTATACTTGCCTTTTCAATTCACTGTCCCATAACCATTATCATCCAATATCTCTTCTCTCCATTGTAGCCAAAATTTTCAAAAAACCTATAGAGAATAGATGCCTCCTCTTCCTCTCTTCTCACTCACTTTACACCCTAGATTCTGGCTTCTGATCTTCAGCAAAACTGCTTGCCCCTAAGTTACTAATGATCCATTAGTTGACATCCATTGGTCTTTTCTCAGTCCTCATTCTCCTTGATTTCTCTGCAACTTTTAACATTTTAGATCACCCTATCTTCCTTGATAATTTTTTTCTTTAGATTTACAGAACACCACTATCACCTGCTTCTCATCCTATCCATCTGTCTGCTCCTTCTCTTTCTCATTTGCTGAATCATCTTCCTGATTATGTCCATTAATGAGAGGTATCCCTCACAGTTCTTCCCTAGGCCTCCTTTTCTTCTCCCTCTATATTACCTCACCTGGTGATATCCTCAATTCTCATGGATTTAATTATCATATCTTTGTTGATGATTCACAAAACTCCCTATCCTTCCCCAATCTCTTCTGACCTCTAATCTCACATCTCTAATTTTCAAACATCTCAAATTGGGTATCAAATATATGTCTTAAGATACATCTTAAAAATGTTCAAAGCAGAAATTCTTATTTTCTCTTTACTCTTTCCCCTTCCTACTTTCCCTATTACTACAATGTAGTCCAAATACAGCCAGTGTTGAAAAGGGTGGCCAAGAATACTGTGTCAGATAAGGGAAGGGAGCAAGTTTAAGTTATAGATAAGAGATTGAAAAATGGGAGAGAAAAAGATTTAGGATGAAAGAAAACATCATCTCCTAGTCCCTCAGGTTTACAACTAAAAGTCATCCTTGATTCCTTAACATCTCTCACCTCCCAAATTCTGCTGTCAAGTCTATCAAGATTACCTTTGCAATATTACTTTTTTTATTATTTGTTTCCAATTACATGCAAAGATAGTTTTCAACATTCATCCTTTTGCAACCTTTTGAGTTCCACATTTTTCTAGCACCTTCCCTTCCTTTCCTCCTCCCCATGATAGAGAACAATCTGATATAGGTTGTACAATAGGGTTTAACATATTTCCTTATTAGTCATGTTGTGAAAGAAGAATTAAAACTAAAGGGGAAAAAGTCATGAGAAGGGAAGAAAAACATAAAAGAAGTGATAAAAAGTGAATATAGCATGTCTTGCTTTACATTGAGACTCCATAGTCTTTTTCTCGGGTCATGGAGAGCATTTTCCTTAATAAGTCTCTCAGGATTGTCCTTGATCACTAAACTGTTGAGAGCAGCTAAGTCCATCCTGGTTGATTATCTCACAATGTTGCTATTAATGAGTACAATACTCTCCTGGTTCTACTGCCTTCCCTCAGCAGTTCTTCATGCAGATCTTTTCAGGCTTTTCTGAAGTTCCCTGTTCATGACTTCTTATAGAACAATAGTGCTCCATCACATGCACATTCTATAATTTGTTCAACCAATCCCCAATTGATGAGTATTCTCTCAATTTCCAATTTTTTTGCCACTTTTAAAAAGATATACTATAAATATGTACATGTGGGACTTTTCCCATTTCTTATGATCTCTTTCACCATATTGCCCTTTGGGCATGGTTTCAAATTGCTCTCTAGAAAGACATGGATTTAATTATCATATCTTTGTTGATGATTCACAAAACTCCCTATCCTTCCCCAATCTCTTCTGACCTCTAATCTCACATCTCTAATTTTCAGACATCTCAAATTGGGATCTGCTCAGAACTCCATGAACTGTGCATTAGTGTCCTAGTTACCCCATAACCTCAACAACATAAATTATTTTCCTTTTTTGTCATTTTAGCTAAATAGATGGGTGAGAGGGGACACATCATAGTTGTTTTAATTTACATTTCTCTAATCAATAATGATTTTGACATTTATATATGACTATAGATAGTTTTAATGTCTTTCTCTGAAAACCACCTGATCTTTGACCATTTCTGAATATTCTAATAAATAATAAATAAATAAATATTCTAATAAATATGACTCAGTTCTCTCTATATTTTAGAATTGAGTCCTTTATAAGAAACAGTAGTTGTGAAAATTGTTTTCCAGCTTTCTGCATTCCTTCTAATCTTGGTTGCATTGGTTTTATTTGTACAAAATTTTTAAAATTTAATTTTCCATTTTGCAATTTATGTTCTCTCTCTTTCTCTTGTTTTATTAGAAACTCCTCCCAATTCCATAAATCTGCCAGATAGATTACTTCTTGTTTTCCTAATTGGCTTACGGTATCACCCTTTATCTCTACACCCTCTACCCATTTCAAACTTATCTTTGGCCATGCCTAGTTTTTGATATCCTAGTTTCCAGTTTTCCCAATAGTTTTTTTTTCAAATAGTAAGTTCTTATCCTAGAAACTAGACTCTTTGTATTTAATTAAGCAGCATATTACTGTAGTCTTTACTAATGATTCATTTGTACCTGAACTATTTCATGGATTCAGTTTTCTATTTCTTAGCTAGTAATGGAGAAGCTTGATGACTACCACTTTAAAATATAGTTTTGATCTGTTATAGCTAAGTCACCTTACTTGGCATTTTTTTCATTACTTTCCTTGATATCCTTGATCTATTTTTCCTCCAGATGAATTTTGTTACTATTTTTTCTAACTCCATAATTTTTTTTTGTAATTTGATTGATATTGCACTGAATAAACAATTTAATTTGAATAAAATTGTCATTTTTATATTATTAGCTCCGTCTAAACTTGAGCAATTGACATTTCCCCAATTGTTTAAATCTGACTATTTGTAAGGAAAGTGTTTAGTAATTATATTCATATAATTTCTGGGTTTGTCTTGAAAAGTAGATTCCCAAGTATTTTATGTAGTTTGCAGTTACTTTATTTTGGTTTGGGTTCTTTTCTTTTATTTTTGCAAGGCAATAGGGTTAAGTTACTTGCCCAAGGTCACATAGCTAGGTAATTATTAAGTGTCTGGGGCCAGATTTGAGTTCAAGTTCTCCTGACTCCAGGGCCAGTGCTCTATCCACTGTGTCACCTAGCTGCCCCCTGTAATTACTTCAAATGGAATTTCCCTATCTCTTGTTATTGGGTCTTTGTTGTTAATATATAGAAATAAATAGAAACCCACTTTGTGTGGGTTTATTTTATATCCTGCAACTTTGCTAAGATTGCTGATTGTTTCAAGTAGATATTTTTTAGTTTATTTTCTGGAATTCTCTAAGTATATCATCATATCATCTGTTAAGGGTGAGAGTTTTCTTTCCTCATTGCCTATTCTAATTCCTTTTACTTTTTTCTTTTACTTCTCTTAATGCTAAAACTAACATTTATTTTTCCCACATTTATAAATATTTTTTTATTTTGAGTTTTACAATTTTTCCCCTAATCTTACTTCCCTCCCCCCACCCCCTACAGAAGGCAATCTGCCAATCTTTGCATTGTTTCCATGGTATACATTGATACAAATTGAATATGATGAGAGAGAAATCATATCCTTAAGGAAGAAACATAAAGTATAAGAGATAGCAAGATCAGACAATAAGATATCAGGTTTTTTTTCCCCAAATTTAAGGTAATAGTCCTTGGTCTTTGTTCAAATTCCACAGTTCTTTCTCTGGATACAGATGGTATTCTCCATTGCAGACAGCCTCGAATTGTCACTGATTGTTACACTGATGGAATGAGCAAGTCCATCAAGGTTCATCATTGCCCCCATGTTGCTGTTAGGGCATACAATGTTTTTCTGGTTCTGCTCATCTCACTCAGCATCAGTTTATGCAAATCCCTCCAGGCTTCCCTGAATTCCCATCCCTCCTTGTTTCTAATAGAACAATAGTGTTCCATGACATACACATACCACAGTTTGCCAAGCCATTTCCCAATTGAAGGACATTTACTTGATTTCCAATTCTTTGCCACCACAAACAGGGCTGTTATGAATATTTTGGTACAAGTGATGTTTTTACCCTTTTTCATCATCTCTTCAGGGTATAGACACAGTAGTGGTGTTGCTGGAGCAAAAGGAATATCCATTTTTGTTGCCCTTTGGGCATAATACCAAATTGCTCTCCAGAAAGTTTGGATGAGTTCACAGTGCCATCAATTAGTGTCGCAGATTTCCCACAATCCTGCCAACAATGCTCATTTTTCTTTCTGGTCATAATGGCCCGTCTGAGGGGTATGAGGTGGTACCTCAGAGAAGCTTTAATTTGTATTTCTCTAATAAGAAATGATTTAGAGCAATTTTTCATATGACTATGAATTGCTTTGATCTCATCTGTAAATTGCTTTTGCATATCCTTTGACCATTTATCAATTGAGGAATGGCTGTTTTAAAAAAATTTAACTCATTCTCTATATATTTTAGAAATGAGTCCTTTGTCAGACACATTAGTTGTAAAGATTGTTTCCCAGTTTACCACATTTCTTTTGCTCTTATTTACAGTGGTTTTGTCTGTGCAAAAGCTTTTTAATTTAATGCAATCAAAATCATCTAGTTAGTTTTTAATAATGTTCTCCATCTCTTCCTTGGTCATAAACTGCTTCCCTTTCCATAAATCTGATAGGTAAACTAGTCCTTGATCTTCTAGTTTGTAAAGCTAACATTTCTAATGTAATATAGAGGTGATAATGAACATCTTTGTTTCACCCTTGATTTTATTGGGAATACTGCTTATTCCCATTACTTATAATGCTTACTGATTGTTTTAGATAAATATTGCTTATTATTTTATGAAAAATTTCATTTATTCTTATTTTCTCTAGTGTTTTTAATGGAATGAATACTATATTTTGTCAAAGACTTTTTCAGTATCATATGATTAGTCATAGGATTTCTGCTAGTTTTGTTACTGATTTGGTCAATTATTCCTATTGTTTTCCTAATAGTGAAACATCACTGCAATCCTAGAATAAATCCTACCTGCACATAGTGTATTTTCTTGCATTAATTTCTTTGCTAATATTTTATTTAAATTTTCACATCAATATTTATAAGGGAGATTCAGCTATAATTTTCTTTGTCTGTTTTGTCTTTTCCTAGTTTAGGTATCAGCTCCATGATGTTGTCATAAAAGGAATTTGGCAAAACTCCTTCTCCATTTATTTCTTATATAGAATTGGAATATTTGGTAGAATTTACTTTTAAGTACATCTGACCCTGGAGATTATTTTTAGGGAGTGAATTGATGATTTTTCAGGTTTTTTTCTGAAATAGGGTTATTTCCTCTTCTTTCAATCTGGACAATATATATTTTTATAAATTTTCATTCATTTCACTTATATATCTGATTTATTTTCATAAATTTGTGCAAAATGTCTTTGATTTATAAATTTAATTTCCTCCTCATTGGTGGTGAGTTCACATTTTTTTTTTTATTTTTGATATTGGTGATTTGATTTTCTTTCTTTTTTTAAATCAAACTAACCAAAGATTTTTCTATTTTTATTGGGGATTTTTCATAAAAACTAACTCTTAGTTTTTTATTTAATAGTTCATAAGCTTTCTTACTATCAATTTTATTAATTTTTGATTTTTCAGAATTTCTAATTTTGGTATTTAATTGGGGATTTTTAATTTTTTCTTTTCTTGTTTTTTTTAGTTGCATGCCCAACTCATTGATCTCCTCTTTCTCTATTTTATTCATGTAAGCATTTAGAGATATAAAATTTCCCCTGAAAACTGCTTGGCTTCATCCCACAATTTTTATTATATCGCATCATTGCCATTGTTTTGAATGAAATTGTTGATTATTTCTATGAATTTTTGTTTGATCCACTTGATTCTTTTAAATTATTTAGTTTCCAATATATTTTTTTGAATTTTTTCACTGCCCTTTGTTACATGCAATTTCTGTTGTATCATGACTTGAAAAGAATGTATTTACTATTCTGCTTTTCTGCATTTGATGGGATTTTTATGGCATAATACATGGTCAATTTTTGTGTTGTATCATGTACTGCATATTACTGCATGTACTACTTTCTATCCTCATTCAACTTTCTTCAGAGATCTATCATATCTAACTCTTCTAAAATTCTATTCACCTTCTTAACTTCATTCTTGTTTCCTTTGTGGTGAAATTTATCTAACTCTGAGTGAGGGAGGTTGAGGTCTCCTATGGTTTTGCTGTCTCTGTCTTCCTATAACTCATTTAGTTTCTCCTTCAAGAACTTGGATACCATATCATTTGATAAATATTGATATTACTTCATTGTCTATGGTGCTTTTTTAGGAAGTTGTAGTTTTCTTCTGTATCCTCTTTAATTACGCCATTTTTTGCTTTGGCTTTATCTGAGATCAGGATTACAGCCTCTGCTTTTTTTAAAACTTGAGGTTAAACATAACACATTCTGCACCAGTCTTTTACATTTACCCTGCATCTGTCTGCTTCAAATCTTTCTTGTAAGCAATATATATTGTGGAATTCTAGTTTTTCATCTTCTCTGCTATGTACTTCTGTTTTGTGAAAGAATTCATCTCATTCACATTCACAGTTATGATTACTAACTCTTATTTATCTCCAGTCTATCTCCCCCCTGCTTATACATTTCTCTCTCCTTTCACCAGTGTTTTGTTTCTGATTGCTTCCTCCTTCAATCTGCCCTCCCTTATATTCATCGTCTTCCCTTTCTTTTCTCTTTGCCCTCCTGCTTCCTTGTAGGTTAGGATAAATTTCTAAATCCATTTGGGAATGTATGTTACTCCTTCTTTGAGTCAAATCTGTTGAGAGTAAGATTTATTCAATGATTTTACCCTGTCTTCCTGTCTTCTTTCCCTCTACTATACTAGGTCCTTGGTATATCTTCATGTGTGGTTCTATTTATCCTCTTATGCCTCTTCCTCCTTCTCTCAGTATAATCCTTTTTTTCATGTCTTAACTGTTTTATATCTGTCTTGTTCCTACACCCTCTAAGTATATTCCTTTCCATTGTCCTAATAGAAGTACAATTCCAAAGGATTAAAGGCATTATCACATCATCATCTCTTCATAATCACCCTCTCTGTCCAACTACACTTCCCTCAACTGTCTCATCAGAGATATAATTCTCAAGAGCTAAAAGTACCATCAATCACAATCAATTTATACCCATACCCCCTGTCTAAATGTGCTCCTATCAACTGTTCTAAGATAATAATCAAGATTGGCAAGTATAATTAATTATTCTAAGATAACAATCAAGTTTGTCAAGTATAATCTTCCCATGAAGGAAGGTAGGCAGTTTAGTCTTATTTACTGACAATTTTTTTCTTCTTTCCATTCACCTTTTTATACTCAAGTCATATTTGAAGGTCAAATTTTCTGTTCAGTTCTGGTCTTTGTGTCATGTAAGTTTAAAAGTCATCTATTTCATTGAAAATCCATCTTTCCCCCCCCTGAAAGAATATGCTGAATTTGCCATGGTAGTTGATTCTTGGTAGTAATCTAAGCTCCTTTGCCCTCCAGAATATCATCTTCCAGGTCCTTTGATCCTTTAATATTGAAACTGACAAGTCCTGCATAATCCTGACTCTGGCTCCCTGGTATTTAAATCACTTTGTTTAACTACTTGCTGTATTTTCTCCCTTAATTGAGAATTCTGACACTTGGCAACAATATTCTTTGGAGTTTTTATTTTGAGATCTCCTCCTGGAAGTGATCAATGGATTCATTCAAGGACTATTTTATCTTGTTCTTGGGAGTGTTCCTTGGTAATTTCCTGAAAGTTATGGTTCAGGCTCTTTTTCTAATCATGGCTTTCAGGTAGACTAATAATTAATAAATTATCTCTTCTGGATCTATTTTCCAGGTGGGTCATTTTTCCTAAAAAGTACTTTACTTTTTTTTTCTATTTTTCCCATCTTTTGGTTCTATTTGATAGAATCTTGGTGTCTCGTATAATCATTAATTTCCATTTGTCCAATTGTAATTTTTAGGGTTTTGTGTTTTTCCTTTTGGCTTTTGTTTCTCCTTTTCCAGATAATTAATTTTACTTTTAAATGAATTGGGTTTTCCTTTTCTACTTGATTAATTTTACCTTTAGATGATTGTTTTCCTTTTACAGTTGGTTAATTTTCCTTCTTGATTTCTTTTTCCATTTGACCAGTTTTTACTTTTAAAGGCATTGTATTCTTCAGTCACTTGTTCATAGTTCTTCTGCATGATTCTCATTTCTTTTCTTAATTGTTCTTGATCTCTTCTTTAACTTTTAAAATCCTTTTTGAGCTTTTTAGACAGGCCTTTTATATTTGAAATCAAATCATAATCCCCATTGTGGTTTTTCATGTAGACATTTTGTCACTGCTTTCCCCTCCTGGGATGGCATTTTTATCTTCTCTATTCAGATTTGATTTTTAGCTCATTTTGAAAGTTGAGTTCTGCTCTTGGGGCACAGGATGTACTGTCCCATGCAATTTTGCTGCTGCCTGAGAATCTTGTCCCTGTTTTCTTGCTCTGATATCTCAGGGGATCACAGTTTTCTTCCTATGTTAGGATTGTCCAACTAAGTTCTGCCTGCTGTACGAGTGTTCCTGAACTTGAATTTACCCTTGTGAGCTGGGGTTGGGACCCTCACTGCTGACTGCTGAACTGCTGACCTGCTGAGCTAGGACCTGAGCTGCAATGCAGCTAAGAACCTCCTGCTAGCTTCCCAGATCTCCTGACTTTTCTGGGCTACATTCCCATTTTATGCATATGAGACTGACTTTTTTCTGAAGTTTCTCCAAGATAGCCTAAGTTGAAAACTTGGGACAGTACCTCCTGTAGGTTCTGTCATTTTAGGGTCTATCTTTTCCAAATAATTCCATCCAAAGTTGTTTTCGGAAAAGGTTTGGGAACTTCCTAGCTTCTTGGCACCATCTTGGCTCCATTCAGGAAATTTTGCAATATCTGTTTAATGCAACTCTTTCTCTACTCTGCTATCTACTACTCTACACTGCTATGTATTCTACCCTGTTATCACTCTGGTCCAGGACTTCAACATCTCACAAGAGGATTATTGTAATAACTGCTGATGAGCTTGCCTGATTTAAGTCTCTTCCCATTTCACTAAAGTGATTTTCTCTAAAGGACAGGTACAGCCATGTCACTCTCTTATAAAATATACTTCAGTGACTCTCTTTCACCTCCAGGATCAAATACAAAATTTACCAATGGAAACCCTTCATAGTCTATCCCTCTCCACCCTTTCCAGTCCTTTTATATCTTACTTTCTACCACATATTTTCAGTCTAATGACACTGCCCTCCTGGTTATTCCATGGACAAGACATTCCATCTCTTGATTTCAGGCATTTTCTCTGGATGTCCTGGTACTTACTGACATCACTGGCTTCTTTTTTTAAAAAAAATTATTTATTTAAGTCAATAGGGTTAAGTAACTCTCTCACGATCACACAGCTAGGCAATCATTAAGCATCTGAGGTTACATTTGAATTCATGACCTCAGGACTCCAGGGTGGATGCTCTATCCATTGTGCCACCTAGGTGCCCCATCCCTGGCTTCTTTTACTTCCCAACTAATATCCCATCATTTTAAAGGAGCTTCCTCCAACCCCTCTTAATTCCAATGCCTTCCTCTGTTATTTCCTATTTATCCTTTATTTAGCTTGCTTGTTTATATTTGTTTTCATCTTGTTCCCTCCATTATATTGTAAGTTCTTTGAAGGGAAGGAACTGTCTTTTGCCTCCTTTAGTAGACACATTAAATGCTTATTGATTGATTGACCATTATTAAGTTCTCACCATGTTGGGAGTTTAAAAATAATATCGAAAATTTCTACAATCTTGGGGCATTACTCTACCACATACATCTCATCTAAGTATCATTTAAATTATATGAGCATTTGAATGGCAAAACAAGCAAACACATTCCAGCATAGTATAGAAGAGAGGAAGGTCAACAGGGATTTATTTAATGTCTACTATGTACCTATGTCCCAGAAACAGCATCAAGCATTAAGTATAAAAAATGCAAAATAACAACAACAAAAAAGAAACAGTCCCCATTCTAAAGGAGCTTAGAGTCTGATTACATATTTTCTATGTGATTTAGAGTGAATCAACTCAACTTCTCAACCTAGGCAAATTTTTAAGGATAAAAGTTGCAGAAACAGTGATAACCTACAATGGTAGAAGGAATTTCCTCATGAGGGAGATCCCTATATCAATTAAATCACAGATCTGAGCTCCATACTTACCCTTATCTTTATTTATGAAATCTCATTAGGGTACAATTAGTGGATTGTACAAAAGAATCTATTGTAATATCTTTAGAATATTTTGATGGTTTGAAATATGATTATCTCAAGAGGACAAAAGAATAATGCTTCAAGGAGGCTGTCACAGATACACAACTTGCAGCAATTTGGTATGGCTGAGCTTCTGCAAAGATAAACAAAGAGAAACAGAGGAAGATAGAGACAGTCTGACAGAGAGACAGAGAGAGAGAGAGAGAGAGAGAGAGAGAGAGAGAGAGAGAGAGAGAGAAGAGAAGAGAAAAAGAGTAACAGAGACAGAGACTATGAAAGAGAGAGACAGAGAATGACAGAGAGAGAGAGAGGGAACAATAGAGTCAGAGGAGAGGGAAAGAGAAACAGCAAGCAAATTGCCCTGCCCTTCCCCCCAAAAAGCATTTCTCTTTTGATAAAATGCTATGAGCAGACCATGAATCTAAGGTATTATGTATATTCTTATGTCATGGACAATTTGAGGAGACCAAAGCTCTTTGTGTACAAAAACTCTTAAGATCACTGTTGCAAGGTCAACATGCAGAGAACAAAACTGCTTAGCTCGTCACAGAAGGAAGTCGAGACAGCCAAGTAATAACCACTCCCAAGACTATTATTCCTGGATGTGTACATTATGGGTGATGGATTGTTCATGTTACATCCATCAATGGCATCATCTCTGAGGGGTGGGTGTGGGGGAGGGGTGGAGCACAGTAGAGTACTCATAATCATTAGGAGCAGCTGGGCTTCATTCCCAGTTCTCCTTATTACTTGCTAACCAGTCCTGCTATCTTTTGCCATTCTACCCTTATGCTCTCTATACAACTAATAGGGACTCCAAGGGCTAGTATCCATCAAGCCCTTTGGACTTGTCAAATGAAAGACATGATAAAATCCCACATGGTGTTATTATCATCTCTCCTGGCCTCTGAGCTTTTCAGAAAAGTAGCTATAGGTATCAGGTAAAGGGTGGGGCATCTATTCCTTTCAGACACCGTAGGGAGGCAAGAGAGTTAGAGACAAATCACCAAGAAACAATATGTACTACTTTTCACCAGTCCCAATAATCTTTGGAGGTGAGTCAGGACAGTGCCAAACAACATTCCTACCCCCCTAGAAACCTGGGTGTGGAGAGCAGTGGCCATCTCTAAGCACCTCTCAGAGAATTGTGTAGGCAAGGGAAAGCCCTCCCATTTTGTCCTCACTTCAACTCCCATAATCCCTATCCTTACTTAGCCTGTGAGTCACAGGGCAGTTGCATCTGATATGCATCTGCATGGATCACTTGTGTTTGAGCAGGGAATTTCAAGCTACTGCCTGCCTGTAATAAGGGGGTGAGAGGGGGAGGAAATTCTATGCAAGGATCTCCAAATGCTAGATAGTAGCCAACTAGCAGAAACTCTAGGGCATGTGGCTGATTTTCTCTTTCAGGGCCACCACCAAATTAAGAGACATGCAATATTTTCCATCCCCTTTGTGAACTGGATTTCTTTGTGTGTGTAAGTCAGACTGTCAGGGAAAGTTTCCTGTGAATATGTAAGCAAGCTTTGTGTTTATTTTTATTGCCTTTCCTCTGGTTTCCGGACTCTAGGCAGACTCAGTCCCCACCAAAACTTTGATGGTTATAATGCAATGCAATTAACTGGCAACCAATAAAAATTGGTGTAGTGAATAGATTATAAGATTTTTAACCGGAAAGGAATAGAGATATTCTATGGTATAGCAATCCTTTTTGTGCACTGTGAGCCCTTTTTACGGTTTGATGAAATCTATGGATCCTTTCTCAGAGTAATATTTTTAAATACATGAACAAAAGGAACCAATATTTTGAAGTACAGCCATCAAAAATATTTATTAACAATCAAGTTTGTGGACAACAAATGAAGAATCCCTGATTGAATCAAGTTCCATCACTTTGTGAATGAGGTCCAGAAAAATTGATTTGACCAAAGACACCCAGAAAATAAGTAAAAGAACTTTATTTTGAAGCCAGGTCATTTAACACCAACCTTGATACTCTTGCCACTTATCCCATTCTGGAAAGACAATATTTCCTAAGGCAACCACGGGGGGAAAGGGAGAAGCAAAAAAAAAAAGACCCAGCCTTTAGATAAAGAATCAGTCTACAGTATTAGGTTAGCAAAGAAAATAAAATTTTTGTTAAATAAAACATTAAAATTAAAAATAAAACATTTTCTATTTCAAGAGTGATTTTCTTTCCATCTCAACTCTCCCTTTAGAATTTGAAATGATATTCCCATTCTCTTCTTTAGTCTGTTCTCGCCTATTTCTCCAGGAATTCATGTTCCCAGCACTTAATTTCCTTATCTTTTCCAAGTGCTGTGTAAATACGACATTGCCTCAGTGTTTTAGAAACAGCAGATTTAATAGAAATTAGTATGCTAGAATAGATAGATGATAGATTTTTTCAATTAATAAGCTTTTTTTATTTTAAATTATGGGATATTTAACAAATTTACATATCATCCTTGCTCAGGGTCCATGTTAATTTTCTCAGTATCATACTAATTTTAGTACATGTATTGCCAAAGAGAGTATTAATCGAATGATAGCTAGATAAGATCTAGTTGATAGATAATAGATAGATGATAGAAAATTCATTGACTAATAGATAATAGAAATAGATGATTAATTGTTTGATAGATGAAAAATGTTAGACATAGATGTATAAATATCTCCATGAACATATGTACATATTTTCTCTCTAATGTACACCTTGGTAGAAATAACATCTTCAAATAGTTTTATTGGGATTCCCTTCTTAATGGAAATTATTAATATCTATATTTTATATATGACCTTAAAGTCCTCTGAAACTATCTCACCATGAGGAGGGGGTGATATTTTCCCCTGCCAATGGAACAAACTTTGCTGAAAAGGCATAAGTATGACTTGTGTAGCAAATACATATGTAAGTCACAAAATGGTCCATTAAATATAGAGGGGTCTTAATCAATGGAGCAAATACCCATGCCACTGAAATTCTTAAGTGCTGATTACAGTATGCATAATGTTATCTATAAAGTAAAGCTTCTTTACTCAATTGACTTCTTAAATTCAATATATACATTGTTCAATTCATTTCTAAATAGCTCTGGCTAAATATTGTTATTGTCTTTCTTGAATAGTAAGCCTCAGGGGTCTAAATCCATATTTCATTATGGCTTCTTAAATATTGTGCAGTACTTAGGATAGTGATGCTTTCAAAAGTGATGAATGTCAGTTTTTATGATTATTGTAATTTACGACATAACATTTCTAAGAAAATTGGTGAATTTTGTTTTTATTTTAAATGTTATCTTAAAGCTCATATTAAAAATTGCTGAAGAATGTAGCAAAGACCACTAAATAAGTGACAATATGAATATTCATACATGCCTAGATCCACACTCAACACACCTACCTTCAAGGCCACATGGACATGACTATGAATGAGATAAACAATATCTCTACATGGTGGAGGACAACTATTTTACACATCATCACTCATACTTTAAAACTTCAAGAGATCTATAAAATCTTTGGTGTGGGTACTCCCTCCACTGAAGATTATAGTTCCTCTAAAGATTACAGTTGATACTTTTCAGGTTTCTGGGGTCAGAACAAATTTGTTATCTGCTGATTGATCTTCTGCTGTTAAATTTCTGAATTTATTTGTAAGTCTTTGTGGGAAAGATACCATTATGTGAAGTCTTTCTAGCTTGGCACACTATACCAGAGTTTTGAATAGATGAACAAATAAATGAATGAATGAAAAAGTATATATTAAGTATGCAATATATGCAAACCCTGTCCCAATCATTGATAATTAAATAGAAAGTAAGACACTCTGCTCTCAAGGGGCTCATTCTAATGGGGAAACCATACATATAGGAGTTTCAGCTGCTTCACTTAGAAAGGCCCTATGATTCTGAGGGTCTAGCAGCAAAGGAGATGGTAATACATCTTCCTTACCTTTCAGTGACAAAACTATATCCAGTCTCACAAAACCAAAAATGAAATAATTCTTGTTTTCCAGAAGCTCACATTCTATAGGGGAGGCAACATGTACATACATAACCATATATAAAAGTAAATATAGAGTAATTTTGGGAGGAATCACTAGCACATGGGGGATTGGGGAGTAAGAAAGGTCTCATGTAGAAACCGTTGAGGGAAAAAAATTAAAGAAGCAAAGGTGAGGCATGAGTTCATTTCAGTCAGATATCAGGATATCTAGATTATATAGACATTTAGAAGTTTGGGTCTTTCTTACCCATTTCTTGTCATCACCTTTGCCAAATCCAATTCAATTTGACTAGGATTCAAAGCATACTATGTGAGGTACTTGGGACAAAAAAGAAAAGACAAAATAAAGTGAAATTCAAGTCCTACCTTAAAGGAGCTCAAATTCTGCAGGAGACTTCAATGTTTCTAGGTAAATAAATACAAGATCATTTGAGGAGGGAGAGGGTACTGATAAACATATATAATTACACAGTTCTAGTATTTAGAGTATTTGGACCCCTGAGAGCTTACTATTCAAGAAAGACAATAACAATATCTAGCCAGAGCTATTTAGAAAGGAATTGAACAAATGGATATTGAATTTAATTATAGACAATATCTATTCCAAACTCTGTCTCAGTCATTAAGGCCTCCCCCTGCACACACACACACACACACACACACACACACACACACACACACACTCACTCATCCATTCCATTCAGTATATTTCCATGGTTTTAGAAGAAAACAGCACATGTGTATTTAATCTGTCAGAAACAATTGAAATTATTTTATTAAAATATATTTTAAGATTTCTAAAAAAGCTGAAAAATAAAGATCATTTGAACCCTCTCACTAAGTTCCTAAACTCTCCTGAGACTTGAGTCAGAGCAGGAAAGATTATGGACATGGCAATCATTCTGAAGGTTGGCTTCCATACCATTGTCAGAGGAGGGTCTGGCAGTATTGATCAAGAACAAATAATATAACATGATGTGTGCTGTAGAAAAAGTCTACCCTGTCATGCAATGAGTAGAAGCAGACTCATTATACAATTAATAATATTTTCCTGATGGACATTAAAAACTATGAGTTTTTAAATGACAATTTCATTTGTAAAACCTTTACTTTTGAAATTTTCTCATTTTATTGCCCATTTCACCCCCTCTTTCACTCAATTTAATTTCTTTCTGAAACAATAATATATAGTTCAAATAATATTTTCCCCTGATGACTGGGAAATTCCACTTCCCAGACTCCAACTATAGCTTTTATTGCTCACTTCTTCCTTTATCATCTTTCCTCTGAGAAATACAGCTCCTGACAACTCATATCATTTCACTTAAGTGAAATTGTGAATTAAACCATAGCCCAATACAATCAATAAATAAACATTTAAGTGCCTACTGTGTGTCAATCACTTTTCATATTGCCTCAAAAATAGAAATACTTTTCTAAATGCTTTGTTGAAATCCAGATGAAGTGTGTATCTACAATAATCCCCTAATCTATTTTTTCTAAATCCTTCAACAGAAAAGCAATAAGGATGTGACCTGTTCTTTATGAAATCACATTGCATTCTTTTCTAATTCATGGATAATCTCTATAGGGACAGCTAAATGATGCAGTGAATTGAGTGCCCAACCTGGTATCAGGAGACTCAGAGTTCATTTTTAGTCTTAGATACTTACTTGCTGTGCGACTCTGGCAAGTCACTTAACTCTCTTTTCTTCCATTTCCTTCCTCGTCTATAAAACAAGCTAGAGAAGGAAATGGCAAACTCTTCCAGTATCTTTGCCAAGAAAATGTCAAATGGAGTCACAAAGATTTGGACACAACTGAAACGATGCAACAACATCAACAAAATGAACTCCCCACACACTTCATAATTTGCAGAATTGAAGTTGATTGACTTATAATTTACAGGCTTCATCCTCTTTATTTATTTTTGAAATCTGGAATATTTACCATGTCTCAGATCTAGAGGAGCTCCTCTATTCTCCATGATCTTTCAACTATAACTGACAGTGGATCAGTTATAATATCTGGCAGGTTTGGGTTGGGCTTCTTTTTCTTTTCTTTTTATTTTTTTACTAAGTGATTGTCTAGTTCATTGAGGCTGGAAGTCTTGGATCAATTAAGGTCATTTAAGGACTTTTTACATCTCTTTACTAATCTTGGCCTCTTGTCAGAGAAAACAGAAGCAAAATAAACAATGAACAGCTCTTCCATCTCTCTGCTGGCAGTTATCATTATCCTACCTTCTTAAGTAGTCATAGTATCATAGATTTTGAACTTAAAGGGACCCCAAATGTTTTCCTAGTCCAATTTTGAATTTTGCAGATGATGAACTGACATTCAGATATTTAAATTACTTGCTCAGTTACACATCCAATATGTCTGATGACAAAGATATATTCTGTAGTCAAAAATTGGCTATGCAAGTCTGACTGTTCCTATCTCGTGTTTTAATCAAGAATATCTTCAGCATGTGACCAAACCATTCCCTTGAGTGCAGGATATTTAGAAAAGACTAGTATCTCTCATGTGAGGGCTTACCAAGCCTTTTTAAGAGATGATCATCCATTTTAGAGTGACTACCTCTCTCCCTGTCCTCACTTGTAGCTTCAAGAAGCTATAGCATGTTAGTAGCCACATCCTTGTAAGCTGTTTAAACTGGTGGGTTAAATCAGGGTGAAGGTAATTAAGGGATCTCAAACTCATTATTGAGCTAGAAGGGTGTCTTCCCCAGGCGTGTAAAGCTAAAATGGGAAGATAACAGTTGTTCTAAGGACTATGAAGGAAGTGGAAGCAGATGCTGTGGAGCACTTAGAACTTGACTAAATATTGAAGATTTCAACACCATCCATTGCATTGTAGGCCGTGTTAGACATCTTGACTTTTATCTTGCCACTGGACTTCAGTGACTCTGGAATAGAAGGGGACTGACAACTTTGCGAGAATCATCCAAACCACTTTTACCAACTTCAAATTCCTGTGGTGACAGGCAAGTAATGAAGCAGCAGGTGTAGAAACACTGGGAACTTTAGTCACCACCTGCCCACAGGCAGACCAGGCCAGAGGGTTATCTTCTCACTGGAAGCAGCAGTGGGATTCAGAAGCCCCCCTGGATGTCTAAGCAATGTTTCTGAAGAATTGCATTGCTCGGCGTGGCTAGGTGGCGCAGTGGACAAAGCACCTGCCCTGGAGTCAGGAGTACCTGGTTCAAATCCAATCTCAGACATTTACTAATTACCTAGCTGTGTGGCCTTGAACAAGCTACTTAACCCCATTTGCCTTGAAAAAAACCTAAAAAAAAAGAATTGCTCTGCTCAAATTTTGGTGTGAGGAAGGACCTAAAAAAGACATCCTAAAAATTGTCTGCTTCATCCAACTCTGGTCTGTTTGCCACTGCAGGCAGGAATCCTACCCTGTAATCAAAACATCCCCTCCAAAAATATGCAAATGTGAAGATGATTCCACTCACCAGTGGTACATGGAATGTGCACAGGCTTAAAAGCAAGACAAAATCTAGTAGACCAATCTGAAAGACGAACTGCATTAGTTGTAAGAAAACTCAGCAGATCTCATATTCATACAGAAGCCTTGAATGAAATATGGCTGGTAAATTAAGATCAACTTACTGAATTCAGAGCTAGGTACACATTTTTCTGGTGCAGTCACTGTAATGGGGGTGCATGAAACTGGTGTAGGTTTTATGATCAAAATTAATCTAGTCAACAAGCTTGAATGACTCTCAAAAGGAGTGAATGCGGGCAGCTTGGTGATGCAGAGGATAGACTTGGTACCAGCCCAGGAGTCAGGAAGATTTCAGTTTAAATCCAGTCTCAGACACATAATAATTACCTAGCTGTGTGACTTTGGGCAAGACACTTAACCCCACTCACTGCCTTGCAAAAAAAACTAAACTAAACTAAAATAAGAATAAAAATAAAATTTGTTTATTTCAACATCTATATTAAAAAAATGGAGTGAATGACAAGTTCATGACAATGCTACTGCAAAGGGTTGTGCTTCTATTGTCAGTGTATAACGCCCACCAAGATGAACCCTGATGAAATCAGAGAAAAAAAAAATGTTTGAATGCCTGGAAATCTTCAACATTAATGTGCTGAAAGAAAGGTCTATAATTCTAGATAACTTTAATGCCAGAGCAGGCACAAATTATCAGACATGGCAGATAGTACTTGAGAGGAATGGAGTTGCAAACAGCCACAGCAACAATCACTCTCTAGAGAATACAAGTGCATTTTATGCTTCCATTTACCTAAATTAAAAAAGAACTCTGTGGCTACACCCTCAACAAACACTGGTATTTAATAGGAGAAAAATAGGATATGAGAGTGAGGAAGGTAGTTTGTGATGCAGAATGCTAGAACAATTATGGACTTATCCTCTCTAAGCTAAATATTTGCATTTAACAAATTAGGCAGCCCCAAGGTAAGATCACCACCAGAAGGTTAAATGTCAAAAGATTATGGCACTTCCCTATGGGGGGGGGCATTTCTTAGTTAACTTGGAAGAAAAACTGAGTCCACATGCAGTTGGTACCAATGGAGCACAAATTAGAGATTTGTATACTATAGTAGCATTTACTCATGTGGACCAAAATTGTGATAAAATTCAGAAGTTGCTAAATGAAAAGCAAGAACTCCACAGGATTTACTAGCAGGATAGATAATCTGTCTCTAAGAAAGAAGTGTTTAATTCCATCGAAAGTTAAGGGTAGGGGCAGCTAGGTAGTACAGTGGATAGAGCGCCGGCCCTGGAGTCAGGAGTACCTGAGTTTAAATCCGACCTCGGACACTTAATAATTACCTAGCTGTGTGGCCTTGGGCAAACTACTTAGCCCCATTGCCTAGCAAAAACCTAAAAAAAAAAGAACTTTAAGGGTAAATGAAACTTAGGGAAGAGGCAGGATTCTTAGTTCAGTAAGAAGGCAGATGAAATTAAGTTTTATGGTTATAGTAAGAATCCAAAATACTTTCATGATGCCTTGAAGGATAGTTATGGACCAAAAACTTATGGAGCATTCTAATTATTCAGTGCTGATGAAGCTATATTAATTAGTGATGAGGATATAATCTTATAAATATTAGCTGAATACTTCCAATAGGTTCTCAACAGACCATCATCAATCAATGCTGAAGCCACTCACCAATTATTTTAGGTTGAAGTCAATTCATCTCTAGTCAAACTTCCATATGAAGAAGATATCTTGAGAGTCATTAAAGTCCTCTTTTGTGGCAAAGTGGTTGGTGCTGATTCTATGACAGGGGGTGCTGCTTCATACAAAAGTTGATGGAAATTTTCCAGGTTATAAGACAAGAGGAGGTTATCCCCAAGAGTTCAAGGATGTCTCCATTGGTCTTCTCTCTAAATATGTTGTTCTGTGGAAATCACAGAGAGGGGTCTCTCTCTTAGTCACTGCAAGCAGCATTCTTGCAGAGTCCTACATAATAGGCTGATTCTTCACTTGGAAGAGGATCATCTACCTGGGAGCCAGAGTAACTTCTGAAAGGGCCAAGAAATAGTTGATATGGTATTAACTACTTGACATCTCTAGGAGAAATGCCAGGAGTATAACAGAAATCTGCCTACAATATTCATTAATTTAACCAAGGCCTTGTGGAAAATTATGCCAAAATTTGTTCGCTCCAAGAAGTTCACCAGTATTGCATGTCAGTTTCATGATCAATGCTTGCACAGTATTTTGGATAATAAACAATGCTCTCAAGCATTTTACAGATGTTTTTAGTGATGTTGCTGGATGTTTTCAACAAGGATGAAAACATTAAAGTCAACTACTGTACTGATAAATTATTATTTGCTGTGCTGTAAATTATTTAACTTGAAAAGGCTACAACCAAGACTAAAATGGAGGAAGAGCTGGTGTGTTAATTTTGGTCACAATTAATTGCATTGTCAATACATACTCTGAAGCTGAAATGCATCAGAGTTTATATTGATTCTCTGTTGTTTGTGATAATTTTGGCCCAACAATTAACACCAAGAAAATAGATGTTCTCTTCCAATCAGTACCATGCCATACATATGTGGAACTATCAGTTAAAGAAAATAGAGAAACTTTGAATGTTGAAGATAAGTTCATTTATCCTAGCAGTATATTTTTCAGGAATGTATGTACAGATGATGAGATTTGACACAAGCTTCACTAGCACTAATCCAATGTTTGGGAAATTCTGAAGTAAAGTCTGGGAGAGAAGAGGTATTAGAATGCTTCCAAACTGAAGATCTATAGTACAGCTGGCTGGCCTCACTGTTTGCTGTTGAAAACTAAACTATACCAGCACTATGCCAGGAAACTGAATTGCTTCCATTTGAATTGTCTTAGGAAGATTCCAAAGATCTCCTGGGAAGATAAAGTACTGGACACTGAGTTTGTTTCTCAAGTTGAACTGCCAAAGATTCAAATTCTATAGCTGAGAACATGACTCTAATGGACTGGCCACATTGTTCAAATGCCAAAAGTATGTTTGCTTAAAATATTATTTTATAGAGAACATTCACAGAACAAATGCTCACATGGAAGTCAGAAGAAGTGAAACAAGGACACTCTCAAGGTCTCTCTAAAGGACTTTGAAATGGATTGTGAGACATCCATTATCTTTTAGCCTCTCCTGGAAGCTTCTTTTTGAGATATCTTGAAGCAAGATCTCTATTGAGATTAAATTTATCTCAGTAAATTTAAAATTATCTTCTGCAAAAATAGCTTTTGTGGGTTTTTACTCAAGTCTAGTCTTTCTCCCCCATATTATCTTGTTAAAGTAATTTCCGCTTTCTCATATGTTGCATCAGATGCTGAGATGACAGGATAGGAGACTCCACAACTTCACTTCAGGCAATGAAGGAAGAAAATGTGTTCCCATTGACTAGATGATCTAGCTTGCTAAGGAGATTCCCACAAGGATGGCAAAGCTCCAGGGCTGCCTACTTGAACAGTGACAAGCTTTACCCTCCTCCCTTGCTGCTAAGGAAACATTTAATTAGCACCTTGAATCAGGTGAGTTATAATCACAAAATTGTTAGTTAAATTCTTTACTCTTGCTCAGCTACTTGTTGTGAGGAGAATGAAAGTTACGTCATATGGAAAATAATTGTAAAAAAATGAAGATATTTAGTCAAGAAGAAACCAGTGAAGGAAGAAAGATGAGCATGAATATTATCTCCAAATGCTTGAAAGGTGTCATGTGAAATAATGACTATTAATGTAAATCTAGATCATTTGCTCTAATTTTGTCCTTTTATTTTACTTATGTTGAATACCCCCAAAAAGGTTAAAGGGGAATAGTCATAGAGAGAAAATGTTAGGAAGAATTTTCTAACAATTAATGGTGTTTGAAAATGAAATAATCTGCCTTATTAACAGAACCCAAGCCTTGAAACCCACTAGTGTTGGACTGTCCTTTCACTAGTGAAGATCAAGGCCATGCCTGTATGAGTGGCAAGGCACAGCTGTCAAGGGCAAGGGAGAAGATAAATCTGGTCTTTTTAGGCTCTGAGCTCTTCAGCCTCTAAGGATTCTTCAGGCTTTCAGTTTCAAGAGAAAGATACACAATGCCACATTCTCTTTTGGGGACCTGAAGAGAGGAAAAAGGTTGGGGGAAAATAAAATCAAGAGTGGTGCCAACATTCTCCAACATGTCCCTATTCCCAGATTGTTACAGTAGAAACTTTGAGAAACTTCTGCATTTGTTGAGATATGAGTCTGTCACTCACATTTGAGCAGAGATATTTTGCTAGCTTTCACTTTGTAGTGTCTGACAAGTATTTTAACTGTACTTTCTATGATTTCTGGATGAGTGGGGTTCTTTGCTATTTGTTATGCTTTCTTTTTTGCAAAACTGCTATTTGATGGGAAGTGAGTAAAGTTCCAGATTTAAACTTGAGTTTTTCCTTTTCCCACGAATAGCTTAGCATGAACTTGAAAATATACCCTAAGACTAATAATTATTTCAAGGTATAAATACATTCAATTCTAGCCTGGTGTCCCTCTCTTTGAAGAGAACAGGTTGGTGGACCCCGGCTACAATCGCTACTTTGGTTTCTCAATCAGAATTAAAGTCTCCCTTGAAGAAAGGTAGGGGAGAAGAGATTACTGTTGTTTATTCTGCTTCTCCATCCATGCTCCATGCAGAGGACAGCTTTCACAATAGAACTATATATCTGGTTTTGGGTAGTCACCTAAGCTCATAACTCTAGAGTCATTTTTTTTAAATCTTCACTCTTCTAAACATCAATATTCAACCATTTACTAAATTATGTTTATTTTACCTTCCTAACATCTTTCCCTTTAGTCATTTAACCTAAATTAGGTACCCTAATTTTACACTAATTTAGGTAACTCTCCTAATTCTGGGAGTCTCACTCCCTCTGTAACCCATATTTGTGCACAGGTTTAACCATCTCACTCCCATGCTCAAGAAAGTCCACCACTCTCTTAATTCCTCTAGGATCAAATAAAATTCTTAGAAACATCATTTAGAACCTTGTAAAAGCTGTTAAAACTAATGTTCAAGATTTCTTATAAATTGTTCTTCATACAGTCAAACTGTCCTACTTTCTGTCCCTTACACAGGATGTTCTATCTCCCAACTCTGTCTTTTTATTAACTGATATTTTATTTTTCCAGATACATGTTATGAAAGTTTTTCAGCCTTCAATCATATGCATATGCATATTTTTAAGATACATAATTTCCTTCCACCCTTCCTTGCCACCCCCTCCCTTCAGTGGCAAACAGTCAGGTGAATATTATATATATATATATATATATATACACACACATTTCTGTTAAACAAGTTTACAGATTAGTATAAGGAATTGGGATTAAGGGGAAAGAAAGAAAACAGTGGGACAGGAAAGAAATATATGAGAATTTTTTTTAAAGTGAATGTTGTGTTCCTCTGATTCTGAAGAATTTTGTTTTGTTTTGTTTTTCTTCCTCTAGTTGGGGATAACATTGTCCATGTCCAGTCTAATAGGATTTTCCTAGCTCTCTGAACTGCTGAGAGCAGCTGCATCCATCACGGTTGAGCAACTCACAAAGTTGCTGTTAATGTGTACAATGTTCTCTTGCTTCTGCTCCCTTCAACTCAGCATCAGATTCTATAATTCCTTCCATGCTTCTCTAGAGTCCAACCATTCATGGTTTCTTATAGAACAATAATATTCCATAACATTCATCTATTTTAATTTTTTTGAACATTCCCCAATTGATAGGCATCCCCTCAATTTCCCATTCACCCACTACAAAAAGAGCTGTTATGAATATTTTGGAACATGTGGGGCTTTTCCAATTTTTATGATTTTTATGATTTCTTCTGGATATAGGCCTAGTATTGGAATTGCTGAGTCAAAAAGAATGAACATTTTTATTGCTTTTTGGGCATAGTTCCATATTGCTCTCCAGAATGGTTGTATCATTTCACAACTCCACTAGCATTGCATCAATGTCCCAATCCTCCCACAATCTCTCCAGCATTGATCACTTTCCCTTTTTTGTGATGTTAGCTAATCTGATAGGTGTGAGGTGATACCACATAGTTATTTTAATTTGCATTTCTCTAATCAATAATGATTTGGAACAGTTTTCCATGATTATATATATATATATATAGATATTGATATATAGATATAGATATAGATATAGATAGCTTTAATTTCTTCATTTGAAAACTGTCTTCATATCCTTTGACCATTTATCAATTGGACGATGACCTGTAACTTTTTAAACTTGATGGAATTCTCTATATATTTTAGAAATGAGACGTTTATCAGAACTCCTGTCTGAAAATTTTTTCCCAGTTTTCTATTTTCCTTCTAATTTTGGTAGCATTGGTTTTATTAGTGCAAAAGTTTTATGATTTAATATAGTCAAAATCATCCATTTTGTGATTTATAATTACTCTATTTCTTTCATGGTCATAAAATTCTCCCTTTCCATAGATCTGACAAATAGAATATTTCTTGGTCTTTTAATTGATCTATAGTGTTGTACTTTATGTCTAAATCCTGTATTCATTTTGACCTTATTTTGGTATTGGGTATGAGATGTGGGTCTGTGACTAGTTTTTGCCATACTTTTCCAGTCATCCCAACAATTTTTGTCAAAGAGTAAGTTCTTATCCCAGAAACCAATGTCTTTGGATTCGTCAAACAGCAGATTCCTGTAGTCATTTACTATTGTTTCTTTTGAACCTCTCCTAATCCACTGATCCATTACTCTATTTCTTAACTAGTACCCAGCAGTTTTGATGACTACCACTTTATAGTATCAACTCAATGTCTTTGAAGAGACTGCCTCCCATGACAAAAATATGGTTAAACAGTTTCTCCTTATATCTTAGAATTCCTAGACTGCTTCAGCTACTTCCTCACTTTCTCTTCTCAAATTCTCTCTCTCTCTCTCTCTCTCTCTCTCTCTCTCTCTATATATATATATATATATATATATATATATATATATATATATATATATATATACTAAATTTATAACTAAATCACTAAATCTCTAAATCAATAAATGTTGTGTGTTCCAACATAATATTAAAATCACTTTGGACTTTTCATCCCCTATGACTAACACAATGTCAAAAACATACTAGATTTGACTAATTGACTACTTAATGCTTCATGAAGAGGTTTAAATGTTCATTCCAAATCAAAGATATTGTAACTGTAGCAAGATCTCATCCAAATGATCTCATCCAAATGATTCATGACTAAAATATTTAAAAGGCTGACCAATGGGCTACACAATCCTATGTGGTCTAAGCAAGTACTTGGTTTTCATTTTGTTTTGTTTTGTAAGATTGCATGAATGATTTTCTTGTTCAACAGACATAGAAATCTTCTACCTCCTAACCTCTTTCTTTCTTTTGAGGACCTCAACATTCTTCAAATCACCTAAGTTCCAATAGGTAGGTTTCATACATAATGCTGCATCTCTGCTCATCACTCTTTACCTACCCACCTACCCCCTCTATTCATTTGTCTATTCTTGCTAGTTCTCAACAGCTTTTCTCATAACTCCTCTTCAATAACAGTCACTATTCTATTTCAGGTCCTTAGTGTCTCTAACTGGAACTATTTCAATAATTTCCTAATTGATCCCCTCACCTCTAATCCCTTTTCTCCATTCTTTATACAGCTGCTCAATTGATGTTCTTACTGCATAAATTGGTAGCGCATATTGCTACTTGCTCATAGGAGTTCTCTGTTGTTCTAGAATAAAATAAAAATTCCCCCTTTTTCCTGGAGTCCTACAATCTGATTTCATATTACTTCCAGTCAAACTGGACTAATACATGATATTTCATCTCCTGTCTCTGCCTCTAGTATTCATTTCCTCCTTATCTCCAACTCTTGAAATCGACAACTCCTTTCAAGGCTCAGCTCAAGTTTCACCAAGATGACCTTTCTGATCCTCCTAATTTTAATATTCTCTGTCCCCAATGCCTCCCCAAAATTACTTTGATTCAATTTCTTTGTTTTCTCTCTTCATCAGTATGTATATTATTAGCCCTCTCTTCATTGGAGATATAGAAATCCCATTGGATATAAACTCAGAGGAGCAACCCTGGTATAATGGATGTAGTGTGGGTCTTAGAGTTAGAAAGTCTTGAGTTCAAGTCCCACTTCTGGCATAGACTAGCTGAATGGCATATTAGTTTGATATATTAGTACCCTAGGCAAACTCTGTAAGACTCTACCTTTCTGCACAATTGCCATCCTTTAATAGTAGAGGGAATTCCCAATGAAATCATAAGTCTGGTCCCTCCTCCCCCCCCCAAAAAAAAAAACTCTGTACTCTCTTTATGTTGGTATTCTTGGTGCTTGGCACAATATATGGCACATTGTGGATATTCAATAAATCTCATAGTTTGTTGAATTGAATTTAGTTTATCATCAATCTTTAACAAGCCTATAAAGAGCCATGACTTAGGGAGGCTGCCAAATGCCATATTTAAAAGATACAATTCAGTCAGACTATGCCAGTGGGTTCCAAGTGAATTCTTAATTTGTGGAATTAATCAAGATCACTCTGATAAACATGTTTCAGCAAAAACTCCATATCCCAATTCTGGGTGAATTAGCTCAAAATGAAGTAGAAGCTTATCCACTATTGTCTAAAGAAATGAAAGATGAATGAAGTTGGTCATAAAGGCATAACCCAGAATATTCAATAGCATCCAGCCTTGGCATAGTGGTATAACTTTTTTTTTAACCAAGGAGAGCCCTAAACTGAAGCAGATAAAGTCATACAAACCCGTTTCCCCAACCAAAAAGAAATCTGCCTTCATTGTGGTTGAACAGATCAGACACACTTCTGAGACCTGCCTGGTTAAATGACCAACTCCTGCAAAAAAGAAGAAACTTTACAACCCTCAAGAAAAGAGGCCTCAACCATTAAGCCTGATACACCAGAACTTGAACTTCAGTACTGACACTTAATTGTTCTGCCTATCTTCTCTTCTGTCCTAAGGTTCCAGTTTGTGGTTAGGAAGACATATGAAATGTCATTGAGCCAGACCTCATTATTTTGACAATCATTCCATTCAAGATAAAAGCACACTGCATGTTGGAAAGGAAAAATGTAATGTCCTTTGTGAGCCATGAGCCTTTGGAACTGTTAATGATGATTAGAGTCCATCTTAAAATCATGTATCTACATGTAAAAGTATTCTCTATATGCTTCTATTTATCAGCTCTTTCTCTGAATGCAGATAGAGTCTTCTTTCATATAACCTTTATAGTTAATTTGGATAGTTATATTAGTCAAAATAACTTATTTACTCATTCTTAAGGTCAGTATCCTGAGAGAGAATTGTGGAGTTTGAAAAAAGACCAAGGACTATTACCTTTAATTTTAAAACATGTCTTATTATGTAATTCTGCTATATCTCATAATATATGTTTCTTCCTTAAGGGTATGATTTCTCTCTCATCACATTCAACTTAGATCAATCCATAATATGAGAATGATATAAAGACTAGCAAACTGCCTTTTGTGGGAGGTGGAGGGAGGAAGCAAGATTGGGGAAAAAATTGTAAAACTCAAATTAAACTTTTCTAAAATTCAAAAAAAAATTCAAAAAATACTGGAAATAGCAGGGATACCCATCAACTGGGGAATGATTGAACAAGTTGTAGTATATGATTGTAATGAAATATTATTGTGCTATAAGAAATGATGAACTCAGTGAACTTTAAAAAGCAAGGAAAGACTAGCATAAAATAATGCAGAGCAGATTAACAGAATTAAGACAAAATTGTATATAATAACAACAATATTGTTTTAAGAATGACTTTAATGGGGCGGCTAGGTGGCACAGTGGATAAAGCAATGGCCCTAGAGTCAGGAGTACCTGGGTTCAAATCCGGTCTCAGGCACTTAATAATTACCCACTTGTGTGGCCTTGGGCAAGCCACTTAACTCCTTTGTCTTACAAAAACTAAAAAAAAAAAAAAAACAAAAACGGAATGACTTTGAGATGTTATTTTAATGATTATAAAAGCCAAAGTAACTATAAAGGATATTTGAAGAAAAGACACTTTCTGCATCAGAGAAAGAATGTTAAATAGAAGTGTGACTAGAATCATTTTACATATATTTTACATATTTTACATATACACATGCATGTATATATACACACACACATACATGTATTATATAGATAAAGATACACATTTGAGTCTAATGGTAGCCATCTCTAGGGTGGGGGTAGGAAAGAAAAAAAGATTTGCATGATAATTTTGTTATATATTTGAAAGAAATAGCAAATTGTGCATAGGAGATTTACAGTTTCCTGAGCAATCATCTGTTTTTATTGTAATATGTTATGGGAATGCATGTTTTATTCCATTAATTAAATTTTTTTTAGAAAAAGAATCTTATATCTAAATTTGAAAGAGACATCAGAGATCATCTAGTTCAACACTCACATTTTATGAAAAAGGAAACTGGCCCTGAAGTCAGGAGTACTTGGGTTCAAATCCGGCCTCAGACACTTAATAATTACCTAACTGTGTGGCCTTGGGCAAGCCACTTAACCCCATTTGCCTTGCAAAAACCTAAAAAAAAAAGGAAACTGAAGCCCAGGGAGGGTAAGTGACTAACATTTAATCAAATCATCAAATGATATAATATTTATAAAGTGCTTAGCACATTCACAAAGTTTCTAGGAGAGAGTAGGTGCTTTATAATTGCTTGTTCCCTTTCCCTTTTTCCTAGTACATGGTTACACAGGTAGTAAACATTAGAAGCATGATTTGAATTCAATCCCTTTGACTTCAAACCCAGAGTTCCAAAACCAAGTTCATTTGACTTTATTGCCACCATAGTCTGACCTTTGACATACCAATACCATTTGAAACAAGCCCAGGCTATTTCCAACACTAGCTTCCAGATATAATGACACAAATTTTAGGATTCTTTTGACTCTCTGGAGGCTGATACTCTTCCCCTCATGAGCCATAAGATAATACCAAGGACCTATGTTCACTGGATCATTATTCCAGGTTCTTTTCCAGTTGTGGAGGGGTGCTCTCAACCTTTCCCCACTGACATCCCATTACATGCCCCAGAAACTTTCTCCTGAAATTAATATCTCTCCCTTCTGGCAGACAAATTTAATTATAGAACTGGTCTAAGGCCAGTACTTAGAATTTCTGACTGACTTGTTTATCATGGAAGACCTCCCTCAATTGTATGTGCTGAGCTAGAAGAAGGGATAGCCAAGGAAATGTCCTAATCCAACCCTCCCCACTGTGAAAGAGAATATATTTATTGCCTACAACCCCTGGAAAATAGCAACATAATTTGATTATTGCTTATTGGCAAAAGAGGCAGACATTTCACAAACACTAAAAGTGATAGCATTTATGTTGAGTCTGTTTTCATTGAAAACCAAGAAAGCAGAGGGATGTGAGGAGGAGATGGGACAATGCAAAGAGAAAATGCAATCTAGAAAAAGGACAACAACAAAATGATAGTCCCTGGAGAGACACAGAAAAAGAACAAGAGGTGACAGAATATACCATGATTAAGCCAACATAGTTTGAGGCAAGATGATCAAAGAGTGTGAGGATCATTTCACCTAGATTAATTATATCAGGCTCTCATCTCATTCTACCCTCTAGTTCATTGAAGGGAAAGCTAGGTCCCAGTTCAACAAAAATGGTAGCTCAGTAATCCAGATGTGCATCAAAAATTGTTTAGGGAGATAATTGACTCTCTTCTCATCTCAAATATTACAGATGTGGAGATAACCAGGATTGATTAGGAGGTTAGAAGTTTCCACCATGGAAGCTTCTAGGAACAAATGATTCCAGAAAATGGATGGGTATGGTAGACATGGTGCTAATTAAAACAGAAAAAACTTGTATACAATTTTATGCATCTCAAAATAGACCAAGAAAATACAAGTTTGTTTTGGGTTTTTTTTTTAGAATTACTGCCATAAACATATCCTCCAAATCTGCCATCATTCCCTCACCAAGAAAGTGTCTCCAAATACTGTTGTATAATTCTTATTTTAGGTTTTTTTATTTTGCAAGGCAAATGGGGTTAAGTGGCTTGCCCAAGTCACACAGGTAATTATTAAGTGTCTGAGGTCAGATTTGAACTCAGGTACTCCTGACTCCAGGGCTGGTGCTCTATCCACTGCACCACCTAGCCGCCCCCTTGTTGTATAATTCAAAAGACTCCTATAAGCTATAATGAGTCTGAAATACATGTTCCTCATAAGATTTCATTTTATAGAAATTGTAGTCTGACCCAGCTGATATGCTCAATGTGAACTTGAGATTTGATGAGATTTGAGAGTGTTCAGTCATGGCATGGTCAGCTCCTGATCTTTTACTTTAAACAAACAGTACCTGAACCTAAAGCAATAGGAAAATGGTTTAATGAACTCTTCTAGAAATGTTAGGGAACAGAATAATGGTTATATTCAGGTTCCCAAATATTATCTTTATTGTGCAACCTTGCAACCAGTACTAAACAAATATTACTGCAGAGTTAGCAGTAGAGACCTGGTGACTGGAGGACAGCCAGAGCACCAACACTTGGCAATTCTAGGAACAGCATTTAGATCCAAGGTTGGACATCGGACAAGCCAAGCAATCCAGTAATCCTGCTATAATAGATATCAGTCAGATCTCCTATACCATATAAATCACCAGGGACTGTAACCTTCTGAACTTTCTTGGGGACAGATTTCCTGTGCTACAGAGCATGATTGGAGCAGGGTATGGATTAATTTTTAATGCTGACTTGCTTCCTCTGTGCCATCACATTTTCACAGGGTCACTAAGTCCCCCAGATTTGGTCTTCAAGTACCCCATCAGTTTGAAAACTCCACTTCTCTTGGCACTAATAGATGATCAACTGGCCAGACCCTAGACAGAAGGAGATTAAAAGAAGAGTTGCTTCCAAAGAGGTCAACTTCTTCATGGAATGGAATTTTCCTTCTCTCTCTCTCTCTCTCTCTCTCTCTCTCTCTCAATTTGAATAGCTTCTGACTGCCTAATCCACTTGCACTTTTCAATGAAATTTTGTAGAAAGTATTAGTTAGGTTAAAGGATTAATGATCCACAAGTACTTTGAAAACTTAAGATCACCCAATTGATGAATGGTCAAAGGATATGAAAATACAATTTTCAAATAAAAAAATTAAAGCTATATATAATCATAAAAATACTCTAAATCATTATTGATTAGAGAAATGCAATTGATCCAACCATTCTGAAGAGCAGAATCTGATGAATACTTACAATCACCTTTTTTAAAAATATCTCTTTGGGGGGGTGGAGGCAAGATGGCAGCGGGAAGGTAGCATTTCCTGGGAACTCCTCCCCCCCAACTCTGAAAGTCAAAATTATGACTCTAGACAAAACTTAGAGGGGTAGAACCCACAGAAAGACTGAGTGATACATTTTCCCAGTCCAAGATAACTTAGAAGCTGTGCAAGAAAGGTATGTTTCACCAGGATTAAGGATTGGAAAAAAGTCAAGGCTGCAGCACAGCACAGCCTAGCCCAGCCCAGCCCAGCCCAGAGTTCAGCAGCAACAGCTTCAAGGGGCAGGGAGAAAACTCTGCTACACTGGAATGAGTGTGGAGTGAGGGATTACCAGCTGCAGAACCTGAGCAAGAATCTGGAGAAAGCAGCCTGTACCCTCAAAGATGGTAAGGGAAGACTGCAGATATTTCTCTGCTCTCCCTGGAGGTAGGACTCTGCTGCTAGCCTACACTCAGATCCAGGCTGCAGTTTGGGCTTCCAAACTAAGTAGCCAAGCTGGATCCCTCCTTATAGCTCTA
Organism: Macrotis lagotis; assembly: GCF_037893015.1. Lineage (NCBI taxonomy): Eukaryota > Metazoa > Chordata > Mammalia > Peramelemorphia > Peramelidae > Macrotis > Macrotis lagotis. The sequence goes on along the minus strand of NC_133660.1, from coordinate 61,261,865 downwards.
AGACAGAGGGAAGTACAGGGGCCACCTACATATCAAAGCACAGGAAAGAGAGCATAAGATATTAGAGGAATAAAGGTCCCAGTGGGGTGCCCCCTCTCCAAAAAAGCAAAGCCTTGGAAGTGCTGTCTTGGGCTGAGGAAATGAGCAAACAACAGAAAAAGAAGAATCTGGACATAGAAAATTACTTTAGTCCCATGGAAGATCAAAACACATACTCAGATGATGACAAAATCAAAGATTCCATATCCAAAACCTCCAAGAGAAATAGAAAATGGGCTCAGACTATGGATGAGCTCAAAAAAGATTTTGAAAAGCAATTAAGGGAGATGGAGGAAAAATTGGAAGGAGAAATGAGAGTGATGTAGAAAAATCATGAAAACCAATTCAACAGCTTGGTGAAAGATACACAAAAAAATACTGAAGAAAATAATATGTTAAAAACCAGTTTAGGCCTAATGGAAAAAGGAAAACAAAAAGCAAATGAGGATAAGAATGCCTTAAAAAAGCAGAACTGGCCAGCTGGAAAAGGAGATAAAAAAGCTCTCAGAAGAAAATAACTCCTTCAAATACAGAATGAAATTAAAGGAAGCTTATGACTTTGCAAGAAATCAGGAAGAAATAAAAACTCTTCCAAAAAAGCCAAAAATTAGGAGAAAATGTGAAATAGCTCATTGGAAAAACAACTAACCTAGAGAACAGATCCAGTAGAAATAATTTAAAAATTATTGGGCTATCTGAAAGCCACAATCAGGAGAAGAGCCTAGACTTCATTTTTCAATAAATAATACAGCAAAATTGTCCTGAGATTCTAGAAGCAGAGGATAAAATAGAAATCGAGAGAATTCACCGGTCACCTCCTGAAAGAGATACCAAAAGAAAAACTTCCAGGCATATTATAGCCAAATTCCAAAACTCCCAAATCAAAGAGAAAATTCTAAAAGCTGCCAGAAACAAATAATTCAACTACCAAGGCTCCATAGTCAGGATTACACAGGATCTGGCACCATCTACATTAAAGGCTCATAGTGATTGCAATATGATAGTCCAGAAGGCAAAAGATCATGGTTTACAACCGAGAATCAACTGCCCAGCAAAACAGAACATCTTCTTTCAGGGGAAAAGATGGACTTTCAATGAAACAGGGGACCTTCAAACTTTCCTATTGAACCAACCAGAGCTGAACAGAAAGTTTAATCTCGAAGTACAGGACTCTGGTGAACCATAGAGGGAGTGGAAGAGAAGGACTAACTATGAGGAACTTAATGATATTGAACTGCTTGTATTCCTGCATGAGAAGAAGATATTGATAACTCATACAAACTTTCTCATTTATAAGAGATTTTAGAATGAGCATATATACACAGGACATAGGAATGAGCGCAATATAATGGTATAATATAGTAAAAAGATGGAATCAATGGGTGATAAAGGAAAGTACTGGGAGGAAGGGAAAGGAGATGAAGAAGAAGCTAACAAATTTCACATAAGAGTCAAGGAAAAAAGCTTTTTCAATGCAGTGGAAAGGGGGAAGGCAAGGGGGAATTAATGAGCCTTCATTCTCATTAGAAATGGCTCAGAGAGGAAATAACATATACATTTAATGGGGTGAGGAAATCTATCTTGCCCTAGAGAAAAATGAGAAGAAAGGGATGGGATAAGGGGGAATGGGAGGGGGGAAGGGGGAATAAGTGATAGAAGAGAAGGAAGATCGAGGGAGAGGATACTCAGATACAACACAGTTTTGGACAGGGCCAGGATAAAAGGAGAAAGAAGAAATGAGAATGGGGAGGAATAGAGTGGAGGTACAGCTAGTAATAGCAACTGTGGGGAAAAATATTGAAGCAACTTCTCTGGTGGACTTATGATAAAGAAATCAACTCACCCCAGAGACAGAGCCATTGGAATCTGAACACAGACTGAAGTACAATTTTTTTCCCTCTCTATTCTTGAGGTTTCTCATGGTGGGGGGGGGGGAGGTTACTCTTATGTTTACTCTTATAACACATTCAATTTTGATCAATGTGTAGCATGGAAACAATGTAGAGACTATCAGACAGCCTTCTGGGGGGGAAGGGGGGAAATTGTAAAATTCAAAACCTTACAAAAATGATAGGTAGATACTACTGTTGTATAAAATTGGAAAATAAATAAAATGTTAATTTAAAAATAATTTTAAAAATATATCTTATGTATTTATTCCTTGATCCTAATTCCTCATGCTGAAAAAATGACTAATCTGTAAACACAAATGTGTCTGTACAATATTAACCTGACCGTTCCCCACTGAGGGAAGGGGGAGTCAGAAGAGAGGGTAGAAGGAAATTTTGCAACTTAAATATAAGCATATGTATATGGATGAATGTTGAAAAACCTTTATGACATGTATTTGGAAAAATAAAATGTCAATTAAAAAAACTTAAGATTATCAGGAAACATTAGAACATATCAGTCTGCCTAAAGGTCTTTATGGAGCATCACCAGTGAATAAAACATGAGTTCTGCTGACTAAGTGAATGATCTACTTTTCTTGACCCCACCCTGTCCCTATTCCTGTCTGTCTTTCAGGTCTACCTTCCTCTTAAATCTGTGTTCAATCTAATTACCTAGCTCCCAGGTCTTGGGTTATGTCTGCGCTATGCTTTGTCACTCCTCTTGGTAACTGATGATTTCAGTTCCTTTGTCCTCCTCTTCAGTTCCATGCCTCATTTATGATTTTATTTTTAGACTATTTGTTCTTCCACTATAGGAAACTAGGTGGCACAGTGGATAGAGTGTCAGGCCTGCAGTCAGGAAGACTTAAGTTTAAATGCATATACTTATTAGATATGCATTCCTGGACAAGTCACTTGGCTCTCCCTCAGTTTTCCTCATTTGTGAAATGAGTTGGTGAAAGATATGGGAAACCACTCCAATGTCTTTTCTAAGAAAACCCCAGATGAGGTACCAAAGAATTGGATGAAACAACTATTTTCTCAAGTCATAGCTGAGAACAGTGGGTTCATCAGCAGAAGAGAATTGTGTGCTGCCCTCAGTTAATTCTACAGAAAGTCACTTATTGATTCAAACATTTTTGATTAAACCTATCCCTTCTAGCATCAAGCTATTAGTCATGACAGAACTGAACCCCTGTTTGAAATGTGGCCATGAAAAGAAATTGCTTATTCAAAAGCAACAATTATGATAAAAGAGAAACTATAGCCCTGTGCATCAAACAACATGTAGAGTTAGAAAGACAAGAGTATAAAAGAAGAGAAAGTTTATAGAAATCTATCAACGTACGACACCATTATTTGTATAATTATACAACTATAGAATTGGTAAATTTCCCATATCTTTATGGATTTATACTACAGACCACTAAAATAGATAGTAGATATAGAAGATTAATTGATACAAATCTCAAAACTAACAAAGAAAATAGCAATGATCAAGCACCTATAATATGTATTAATCTATAGGGTATTTCAAATGTCCATTAATTTTATATTAGTCTTGTTCAACTAAAAGCAGACCATCTACTCATTTGCCTTAATAACAATTTCATCTCCAAGATTCAGAAGAAACTGCAAGGAAAACTTTTACTCTGAACTTTATCCTGACCAGCATGAAAGAACAAGATAGTGACAGAAAAATAATGACAATCTGAGGAGGAAATGACTATAATCTTACACTCAATAACTAAGAAAAAGAAATATGATCATAGTCAAATATATACCCTACTTAGATTCTAAGGAATAGTTCAGGTTTTATTTTGCCTTTGTGTTCTCTCTCTAGATGGTCTTCCAATTCTGATATACCATGATTCTAAGCAGTGAAAAATAGATTGTTGTTGGGGAAAATTATTATGCTTTCTTTGGATGGCTTTATTCAGGCTGAAAATCATGGGATAGGAGAGGTGCATCATGTAATGAAAAATGTCTGCAAAAGGATGCATGTTGCTAGCATGAGAAATTACCTATAAAGTAAGACAAAAACATCCTTCAGAAACCTTCATCTTCATTTTCAATAATCAATACATTCTTTGACCTCTTCATGGTGAGATTCTGACCTCAATCTTAACATTTTCCCAGAAATTATATATATATATATATATATATATCTTTTGGTTCTTGGAAAGCTGTCACTATTCCTAAAGAATGACTGTTATATCTTACCTTGACAGTTACCTCAAGACAGTTACCTAGGATGGGCAGAGATAAAACTGATCTAGGTTTGGGGTTCATCAGATCTCATTGTTTCTCTTGACAAAAGGGAAAATTAGATATTAATGTTGCTTGGGCTAATAACAACAAGATGTTTTTCATCAAGTTGCTAAATGCTAAGAGTTATTGCCCTTCTCAGCAAAGGAATGGAGCCCAGAGTGATTCCCTCCCTAGGGCATAATGAGCAAATGCAAATCCAGGATATCTCTCTCTCTCTCTCTCTCTCTCTCTCTCTCTCTCTCTCTCTCTCTCTCTCTCTCACTCTCTCTCTCTCTCCCTCCTCCTCCTCCTCCTCTAGTTGGCACTGACATAGTTGGTTAGTTGGTTATTTGGCAGGTCATCATAGATTAAGTTAAATCTCAAAAGGTCTTGGGGGCAATGGTACAATTAGATCCAGAAAAGTCATCATCAGAGACAGAGACAGAGAGACAGAAACTGAGAGAGACAGATATAACAATATCAAATAACTACAGCTTAAGCTGCTTTTATCACAAAGGCTAAATGTAAACAGAACTTGGGCAAGTCACTTAATTCCACTGCCTTTCAAAAAGCGAGAGAGCGAGAGTGAGAGAGAGAGAGAGAGAGAGAGAGAGAGAGAGAGAATCCTAAAAAGAGCAACAAAAATTCTTGAGCTCAGACTTTAATTGATAAAATGCCATGAATTACCTTCCTGAAATACAACCATCCCCTTTGGAAGATGAACAATATCCATATAATATCACAATTTCTATTCTATATCTCTCTAATGAATTTATGATGTTACTTTGTAATGTAATTATTTTTTTATATGTTGTATTGCCCAAGTAGCCTGTAAAACTCCATGAGGGCAGGAACTCTGCCAATGCAACTATATCATTCCTGTAGTGCCTAACAACCACAGTAGGTGATAAATAAATATTTATTGAAGTTTTTGAATATTATAGCAATTTATTTGCATTAAGATTAAGTGCAATTAAATACATATATATATATATACATATATATATATATAGTGTTTAGAAATTAGAGAAGACTACGTGGGCCTTTATATCTTCATCATTTAAAATTGATGCTTTTTGTATGATATCATTTTTATTTATGAATATAGTATTTCCTCTATCCCCCAAAAAACCCATTACCTTGAAATATACATTGCAGAAGAATTTAAAGAACATTTCAACAAAACCATTCAACACATCAACTTCTCCTAGGAATATATGAAATATTCCATAATTATAGTGCCCCACCTCAGGGAAGGGAGGGAGGGTGGGACATTTTCTCACTCCTTGTCCAGACTGAAACTTAATCAATGTAATTACCTAGGATTCCATTCCATTTTATAATTTTTTCCCAGTCATTTCTGTAGTCTTTATATTGTTTCATTGTATATTGTTTTAAACATCACATTAAAAAACTTTCTAATGTTTGCTACATAATGTGTATGTATGCTATGGTGTACTAGTAAGTATTTAACAATTGACTCTCCAAAAAATAAATGAATACATGCCACATTTTAAGTTTTAATGTTTATTACTAACCTTTTCATAATTACTTCCTGAGGTCTGATTGCATTTCTAAGGTGTAAATGCTCACACTGCAAATTTGACATCTTGATTTGATGAGCCTGTCCCAGCTACCCTGACTCCACCTCTGAGAGTATGTATCTTTAGTAACATCTTTCTGAAAAGGTTATTCAATAGTTTAAGAATAATGCAGTTGACACATTCAGCTTTGATGTATGCATATCATGGAAACAAATGTAAAGACTATCAGATTGTCTTCTATTGGGAGGAGAGGGAGGAGGGAAGAGAGGACAAAAAATTGCAAAATTCAAAACCTTGAAAAAAGTGACTGGTAGAAACTACTATTGTTTATAATTTGAAAACAAATAAAATATTAAATTTTTACAAAGAATAATGAGTTGAGAAAATCTCTACTGCTATTTAACATAAATTCTTAACAGCTTTTAATGAATTTTCATCAATCTTAGCTGACATCCCTCATTTTATAATAGATCATCATTCTCAAATATTTGTAAATTGTTTTCATAAGTGCACCTCTCTTGAATGAAGCCTTCCAAATATGCTCTCTCCAAAAAGTGTGCCACCATGAAACAGAGGGCTAGATATCTGAGTCATATCCAAATAAACTGAAAGAACAAATATTTAATTAAGTAAATACTGCAGTAAAATGTGACTTTTGAAAGCATCTAACACTTCACCAGGTAGTAGGTTGGACATAGTAAACTCCTACTAGTTTGGGGGTCTTCAGTAAAACATGTAATCCCTCTGAACCTCAGTTTCCTCAGCTATAAAATGAAAAGGTTGAATTTGATTATTTCTAAGATCTCATTTAAATCTAATTGTGACTTTTGCTGCAATATAAGAGAATTTAAAAATGAAAACATTGAAAAAATATATATGCCTCTTAGATAGTTGTTTGCAATGTTGGTCGACAATATATTTTACTGACAAAAAATTAAAATCAACATAAACTCAGATTAGACTTAACTTATTAAATCAAATATCAATATGGAAGAACTGGCATGTATTTTAACTGGAATGTGAACATATTCATGTGTACTGAACAGGTCATAATTTCACTTTTAATATCTCATTTGATTCAGAAGATTGTCTAATAACCACAAGAAGTCAATTTTATGTGCCTATGTAACTGAGGCACAATCAATGGGAACAACCTATAGTTCCAAAAATACCTGCGTGCAGAGTAGAATTATTTATTTGATCAAATTATAGCACTTCATTTTACAACAGACATTGTGCCTAGAGTCCCAGAAAATAGTGTTGAGGAGAAAGACAGAAGGATTTGGGAAAGAAGAGGGAAAGCTTATATATAGGACTTCTGAACCAACAGAAGTGGAAACCAAGAACTTAGCAGTCTTGGTCTGTTTTTCTTGAATTTCTTGGAGCAGGGAAAGATGCTTCCAAAAGGCAAAGAGGAGCTACAGCGGGACAGTATGGCAGTCTTAAAAGAAAGCTTGCTGCAATGTAGACACTACTGTACTAGTTGTTGAGAGAGACAGAAATAGAGGTAGAAGAGAAAGACACAGAAGAGCCAGCGACAAAGATTAAGAGACAAATAGAAGAAGGGAGACAGAAAAAGACAGAGACAGAAGTATAGAGGTATAGAGAGAAACAGATCATCAGAAAAAGACAAAGAAAGACAAAAAGAGAATAAAACAGAGAGATAGAAACAGAGTGACAGAGGGAAAGGGAGAAGGAGGAGAGAGACAAAAAAGACAAGAAGAAGAGAAAATGTTGGAGAGACAGAGAGAGAGACAGAGAGACAGAGAGAGAGAGAGAGAGAGAGAGAGAGAGAGAGAGAGAGAGAGAGAGAGAGAGAGAGAAAGAGAGAGATTAATCCTCTATTTCAGAATCAGGATTGAGTCACAGAAAAGCTCTTTTCCAAGTTTGCTGTCTTGGTAATCAAAGGTAAAGTTATACTTTTCGTATCATAATTGCTTCTATTTGCTTATTTTAAAATTCTACCCCAATTAAATATTATACTATTTTAGTATGTAATTTCTGTCCAATCTGTCAGTTAAGTGTAAAATGAATTTATATGCCTTTTAGAAATTTCCAGGAAATTGGATAAGGGCTTAAGCCAAGAGAGATAAATTCAAACAATCCCTAATTTAGCCATATGAAACAATTTATATGAATTTAGAGTCAACCTGCATGAAAATTACACATTGGGGGGAAATCTATAGATTCAGAGGAGAGTCTTAAGCATATTTCAAAAAGTTATATTCGTTTTCCTGTGTAAAAGAGAAGAAATGTACCTAATAATTGATTACAAACCCCCTTATTTAATAAAAACAGAGCTAAAATGGCCTGAGAGAATATCAATTCCAATCTAATCATTTATGGATAGAGAAGTTGAACGATGGAAAAGTTAAGAAACTTGTTCAAAGTGCTGTAATTTGTCTTTTTTAATAAAATGACCATTTTTGAAGAGGACCAATGATACCATGGTGATTTTTTGACTCACATGTAAAATGGATGTGAGGCAGAGTTGCACAAAGTTGTCAGACTAATTTTCTCTTTCTGAGTTATAGAAGTCCAATGACAAAACAAAAGTTAGGACAATTGGTTAAAGTCTGGGATGAAGTAGATGTCAGCACCAAGTATTCCACAGCACCTGCTTCAGCCACCTTCATGTCTATTGGAACAAATTGTTTTCATGCATCCATTCCAATGGAGGAAGTCTTCACATTCTTGGAGTAGACATACCCCAAACTCACCGAAGAATTTAAACCTTGTCAGTTAACCACAATCTGGTTTAGCCCTTTTGCTAAGGTGGCCTTATGAAAGTGTGGCCACTAGCATGTGACAAATTCTTAGAACTACCTGTCTAAAGTAACAAAGGTGGTGCATTTCAGGGTATTGGACTTTAAATTTCCTGATTTTCTATATGCTAGAAGGCATGCCACTTAAAAATTATTTTCTAGCATTTTGATTACATTAAATAAAAAAGGTTTTATACAAAAATCCCAATGCAACCAAGATTAAAAGGAATACAGTAAGTTGAAGGAAAAATTGACAATTAATGTTTCTGATAAAGGACTCATTTCTAAAATACATAGAGAACTGAGTCAAATTTATAAGAATATGCCATTCCCTAATTAATAAATGGTTAAAGGATATGAACTGGCAACTCTCAGATGAAGAAATCAAAGCTAACTCTAGTACTTTGAAAAAATGCTCTAAATCATTATTGATTAGAGAAATACAAATTAAAACAAAAATGACTGGTACCACTTCACACCTATCAGATTGGCTAATACGTCAAAAAAAAGGAAAATGATCAATGTTGGAGGGAATGTGGGAAAATTGGGACATAATGCATACTCTTTGATTCAGCAATACCACTACTATGTCTGTAACCCAAAATGAACATAAGAAAGGATAAGATGTCCACAGGTACAAAAATATATCAGATCTTTTTGTAGTGGCAAAAATTGGGAATTGAGGGGATACCTATCAATTAAGGAATGGCTGAACAAATTATGATATATGAATGTGATGGGTAACTCTTATTCTGTGAGAAATCATGAGGAACAGGACTTCAGAAAAGTCTAGAAAGACTAACATGTTCTCATGATGAATGAAGTGAGTAGAACAGAAAGAACACACACAATAGCATCAACATTGTGTGATGATCAACTATGATGGACTTGTTCATCTCAGCAGTACAATAATCAAAAACAATTCTAAAGCAATTGTGATGGAAAATGACATCCACATCCAGAAAAGGAACTATGAGGCTGAAAGCAGATTAAAGTTTACTCTTTTGCATTTTTAAAATTTGTTTTATGTTTTGTGGGGGGGGTTGCCTCTCATTTTTTTCTTTTTTGTTCTGATTCTTCTTCCACAACAGGATTAATATGGACTACGCTTAATGTAATTATACTTGTATAACCTATATTAGATTAATTTCTCTTGGGGAGGGGGGGAAGGAAGGAAAAGAGAAAGAGAGAGAGAAATGGTATTTGCATTTGGTTCTTAAGTTCTTTGACTTAAGAAGCTGAAATGAAATGAAAGGGAAGGAAAAGATGTGATAAAACATGCTTCCTATCCTCAAGTAGCCTAAGGCCAGTTGTTAGAACTGAAGTCAAATCCAGCCTAAAAATTTATTAATGATGAACACTAGTCAAATTATTTCACCCATCTGCAAAATGTGGATGATAAATAATAGTACTTAATCTCCCAGGGTTGATTCAAAGATAAAATGAGATAATATTTATAAGGCACTAGATAAGTGCAAGCTACTATTACTACTCTTTCACCTTCATCAAGAGGTTCTTTAATTTTTCTTCACTTTCTGCATATCATCTGCATATCTAAGATTGCTGATATTTTTCTCAGCAACCCTAATCCTGGCTTTTGATTCATCTATCCTGGCATTTTGCATGATTTACTTTGTAAATGTTAAATAAAGTGACAATATAGAGCCTTGTCTTATTCCTTTCCTAATCTTAAACTAAACAACTATTGAATATTCAAAACCTTCATAGAGGGTTCCTCAAGAGATAGGAAGATGATCTGAAGTAATTTCTCTGGGAAAACTTTTCACATTTTGTTGTGATCTAATCAAAGGCTTTAGAGTAAAAGCAGAAGTAGATGTTTTGCTGGGATTCCCTTGCTTTCTCTATAATCCAACATATGTTGGCAATTTGGTCTCTAGTTCCTCTGTCTCTTTAAAAACCTTCCTGCCCTTCAAGTAATTCTCAGTTCACATATTATGGAAGTCTACCTTACAGAATCTTAACCATAACCTTTCTGGCATGTGAAATTAACATAATTGTTTAGTAATTTAAACATTCTTTCCATAGTCCTTCTTTAGGATTCTAGTGAGTAATTAGATGGCAGAGTGGATAAAAAAAGCCCAAACCTGGAGTGAGGAAGACTCAAATTCAAAGTCACTTAATACTGTTTGCCTCAGTTTCTTTTTTCATCTGTAAAATGAGTTGAAGAAGGAAATGACAAACCACTGCAGTTTATTTCTCAAGAAAATTCCAAATGGGAACATGAAGAGTCAGGCAAAACTGAAGAACAGTGACAAAATGATTGTTGTAAGAGGTCCCAGGTGGCTGATACATACAGGAAAGTGTAATGTTTCATGTTTTAGAGGTAACTTTAACCTAATATTCCAGAAATTATGCTCCAATCAAGGATCAAGGTCATAGTAACTAAAGTATTGCAAAACTGAAACTTTGTGATAAGAACCATGAACATGTAACAGAAACAATGGCACTTGCCAAGAAAGTTTTAAAGTCAAACTTCCAGTTCTATTCCTGAGACCAGCCAATGACCTACATAATATAAAACAATTGGCAGATGTTCATAAAACCATAACTTTATCCACAGACTTGTACAAATTTTATGTGGCAAAAGTCACATAGGTTGGGGGTCAAAAGAAGAGGGGGACTGTTTTTAACTGTGGTATCAATGGTGTGTATTTGGGTTAGTCTGAGGGTACTCTGATTTCAAGGACAATAACTTACAAAACCATAAGAGGGTTACCCCAAACCTCTTGGCTGCTTAGGAATAGCCACATAAGATGGATTTTGAGTAACAGGCCTCTAAAAGAGAAATCAGGCTTTGTATCCTCTGAAATTAACTTTTTCTTCTCAAAACAATAAATATTTTTAAGTAGCTTAAAAAGAGAAACTACTAAAAGAAATAACTCCAGACTAGATGTTACCAGGTTGTATTTACAATTCATCTGATTTCTGGGAAAGTACCCTACTAGATTGTCAATAAGACCCTCAAACTTGATTATTAAAGTCTTTTGGTCACTCTTTAAGAAAAATTTGCTATAGAATTTTAAAACAAAATCTTCGGCAAGATATGTTAAAGATTACAAAGGAGGGGTAGCTAGATGGCGGAGTGGATAGAGCACTGGCCCTGGAGTCAGGAGCACCTGAGTTCAAATCTGGACTCAGACACTTAATAATTACCTAGCTGTGTGCCTTGGGCAAGCCACTTAACCCCATTGCCTTGCAAAAACTAAAAAAAAAAAAAAAAAAAAAAAAAACAACAACAGAGACTTAACCCTGATTGCCCTACATCCTGGTCTGTCTCCAGTCATCCTGATTCATATCTGACCACTGGACCCAGATGACTCTGGAGAAGAAAGTGAAGCTGGTGACTCAGCACAGCACCCCTTCACTCAAATCCAATTCATGTGCTTGTCATGGCATCACCACCCTGATGTTGCGGTCTTCTTTGAAAATGAAAGACAAAGAATATTCTCTGAGCATTTAGAAGATGTGAAGAAAGGTTCTAAATTGACATTAATGTTTCTTAAACTTTTCCTGTAATGATGCAGATGAATTCTGGGGAATCTAAAACCTCCAAGTATAATTTTGAATTATTTGTCAGTAGTAAATAATCATTGGGCATAGGAAACCTTGTTTATCTTCTATAGTAACTGTTGTCAGGAAAGCAACTCTACTATGAACTATGTGTGTATGTGTTTGTGGATGATGGTGCGGGGTATTGTTAGATTATGTTTTGTTTTGGTTTTAAGACTGTGACCTGAAAATTTTGACCAGCCACAATTCCAATACAGGCCAGTTTGCCCATGCTTAGGCAATTTAGTAGTTCCAAGGTCATTTCCAAGTCCCAGTTTGATGGAGACACATTATTGGCATAGTTCATTGCATTTCAGAACTCCTGAACTCAAGCAAGTCACCAGCCTTAGCACCCACAGGAACTGAGATTATAGGCACCCTCTTATCTGTGGGAATTAGCTTTAAGAAAGGAGTGTCCCTTCTCTCCTAATCGCTTTACTAGTTGCAGTCTACATTTTTCTAAGAATTCCAGATTCTTCAATAGAGAACAGTGACATAAATATCTTTAGTGAATTCAGTGGGGGGGGGGGGTCTATTTTTAAAAAGGCAAAAGATGGAAGGATTTTCATGAACTGATGCTGAGCAAGATGAGCAGAACCAGAAGAACATTGTACATCATAATAGCAACATGGGGTTGATGATCAATCTTAATGGACTTGCTCATTTTACCAGTGCAACAATCAGGGACAATTTGGGGATATCTGTGATGGAGAATACAATCTGTATCCAGAGAAAGAATTATGGAGTTTGAATGAAGACCAAAGACCTCTAATTTTTTTTAAAAAGTTATCTTATGGGGGCGGCTAGGTGTCATAGTGAATAAAGCACCGGCCCTGGAGTCAGGAGTACCTGGGTTCAAATCCAGTCTCAGACACTTAATAATTACCTAACTGTGTGGCCTTGGGAAAGCCACTTAACCCCGTTTGCCTTACAAAAACCTAAAAAAAAGTTATCTTATGTAATTTTGCTTTCTCTCATACTTTATTTTTTCCTTAAGGATATGATTTCTCTCTCATCATATTCAATTTGGATCAATGTATAGCATGGAAACTATGTAAAGACTATTAGACTGCCTCCTGTGGGGGTGGGGGGAGGTAAGTGTGATTAGGGGAGAAATTTTAAAATTCAAAAAGAAATTTTAAAAAGAAAAAAAATTATATATATATATATATATATATAATCAGAAAGATGAAATGAAAAAGATTCTAAGGAAAATGGGCAAAAGAAAAGCATGTAAGAGTGGAAGTAGTAGCAAAAGACCTGAAATATAACTTTTTTAAAAAAAATTCCTTTCTGAAGTCTGAAAACCAAAACCAACACACTGAAAAGAAAGTCTACTGATTTTTTTTTCTGATTCTACCCAAAACTCCAACAATACTTCACTGACATTGACATTATATAATGTCATCATTACTACTATACCATGACTCTTAGTTAAGTGATATTCATTGCAACATCCTCAATAAAATACACAAATTTGATGTTTGTTTCCTTGGAAAAAGTGGCAATTTTGTATTCCCAAATTCCAAACCTATATAATATGTATGTATGTATGCATCCATATATGTTTGCTTGCATGTATGTTTATATTTGTACTATATGATACACAATGAATATTCAAGTGTGTCCTGTGTATATTGCCCTTGGGGTGGTTGTATTTCTTTGCATATACATATGGAATCAAATAACAGGATATATTACTCTAGGAAATGTGCTTATACAAATGATTCTTAAATCTCCCTGAATCTCAAGAAGAATGTTGGGATCCTTTCTAAAAGGGGCATTTAGAGGTACAAAATGTAAATAAAGATGTGAATTTTGTTTTCCCTGGAATGAAAAACTAAAAGGAAGCATTTTTTAAACACATGTTCTATATTGTGTTTAAACCTCAAACATTTAACAATTTGAAACACTGAAGGATCCAGTATGTGGTTGTTTTCCCAGTTCATTACTAAGTTTCATTGAGTTTGACTTCCAACTTGGTACTTCCTTCAGATGAAACTGACACTTCGCTTTTCACCATGACTGCAAGAGAAGTATGCTACTCAGTTGTGGCTCTGGTATAGTTAATTAAGCTATTTCTCAGCATGAAATGAAATATTGCTACCTTGGAGCAAGATCTGATTTGTGACCTGATTTCCCCCCTTTTGCAATGGGCTATGTTCCCAGCTGTTCCCAATTCAAAATAAAAGTGTGTCTCTTTTCTTTTAACATAAAAAAATTGAGTATCAAATAAACAATTCTGAAAAGAGGAAAAGGGAAGAAAGGGGATGAAGAAGGTATTTAAATGTCTGGTTTCTTCCAGATTGGTCTTTTGCTTTCAGTCAAATTACATAGGGAAACAATTATCTTGCTTTTAATTTGATATAAAAATATAATAATTATCCTTGAAATAAGTTTGCTTTTAAATATGTAACAAGGAATTGTCCCCCTACATGTACATGTGGGAGTTGTTGGACTTGAAGGGAGACAGAATAGACAACTCAAGCCTCTTCTTCTCCCCACCTTTCTCCTTGAGTTCCTGCCAAAAGAAGGTTGGGGCCAAAAGTTTAGTCACTCTTCTCCCCCTGAGAGAAGGGATATCATGTTAGAATTATATCTTTCTGCTCCCTTAACATTGTTAATTTAGGAGATTTGGTTTTCAGGTTCAAGCTATATTTCTGATTGTTGTTTATGATAGCAATCAGATGGATATAGTAATCAGATGGATAAGGGAAAGGAAGACTAAGTTTAATAACCACAACTTGACTCCCTTTCTGCCAAGTACCAGTTCCTCAATGAACACCTAATAGGTAGCAAATAAAACAATTTATCCAAATTCATAGCAAAATAGAAATCAGAGAAAGCATACATAGAAGGTGGACCAGACAATACAGAATGAAGCAATTCTTCCATTAAGAGTGAGGAAACAGTGCAGCCAAAAGAGAGACTCAAATCTCACTCAAGGGGAAGGATAAAAATTGTGTTGTATAGCATAGTAAACTGGGGTTAAGAATGTGATAAATACCGAAGCTCCTCTCATGTTGACTTCTTCCCAGAGACCTTTTTTCAGCCATCTAAAATGGGACTGGCATCATCCATATTTTCTTTTAAATGTGGAAGCCATATGTGTCTGAAGTGACTACACAGTCCAAAGAGACAAAGAAACTAAAAAGGCTAGAGCTCTCTTCACTCTCAATTTCACCAATTCCACCCCACCCATAATATTTATTAATTCCATAGCAATGCACTTTGGGGATCAGATTATATTACACATCTATATCTAGATATCTTAATTGAGGTGAAAGAGATATAGAAATAGAGGTGGGGAGAGAATGCAACCCAACTTAAAAAATTGTTTACCCATTGGTATGGGACTTTGTTTATTAATGGAGATCTATGCATCAGACCTGTGTAATGGAAAGGATATCTATCTATAAAACTATATAGCTTAATGAATCTCTCTTGCAATTCTCAATACTATAGTCAATGGGATTTTATTGTTTCTCCTGGTCCCAAACAGAGGCATAGTCAGAAACCCAACAAATGAGTATGATAAAAAGACATGATTTAAAAGTATGATTAAAAGAGTATATGGTAGAGAGTGGCTACTTAGGTTAATCTTTGTGGATTTGTAAGATATGCAGTGATAACACCTCAGATAATGAAATACCAGAAGCAAGAAGTAGGTGATTTAGAGCAAAAGGGTCATGGATAATGAGATACAAAATAAAGATGATCCAGAGAAAGAAAATGTGTCAGGAAAGTAAGAATTTGTTAAATGCTCACTATATGCAAGGCACTGTGAATATGAGGGTACAAATGAAGTCATCCATGCCCTAAGGAACTTATAGTCTATCAAAAAGCACCCTATGCATGTATATAAGTTTTTAAAAATAGATACAAGATAATTTTAGAGGTAGGTTAATAACAACTTGGGGATCATGAAAAGCATCATATAAAAGATAGTGCTTGAGTTGAGTCTTAAAGGAAGGCAAGATTCTAAGAGCAAAAGAGAAAGAAAAGAAATAGAGTACCATATCTTAAAAAAACAATAAGACCAGTTTTCCTGGACATTATTGTACATAAAGGAGAGTACGTGATAAGACTGGAAAAGAGGAGGACAGATTATGAAGGGCTTTAAATGCCAAAAAGAAGAACTTATGTTTGATCTTAAAGAAAATAGGGAGTCACTGAAATTTATTGAATGACAAGGTTAGATCAATACTCTAACATAAATCTCTATGACAACCGAGTGGAGAAAGGAGAGAAACTTGAAGTAGGGAGACCACTAAGAACTAACAAGCTATATTATATAATAATGCTATAGCATTAGTTTAGATAAGAGGTGAGGAGAGCCTGACTAAGAGCCATGGATTAGTGAGTGGAAATAAAGGGATGGATTCATGGCATGTTATGGAGGTAAAAATGAGATTTAAAACTGATTGTACATATGAGGTGAATAACAATGGGGTTTCAAGAAAGATATTAAAGTTGTAAAACTGAGTGAACAGAAGAATAATGGCTGCTACAAAACTCAGGATGTTTAGACAAGAGATGAATTTGTGGAGAAAGGGAATGAATTCTGTTATGGATAAGTTGAATCAAAGATGTCAGTTTGAAATGCCAGACAGGCAATGGATGATCTGTGATTGGAATTTGAGAGAGTAAGGATATATATGAATACATGTATGTGCCCTTTTGGATAGTTTGGGAGAAGGGAAAAGAACTGATGATTTGGAGAAAGTGATGGAGAATGCTCCTGTAGTTGACATGTGCATATGTGTGTATAGTGATGATAACTAAAGATGTAAACTGATGGAGTCAACTGGGTGAAAGAAGAGGACCAAGGATAGAGCCTTGGGAGTATGCAGAGGTAATGATTTGATAATGCCCTGACAAAGGATACTGGGAAAAAAGTCAGTTAAGGGAGAACAAAAGCAATATAATGAAAATCCATAGAGGAGAGAGTATCTAGGAGGTGGTGGTGGGGGTAAATAATGTCAAATGCTACAGAGAAGTCAGGAAAGATGAGAAATGAGAAAACTACATCAAATTTGGAAATTCAGGAATCATCAGCAACTTCAGGAAGAATAATTATAGGAGATAAGATTGGCAATGTGGAGGAATGAGGGTCAATAGGCAAATATGTGAAATGAGATTCAAGGTCATATAAGAGGGAAAATGGAATAAATGAATGATGGAATGAATAAATGAACAATGAAATGAATAATGGAACAAAAATTAGGTATTCAAACAGATTACATCTCCTAGAAAGATGTCCATATGAAATTTAAATTACTCAAGGCAGTAAGTATACTGCCAATATATTTGCTCCCTGACACATGAACCCTCCTTTTTGTTCCTAATGAGCACTAGATGTGAGCACCAATAGTGTTTCCCACAGAAGTGATGGAGGACAGATATCACAAACTAAACTATAATATGCTAATAAACAGAAATATATGTACATATATATATGTTCTGGTTATCAATATAAAATCACTTATAGGTGATGAAACTTTGGCATAAAGTAGTAAGGTCTATCTATCTATCTTTATCTCTAGCATATACTACAAGCTGATTAAAAAAAAGTTGGAATTAAAATCAATTCACAGTTTCCCTGGTCTTCAAAATTTTGATTCTAAGGCACTGAACAACATAATGCTTAGACTAGAATTGAGGAAATAGAACTAATCAGCTCTAAATCTGTTACTTACTACTTATGTAACCTTGGAAAGTCACTTCATTTCCATGGACCTCCATCTCCTCATATGTCACATGATATGATTTCATTAGGTGACTTCTGAGGACATTTCCAGCTCTGAATCAATTACACTTTGAATTATGATCCAATGGGTGATTTATGAAAGTATCCATAATGCAGTCAGCCAGGATTTACTATATGTTATTGTTTCTAAAGAAATTATTTGACACCTCAGTTTTTATGGAATTTAGGAGTGAACCCTTGGACATAATGAATTTTCTATAAGTAATTATAATATTGTTGCAGATAAAATTTGATCCTTAGTTTATGCAAATTCATGTTATATCAATCTACTTTTATTATAGGCCTCTACTGTATGATAGATTTGAGTTCAGTTTGTGCACAAATGGTTTAGAAAAGATAGAGAATTATTTTGTGTCATGGTCTTAGGAAATACAGGCAGCAAACTAGAACATCTTCTATGAAACTGCTAGGCTTATCCCCCTTTTCTTTTCTAGTCTTCACTTTCAGATTTCCTTGTATATGATTCACAAAAAACTTTCAAACCAAAAGAGCAGTGACAAAAATCATAGGATCTCAGATTTGGGGAGGACCTCAGTGGGCATTTGATTGAAACCACACCGGAACAGATATTCCCCACAACAAGTGGTCATCCACCCTCACCAAGAAGGCTTTTGGGGTTAGGGAAAGCTCTCTCTTACAAAACAGGGCATCTTACTTTTAGATAATTCTTACGGTTTTGGAAGTTTTTCCTTAAAGCAAGCCCAAATCTGCCTTTCTGCAATTTTCACATGATACTCCCAGATTTGTCCAATGGGGCCAAGAAAAACAAGTCTGAGCCTCCTTCCACATGACAACCCTTCAAATATGTGTTGACAACTATCATGTTTCCCATAAGACTTCAATTCTCCTATCTTCATATTATCGGTTCCTTAAGCCAAACCACATATGGCATGGTCTCTAGTCCAATCACCACCATATTCTGGATGCTCTCCAATTTGCCAATGTTCTTCCTAAAATGTGATGCCAAGAATCAAACATAGTATTTTAGATGTGGTCTGACCAAAGCAGAGAACAACAGTATTATCACTTCCTCATTCTGGATATCAAATGGCTTTCAATATTGACTAGGGTCACATTGCTTTTGCTGTCCATGTGGCACTATTGACTAATGACTTTGCGGTCCACTAAGACCCCAGACCTTTTGCCTAGCAATGCTTTCTTATTACACAATTATTCAAATGATTTTCTTTTAACTGGGATACAACTTTATATTTATTCTTATTTGTGTCTATACTACTGAATTCTACCTTGTCAAGAAATATCCAGATCCTGACACTGCTATTCAATGTTAATTATCTCTTCTATTTTCTAATTTTAAGAACAGCTAGGTGACAAAGTAGGTAGAGCATTGTGTGTGTAGTCAGGACTTGTCTTCCTCTGTTCAAATTTGGCCTCAGATACTGACTAGCTGTGGGACCCTAGGCTTAACTCTTAATACTTTACTTCAGTTCCTCATCTGTAAAATGAATTGAGGTAGGAAATGACAAACCACTCTGGAATCTTTTCCAAAAAAGCTACACATGAGGTTAATAAGAGTTAAACATGAGTAACCAATAAATCTTTAATTATCTTAAAAAACTGGTAAACATGCTATCTATAGTTTCATCCACTGATAAAAATGTTGAATACTACAAGGCCAAGGTTAAATATTGCAAGACCTCCTTGCAAACCCACATCTATTACTTAATGTTGATTGACCCTTTTGATTTGGTCATTCCACTAGTTCTGAATGTCTTGACTTCATTTCTCCTTCTTGTTCACAAACATAGCAGGAAGAATGTTTAATATAACAATATTGTCTTAAGAACAACTTAGAGTGACAAAGTCATTATGATTATTATAAATACTCAAATTAATGTTAAAGAACAAATAAAGGAAGGTGTTATCTGCATCCAGAGAAAGAATTCATAATTGGAAGTATGTATAAAATAGTTATATATATATATACATAAAATATGTTTGTATGTGTGTGTGTGTCGAATGTTAGTCATTTTTAGGGTGAGGGGATAGAACAAAATGAAGGAAAAAGTTATATAACTTTATTATATATTTAAAATAAATAGTAAGTAGTACATAATGGATTTGCAGTTTCATTTACAATCACATTTTTTCTATCTGTGTTATAGAAATGCTTATTTTAATTCTTAAGTTCAGAATAAAACTAAAAATTAAAAAAACAAAATTCAGCTTGAGAGTTTGAAGCAAATACATTGCTAAAATTCCATACAGATTATATTTATGCCAATAATAATAGAAGTGACTCTATACCATATGTAAGAACTTTGATTTAGAAAAACTACATACTAATAGTATCTAGGTTTGATTTTTTGTTTATTTTGTTAATTATTTTATATTTACATTTTAATCTGATTTAGACTTCTTGGGTCATAGTTGACACTCTGACCCACATCATAGCCTAACCTAGTAATGATCAAGTATAGAAACAAGACCACAAAAGAAAACAAGTTTTCTTGTACAAAATAATTAATATGGAGATTTTTATGTGATTGAACATGTATAATCTATATCTGATTGCTTATCATCTCAAAGAGGGTGGAGAGGAGGATAGATGGAGGGATGGATAGAATTAGGAATTTGAAACTTTTAAAAAAAATTTAACATGTAATAGGGAGAAAAATAAACTATCCATATATAAAAATTTTAAAGTTTAAATGGGAAAAAAGGAATCTTATATGCCTGGTCTTATTGAAATTATGCTAGCTTTCAATGATCACTGTCTCCATTTACAATTGTTTCCAACCCATCAATTTAAATAATCTCTACTAAAAAATTTTTCTAGGAAATACAACGAAAAAACAGATCAGGAGGTGGTAGTCACAGAATTAAATGTTATTCTAAGAAGTCACATAGATTATGAGAAAAGTCATAGAACAATAGATTGGCATATCCTTTCCAGAATCGGTTATAAAATTGATTTGACTATAGTTCCCTGAAGCAATAGGTAAAAACTGGGGCAGAGAGAATTATAGGATGGTGCAAGGCAGATGGATAAATGCTCTCTGGGTAAGACCTTGTTGTCCAAGTATATGTCTAGATGTGATAAAGTTCTTCCCTATCTTGAAAACCAGGATAGCATTTGTCAATGAGAAGTTCTATGGAATCTCTTTGTGCTTTCCTTGATTTTTCAAAGTTTATTGACAGCTTCTCAACATTTACATCAATTTTCTCCATTAACTCTTTCCATAAGATAAGATCCTGGTGAATTCATCTCATTGAAGGCAACAAGGGATTCTTTTAGTATATTCTTACTGTTTTAACCATTTTGATTCCATCTTTCCCAGTACCAAGATCATTCTTCCTGATGGAGAAAACAGAAACAAATTAGAGTTGAATAGTTGTATCTTTTCATCATTTTCTGCTATCATTCATCTATCCTTGCAGCAATCTTATCCTTTCTTTGATCTTCCTCTTACCCCAAACTTGACTTTTTAAAAAGTTTTGGTATAGGATTAAGTTCTAAGGTTTTCCCTTTCTCTTGTTATATACATACAAAATATACAAGCAAAAGTATGTTACCATATTTCCCCATGTATGCACCCTAAATTTGGGGGTTGGAAATTTTTTTAAAATGTATTACATAAACTTATTGGACTCAAGTTTTATTTATCATGAATTCAAGGACTATCTGCTCATAGCTTTCAGGCATCTTTTGGACAAGTCTGGTACATGAACACATGCTTAGTCTATTCCATTTCATGAACTGGAAGCACCAGCGGTGTCATCCTTTGAAATCAGTGACTTCTTTTTCATCATCAATACTTCTCACCTTCTGCTGAACCATCTTTGTGGACACAGGAATTCCAATGACCCTTTGCTCTTCAATCCATATCTTCAATTTCCTCTCCCAATTAGGTAATTTGACTACTTTGCCTCTCATGGCCTTCTTCTGCTGTGGCATTTTTCAGTCAGGTTTCTTTTTCCCTTAGCCAGTCTCAGATTATTTTCCCAGTTGGAGGAGACCCAAACTGATGTTCAGCAGCATGATTTCCATTCAATTTTGCAAACTGGATCTTTTCGAATTTGAATTCAACACTGAACAAAAATCTCCTCTGAGCAATTTCTGGGCAGAACATGGCAAAATGTAACCTAATATACCAGTAACAATGAAAAAAAAGACAACAAGCAGGAAAAAGTGGGAAAGGCAAATCAAAAAATTTACAACCACTATATAAGATATTCTCAGTTTTTAGATCCCAAATTTTTGGAAAAGGGAGCATCTTATATATGGGGAAATATGGTATATGTATACACATGTATAGTTACAAATTGCATATATATATATATGTATATTTATA
The DNA here is from genome assembly GCF_037893015.1 of Macrotis lagotis. NCBI lineage: Eukaryota > Metazoa > Chordata > Mammalia > Peramelemorphia > Peramelidae > Macrotis > Macrotis lagotis. The sequence goes on along the minus strand of NC_133660.1, from coordinate 61,239,719 downwards.
TTTTAATTGATGAGTTCTCTCTGCATCCATATCAATGTCTTCAAATAGCTTCCCCTTTTCTTTCTCATCAGAATCATTTATATTTGGATCTGTATTTTCAGAATTCTATACTTGAGACTTTCCCATTCCTGTTGAGTCAACTTTCCCCTATGGGATCTTCCTAAACCTTTCCTTTGAAATCTTTGTAATCCCTTTCCTCCAAAAATCTAGACTACATGTTAGACTAATCCATTTTGCTCTCCTCTATTACTAAACTAGATGTTCTATAGTAAGTATCACTGCTATAGAAAGTGTCTAATAAATGATTATTAATTTATGTATTAAGTGCTTAGGTGAGTAGTAGCATTTACTAAGCATTGAGTAGTGTGGTAGGCAATGGAGATAAAAAGAAGAATATGATAGTTTCCCTTCCCCAAAGGAACTTACAATCCAATAGAGGATGATACCAATATACAGTAACTCTAATGTAACTTAGATTATGATTGCATTGAATGGAAGACTTAAAATGACTTCTTGACAGTAAGAATACAGAAGACTTCATAGAAGAAGTAGCACCTGCTGAGTCAGATCTAGAAGGAAAATACAGATACTAGTAGACCAAAGCACTAATGGGGGATCATTCCAGACACTGGGAGAGAATATGTAAACGTGTAAAGGGTGAGGAGGACAAGATGAGACAAAGTAATATTGAGAAATCCAATTTGACTAAACCAAAAAGCTTGTAAAGGAAAAAGATAAAATAAGACTGGGAAAGTAGATTAGAGAAAGATTATATGAAGGACCTTGAATAGTGATCTAAAGAGCTTGTATTTTCTGTGATAGGCAGAATCAAGATTTTGAGGACAGAATCAATAAATAAACACTTAATAAACACTAATTATCTACCAGACTCTCTTAATCACTGGGGATACAAAGAAAGACAGAAGAGAGTTCATCAAGGAGATCACAAACCAAATAAGGGAGGCAACATGCAAATAACTTCATATATTCAGGAGAAATTGAAATAATAAACAGAGAGGGGGTACTGAACTAAAGGGGGATTGGGAAAGGCTTCCTTGAAGAAGGTAGGATTTTAACTGAAACCAGAAGGAAGTCAGGGAAGTCAAGAGGCAGAGATAAGAAAGGAGAACATTCCAGACATGGAAGTTTCAGGAGTTTTGAAACAGAATGTTTTGTTCAAGGAATAGCAAATTGGTAGTATTATTGGATGAAAAAAATTGGAAATGAGGGCTTGAATGTCAAACAGTGGGTATTAGTTTTCAACCTCAAGATGATAGAGAGTCACTAGAATTTACAGGAGGGAAATGACATGATCAGACTTGTACTTTAAGAAGATCACTTCTTCCTAAATGTGGGTGGAGGATGGTCTTGTAGTGGGCAGAGACTTTTAGCAGGCTGAACAACCAGTGGATGTTGCAATAATCCAGACATGAGGAGATGAGGGTTTGTGGCAGGGTGGTGGATGTGTCAGAGGAGCTAAGAAGGCATATTGAGAGAGGTTATATAGTAAAATAGAAGAGTTTTGCAATAGATCAGCATTTGCAAATGTGACGGATCCTATGGCTTTCATTTTACAATTGTGGAAGTATAGTATTGGCAAATAGTACATGTCAGAGGAAGGATAGGAATTAAAGTATTTCCAAATCTTGTACTGCATCTATTCTAACATACAATTTAATCCATCCAACATTCCATTCTAATCCCAGGTTACTGTCTGTTTTCAGCATCTCTAGAAAGTGTATACAAATATACATAATTACATGCATGTACATATACCTGTATGCATATGATGTAAGTCTATATCACTTGTATATCACAACTGCACATCTGGTAAAGATGGAGATATATGTGTTTGTGTGTGACCCACCAAAAGCTAATGTCAACCACTTGCCTGATCATGTTCAATAACAATTGGTGACTGAGTGGATGAACTGCTGGACCTGGTGTCACAGAGACTAGAGGTCAAATTCTCACTCAGACACTTTCTAGTTATGTGACCCTGAGGCAAATAATTTTACATGTCTCTATCTCAATTTCCTTATCTATAAAAGGGGGGTAATAATAGCATTTGCTTCTCTGGTTTTGCTGTGAAGATCAAAATGAGATAATATTTGTAAAGTACTTTGAATCCCTGAAATCATCATATAAATGCTAGAAACAAATGATCAGACATTGGAAATTCTTTATTTGCATAGAGATTATACATGCCATCCTATACTGAAATGCCCACTCTAGGAGAAACATTCAGTTCTCTCTGATTCTCAGGGAGCTGACTACCTGCAGCTCCTGGCTCCAATCCTTTTATGGATATTATTAGCTTGGTACTGGATCTCTGTGAATTTCTCCAATTAGAATATGCTCTATTAGAATATCAACTCTTTGAGGACAGGAATTTTTTTTAACTTTTCTTTGTATCTCCAGTCCTTAACACAGTGTCTGGCACCGCTATTGACTTAAAAATAAAAAGGCACTTGACTTGGCTCTTACTGGGATAATCCTGCTCTCTTCTTAGAATTTTATTGAAATCATGTAATATAATCAATCACATAATTGTGGTTTAACTGCAGATAGTTATTTTATTCATACTATGGAAACAGGGAAAATAAAACAAATATATTAAAGCAAGTATTGGCATACCCATTGCTCAACTCTAGACAAGATTTAAACAGTCTATAGGCATGAGCCCAGACTAAGAGTTCCAGGCTTGCAATTAAGGTATATGGACTCAGATCTCCCTGGCAGCTGCCCCCACTGATTTAGCAAGCACCCCCAGCTGCTTTTCCACCCATGGTCTCCTGTCAATGTTCTGTAAGTGTGCAGGAGCCAGCAAATGGATTGCTCCAGCTGCATTTCCTCACTCACTGCTCCAATGCTCTCTGGGACCTCAGATTCTGCTTTCTAACTAGATCATCAACTGAGTTGAATCTTGTTTCCCTTCCTGTTCACCACTAGTGGAACAATAGAACAGATTCCAAGTCAAGTCCAAAAATGAAGAAATATCCCTCTGTGTCCGCCATTCTTCCTTACCTTTAAACTAACCATGTCTTTCTATTAGGCCTTGCCAAGCAACTTCCTGCTCTGACTCTGAAACTTCATATCTTCCTTTGGCAGAAGTAGTTTAACTGCTCCCTCCTGTTAACTGGTGTTAATCTTCTCCTTCCTCCCCTGCCATTAATCTTAACAAGAAGATATTTGGATGGGAAGAAGGTAGAATGCATACAGTTGTCCCTTCCATATCATGATTTTCTCCACAATAGGTTTAATATATGACAGGTAAGCATAAGAAATTAAATGGGAATGTGGGAGGAATGTGGAAACTATAGATGACATACAAAAGCAGCAGATAATACAGAAAACGTTTAGAATCTCAAGTATGCATAAAATATATTTATAGTATTGTTTAATATAGACTATGACCAAGCACAAGACAACACAAATTTTACAATAAGAGGGCTGTCGATGAAGGATTTTGATCATCTTATAGAGGATTTTATATTTATTCTATAGGGGGATAAGGAGTCACTAGAGTTTAGTAAGTAGTATTGGGGAGGGATGGGGTGTAAACATGATCAGAAATGTGATTTATTCTAGTAAGGATATAGCTGGGCCAAATGTAATTAATAGTTTGGTAACTTTCTGTGCCTAAGTTTTGAAGAACTATGGTTTTTAAAAAGCATAGTTTTTATTTTATAAAACAAATTCTCCTACCCAAACTTAAGTTCTCCTAGACTAGATGACTGTAAGGTCTATAACTATAGATCTAAGAGCTCTTCTGAAAGTTAGCCACAAATTAAATTGGTATGCACATTTTACATAGTATCATTTTTGTTTCTTATTCTTTACTTCCACCTTATCATAAAAATCTCAATTCTTTAGGGGAGCTTGGATTCTTTACCTATCATCCTAAACTAGTATCTAAGTTACTCTGACTCCATCTGACTCAATACCAGAGTGTTGATCTCTGCACACTCTGCTAATGGATATTGAAACTTTACTTGGTTGATCTCTGAAATGGTTGCTACCATCTTACTTCTTTCTCTGAGTTTATGGGAAGATGATCATAGCTATCAGTCCTTGAGCTACTGTGTCCTCTCCCTCCATCTCCCTCTCTCAAGTTTAGGTCAATATATCAATCAAAGGATTTTAAGGAAGCAGACTGAAAAATAACTTTTAAAAATTATTTATCAGGAAAAGATTAATGATACATGATCTAAGAACATTTCTAGTTCTGTTAGGAGATTTTAAACCCTAACACTCACTTTCTTTACCCTTCAGAGTGGAGTTGATATCATATCCCTAGGAAGCAAGAAACATGATGGTATACTTGCTCATCTAATATAGAGTTCTCACAATAAGTGTAAGCAAAAAGACCACTATGAAGATGATTGCAGCTCATATGCCAGCATCTGTTGCAGAGGATAAGGAAGTAGAAGAAATTGTATAAAGAATTTGATAAGATTCTCTAAATTAAATCAACATATTTTAATACTCAGCAACTTCAATAAAACAACCCTATACACAGGGTATAGAAAAAATGGTGAAAAATAGAGTTTGTTGCAAAAAGTGGCTCAAGATAAAGAAACAAGAAATGCCAGAGCTGAATATAAAAGACAACACTTCTATGCAATCATATGTTGATATTTTCTTCAATAACAGTCATGGCAAATAATGAATAACATCATTGTATCTTATAAGGGACAAAACTGCTAATCAATATGAGAAGCATTTCTGAATTAATTTGAAAAACTAAACAATAATTTTTCAGAGCAAAGATAAAAAAATAACAAAATAGAAGAAAAGAATAATAAGTTTTGACATGCAATTTCAAAGTTACACTCTCACCTTTAAAAACAGGCTATTAATGAAAGATATGAAAGAAAGACAGACACAAAGAGACAAAGAGACAGAGACAGAGATATAGAGAGAGACAGAATGACAGACACAAAGAGAGATAAAGAGGGACTGATACAGAAACAGAGATAGACAAAAATTGGGTGAAGAGACCATTTTTAATTTTTAATTTATTATTTATTCATTTTTAACCTTTTTTAGAGTTCCAAATTATGTGCTTCATTCTCACCCTTTCTCTACCCACTGAGAAAGCAAACAATATGATATCTAACATACATGTGATCATGTAAACATATTTCCATATTAGCTATATAACAAAAAAGCAAAAAAAATTAAAGAAGATTATATTTTAATCTGTACTCCCTGGAAGTGGATGACATTTTTATTATGAATCCTTTGGAACTGTTTTGGATCATTGTATTGATCACAGCAACTAGGTCTTTCAGAGCTGATCAATATTATAATATTTCTCTTACTATAGACAATGATTTCCTGGTTCTATTCATATCACTTTACATCATTTCATATAGGTCTTCTCCTGTTTTTTTTCTGAAACCAAGTCCTGTGTCATTTCTCATAACATAATATTCCCTAACAAGCATATGCCACAACTTGTTCAGTCATTCCTCAACTGACAGGCATCCTCTCACTTTCCATTTCTTTGCCTCCACAAAAAGAGCTTCTATAAATATTTTTGGACATATATGTCCTTTTCCTTTTTGTTTAATCTCTTTAGGGTACAGACCTAATAGTGTCATTGCTGGGTCAAAGAGTTTGTAGTCCTTTGGGCATAATTCCAAATTGTTCCCCCCGAATGGTATGACCAGTTCACAACTCCTCCAAAAGTTTATTAGTATACCTATTTTCCCTCAACCTCTCTAATATTTACCACTCCTGATAGGTGTTCTTTGGTACCACAGAGTTGTTTTAATTTTCCTTAAATCAATAGTAATATAGAACAATTTTATATGAGTACAGATGGCTTTGATTTCTTCTGAAAACTTCCTGTTTATACCCTTTGACAATTTATTAATTGGGAAATGACTCTTATTTTTTACAAATTTAACACAATTCCCTATATGTTTCAGAAATGAGGCCTTTATCAGAAAAATATAATGTAAAAATTTTGATATTGCTTCAATGTCTATGGGAACTTTTAGCACAATGAAGTTTTGCAGATTATTTCTTTTTTTAGGTATATTTTTGCATCTGCTTTGTCTGAACTCATGATTGCTACCCCTACCTGATTTGGTGCCAACCTTTTATTTCAACTCTTTGTTTGTGTGTGTGTGTGTGTGTGTGTGTGTGTGTGTGTGGTTCTGATTCAAGTATGTTTTTTGCAAATAACTTCTTATTGGATTCTAATTTCTAATCCAGACTGCCAACTGCTCCCATTTCATAACTGTATTTACTCATCCCATTCATATTTACAGTTATGGCTACAAACTGTATTTCCCTCCATCCTATTTTTTTCTCTTTATTCTTCTTTCTCTCTCTTATTTTATCCTTCCTCAAAAGTCTGTTTTTCTTCTCATTACTGGTCCTTATAATCTATCATCTCTTTTATCATACCCATTCTTTCTTTTTTTCCCCTTCATTCCTGTTTTATTGTTGGGTAAGTTATATTTCCATACCCAAATAAATGTGTGCACAAAGTCTTTCCTCTTTGATCTAATTATGATGAGAGTGAGGTTCAAGTATTGCCAGTTCAAATATTGCATGCCTCTTTTATGTGAGTAAATTTCCTTTATTCTACCTTCTCCTTTTCCCCTTCTCCCAATGTATTCTTCTTTCCCTCTCAATTCTTTTTTGGATCATTTCAACATAACCAATTCACATCTCTTGACCTAGGAATTCTGATATTGTCTATAATTTCCTTAAGAATTTTCATTTGGGGATCTCTTTTAGGAGGTAACAAGTGAATTCTTTCCATTTCTATTTTACCCTCTGGATATTAAGGCAGTTTTCCTTGATACTTTCTTGAAATATGATGTCTAGGTGCATTTACTTTATTTTGAATTTCAGGTGGTTCAATTATTCTTAACTTATCTCTCCCCAATCTGTTTTCCCCAAAGTCAGTTTTTTTTCCCCAAGGAGATATTTCACATTTTCTTCTATTTTTTATTGCTTTTACTTTGTTTTATTGTTTCTTGAAATCTCATGGAATTATGAACTTTCACTTTTCCAATTCTAATGTTTAAGAAATTATTTTCTTCAGTGAGATTTTATGACTCAATTTTTCATTTTGATCAATTCCGCTTATTGAAGAGTTCTTTTCTTCAATGAATGTGTGTGCTGCTTTTACCATTAGGCCAATTCTGCTTTCTAAGGATTTATTATCTTTAACATTTCGGTGTCTCTTTTACCAAGCTGTTAATTCTCTTTTCATAACTTTTGTGCATTAGTCTCATTGCTTCTACCCATTTTCCCTATACCACTCTTTACTCTTTTTTAAACTATCATTTTATTTTTCACATTACATGTGAAGACAATTTTAACATTCATTTTTACAAAATTTTGACATCCAATTTTTTCTCCCCTCCTCTTCCCTCTTCTTAAAATGGTAAGCATATAGATAGATAGATGATAGATAGATAGATAGATAGATAGATAGATAGATAGATAGATAGATAGATTATATATGTGCAATCATGTAAAATATATTTCCATACTAGGCATGCTGTGAAAGAAGAAATGATCAAAAAATGAAAAAAATAAAGTGAAAACACTTTGATCTGCCTTCAGAATTCCTCAATTCTTTCTCTTTTCATCATATAATCTTTGTAATTGCCTTGGATTATTGTATTGCTGAGATCAGCTCTTCTCAGCTGATCATCACACAATGTTTCTGTGATTATGTAAGATGTACTCCTTTGTGTTTTTCTGAAATCTCCCTGATCATAATTTTGTATTTCACAATAGCATTCCATTACACCCATATGTCATCTCTTGTTCAGACATTGCCCAACTGATAGGCATTCCCTCAATTACTAATTTCTTGTCAAGACAAAAAGAGCTGCTCTAAATATTTTGGTGTATATAGGTCTTTTTCACTTTTTTATGATCTCTTTGGAATACAGATATAACAGTGTTATTGTTAGATCAAAGGGCATGCAGAGCTTGAGCATAGTTTCAAATTGTTCTCCAGAATGGTTGGACCAGTTCACAATTCCACTAAGAGTGACCCAATTTTCCTATATCTTCTCCAACATTTATCATTTTCTTTTTCTGGCATATTAGCCAATCTGATAGATGTGAGGTGGTACCACAGAGTTATTTTAATTTGCATTTCTCTAATCAAAAGTAATTTAGAGCATTTCATTATATGACTGTAGATGATTTTGATTTTTCATCTGAAAATTGCCTGTTCCTATCTTTTGACTATCAATTGAGGAATGTCTTTTTTTTTCTTGTAAATTTGATTCAATTCAGGAGTCAATAAAGAATAGCTTCTGGGATAAGAACTCACTATTTGGTGAAAATTGCTGGGAAAACTGGAAAATAGTATGTCAAAAACTAGGTACAGGCCAACATCTCACACCCTATACCAAGATAAGGTTGAATTGGGTATATGATTAATACATATATATACATACATATATATATATATATATATACATGTATATGTAAGTATATGCTTATTCTTTACAATTAAAATATTTATTTCCCAATTAATTTTTAATTTATACTACCATTTGTTGAATTTAATTTTTATTTTACTAAGATCTGAAAAGCATACATTTAATATTTCTGTCCTACATGTGATTTCAAGATTTTTAAATTCTAATACATGGTCAATTTTTGTGTAGTTGCCATACACTAAGTAAAAGATATAGTTTCTCTTTCCATTCAATTTTCCCCAGAGGTCTGTCTTATGTAACTTTTTAAAAGTTCCATTCACCTCCTCCACTTCTTCTTGTTTATTTTTTGGCTGGATTTATCTAGCTCTGAAAGAGAAATACTAAGGTCCCCCACTGGTATAGTCTTGCTATTTCTCCTGTAACTCACAACTTTTACTTTAAGAATTTGGATGCTACATCACATGGTGCCTTTGTGTTTAATATAATTATATTATATTAACTATAATATATTATATTAACTATAATATATTTAATATATATTAACATTATATACTTTTAATTATATAATTAACATAATTCAATTATATAATTAATTATATAATTAATATGATATTATATAATATAATAATATAATATATAATATATAATATAATATAATATAATATAATATAATATAATATAATATAATATAATATAATATAATATAATATAATATTATCTGTGATACCTTTTACCAAGATGTAGTTTCTTAATTTTATCTCTTTTAATTATTATTTTTGCTTTTGTTGTGTCTGAGATCATGATTGTTGCTCCTATTTTTTTTAATTTCAGCTGAAGCATAATAGGTTCTGCTCCAGCACCTTACCTTTACTCTGTGTGTGTTTCTCTGCTTCAAATGTGTTTCTTGCAAATAATATATTGTAGAATTTTGGTTTTTGATCCACTCCACTATCCACTTCAATTTTAAGAGAGTTCAATTCATTCACTTTCACTATTATGATCACTGTGTATTTCCCTCTATTTCATTTTTCTTCTTTGTTCTTCTCTCTCTCTCTCTCTCTCTCTCTCTCTCTCTCTCTCTCTCTCTCTCTCTCCTTTTACCTCCTCATCAGTGTTTTGCTTCTAGCTGCCCCATGTGCTAGTCTGTTCTCTCTCTTTTGGCCTTCCTACTTCCCTATAAAGAAAGATTTCTATATCCAATTGGTTGAACTAATTATGATGAGAGTAAATTTCAAGCAAGGCCCATTGCCTAATCTCTCATCTTACCTCCACTGTAAGAGATCCTTTGTGCCTTTGAACATGAGATAATTATCTTGTTCTACAGCTTCTTTTTTATTTTTTTCCAATTGCATGCAAAGATAGTTTTTCAACATTAATCCATTTGTAAATAGCAGCAAATAATCTGTTATAGGTTATATGTATGCAATCATGTTTATCATATTTCCATATTATTCATGTTGTAAAGGAAGAATTAGAACTAAGAAGAGATGGAGGAAGATCACAAAAGAGAGATAAACAACAAAAAAGAAGTTTTAAAAAGTAAACTGTTTAAAAAGTAAACTAATGTTTACTAATGTTTAGACTCCAAAGTTTTTCCCCTGAATGTAGATGGCATTTTCCATAACAAGTCTCTCAGGATTTTCTTTGGTCATTGAATTGATGAGAGGACCTAAGTCTATTATAGTTGCTCATCTCACAATGTTGCTGCTAATGTGTATAATGTTCTCCTGATTCTACTCACTTAATTCAACATCAGTTCATGGAAGTTTTTCCATGCTTTTCTAAAGTCTGGGCGCTCCTGATTTCTTAGAGAACAATAGCTCTCCATAGCATTCATATACCACAATTTGTTCAGCCATTCCCCAATTTGATGGACATCCTCTAAATTTGCAATCCTTGGTCACTACAAAAAGATTTGCTATGAATAATTTTGTATGTGTGAACGTGTGAGCCATTTATCATCATCCTGATAAATTTGTACCCACATCCCCCAACTCTCCCAATAGAAATATAACCCTCATGAGTTAAAGTACTATCACATTTTGATAATTTACATCCACTCCCTTTTCAAATATCTTCCCTCCAACTGCTTCAATTAAAATACAACTCTCATGAATTAAAGTCAATTCACATCATGATCCATTTATACCCATGCTCTCTAATTGTATTCCTTTCAATTGGCCTAAGAGAAATACAGTTCTCAAAAGTTACAGGTTTTATCTTGCAAACTAATCTTATTGACTAACAGGTTTTTTCTCCATTCCATTTACCCTTTTATACATCTCTTGAGTCTTGTGTCCGAAAATCAAATTTTGTGTACAGTTCTGGTCTTTTTATCAGGTAAATTTGAAAGTCCTCTATTTCACTGAAAATCCATTTTCCCCTGAAAGAATATGCTGAATTTTTGCAGGATAGTTGACTCTTAGTTGTAATCTAAGTTCTTTTGCCATGCTTTTCTGACATATTCTAGGCCTTGAAGTGCTTTAATGTTAAAGCTGATTAGTCTTGTATAATCCTGATTGGCTCCCTAGTATTTAAATTGCTTCTTTTTTGACAGCAGCCAGTATTTTCTCCTTTAGCTGAGAAAACTGAAATTTTGCTAAACTATTCCTTGGAAGTTTTATTTGGAGATCTCCTTCAGGGGTTGATGGACAGATTTTTTTAAAGGTCATTTTATCTTTCCATTCTAGGATATTAGGGCAATTTTCAATGATAATTTCCTGAAAGATATTGTCCAGGCTCTTTTTCTGATCAAGATTTTCAGGTAGGACCAATATAATTCATAAATTATCTCTCCTGGGTCTATTTTCCAGATTGGTTGCTTTTCCAAAGAGGTACTTAATATTTTCTATTTTTTTCAGCCTTTTGGTTTTGTTTGATGGAATCCTGGAGTCTTATAGTCATTAGTTTCCATTTGTTTTCTTCTTTTGTGTTTCATTTTCCAAATGATTAATTTTACTTTTAAAAGAAATGATTTCTTTTTCCATTTGGTCAATTTTAGTTTTAAAGGTATTGTTTTCTTCAGTAAATTTTTCTAATTCCTCTATATGACTCATTTCTTTTCTCTATTTTTCTTCTTTCTCTTTTAAATCATTGTTGAGCTCTTCCCAAAAGGTCTTTTTGAATTTGAGACCAAATCAAAAATCTCTTTAATGCTTCACATGGAGGCATTTTGTCACTGCTTTCCTCTTCTGAGATATTTTTTCATCCCTATCAGAAAACTAGTTGTTTTTTTTAATGGTTGGCTCTTTTTTTGTCTCTTTGTTTTTGCTAATTTTAATTGTTGAGCTCTGCCCCTTGGGCACAGGGGGCAGTCCCTTTTTTGTGCTAGGGTTTGGGGAAGGGGGGGCATTGGTCCCTGGTATACTGCTTGTCTATAACATTTTAGGTATTAGTGGTTTGTTCCAAGCATTAAGGTAGCCCAATCTGGTCCTACCTGTTGAATGAGCATTCCCAGGGCTGAAGTTTTGTCTTCCTAGTTGGGGTCAGGAAACTCACTGCTGTCCTGTTGAGCCTTGTCCAAGTTGCAATGTGGCTAAGAGCTTCCTGCTGTCCTTCCAGTTCTCCAGCCTAAACTGAAATATATTCCCCTTTTATCCATATGAGACAGATCTTGACTGAAGTTCCTCCATGATATTTTGAGTTGAGAACTTTTTTCACACTGTGTTGTTTTGTGTTCAAATATATTAGGTGGTGACACTATTTAGAGGCTTCTTTTATTTTATTTTATTTTTTTTAGGGTTTGCTAGGCAATGGGGTTAAGTGGCTTGCCCAAGGCCACACAGCTAGGTAATTATTAAGTGTTTAAGACCAAATTTGAACCCAGGTAATCCTGACTCCAGGGCCTGTGCTTTATCCACTGCACCACCTAGCCACCCCTAGAGGCTTCTTTTAAAGTTGTTTGGGCCTCTCTTGTTCTTTCTTCTGATTCCAATATAATTCTTTTTCACCCATTAATGTTTTGTCATCCTTTCAAACTCAATTTTTACTCACTCCTTTTGCCCATGTATACTCCTCATTGAACTTTTACTGATACAGTTCTTAATTCTGAACACCAACTTCCCATGTAGGGATGTAAACAGTTTTGTTTTACTGTATGTTTTATGTTTTCTTTTTTCCTTTCTTTATATTTTTTGAGACTTGATGTTGAAAATCAAAAATCTGCCTCAGATATTTACTTAACTATATGACCTTGGGCATGTCACATAATCTCAGTTTCTTCAGCTATAAAATGTGGACACACTAATAATACCTATCTCTTACAGTTGTTGTGGAGATAAAATGAAATAATATTTATAAAGTGCTTTGTAAACCTAAAATAAATATTAGTACTATATATATAGTTCTGGGCCTGGAGGTAGAAAGATCATTTTATTGTGTTCAAATTTAATTTTAGACAACTACTAGTTATTTAACTCACTTTCTTCCTCTGTAAAATGAAATAGAAAAGGAAATATCAAACTCCTGTGGTATCTTTGCCAAGAAAACCCAAAATGGGGTCATAAAAAGTTAGTTGTGACTGAAATGTCTGAAAAACATCAATAATTATTATAAACTACCTTTCTAAGTGATCTTTTTGCTTTTATCCCCTTCCATTTTCAATTCATCCTTCCACAAAGCTGCCCTGTCTCCCCCCCCAAAAAAAATACTCTTCCTAAAGTACAGCTAACCATGTCACTTTCCTATTCTCAAATCTTCAGTAGTCTCTAGGATAAAATAATGATTTTAATAAACTCATCAGTTTGGTAATTGAACACCTTTCCAGTTGACTCCAGTGTCCTTTTTTATATATATTTCACATTATTCTCTTTGACTCACTCTATGCTCCACATCAAAAATCTTCCTGTTTTCTCCTAGGTTTCATATAGTATCTTCTGATTCTTTGTCTGTGCATTGATTGTTCACAATGCAGGCCCTCTTCATCTCCACCTTGGTAGTTGTTCAGTTGTTTTCAACTCTTTGTGTCAAATTTTTGTGATGAAGATACCAGACATTTCCTTTTCTAGAAATTTCCTCAGATGAGGAAACTGAGGTAAACAGGATTAAGTGACTTATTAGGTTCACATAGCTAGCAAATTGAAACTGAACTTGAAAACAGGACTTCCTGACTTGAGATTCTGTGCTCTATTCATTGTGACGTATAACTGCCCTACATTTTGAACCCTTACTTTCTTTCCAGTCTCAACTCAGGTATCATTTTCACAAGAGGCCTTTCCTGACAGGCCTGAACCCCAGTTTTTAATTCTCTTTCCTTCTTCAAATCATCTTATATTTATTTCCCTGCATCAATATTTCATCCTATTCTTCTATGACCCTCAGGAGATTGTAAGTCCCTTGAGAGGAGACTGCTCTTTATTTTGCTTGCCACAATACCTTGAACACAGCAGGCTATTAATACCAAATAAATAAATGATGACTGTACTGTATATAATGTGGCACCATCTTACATTATACCTTTCACTTTCATCTTCAAGAATAATCTGAAGTCTAGCAGCCATTCAAAAAGGACTACCAATTTAGCATTATATCAAGGAATAGATTTAAATAGATGACAAAAATATTCTCTTTATCAAAGAATCACAGTTTAGAAGTCTTTTTTCTTTGGAAGATTTAGGCTCATTTGATTGGTTTTTGTTTTTTTTAATTTCTTAAAGTATACAAAAATAAAGACCAACTCACTGAATAAAACAGTATCAGAAGAAATAAAATAAATAGGACATGTTAAAATAGTATCATAAAACAAGAAATGTTACAACAGAATCATAACCTTCTTAAGTGGGCTGTGTGCCTACTTTTTAAAAAATTCACCTAATAAATCTACAAAAGATTGAGTTATTTAAAGAGAAAATCAGTAGTCCATTTTAAATGTTTTCTCACATTGTGCACACTGCTGCCAGACAAAAGAGACAAGCCCACAAATCCTTCAGAGCAACTGCTGATATCCTGTATGAAGGGCAAATGTCCTCTAAACATCATTAGTAAGTCATACTTCAGAAACCTCTTTTCAAAGATAAAAGAGAACAGAATATGTGACACAGAAGTTATTGTTATTATTATTATTATTTTGCTTCTAGTAGTATAATTATTTAAGAGCTACTTGAACCCTGACCCCGTTCCCCCCCTTTACTATACCATAGTAAAAACAATCCTCTGTAGCATTTTTCTGGTTTTTTAGGTAAGGGAGAAAAGAAGGTTGTCCACATTTGTCTCAAAAGTGTTTGTATAAATAGCAGAAGAAATTTACATTATAAAAGCAAGATGCTCTTGTTAGGTATGCGTAAATGAAAAGGGACAGATTTGGAAACTAATGTAAGTGACTTTCCCACCAGGACTACTTGAGTGGCTGGGTTCTCAGGTCCCTCAAGTCAAGTTACCAAATCTAGAAATAATGTATTCACCAAAGGAAACATGGTAATAATGTATCCACTAAAGGAAACATCTTAGTATCAAGGGCTTCCCCTTTGCTGAAGTAGCACTCCACTTTTTTGTAGGACTGTGAGGAACTTGATTATAGTACACTGTTTTTAAAACAGTGAATTATATTTTAAAATAGACTAACCACACCTAGAGTAGGAAG
Source organism: Macrotis lagotis (assembly GCF_037893015.1). NCBI lineage: Eukaryota > Metazoa > Chordata > Mammalia > Peramelemorphia > Peramelidae > Macrotis > Macrotis lagotis. The sequence goes on along the minus strand of NC_133660.1, from coordinate 61,224,710 downwards.
AATCCAAAGCATGCACACTTTGAATCAAAGAGCTTTGGAGGTTAGTAAAGTACAGGGGAAAGTATGATCCAATATACAATGATTTTATACAATGTAGCCTTTTTTCTCCACTCAAGGCAATTTAATAACAGTTTGTAAAACTATTGAGCAAAAATAATTATTCGAAATTTATTTTCTAATCATGCATTCAACAAACATTTAGTCCTTTCCTACGGTGTACAGAAACCTGTTGACAAGTCAGCATAGAGATGCCTTAGAGGGGTACCGCATGTCCTTTAAATTAACACTGTCATGTTGATTTGTGAGGAAGTGGAAAGAAGAAAAATTTGGCAAGAAAGGGTTCAGGTCCTGTTGCAAAACCCTAGCTGCAAGCCAGATAAGATTCTAGCTGGACTAGAAACACCTGTTATTATAGAAGAAAGGAATTTAAAAGATGAAATGCAAAGGAAGAGACTTTAAAGATCTCCCTCTCCCCACCCCCTCCCATCAAAGTAGCCTAAGGAAAATGCAAATAGTAAAAGCAAGTATATGCAAAAGTAGGATTTTCCCCTCTGTTTATTCCAAGTTTAAAAAGGCACATAGCAAGTTCATTTGTCTCGAACCAAATGAAGGCAAGTCCCAGAAATTTTAGAATTAGCTGGTATTGATAAAAGCCTTCGAAAGTTGTAAATTTCGATCCCAATGTACACCTCAAATATATTAGGTGGTGACACTGTAAAGTATTCCTCGGGTTTTCTCACTGATTCCATTTCTCCTTTTTAAGTAGAGATGTTCCCTCAATGTTCTGTCTTATCCAGTACTCTTTTACTCTTTTTCTCTAATTTCTATCTTGGGGGTTCCTCTCTACTCCCAAGATTTCATGGAAATGCCAATCAGATGTGAAAAGGAACAAACCCTACAGGATCTGGAGCTGGAAGGCACCTCAGAAGCCAGCCAGTCAAATTCCTTATTTTCGCAGATGAGAAAACTGAGTCTCAGAGACATGAAGCTTGCTCAGGGTTACAAGGCAGTAAAAATCAGAGGTAAAATATTATTCATGTGTTCAAAAGTCCAAAATCTGTATATCCAGTTCTAATATCTCTCTCCCCATTCATCTAGGGCTGGATCTCAAATATCTATTGCACATCAACTATCTTCCTGGATTATCCACATGCACCTTGAACCCAGTATGCCCCCAAACTGAGCTCATCATTTGCCACTCCATTCAATTTCTGCATTTCTGTTGTTTGCACTGACCACATACACAGTTTGCCAGTTACCAAAGCTCTAAACCCAGGCTAGATCTTGGAGATTTTTTTCCTCCCTCATCTGCTCCTCCATCAAAGCAATTATACAGTCCTATCAATTTGATTCCCTTTTTTATATCTGTCCCATCTTTTCCACTTACATTGTTCCAGCCTTCTTTCAGGCCTTCATCTCTCCTTCCCCCAGGGAGACACTATTGTCCACCTCATAATTCATTTTTTGTCTTCATTTCTTCCCCCCCCAATGTAATTTCTGCACAACTCTCACATTCATTTTCTTAATGTACTGGTCCACCCATGCCAGCACCTACTCAACAACCCCAAGGGGCTTTTTATTAACTATAGGATACAAAGAAGATGCAACCAGGCAAATACAAGCCATTGAGAATGAGCACATCAATTCAATTCAACAACTATTAAATATCATACTGTGTGCTGAGGATTCAGAGACAAAAACCAAAACTTGCCAAGGGATATAAATGCACACATAAATACAAAGATAATACAAAGTAGTTTCAGGCAAGCACACATATGATATCATCTTAGAAAAAAAGGTGGAAGGGAGTCATATCATGAAAGACTTTAAATGTCAGGCTTCATTTTAATGAAAAGGAAGCAGAAAAATCATTGAACTTATTGGCGGGGGGAGCTGGGGGGGAATAATCTGCTTTTTATCCATTACCCTCTAGGATAGATTGAGAAGGGGGCATACTGGAAGAAGGAAAACCAATTAATAGACTGTACCAAAAAACTAAGTGACAAGTATCCAGTTGAGAGGAAGGGAGGAGAATAGATAGATGTGAGAAACATAAAGGTTGAAAAACAATAACAAACCTTAGTACCTAAATGGATTTGGAAGTTAAGGAAGAAGTCAAGATGACTCAAAGTTTGGGAGTCTGAGTGCTTGAAAGGATGATGGCAGTGTCACCAACAGAAATGAAGTTTCTGAAAGAGATATAGATTTTTAGGGGGAAATATAAGGAGTCTAAAAATCTTGAACACCTCAGCCCAATAGTTCTTCCTAACCTTATTCCACCTTTCAAGCAGATACAATCAAAATATCAACAAAATCTTAAATTGTTCTTATTTTCTACAAATGGAATACACAGTTTAAGACCCTGAGTAGTCCCATTCCAATCTGTTTCAAGTCTTGTTTAACCATAGCCCTACTTAAAACACTCTATACTCTAGTCAAATTGAAGTGAAACCAATTCCTCGATTTCATTTTCTTCTCTCTGGCCTCTATATATCCTGACAGGTCATCCCCCTCGACTAGAATATGATCACTCCACATGTCAATCAGTTGAAATCCTGCTCTCCTTCCCTTCCTTCTTCCTCCCTTCCTTCCCTCCTGGACTAGTCCAAATGCCCCCTCTGCCAGGAAGCCTCTCTTCAAACTTTGGAACAATTTGACATTTTCATTTGCCATCATTACATCTTAACTTGTATCATTTTCATATTTATCATATTTGCATGTGATATAAATTTAAATAAAATATATAAATTATATCTATATGCTTATGTATTGTCACACTTAATGTCCTAAGAACTAAAGATGTATAATTTTCCATCTTTGTATTCCTGGTTGCATTCCTATTTGTATTCCTATTCCTTTGCATTCTTAGCTCTAGTACAGTGCATTATACATAGTTGGTGCGTTAAAGTTTGATTATTTCCAAAGGAGAAAAGAACTACTGTGAATCATATGCATTCAAAGAAACAACACCACAGTGGTTTTTGTTTAGAATGCATAATACAAATATCTGTTCGTTTATTTCAATCGACCAACAAGAATTTACCAAGCATTAGCTTGATTTGACCAAAAAGCAAATAACTGTTGACCTTGAGAAGCTTACAAACTAGTAAAGGAAGACATGTTTATTCACACCTGTACACATAGGAGAATTCATGAAGAAAGAAGCTGAGGATTCTGAGAAGGAGAAGTATGGAGGGAGGGAATTCCAGGCATGAGATACAGTCAGAGCAAAGGCACAGAGATGGTGAGAGGGTGCTTTTCTGAATGATGATGTTACCCACTGGAGTAGCTCTACCGTCATCCTTTTCAAAGAAGAAATTTTCTTTAAGAGTTGATAAAAATTGGGAAAATACTTCCCTAGCTCTCCAAAGTAGAGGGGCGGGGAGGGAGGGTGGTTAGAGATGTGGTACAAATCAGGATGATTTCTAAAATGAGTCCATCATGAAAATCTAGCAATCCAATAAAAAAAAACACCAAAAGTTATTGATGAGAGCACCAAGTGAATTATTTATTAATGAAACAAAAATTTATCATGGCGATCTACATGTACACTATCCTCTGTTTCATCTTAAAATAAAACATTCGGAAATGATATTCATTGAAAAGTGCCTCTTTTTTCTAGTTAAGAAAATCTAAAGGCCAAGAAAGAACACAGACTACTCAGCAATAGAGAAGAAAACTCGCATGTGTGGAGAAATCTAGGTCTAGATCTCAAAAAGTCAGGCAGAAGTGACAGGTCATTCATTTGCTTCAGCAGACAGTTTCTTGACTTTAAATTCTCCATGACTTAATTATTCGGGTGGAAATTTCTGCAAAATTCGAGTTGAAGGGAGAGGAGGGTTTTCTTTGAAGAGGGCAGGTGCATTTTAATAATAGAAAAAGTTCACAAAATGTCCTCTGGAGATTTCAAGAGAGGCGTGAAGCAAAAGCACCCGGGTTCACCTTCCTAGCTCACGTGGTTAGAGTAAACATAAGATGAGCCTAGTCAATTTAAGGGACCAATGGCTCCAGTTTTGAGAACTTGAAAGCCTACATTAAAAGACTTTTCAGTTGAGGCGGAGGTGATGAGGGAGACTTGTTGAAATGAGAGGAAGCGAGAGGAGAGTGAAGAGAGAAAGTAAGCAGTGTGCATTTAATGAAGAAAGTTGATCCCGAAGGGGGAGTGGAAGTCCTTAGTTAAAGGAAAAGTGCCTTAATATTCCATTTGACACAAGGCCCCGCCATCTCTCTCTTCCTCCTTTCCCTCCCTTGCTCTTCTTCCCCCTCTTTCTCCTCCTGGCACTGGAGCGGGGTAGTGTAGTGCAACAGTGCATTCTCCGCAACTCCAGTCTTCGAAAAAAGAACCAAGCCACCAGCACAGGGAAGCTGCAGCCGGAGTATCACACACACAGACACACACACACACACACACACACACACACACACACACGCGCGCGCGCGCGCGCGCACATCCAGGCCCATTCATTTCTCCTAGTCCATTCCATAGCTTTAGGGCCGCCCTCTCCTCTACTTATTCGCCCTATGGTACTGCACCCCCAAATATTGCGAGTCTTTGTGTAGGAAGCCCCTCGATGGGAAACTGATTTACAGAGCCCAAGCCGGCCATCAAAGACGCAGTCGGGCTGAGGGGTTGGGGGGGAGGGGGAGCAGAAGGAGAAGAAGGAGGAGGAGGAAGAGGAAGAGGGGAGGAAGAGGAGGAAGAAGAGAGGAAGAGAAGGAGGAGGAAGAGGGAGGTAGTGGAGGAGGAGGGAGGAGAGAGGAGGGGAGGAGGAAGAGGAGGAGAGGAGGAAGAAGAGAGGAAGAGAAGAAGAAGGAGGAGGAGGAAGAGGAGGAGGCGGCTGGCGGCAACCAAGCAGCAGCAGCAGCAGCGGCAGCAGGAGCCGAGGTCGCGGCAGACATGAGCAGCAGCAGCAGCAGCAGCAGCAGCAGCAGCAGCAGCAGCAGCAGCAGCCGCCCAGGAGGCAGCCTCCGCAGAGAGGGCAGCAGCGGCAGCGGCAGCGTGTAGGGCGCGCTTCAAGGAGCGGCGGCCGGTTGGCATGCGAGTCACGTCCGCTGCCTGAGCGCTGCCGGGCAGCAGCGGCGGCGGCGGCGGCGGCGGCACCGAGGCTTCATCAAGTGATGAGAACAGACGTCAAACTAGCTTATGAATATTGATGCGGAGCTGGGCTGCTTTCGTAGAGGAGCAGAAGGAAGCAAGATGGCTGCCCTTTAGGATTGGTTAGAAAGGAGCCCCGGCTGCATCTGCTGGATTTCGGCAAGGCTGAGGGGACAGAAAAAAAGAGGTCAGAGCGCTTCTCTTCCCGCCGCGAAACTCTCCCTTTCCTCCTCCTCCTCCTCCCCTCGTGGGTGTCGGGCTTCTCCGGGGTGCTGGCGAGCCGAGCCTTCCGCGGCAGCCTCCAAACGTAAAGAGGGAAGAGGGAAGCTTCAGAATTGACTGAAGCCTCTTCAACATGGCTGACAAATAGAGTTTTACAAAAATCCCCCCCCCAAAAAAACCCCCCTGCAGTCCCGTGCCAGCGCTCCCCCTCCCGCCTGCCTGGGTCGCCCCTCTTGAAAACTAACTTAGTGTCCTGTCTCCCAGGAGCAGGATCCCCTGGCTTTTTTAGTTGCAGCAAAGTGTGCGTGTGGCTATGTGTGCGTGTCTGTGTCAGCGTGTTCTCTCCTTGTCTTTGTTTCTTTCCAAAAAAGAAAAGAAAAGTTCCGGGGGAGGGGGAGCAGACCACTTTTCCCTGGAATGCCCTCCCCTCCCCATTATGGAAGGACAAGCCTGTAAACTCGCCTTTTCTGTTCTTTTTTGGTGGGTCGTTTGCATTTATGGGTTTCCACCTTCCCCTTCGCCCCCTCACTCTCAGTGGATTTGCTTAAAAAGCCCGTTGAAGGGGAGTGCAACCGGGAGCCCTTTCGAGGGCTCAGTTGGGCTTTTCAAGTCTGAGGGGGTTTCTGGAGGTGCTGAGGGAGATAGCAGCCCGGAGTTTCTTTGACTCCCACCTCCACCGGTCGAAGCAGCAGCATCCACAAAAGGCACCCTTCTCAGCCCCAGATAGATATATTAGCCTTGCTCCCCGGCTGCGCTGACCCGCTTTGGGAGAAGCTGTGGGAGAGAATTTGTGTGTGAAAGTCTGTTTTGCTGGCTTTGTGCTGCTCCTGAATCAGCTTTCATTTGGTTCACCGGTAAGTGACAGGCAGACACAAAGGCAGGCGCAGTCAAAGGGGAAGGGGGGAGGGGGAGAGGGGAGGCAGAAGAAGATTGTGGAGAGTTTGAAACTGCAAGGTCAGGGGCACTGAAGGAAATGAAACCCAATCCTAGGGGAGAAAGAGAGAAGTGGAAAGAAGATTTTGTAGCAGGCCCTTCCTTTTATTTTTCCTCCCCCCCCACCCCCCATCTGCTACACATTTGATCATATTGTCGAATCTTTTCACTGGGGCCATTCCTCCAGTGTTGTTAAGAAAAAGGGGTTCATGGGATTGTAGAGTTTGGAACCTCCAATAAGGGGGGAAAAATGTGTGCTGGGTAGTCTAGTGGAGAAGGTTCAAAAGCTACTTAGCTATTTTTAAAAATCGTTTGGTTACAGGGATTTGTTTTCATTAACATTTCAGGGCTCTCCCTCCTGAATCAATGCTTAAGACTTAATAAAAAAAGTGATCTCTTCTCCTGCCCCCCCCCCCCATTACTTGAGTAAAATTCAGCAAGTCATTTTCACTTGGACCCTTGTGTAGGTCAAACGTTGTGGTGACTAGTCTAGCAGGGAAATCTAACGCCTATCTACCGGTTTAAAACCCAAAGTCACATTTCATTCCCCACCATGAATGGCATGCAAATGACAAATCCAGTAGCACTAAAAAATGAATAGCCGAGCTCGGAGGCAAGGAACACAAGGGTCCCTGGACATTTTTTGACCAGGACATTGGGAATTGCCTAGAAGAAGAGACATTGTCTTTAGCCTAAAAGAAAAAGGGGGACCGGTGGGTATTGTTTCCCGGTTAATGAGGCCATTACATCTCCATTCTAATGGCAAGTTGAAATACTGCAAAGGATGGGGGGTGGGGGTGGCTTTATCATGCACTTGCCTGTGTATTTCAGGAGGGCACTTTCACTGGGGCTAGGAGTTATAAAACGAGGAACACTGTGGGTCAAAGTTATTCTGACCAGAGGTGTTAATGATTATGGGTCAGGGTGTTAAACTTAAGTTTGAAAGGTACAGCTCAGGTTCTGATCAAAGGTGAAGTCCTTAATACACATACCCTTAAATACACAAAGGTGTTTTTCCCTGCTATTTCACTTGTAAGTCCTTCTATTATGATCTCCAAGAAATGGATAAATTCTGCTAAAACAGTGAACAGCACCTAGACTTCTCTCAGATGGGTGCAGTTGTTCCTGTCTGTAGAAGATAAACACAACTTGTGAAGAAAACCCTTTTAAAACTCAGCAGAATTTCTTTGTACTTTAGCACTTCAGAGAATGATAAAAGAACAACATAAGGGTCAGAAGAAGTAAAGATATCATCTTTTGTTTTAACATGACGATTAGTAACATTTCCCCTTGTAGAAGAAAACTCTGGGCTAATTACCACAATAGAATTTATCAGCTTCCTAAAATACTAAAACCTGATGGTTCCTTTAACCTTGAGACATACCTGCAATTTTGGGGGGAGAACTTTTCAATTGTTGTGGGACTTTCCCTCCACTTGGCTTATTAATAATAGGTTCTTTATTCTGAAATGAAAAGGATAAATGCACAACCATCTGGTTTGGATAAATTTGACTCTGGACATCTGGATTTGCTCCTGTCCTGTCATCAAACTTAGATTTTCTTGTTATTTTATGCAGCTCATTTCATGCTGAAAGCATTCACTAATTGATCCTGGATAAGGAGTTCCTTATAGTTAGAAAGGAGAGAGAGAGAGAGAGAGAGAGAGAGAGAGAGAGAGAGAGAGAGAGAGAGAGAGAGAGAGAGAGAGAGAGAGAGAGAGAGAGAGAGAGAGACAGAGACAGAGAGACAGAGAGACAGAAAGACAGACAGAGAAACAGAAAGACAGAGAGAGAGACAGAAAAACAGAAAGACAGAAAGACAGAGACAGAGAGATCAAAAGCTTTGGACAAAATAGTCACACTTTATGTTTTTTTGGTAAGAATTAATAAATGAATCAAACCAACAAAGGCAAAATAACCTATCCATAGGAAATATTACCTCAGTTGCCCCATTTCAAGGTATATGCAGAATGGTTGCTGTCCTTTACATGCTCATGCTACAATAAATAATAATAATAATTAATAATAATAATAATATCAATAGATGAAAAAATGGAGAAAATTGGTTTTAATGACAAGGAAGGAGCTGTAAACAAAATGATCACTTTGTACCTAGAACTTAGCTGTGTATTATATCTTTGTTCTTATTGCTAAGACATAATAAAGAATAAGAGAAGTCACACTTGACTTACTTATTTGAAAATTGGTCAAATTTATTTGACCATTTTATCTGGGTCTGGCATTTTGTTATTGCCTGTCCTATAGTCAGAGAAGAGTCTGTTATTTTGATGGGAGTGGAGCCATGGTCCTAGATACTGTGTCAACATTACTTAAAGAATTAGGAACGTGCACCTGCTAAGGAGTTTTTATGACAGATTTCCAAGGTCCTTTGTTGGCACTTGTTCTGCATTATGAAAGAAATAGGTCATTTAAATGTTTTGATATCAGTTTTCCATGGTAGAATTCCTCTACCTATCCTGCCAAATCCTATTTTCATGTTGTAATTCACATGTCAGTATAGTATGAACTCTATCACCACCCCTTCCTTTTTCGCCTGTCTTCATTACAAAGATACCCAGACAATCCTGTATTTCAAGTATTTCTAATGAATAAAAATCTCAAAATTTCTAGGAAATGCTGCATCGTGAAATGTAGCAACCATAAGTTTTTTTATCCAAAAAAACTCTTACTTTAAGGTGAGACTGGTACTAATATCCCTTCTTTACAGATGGAAAAAGTTGGGACTCAGAGAGTACAACTTGACCCCCCCCCAAAAAAAAAGACCCAAAACAGATGTCACAAAACACTTTAGAAGCTTTGAGCTTGAAGGTACTCTAAAAATTCTCTAATGGATTTCACCAACCCTATCCCAATTTGAAGATGAGACCCAGAGACACAGAGTGACTTCCCCATGGCCATCCATCAGATCTTCTTGGGTTTAAACTGGAATCTACTGAGAACCCATTCGAGTACCCTTTCCATTATCCTACTCTGCTTCTCAAGTCAATGTCTACACAACCTGTCATTTTCAGGGCTGGGACTGAAATGCAGATTATTTTACTTCAAGCCCAGGGTTTTTTACACCATACCAAACAATCTGACATTTCAAAGTAGGATCATTAAAAAGTACTGACACTGAAAACCTCAGGAACACTTTTAAAAAATTGTTTGATTGGTTGATAGATTATTTTAATTGTTTTTGTTTATTTTGGTTTCTATTTTATTTATTATTTTATTTAGGTGTTCAATAGTAATTTCTTTAAATAGAGCTCATCTAGCCATCTCCATTGAGCTTCTTCATTTTCTCAGGATAGAAAACAACATGTTAAACAGCCTCTTGTCACAGGAGCATGCTAAGACTTCAGATCAGTTGTAAAGTGTTGTTTTAACAAAATAACCCCTTTTCCCAACTGTTCCATGGTTGCACAGTAGCTTTTAAGTGTGGTAGCAACACCAAAGCCAGTAGCAGCAAGCTATCTGGCAAGCCAGCTTTTACAATTGGAGCCTTAACAGTGGTAGAGTAAAGTTGCCAAGTTTCAAGTAGAGCTGGTGGTTATCTTGGATGCTGTGCTAAAGAACACAGCCACAGATGATTTCGCCAAATATACAGTATTTACTTGGTCCAGATCTCTGATTGCTCTCTTGGCCTTCTGCCAGCACTCAGTGAGGCCTGACATCATTTGAAAGTGCTGTACAGTATGTCTGCTCATTCTGTGTGTGGTGTGAGGAGAAGGTTTTAGAAATGGGGAAAACAAGGTCTTGTATTAATGGAGAAGGAAATGCATAAGAATGCATTTTGTTATAAAGCAAAATTTCAGTATTGGATATCCATCATAATTTCAGCATGATTCTGATTTTGTTCTGTATTGCAGTTAATTCCTGGCTTGAGAAAGGCAGATGAGTTCCTTTTCAAATAAAATAAGTTTTGATGGCCCAATTCCAAAAGGTAAATTTTCTCAGCTATGGTGTTTCTACTTACCAGAAGGGAGTATATGAATGTCTCAGACTTCAAAACAAAAGTCATGTAAAATATCAAGAATTTTCAGTTATCTCAAGGTTGTTTTTTTGGTCAAAGTTTTTTAATGGTGTTTTGCACTTTAGAAAGTTCCAGGCTCAGTGTTTCACTGACAGTTAAAAATAGCATCATTGCAGGTAGACCTGAAATGACTCAAAAGAAAAATTAGAAAATCAACTAGAATGAAGATAATTGATCATAAAATTGCTTAAGTGAAAATACAGTACATTTTATAAATTAGCAGGTGTCAAAAATTCTTTTCTTAGATGACAAAGAGCCTGCCCTCCTGTAATATTATTTGATTTTTTTTCACTGTATTGAGGTCTATGCCCTGTAGCTGAGATATCAGCAAATACATGATTGAATGAACTTGTAGAATGGGTTAAAATCATTTAAATTTAAGGGAATTTTAAACTATTCCAAGTGTAGGGAAGAGGAATCATGAAGAAGATCTAGTTTTTTGAAATTTTTCCCCTTAAATAGAAATTTTACATGAGAGATCAAGCAAAAATTAAATATCTACTGTTAGGCTATTTTTTTCAAGGCAAAGGAGTTAAGTGACTTGTCCAAGGTCACACAGTGAGTAATCATTAAGTGTCTGAGTTCAGATTAGAACTCAGGTCCTCCTGACCCCAGGATGGGTGCTCTATCCACTGTACCACCTAGCTGCCCCTTGTCAACCTATTTTAAAGAGAGAAATTATTCTTGCTTTCTATGGAAATTTAACTATTTAACTATATGATTTCATTTTTCCAAAAAATATGTATCAGTGTAGAACTCATAGTTTGGTCAAAGTATTTTGTGCATAGGAAACCTGTTAAATTCAAAACATTTAATAATGTTCAAAATAATGCTCCAATTAGCTGTATTATAGTTGGTTGCTTAGGCTTAGCAATTTAGTAAAATGATCATTTTGGTTTTGATCTTCATGAGAATTTTTACAAGACATATGGAATATTAAAAAGGCCAAGAAAGTAGAAGACATAATTAAATCAAGATGCTAGCTTTCAGGGAGTATCTCATGTATCACATGAGAAAGTTTTAGATATTCTTTGGAATGAAGATATACTCAGCTGCAAGTCACTAATGTTTATATATAGTTTTAAATGGCCCCATTTTAATGGACAAGAAACACACAAAAAAAAGTTTACTGTCTGGCAATGAAAAGAGCTTTCTGGAACTGTATGAGGTAATTCATTTGGGTCAGATAATTTATGAAATATAATTGTCTAAGTAACTGTATAGAATCTTTCAATAAAGTCAGTGATCTTGACCCTTTTCTAATTACTCCAAGAGATAAAACCCAAATTCAAAGCAACATCTTTATAAAGTTAGCTTTGTACTTTAACTCCTGAAACATTTTGTATTTAATCTAAAACATTTCATGTTCAATAACCACAAATCCTCAATATTCCTAATTTTTCCCCCAAAATGATTTTACACTCAAAAAAAGAGAAAAGTAATAGTTCCATGGCATCCACAAGTACTCAGCTAGTTTGATGACATGTTTGTTTTCACCTGATGCTATTGACTCTTTCTTAAAATCAAAATTATAAATCATCTTCAGCTTACTTGAATTCTATTTCAGACTATGGGAATTCTGGCAAAAGAGAGAAGTAATGATGAAAAGGGATTTGGCTAGTAATCTCATGATCCCTGTGATGCCAATACTTGCTACATGTAGAAATGTTTGGGTCAGGCTGCTGTTGGCTTGCCATGTGGTTGAACGCACATAGCAGTTGTATTTACAAACACTAGACCAGAGTTTTGATGAGCTGTTGGTAGTCAAAAGTATGAAAAAATTTAATAGATGTCCTTAGGAATAGACTTTGAATTTTGGTAGCATAAGCGGAAATGTGATGCATTAATTTTTAGCTAGAACTTCTAGCTTTGTTTAATGTCAAAATCTTCATTTGTTTAATAATTTTAATATAATGGAAAGTCTGTTCATTCCATCATGTAAATTCAAATTAGGGCCATGTCTACTAACTACCATGCAGTGGAATTAAATGAAAAATCTTAAAGTCGTGGGGTTTTTTGCTGTAAAATTCTTTGAAGAAATATTTCAAAATGTCTGATCAAAAAGCATTTGGCTTCAGTGAATGATTATAAACAGAAGGGTTTTTTTTATCAATTATATTATTCACTGAGAAATGTTCCATGGCATATGTGAACATCTAAAATAACCTCTTCATTTAAGGAACATTTTTTTATAAAAAATCCAAATAGTTTCAGAATTTCATGTACAAGAACAAGTTGCACAATCTTACTTTCTCCCTTTTATTTTCTCACTTGAAACCTTAATTTTTACCCGAGTTAGTTTTTTAATGAATCTTTATAGGAAATAGAATGGAAAATGCATGTGTATGAAGTTCATCAGTTGCCTTAGTCTATTTGCAAAAAGTTGTCCAACAGGTTCAAGTACAAAATAGCTTTTAACATGCCAGGAATTTCAAATCTCATTGTCTTGACTTTTTGAACTATTAATCCCATAGAGACAAGTTCTAGCTTCAAGAAAGTTAGGAAACTTTGATGTCAGTTGATATTTTTACATTCACCTTCCACAAATGAATGGCATATAAGATTCAGCAAACTCAAAGGGAGGAAAAAAACATTAGGTATGCTCCCTTCTTTGTTAGAGAATTTGTGCCAAAGTCATTAAGCAACAGAATTATCTGCTTTATGCTTTTAAGACACTGAGTGCTGGGCATGGGGGTGGGGAAGGAGAGAGATGGAGATAGAAAGAGAGACAAATAGAGAGAAAGAGAGATTTCTGTTTCCAGATTGCTGCTTCTGCCATTTTCAAACTTGTCCCATTTTTTCCTATAGCATTTCTTTGTAATACTTTAATTATTGCCATGCCTTATGAGAAATTACTTAAAACTGCTTAATCATTCCTTTTTTATTAACAAAACAGACATTCTAGTGTTTACATGTACATATTTGTTCAAAGCTTTGTACCCAAATTTAAAGAGATGGTTTTTATTACATTATTTTCTTTTCTCCTTTCTTGCCTCCAGATGATTAGAAAAGGAAGGCAGGAAGAAATGAAGATAAGGGTAGGAGGCTAGTGATAGAACATGACAACCAGAATCTACATTTCTTTTTTCCTTCCTGTTTTTCTTTTCTACTTGCATTAAGGAACAAGAACACAACACACAACAATTTCATTATTACTTATGATTCTTTTGATGAGAAGTACTGTAGACTGAAAAGATACCACACCCTCATCTCAACTTCTATCTTTACTCTTCCTATTCAGTGTTTTTTTTAAATCAATGTCTATTTTCCAGTATTATTTCATTCTGTTTGAAATCTCTTATACTTGCCAGCACACACACACACAACTCTCTCAGGTGTTATGCAAGTCCCCCCACCAAACTACTGCATATAGAATTTTTGTTCAATTTGTTACATACCATATTTGAGTATGGATGTTTTGCACAGTCTTTGGCTAATCATTCAGCAAACCCAAGGCAGTTACCACCTAGCAACTTTACCTATTCCTCCCAGTATTTAAGTTACCAGGCAAAACATTGGTTGGCTGGCTGGTTCTTGTTCTTCTTTATTGAAGACCAAAATGACATCACTAAAGGCAAGTTACAGTGTGTCTACCTATAGCTGATCAGACCAATACAAGCTCAGAATGCTTTACCACAGGCCGGGCACAAATAGTCCATGTGAACAGCTGGTATGGTTTCTCTAAACTTATGCATCTCATGTTACCTTTGAGCTACTTCAATTCTACCTGGCTCATAGAGCACAGCACATTTTTTGATGAGGGCATGCCATGCTGGATGGTCCTGTGCCCGTGTCTCCCATACTCAATCAATTTCAAAGTTTTAAGACCTTAATAGTGTAACTGTATTGCTTCTCCTGACCCTCTTCCCCTGCCACAATGACCGCCCTGTGTGAGTCCCTCCATAAAATAGTCTTTTGGCAAAATAATATATTTGACATTCAAACAATGTGACAAGTCCATCAGAGTTGCACTCTATTTAAATATAGTAATATTTAAATGTTTGGCAGTCTGACTTGCGGAAAGACCTCAGTGTCTGTTTTTTTATCCTGCCAGGCAATCTTCAGAATCTTCCTAATGGAAGGGTTTCAGTTTCCTGGCATGACACTGTCCAACACTGTCTGAGTTTCACAGTGAGACCAGCACAGTGTCTCTCTACAGATTGTCAGTTTAGTAGTCAATCTAATACCTCTTCTCTTCCACACTTTCTTTTGGAGAGTCCCAAATACTGAGCTAGCTCTAGCTAAGACAGCAACAACAATAAGCAAGAAAAGATATTAAATAGATTGTGGAAGAAAGTCTCAAATTATTACAGGGCTTTAGTAATTTGTTTTAACCAGAATTTGAGAGTAATCTATAGCCCATTAGTTGGGCCAGTGATCTAAAAGAGACAAAAAAAAAAGAAAAAGAAAAAAAAGGAAGTGAAAAGGGAAGATGAGAATCCATTTATTACCTTCATTAATGGTTACCAAATGAGGGGGAAAAAACTTTATATTTACACATCTTTCTTTCTATATTTGCCTTTTTAGGAAATTTATTTTATTGATTGATGCAAAAATAAGTTTTTCCCACTGCTGTTTGGATTTTTTTGTTCTTCTCTTATCCCATTTGCCACATGGCTAGGATGCACATGGCTGCACTGTTTACAAACACCAGTCTACAAGTCCCATGTGGGCTCTTATGTAACAGCTGGGAGAGTGCAACTTTCAAGAGTCTGACTCCACTGTGGCCAAGATTTTCAATTCCTGGTTCTATTAACCTAGTTTATGGTTGCTTATTCCAATATTTCAGAATTGATTTAGTATCTTTTCTTTTATGTCTATATAGAAAATTCTGGGTTGATCTTGCAAGAAGTCAACAATAGAAAAATTATTACCTAAGTCATGTCCCCCCCACCAAAAAAAGTTAGGAATTAGCATAGCCATAGTAAGCCTAGGCAACAAGATTTAGTGCCTTAATTTTGGTAATTACATTGGCTTGCTAAAAATATGATGATGTGAATAATTAGAATACTCATTTAGAAAATATTTCATAATAATATTAAAAGCATCAAATTTCCCACCTCTTCTAGCCACCTATCACTCCTTCAAAAAATTGTTATAATAGAATATTAGATATTATTCTAATTTCCCCCAATAATTGGAATATTGGGAAACCTTAGAGATTATCTAATTCAACTATCTTTTCTTTTGCAGGTGAGTAAACAAAGACCCAGAGAAATTAAATGGCAGCCATTAGGCATGTGAATTTGCTGTCATTTAGAGAAAACTGCTAAAGGGGTCTCTCATTGACCAATTAATGAAATGTTGGAAACATGAGGTTTGCTCACTAACAATAGAACTAAATTTCCTATTGAGTCAGAGAACATACTTAA
Organism: Macrotis lagotis; assembly: GCF_037893015.1. Taxonomy (NCBI): domain Eukaryota; kingdom Metazoa; phylum Chordata; class Mammalia; order Peramelemorphia; family Peramelidae; genus Macrotis; species Macrotis lagotis. Next base: position 61,209,053 of record NC_133660.1, on the reverse strand, counting down.
GATAAGCTAAAACTTATTTTCACTTAGTATTGCTGCTATTCTGACCCAAATCAAAGTATTTTAAATTTATCAACCATTAAAATATATTCAAAGTATGATAGATCTTAAGGCAGGAAGGGACTGTATAGCTAATCTTATAATATTACTCCCCAGAAGGGAATAATATAAATCTTTGGCTTTAGAGATTAGCTTTTTCTTTGCTTTGGCCCAGATATGATATATTTGTCTTTTTTCATTCCACCCACTCTGGTTTAAATTGGCCTAAATAGAACAAACTCATCTAGAAATGCTAAGAGGCAAACTCACAGTTCTGAAAGAAAAATTCAGGGGAGCTGAGATTAACTTGTGGGCTTTTACCAAAACTCCCTCAACCTTTCCATTAAGAAGGTTTAATATTTTTCTCCCACGTGTAGCTTTTATTGAAAACAAATAATACATAGTTATGGTCCCAAAGCACTCAACATTTGGTAAGGGTTATATATTTTATGTTTTGTTATTGATTTTAGAAAAAAATGTCTTGTCTTCTCTGAGTGTTGGTCATATTTAATGCTCCAGTCTAATGTATGGAGCTAAAACAAATCAGAAAGTGCCCAATAGCTGCTGATTCATTGGTAGATATACTGATAACTAATAGAGTAGACTTCAGTTAAAGTCATTTCCTCATGATTATGATAGTGTTTTAATTGGTTCCAAGAAGGAACAATATCATTGAGCATGTATTGCATCTTGCATTGCCAAATGTGAAAGATGTTAGCTGCTTCTTTCCACAAATGCAAGCATGATTTGTGCACTAAATCCAATTTATTTTTAAGGGAAAAAAAGAATAATAAAATAGACAGCGGTGCAGGCATATTTTCATTAGTGTGAAATGCCAAACAGTTGTCAGTATTTTCCTGAATAACACATGTACTAAAAAAAAATTCTTTGTCTCCTGTTTTCTTCCTCTTCCTCCTTCCTTTCCTTCCTCCCCCTCTCTCCCTTCTCTCTCCCTTCTCTCTCTCTTCTCTCTCTCTCTCTCTCTCTCTCTCTCTCTCTCTCTCTCTCTCTCTCTCTCTCTCTCTCTCTCTCTCTCTCTCTCTCCCATTCTCCCTCCCTCTCCCCATATGACCCTTATGAGTGCCACTGAGAAATGGAACAAATGAAAGCAAGTAGATACACACAAATAGTTAGTTGGATTGATGTTAATTGGTTTTTAATATTGATGCCATGAATGTTTCAACTCCAGGAGGTGTTCCAGGTCATCCTAATGCCTTCCCATATGGTTGCACACATGGCTACAGTGTCTATGAACAAAGTGGCAGAATTCTGAAGGATGATTTTGTAGTAACTGTGGGAGCAGTAGCTTATGACCTATTTTCTGAACTCGGATTATGAATATTGATTGAAAATAAGGATTTGTGTTGTAGAAAATGCATGAGGTAGGGATTGGGGAAATGAAAAAGAATATGACAGATGCTGCAAGCAAATAGATTTCTGAATTTATTTTAAACAATCATCATAACTGAGAGTTTCAACTTCAAATTTAAAATAGTAACTATTAATCATGACAAATAACCTTTTGTAATTGAAGCAATATAATATTGAGAACATTCTTAACACCATTACTTTCTTTCCAAAGCAAGCTAACTCAAAAATTCTGAAAAAATAGTAACAGGTATTCGAGTACCAGAAGTATCACTCTAGTGTTATTAAATCAGAGGACCGCAGACATAATTATTTTGCAGAGGAAACCCAGAAAGACTAATCCAAAGTATTGTTGTCAAACAAGGAAAAAAATAGAGGTCATTAAACTGGATCCCTGTGGACCAATAGTGACTTAGAAAACTTCATTATTCTTAATATTTTATTGTATTTTTGTTTATTTTGTTAAACATTCCCTATTATATTTTCATTTGGTTTGGACTGGGGCCATGTATTGGGAGTCATGTTCTGCTGACAGTCTGTGTGTTTGATACTTCTGACATGCAGGCTTCAGCATTAGAGGTATACCTTGAAAGATAGGTAGGATTTGGATAAACAGGTGAAGACATGAAGAATATAGAAGTACAGAAATGAATATGGTAAATGCAGGAAAGCTTGTCTATACAAAAAAAGCTTTAAACAACAATTCAGAAGCCCCTAAAGGCTCAATGTGTTATTTTTTGTTTGTTTGTTTTTGCTAACAAAGCTCAAAAATCCACACTGATATATACTTAGTTCTTTCAAATAATTGACCTGTTTTCTCTCAATAAAACTCTAACTTTGATTTAGATATTGAGTGTGTGTGTGTGTGTGTGTGTGTGTGTGTGTGTGGGTGTGGGTGTGTGTGTTTAAATTTGCCTATCACATCTGATATTTATTTAGGTATGCAGCAGAAACTCACTAGAAGGTTTGTTGATGGGATAAATTATAGAAAACCTCCCAAAGTGAATATTTAGCATATTCAACTTTTCTTTATTTTGATTGACAACTGACTTAATTCAATTCAATAATCTTATTGTCAACTATTTTCAAGACCCTGTCCAAGGTGCTGGTAATGCAAAGACAAACACGAAACAGTCCCTGTCCTTAAAGAGTTTATATTTTACTGGAATTTTAAATGGGGGGAAAATCTTCTGGACAATTGCTGGACACTGTTATTTTAAGCAAAGCAGCTGTTCTTCACAGCAGCCAACTAAACATGGAATTGCTTACTTCACAAATACATGTTCAACATTTACAAAAAATATTAAAACATACAGCTGGTGGTGTCAATATTAGCTTGTCTAATTGTGATATAAGCTGAAGCTTAGTCTTGCTCCACAACTGGTGCCAAAATTTTAAAGGCAAATGTGTAACAGGTGTGTGTGTGTGTGTGTGTGTGTGTGTGTGTGTGTGAGAGAGAGAGAGAGAGAGAGAGAGAGAGAGAGAGAGAGAGAGAGAGAGAGAGAGAGTGTGAGTGTTAGAGGAGTTTGGCCTAAATTTGGAATTACATTTGTATGAGAAACTTGTAGAGAGAATGCTCCAATCAAAACATATCAGCAACCGTTCTGGTAAGGGAACTTAAATATTTTGTCTTGCCCAGGGTGACAGGCAGTCTTTGATTGAGCCAGGAGTTGAGCCCAGGTCTTTCTGATCCTGAATTTCAGGCACTTCTCTCTCTATTATATGTGGTTGAATTTTGATGTTCCCCTACATTGTAAAATATTTTAAAAATTAAATCACCAAATCAGAGTCCATTTTAGGCAGGACATTTAGAGACCCAACTAGATTTACTTATCCCTGAACAAAAAAGACCATGTACAACATGCCCAATAAATAGTCATCTAGCAGTCTTCAGAGAAAGGGATCCCATTACCTTCAGAAGCAATCTATTCCACTTCCAGAATTGCTCTAATCCAAAAAAAAAAGCTTTTCTTACTTCAAATCTTAATCTGTTCTTCTGTAACTTTGTTTACAGTTGTGCCTTCTGGGGTTTAAAACAGCAAGCTTAAACTCTCTAGGCAACAAAAAAAACAAGAATAACAACATGTTAACAATTTTCTAATACTTCATCCTAGATCCTTTTCAGATTACAGTACTATACAGTTTAAGAGCCCAATGGATCACTCTGTAATTGATCACAGAAAGGTCTATCTGCCTCCCTTCAAATCACTTTATCTCCTAATTATGTTGTTTGCTATATTACAACAGAGAATTATTTAACGCTTGTCTCCTAAGTAAAGGATTGTCTGTATGAATTGTGGTTTATTTTTTCTAATTTTGATAAGCCTAAAATATTACTGCATTGCACTTGAAGAGTATCTAAAAGAACCAGACAAAAACTAATAATTATATAAATTGGAATGACCTATGGGAAAATTCTGTAGAGTTGCAATAGGGAAAGCAATCTTGGGTGAAAGATCAGGATGGGAATTCAAGTTATAATCAAAGATTGCCTTTTGTACTTGATTGACTGAGGTTTAGACTTTATTTTCTGATTTTTGCCTTTCCATCAATGAAATAAACAAAATTAATTCCCTTACAAATATTATTATAAATTCTCACTAAATGCTTCAAAATGCTTTTAGAAAGGTTTGACATACACAAAAGCTGGGAAATCCTATTAAACAACCTTCAATCAAATGTATACCTTCTATATTTTGTGAAGTCTGAAGAGTTGTTTGAATGGTATGATCTTTGTGTCCAGTTATCTTTGTAATTTGGAAACTAAAAGGTAAGATGGTACTAGTATTTGTCTTATTTTTTTAAAAAAACTGTAAGTTTATCACAGTTCAACAAATTCCATAGTATTCTATTTCTCTCAGGCAATTTTTTTTCAAGAAAACAAAATTTGAAGAATGAAAATTCATGGAATTAAAGTCACTTAATAAGGTTAACCTACAAAAATGCACATTTATTTCAAACATATACAAAGAATCAGATTTAGTAGAGTGCTGGGGGGGGTAAAGGAAATGTATTATGGTAAGAAAATCTTAAAAAGCAAATAACTTATCCTTCCAATCATATTATATTAGAGAGGAAAGCATATAGCATATCAGGTTTAAACCTTATTTTACACAGGAGAAAATTGGCACCTAAATAGTTTATGTGCCCAAGATCTTGGGAAAAAGTTATTAATGGAGTTCAGACTCAAACTCCTCTCTCTTTCAAGTGATAGCTATAAATTACAGCAACTCGGGCAGCCAGGTAGTGCAGTAGATAGACCACTGGCCCTGGAATCAAGAGCACCTGAGTTCAAATCCAGTCTTAGACACCTGATACTTACTGTGGACAAATCACTTAACCCATTGTCTCACAAAAAAAGAAAATACAGCATTTCAGAACTATTGAAACTTTTGAGAGTATAGGGTTTAATTCCCTCATGATGGGGGGGGATGACATATCAGAGAGGTGAATTTACTTGATTTTCACAACTTGAAGGGAAGAATGTAGACTAAAGTAATAAAGAGATTTTGGTCTTTGAGAAAATGAAATTTGAGACTTAAAAGTTGAGATAATGGACAAGAGAATCATTTTTAATTTTTGTTACATGGTTTATCTGCATACATCTATTTCTAAACAAGTTTTTTTTCCTAAATAAGCAAGCTTAGTTTATTAAAAGTTCAGATATTTTCAGGCAGGACTTTATCCATAGAACAAGGAGATTTATTTTCCTTGTTTCCTTTTCTTTTGAGGTTTAATATTTAATGAACATGTGATGTTGTTTTAAGATGATCTAATGAAGTTAATATTTAAAGCAGATGGTTTGGGTGCTTTTAATAAGACAGTTGCCATAGAAACAGGACTGTGAAAGGAATTGTTTCTGCAATATGTAGTCTTTCAATAAACAATTTAAAGATTATTTAGTTTCATAGAATAAGTACATGGGAGAATAATGTAAGAAGATGATGTCCCTGCCTAAAATATGTCTTTGAACTATTGATTATTTTAAGTGATCATTATTTTAACATGTTTGAAGTTTTTTTGATTAGTATCAAGTAATAAGTGTAGTCCTCTTCTCTGTTAAATCCCAAACAAAGAAATATAGATTTCCAAATTCATATGTTCAAAAATTTGGAAGTCATAGCTAAGTATAAGGAGAAAAGAAAAAGTTTTTTCTTTATAAATTTCCATTTTTATTGTTTTCTTTTAATTTTGATGTTGATATTGGTCTTCTGCAAATTAATGTCTGTTATTAATTGTTTACAAGTGACTTATTTCTGAAATAATTGTAACTGTTCATTTTCATGTCAAAATATATTAATTTCTCTATTCACCTCTCTGAAAGATATTGCTTTCAAAAGCTAAAACCTTTCTATTCTCTGCCTTAACTCAACTGATTAAGAATCCATTATGTTCCTGTTAATATGCTAATTTATGAAGAGTAAAAGACAAAAATAAAATAGTCCCTCAAAGAGCTTACACTTTACTGGAGAAATCACCAGAAACAGATGAATAAATTGTAATCTATATACAAAGGAATTTCTGGAGAAGGAGGAAGAACACTAATAATTGAAAGCATCAGTAAAGGCTGGATTGTAAAATGTGGCACCTGAAGTGGAGATAGCAAAATCAAAGGCTAAGAAGAAAAAACATATCAAATTAAATGATGATATGCAGCCCAGGAAAATATGTTTCTTGTTACTTTTGAGCCTTTTATTTTGAAGCAAAGCTGCCAATTCCTTGATTTACACACTCAAACAAGCTCTCTTCTTCTTAGCAGTAACTACTTTAGGTTCTTCTATTTTCATTTTAAGTAATATTAATATGGGTATAATTGGAATCCTCCAGTCATGTAACTTTGTTGGACAATGATATCAAATTAATAGAACTGATAGCAAAATGAGCATTTTCAGATGTAGAAGAGGCCAGTTCAAATATGGATTACTAGTATTTATCAAAAACCTTTCCTCATCCCCTTATTGTTTTATAACAAAATGGCAGGAGAAAAATAGAATATGGATTAGAAGATATGATAGAGAAAAATACGGAATTAATAGTCATAATGCTGAATGAAAATAGGATGGATTCAGCCAGAACAGGGAGGAAAATAGCAGAATGAATTAAACAGCAGAATGCAACAATTTATTATGTGCAATAAACACATTCAAAAAATTTTTTTCATAAAATTAAAATAAGGGTTGGAAAAATTTATTATGCTTTCGTAGAATTTTTAAAAGCAACAATACCTATATTGGTCTTAGATGTGTTAACAGTAAAAAACAGTCATGGTTAAAAGAGAAGAAAGAAAACAACAGTATGGATAAATGCTCCATAAATAATTAAATAATTTCAAAACAGCCCAGCATCTAATTTTTTTAAAAAGAAAAACTAATAAAATTATAAGAGAAAATAGTCCACAAAACTGTAATAGTCAGGGTCCTCCACAAGTCTCTTTCAGACCTTGATAAATCTAACAAAATGATGAATAATTAAGATTTTAGGGTATAGACAAAATTTTAGAAAAAATAGGAAAATCAAACTTATTACCAAAAATATAAAATAGAACTCCAAAAAAATAAGATGCCCCCCAAAAATTATGGAACACCATGAGAGAAAAAAATATTTGTTTAATGGACAAATATTTGTCCCAAATATAAATGATTCTAAGCAAAAGAAAATTTTATAACACATTTTTTAGGTTTTTACAAGGCAATGGGGCTTAAGTGGCTTGCCCAAGGCCACATAGCTAGGTAATTATTAAGTGCCTGAGGTCATATTTGAACTCAGGTCCTCCTGACTCCAGAGCTGCTGCTCTGTCTCCTGTGCCACGTAGCTGCCCCTCACACAATCTTAGAAAAAAGAAAATTTGAATCCATTTTTAAAAAATCCACTAAAAGAGGGGGAAACATATGATCAGATTTACATGTGATTATTATGTTAATTATAATTTACATAAACTGGGAAATATGATAATCTACAAACTTTTTCTTTGAGAAAGTATGACCTTCCTACCTAAAGCAAGGAAGGATAAGTCAGAGAAAGAAATAGAAAAGTGTCTCAAATAAATATTACTGTAAAAATATGGAATAACATTAACAAAGAATCTTCAATATCATATTAAAAGGATTGTACACTATGAACAGGTTGGACATATATCAGGAATGCAGAGTTGCTTCTCAATTTTAAAAAGTTTGAAAATATAATAGATTATACTAATAATAACGCTAAGAGAAATCACAGTTGTATCATTGTATTTGGAAAAGGTTCTTGTCAAACAGCATTAAATTTACAAATTTAAAAATTCAGAAGGCATAAAAATAAATAGATCTGTTATTAATATAGTAAAAAAAAACACCCATGAGCTAGCATCGATTGAAATGTATAAACACCAAAGGCCTTCCCATAAAGATCAAGACTAAAGTAAAACTGTCTATTGTTACAACATTATTTGATATAATTTTTAAGATTCTAGTGATATCGATAAATGCCCCTCTTTAAAAAAAAAAGAAAGGAAGGAAAGATGGATGATGGATAAAAAAATCTGCATGAATAGGCAAGACAATGGAGAAACATAATTATAACTTCCTGCAGATAATATAATGATTTTCTTAGGGGAACCTTAGAGATTAAAAAAAATCAGAAGAAACAATGATTTTTGGCAGAGTAGCACAATATAAAATAAACCCAGAAATCATAAACCTTTTGTATATCATTAGAGAAACCCAGCAGAAAGAAATAGAAAAAAGAAAGTCATTCAAGATTCCTATAGAATATATTAAATGTTTAGGAATCCTTTTTCCAAATGTAGTGATTAAGGAGTTCAGAAAACAATAATCTGGGTAATTTAATTAAAGGATGGTCATTTGACCATTTTTCTCTTAGACTAAAGATAATCAAAGTGGCAGACTCACAACTTATATTCACAGTGGAAGAGTGGTGTTCTCAAGAATGACAATCAACTCTGAATGGTTAGCAATTAATGAGAGAGTGAATATTACAAATTGGGGCTGGATCTGAACTTTGATTATGTACATCTAAGTTGCCCCCAGCCTTGGGCAATCTAATCAATTTATCACACTCAAACCTAAGTAGAGCAAAATAGCTTCTTCAACTTTGTGAGGTTTGGATAGAGGAGAAGGTTAGCTCAAACTTCAGTGACCAAGGTCTTGAAATGAGGTTAAAGGAAAAGGGGGGACCTCTAAATCTCACCAAATCATTGCTTATTAATAATTAGTATTCTCACAAAACACATAAGAATTATGGAATTGCAACTATGGCACTATAGAAATATGTATTCCTTACAGAAATAAAGGAAATCTAAACTTGGAAATAAATTAATTACTCATGGTCAAACTATTTCAATACAATAAAACTTATTTGATTAATAGATCCATTGCCATATTAGCCAAAGTATCAAAGAATTATTTTATAAAAATAGTCAAAAATAATAGAATTTATCTGGAGGAGAAAAATCCCAAAGGAAAAGAAAACAAAGTCTCAGACTGGACTACAAACTACTAATCTAAACTATCTGGTGCTGTTTAAAAGATGGAAACATTGGTCAATGAAACCAATTAAACCTAAAGTCACCTGAATGTAGTAACTTAGTATTCAAAAAACCTAAGAACATGAAGGACTGAGATAAGGACTCATTATATCATAATATGCTCTAAATGAGTTGTTGTTCTTTAGCTGGTTAGTTATATACAATTTGTTAACTCCATTTTGGGGTTTTCTTTTTTTAATGTTTTTTTTTGCTTTTGCAAGGCAATGGAGCCAAGTGCCTTGTCCAAGATCAGACAACTAAGTTCATATTAAGTGTTCTGAGGTTGCATTAGAACTCAGGTCTTCCTGACACTAGGGCCAGTGCTCTATCCACTGGGCCACCTAGATGCTCCATTTTGGTGTTTTCTTGACAAAGATGCTGGAATGTTTTGCCATTTCTTCTCTAGCTCACTGCACAAAAGTAGAAACTGAGGCAAACATAGTTAAGTGACTTGCCTAGGGTCACACAGTTAGTAAGTTTCTGAAGAAAGATTTGAACACAGGAAAATGAGTCTTCCTGACTAAGTTCCAAGACATCATTCACTCTATCATCCAGCTGCCTAAAAGAATAAAGAATATATTGATCCATATACTTGGCTGCTCTAAATGGTTTCATGTCCTAAACATAAATGGTCACATCATGAATAAAAATAGAAGAGAATGGAAGGAAATGACTTTCATAATTTGGATAGGGGCAGTTTTCTCAATCGCACAATGTACAGAGTATCTCTCACAAGAGAGTAAATGATTAATTTTGATTATATCAAATTGAACAGATTTCGCATCAACAAAAGCAATGTAGAAGGAAAAACGGTTAACTGGAGGGAAAATCTTTGTTTCATATTTCTCTGATTCAAGTCAGCTATTAAATATACAAGAATAGAAGTCCAAAAGATAAAATGGATAAACGTCCTGAACCGATTATTCCAAAAGAAGGATATTCAAGTTATCACAACATATGTAATAAGTGCTCCAAATCACTAATACAAGAATTGCAAATTAAAACCACCATGAAATTCTTCCCAATAAAGGCTGTGCTAGCCAAGGTTGAACTCTTAGAGCCCAGAGTGAACACCATATCAAGATAAGACTCCATCACTTTTGTCTTTCTCCTCCTTCTGTCTAGCCAAGTACCCAACATATAAAATACATTTAACAAATCCTTGTTGATTGATAGAAGGTGAGAACTTTTATATAATAGTATTTTATGTCCATGTTACTTTCAAGAATAACAAGTATTCTTATTCAAGTAAGAGTTGAACTAGTGACCTCTTACATCTCTACCAGTTCTATAATTCTATAAATTTTGTAGGGAAATACATTTCACATCCCATGACTTTTTCATGTGTAATTGTTAGTAAAGGAGTTATTTGTTTCTAAGGTGAAGAAGCACCTGTAGACCTTCTTGCAACTTGGTTATTTTTAAAAAAATTATTATGACACACATTGAAGAAGTTGTTATTGTTTGCTTCTTTTATATGTTTGTTTGAAAAGGTGCCAGACGTTGCAGTATTATTTCTCTTGTTCAATATTGCAATTTATTGACTTTGACTAAGTTCTTGATGAAATATGCTTCTATTAGAATTTGAGTTTATTTGTCTGGTCCATCCCTTACCTGAAGAGGGAAGAGACTTCCACAGCATTTCTGATGCTTTTTAAAGCTTGAAGCCATTCAGTGATGGAGAACTCTACTTCATGAGGCAGACCATTCTCATTTTGAATTGCTTAGATTCTAAGAGTTTAGGGTTTTTTTAAGATTGAACTATAAACTGACTTTCTTACAGAAAGAAGACAGAATAACCAATTATTTTTTTGCTTCTGTTTTCTCTACCAGAGAAAAATCTTCAGATTGGCAAGAGTTGAGTTCTATAACATTTACTTCCCAGAACTGGGAGTAACCAAAAAGTCTATGTGGTCTCCACCTTAGAAACAAGTTGTATTTATAAAGGTTATGATATTTAGAATGTATTTTCGCCTAGATATTGTTAGGGAATGATTGCATTGGTAGAAATGTCAGAGGCCATCTAGTTAACTCTTAGCTGAACAGAAATACTTGTTATCCTGTGAAAGAAGCTTGAAGATAAAATATTAATCATGTCAAGATTTCCATTTTAATTAATCAACAAAAACATGCTCAATGCCAAATTTTGAAGAGCAGGAATTCATATTTAGAGAGAGATAAGGAAGTTTTCTACATTAATAACAGAACTAGATCAACAGAAACAAAGTTATTTCAGTGACAAGGGAAGCCAGTAGAAACTTTGAATCAATCAGTTGGCTGCCTGGCTGAGGAGACACGTAAATCAGCTTCTAAAATGTACAACTTTTAATGAAACTATGTGGCTCACCGTTGTAATTGTAGTTAGTTATTGTTACCTCATTTAAACCCAAATGAACTGGGGATTTAAGCACATCGTTATGCTTGCTCTGTGGCTATTTGATACAGACTAGCAATAATAACTTAAGAAATATTTGCCGGAGCAGTAAGTGTTGCAGTAGATAGCTAGAGTGCCAGGCCCAAGTCAAGAAGTTATCTTTCTGAGTTTAAACCTGACCTCAAACACTTACAAGTTCTATGACCCTGGGCAAGGCATGTAACCTTATTTGACTTAGTTTCCTCATTTGTAAAATGAGCTGGAGAAGGAAATGGCAAACCACTCCAAATATCTTTGACAAGAAAAACTTCTAAGAGTCAGACCAGATCAAAAATGAAAAAATAAAAAAGACTCAACTGCAGGAAAAAGTATTTGCATTGGAAATTGTTGGAGTATTTCTGCCCTGGGGCTAGTTCTCTTTTACTCAAACACTTTAAGTGTTTTCTTGCCTTTACCAAAAATTGCCTATTCTCTCAACTTCCAGAAGGTCTGATTTCTTTATATATATATATATATATATATATATATATATATATATATATATATATATATATACACACACATACATATATATACACATATATACATATGCATATATGTATATATATATATATATATACATGTGCACATAAGTATGTGTTTATGTGTGATAGCATATATATATTTTGTCTCCTATACTTTTTTCCAGATCAAAAGAGGGCTATTCTTTTACTAGAATGGGTATCATAATGATCTTTTGGCATCTTTTAAAGAATTTTTGGCTTAAGCTTTCAAGTTCAGCTAATAGTTGTTTTGAGATTCTTCTTGTTAAGGAAAAAAGCTCTTGGAGGCTAAAAGTCCTATAAATGTGTGAGTTACTTAGAAATTTCTTTTTCAAAGTTTTGCTGATAAAAAACAATGTGACTTTCCCCCAATGTTTGTGGTTGTTTGTCTTTACTTCTCAAAGAGGACCAGTGATATCATGAAGGTGATAGATTGACTTGCATGTGAATTGAATTTTGTAATTTTTCTTTTATTAAGGAAAGAGGACATTTCTTCTTTTCTCTTCCTCTGTCCAAGCCAGGACCTTTCTTCCCCTTTCTCCTTTTCTCTTTTCTTTCTCCTTTTTTCTTTTCTCTTTTTTCTTTTCCTTTTACTTCCCTTTGCCTCTATCTCCTTCCTTCCTTCCTTCCTTCCTTCCTTCCATTTATCCCTTTTCCCTTCTCTTTTTTCAAGGCTCAGCCTCCCTGTCTTTCCCATTGCCTACTCACAGGACCTTTACTTATATTGATGAGCACAGATCTTTATCTTTCTCCACATTTTTTCAGCCAGAATTGGTTTGCTTCATCTTACGCAGTATAGTAGCCATCCACTCCAGTAGACATCCTTGTCTAATGAAACAGCCAGTCCTAGGGCAGTATATTGATGCTGAATTTGATACCACCACCTAATTGATTTAATTCTACTGCATCTCACAATTCCTGAGTTCAAATGAAACTCCAGTCTTAGCCTCTTCTAGTATGAGGATTTAGAGACATATACCACCATACTTACTATTTTTGGTAATGATATGCAATTAACATTTTTCTCTTTCTGTTTATCTATTTTTCCTATAATATGAAAAGTGCTATATAGACATTTTTAACAGTCTAATAAAACTGGAAGCCTTGATGTTTTGTTCTGGCTACTCTAAGTCAGACTACAAGCATCTATATTCCTAGATACTTATAAAGGCAATAGGAATAAGAAGTCTGCCTCACAGATCAGAAAATAAAGACTGACTTTGTTATTTTAGGAAATTTACCTCTTTCATGTCGATATCCCAGTACAAAGGATAAAACAATCACCACCATTTTAACATTTATAGAAAATGGAAAAATAAGATTGCCATTTGCCTATTTAATAAAGATTTTCTTGAGCAAACCTTTTAAGCAAATGTAGACAAAGGAACAGAACAATTATTTCAGTAAAGAAATTTACTTCCTTACAATAATTTATCATCAATAGTATCACAAATACTTAAGAAAGAATAATTTGGAGGGATCTATAATTATTTTGTTTTTTTGTCCTGAAAATCCAAGGAACCCATGCTAAGAGTGTGTACCCATAAACTAATTATGTTATATATGAATGTGTTTATGTAATGGGATTAGTGGCTCTACAGGAATAGTTATCAACAAATTGATCAGCTGGGGTCTTATTATAAAGGACTAAATTGTCTAATTCCATAAGAGTTCTTCAAGAAGTATTGACTAGAGGTTATATCACTGCTGGGAAATGTAAAATATTATGCAAACATTTAAGATATTTTAATTATACATAATTAACAAGTGTAGTAAACTAAAGGAACCCTTAGTTAAAATGAAACAAACATGATCTAAATTAAAGAATTTTAAAGTAAATATAATACTGATTAAATGGATTTGTTAATAGTTGGCTCTTTCTTACTGAAAGAGACCAAAATTTGATCTGTATCTCACAGTAAATTTAGACAATTATATGAAAAAATGTATAGGAGACTAAGTATTGAATTGATACAAAAATAGGGAAAGGTCCTAACCATGTGACTAGGACCTAAAATGGAATATAATTTAAAATTTCTTCTCCATAACTTCAAACAACCCATAAAGATTTTATATATTAATTTAAAAAAAAACAGGACTTGGTCCTTAGTGGTGTCATTTAGATATCTGAACCCTGCTCCTGCTTTACCTTAATTCCATACCTTTGGGCCTATCTTTAGCATTTTTTGAGGATTCTTTGCCTCAGAAGACTGAGATTTAGAGCCAAAGGAGTCATTTGGAGCCTTTCACATTTCACTCATGAGGAAATGAGACCAAAAGGGTTTAAATGATTTATACAAATTCACACGAGTATAAAAATTAGAGAGCTGGTATTCCAACCAAGGTTTTCTGACTACATCTAATATGCTTTTTACATCATGCTCCTTTCAATGTCATATCTGAAAAATGAATATGTTGATATTACCTGCATTTTCAAGGTGATAAGTGAAAATGTTGTTTGTTATTTGTAATTTGCCCTTCATTCTTGAAGAGAACGAATAACCTGAGAAGGGTGATGTCTGAAGCAAGGCTATGCAAAGTCATCAACCTTACTCTTTTCGCCAGGGTTATCTGAGGTAAATTCTATTTATATTCACTCTGAGTCATCAAAACCCAAACAATGACCAAGTAAGTGAAAACACTTTAGTAAAGTCAGTTATTTGTTAATTGTAAATTGTAAATAGTTATACTAAAAAGACATACTTGGAAAAATTCTTGACAGAAGTTTTGGGACATTAATACTCCTATTGGATTATCAGATAAACATTAAGTGATCTTTCAATAAAATTCATTTCTAAAGTTAATTAATTTCTGCATTGTAAATATCTTTTACTAAACAAGTCAGCATGACATCAGATGCCAGGTTACTATGAGGTTACTATAGGGAAGATGGATAGGTCTTCAGTATCAGGAAAGAATGTTTTTGAGGAATGGATGACAATATATTCTCGTACCTTGTTTTTCAAAAGGAAAAAATAATACCTCCTATGCAACTTGACTGATGCTTAAAAAATAGAAAAAGTTCCTTTCCTTTGTTTCACACTTATAACTAATTCTGTTCTGTTTATATTAATCGTTTAGACCCTTAACCTCTCTCATTTCCCAATTTAACCTGGCTGAGAATGAAATAATTTAATTTTACCAATTCTTAGCCTAAAACCTTGCTTGAGATGAATAATTAATATGGACCTTATACATAAAGTTTTATCAGAATCTAGAAAATACAGGAAGGCATTTAATAAAATAATTAGCTCAGTTCTCCCATTGCATCAATGTTGCCTAAAAGGTCATATGCACTCCTTTTTTTTTAAGTTTTTGCAAGGCAAATGGGGTTAAGTGGCTTGCCCAAGGCCACACAACTAGGTAATTATTAAGTGTCTGAGACCAGATTTGAACTCATGTACTCCTGACTCCAGGGCTGGTGCTCTATGCACTGCACACCTAACTGCCCAATTCATATGCACTCCTAAGTGAGATATTGAATCTGCTTTTCCAGAGATATTTAATATGGAAAATTCTCTTTCCTTTCTCTCACCCACACTGCCCTCCCCCAAACAAGGGGAGTTTCCTCTTTTAGAGAAAGTTTCTCTATTTGTAATAGTTATTTTTATCCACTCTCCACAGTGAGGTGATTTATATTGCCTCTCCCAAGTTTGCTGATAAGACATTACCTCATTCATAAGCTCTAAGGTCTGACCAGCATGCCTTGTCCTCACTTTAACCCAGAATGCCATGCCCTTAGGCTGTCTCTGTGGCACCTTGGAAACATCACTCTAGAAAGGGAAGATTGACAGCCCTTGCATATTAGTAACATTTCTAATAAGAGCTTACTAGAAAGCATACTGCCTCCTGCCCGCCACATACTTCTGCCATTTTGACTTGCCCTTCTATGTTGCCTCAAGAATATAAGACTCTTTTTTTTATAAAAGAAAGATTTTATTTATTTTGAGTTTTACAATTTTTCCCCTAATCTTGCTTCCCTCCCCCCCACCCCCACAGAAAGCAATCTGTTAGTCTTTACATTGTTTCCACAGTTTACATTGATCTAAGTTGAATATGATGAGAGAGAAATCATATCCTTAAGGCAGAAAAGTGAAGTAAAAGAGATAGCATAATTACATTATAACAGTTTTGTTTTGTTTTGTTTTTAATTAAAGGTCTTTGGTCTTTGTTCAAACTCCACAATTCTTTCTCTAGATACAGATGGTATTCTCCCCAAAATTCACCCCAAAATTGTCCCTGGTTGTTGCACTGAAGAAATGAGCAAGTCCATTAAGGTTGATCATCACCCCCTTGTTGCTGTTAGGATGTACAATGTTCTTCTAGTTCTGCTCATCTCTTCAGTTCATGCAAATACTTCCAGTCTTCCCTAAATCCCATCCCTCCTGGTTTCTAATAGAACAATAGTGTTCCATCACATACATATACCACAGTTTCTTAAGCCATCCCCCAACTGAAGGACATTCACTTAATTTCCAATTCTTTACCATCATAAACAGAGCTGCTATGAATATTTTTGTACAGTGATGTTTTTACCCTTTTTTCATAATCTATTCAGAGTACAGGCCCATAGTAGTATTGCTGGATCAAAGGGTATGCACATTTTTGTTGCCCTTTGGGTGCAGAGAATGTGAGATTCTTGAAGGCAAGGTCTTTCTTGATTGCTTGTAGTTAATCTCCTAGGATTTAATATGGTGCCTAGACATGGCACATACCCTAATAAATGCTTTACCATCTATTTGTTCATTTAATTTGCCAACAGAAGTCATCCTCAATACTACATAAAATTATTCCCCAAAATGTATTTCCAACCCCAAGAGCATTAGATATTAGTCACTAGAGTATCCTACCTCCCTATTTCTTCTAATAGCTGTTTTTGGGGTCTGTGTCCATCTTGAACAACAGGTAATGGGGTTCCCCTCAGAAATGGCACCTTTGGCATTGTATGAATTAACTTGATGTGTATAAACTGCATGCCTCCAAACCATATAATAAAAGAATTAGAAGCACAGAAGAGAGACATGTTCAGCTAGGAGACAAAATTAGGACTTGGTACTGTAAAGTTGCTAAATGTTTTAGAATAGCAGTAGCAGCCTGGCATGTGTTGGCATTTACCTCAGCTTTTGCTTCAGTACTTTTTAGTTCAAGGAGTGAAAATGATCACCTCTGTAATATAGTCATTGGACGATAGCTTGTAACCCTGAGTCAACTCTCTAGGGTTTGCCCAGATGATACACAGTGACCTTATGCTATGGCACAAAGTAGCTCCCTATTGAGAATTCTTATTTAATGATCTAAGTTAAAGGCATTTTTTTCCTTCCCTTCTTCTCCCAAAAGGCTTCCTTTGTAAATTCTTCTTCAACTTCAAAGAACTTGCTTATTAGCAAATACTCTGCATCATACTTTTGCTATTGTTTACATGCTTTTGTTCTTAGTTTTATGGCTTATCTCAGCTTCCTCCAGAAAACTAAGTATAACTTTAGCATTTTCTTCCTTTTAATTTTTCACCCTTTTATTTTTATTAAAGTCATTCCATGTTATTTCTCAAGCTGCCCCATACCCATTTGAACTATCTTTTGTAAAAAAGAAAAAATAATAAAAAGATAAAATTTAATATGTTTGTAAAAAAGAAAAAATAAACAATATGTCCCTCACTTCTTTTTAAATCAGGAGGAGGGGAAATATATCTAATGGTCTATACTCCTGGACCAAGATTGGTCATTGTGGTTAATTAGAATTTGTTTGCTTTTTTTGCTTTTTTTCTGCCCCCTTCCCTTCTTATTGGAAATATTATTTTTTCAAATAATTTTCTACTTTTTCAAATAATTATTGTTCAATTTTTTTCTACATTTTCCTCTTTTCACCTACCCTCACCAACTGCATAACACTAAAATTATGATCTCACTTTCAGAATTGTTCAACATATGCTTATTTCTTTCAATTAGACATCTTCCCTAATGTTTGCCTATAAAAAGAAGTGGTAGAAGGGTAATAGTTTGCTATGATCCAGAATATTCCTCACATGTGATTTCTGAAAACCTTTAAGTTTACATTCTTCTTTTAACTTAATAGTTGATTTTTCTCCTATATTGAATGCTTTTTAGAGTGATTTCTTCTTCCTAGGAAACTTAAAATCTTTGTTACATTTTAATGTGACACTGTTATTGTTGTTGCTGTTTGTCCTTCATTCTTGAAGAAGACTATGACATCAGAGAGGTGTACCATGACATACACTTGAACTGGATTTGAGTGATGGGGGGGGGGGGGGCTGTGCTAAGATGCCAACCTCGCTTTCCCCTCTGGAGCCATCTGAATCCAGTGACCAGATATGGATCAGGTTGACTGGAGATGACTCTGGATATGAGACTTTTAGAGTTAGGTGACTTGCCCAAGGTCACACAGCTAGTAAGTATTAAGTATCTGAGACTGGATTTGAAGTCAGGACTCCAGGACTGGTACTCTAACTACTATACCACCTAGCTCCCATTATATGATTCTTACATGAGAATCAAAGCACCTAGTGGTAGTACATACTACTGCCACTCTGTTCTCACTATTTCTTATAGTTCTTTATAGTATAATATAATAAAGTACACTGTATCTATCACAGTATAGCATAATGATATACAGGAGAATAGTTCTATACTTTCTATTTCTGCAAGGCAAGTTGCTAAGCACCTTTTCCACATTTTTAAATAAGAAGGCAAAAAAAAGTTCCTCATTGAAATGAAATTCTCAATTATGTCCCCATAATTGAGCTGGAAATTAAAATTACAGTATTCAAAATAATCCTACTTAGTTGGACATTCTTATGTACTTATAACCAGAATAGCTATTTAGCACTCCCCTTATACATATAGGCACTGACAAGTTGGATCCCCAAAAGGTTGACAAAAGAACAATGTTCAAAAGAATACTACTCATCTGGACATTCTTATGTACTTACAACCAGAATAGCTATGTAGCATCCCCCATAATCACATAGGCACTGACAAGTTGGATGCCCAAAAGATTGACCAAAGGGTGATGATAGTCAATACTAGTTCACATTCACAAGCATCACTGGTTTACTTGTACTTCCTATCAACAATCAACCAGTAGACTTAATCATGTATGCACACACACACACACACACACACACACACGTATATATATATATATATATATATATATATATATATATATATATATATATATAATTTGTTTTCTAATTATATACAATAGTAGTTTCTACCTATCCTTTTTTGATAAGGTTTTGAATTCTACAATTTCCCCCCAGCTTCCTTCCTTCCTTCCCCCCCCACAAAAGACAATCTAATAATCCATACATTGTTTCCATGCTATGATCAAGATTGAATGTGTTGAGAGCAAAAACATATCCTTGAGGGAGAAATAAAATATTAGAGATAGTGAAATTATGTAGAGCATATAATAGATAACTTTTTTTAAAAATTTCAGATAACCCTAAAATTGTCCCTCTTATTGCACTGATGGAATGAGCAATTCCATTAAGGTTGATCATCACCCCCAGGTTGCTATTAGGGTGTATAATATTCTTCTGATTCTGCTCATCTTCAGCATCAATTCCTGCAAGTCTTTCCAGGCATCTCTGAAATCCATCCTTCCTGGTTTCTAATAAAACAATAGTGTTCTATAACATATGTATACCACAATTTGTTCAGCCATTCCCCAATTGATGGACATCCCTTTGATTTCCAATTCTTTGCCACCACAAACAAGGCTGCTATAAATATTTTTGTACAAGTGATGTTTTTACCATTTTTCATGATCTCTTCAGGATATAGGCATGGCTGGATCTAAGGATATGCATATTTTTATTGCCCTTTGGGCATATCACTTATTTCTTTAAGAAAAAATTTACTCAAATGGCATAGCAATAACAGCAAGTATCATTGTTCAGTCATGTTCAACTCTTCATGTTCCTGTGAACATTACTGTCTTTGGAATTTTTTTTGGTAAAGATACTGGAGTGGTTTGCATTTTCTTCTCCAGTAGATTAAGCCAAATTGGGGTTAAGTTGACATGCCCAGGTTCATTCAGATAGTGAATGTCTGTGACTGGATTTGAACTTAAGTCTTCCTGACTGCAGACCCAGTCTCTATCCATTGAGCTATCTTACTGCCTCAATAACAGCACTTATAAACTATTTTCAGTTTCTCCCCTTCCCAACCGCACCCCCCTCCTGGAAACTAGAGAGAAATCTCTTAAATATTCAGAGTATGAGCAGGAATGTAAAGCACAGTGGTAGTGAAGCACATTATGTAGAAAACATATGTGTTCAAGGCAACTCATAGTTCTACAACTGCAGGATCAAGATATCCTTTCTTTCTTCAGTAGTCCTCACTGCAGGGCTGGATATTTATGTTAGTGATGGATGAGTCTTTCCACTGCTAGTTTGGGCAGGCTCCTCATACAGTATAATGTTTCAGCTAAATGAGTGGTGTTGATCTTTTGCTGTCTGGGTCAAACAGGTGGCTTGGCTTCTGGGCTACATCCTCATAAGGCTCAACAAATTGGGTAGAGCAGATCATTTGGTCACCGAACTGGCTCTTCACAAGATATGGTACCTGCGCTGGAAGGACCTCTCTACTAGATAGTCTATTCTATATGCCTACTCTTCAAAGCTCTTCCAATTTCTATCTCACTTCTTTACCATGCAGTTTCTTTTGACTCCTGCTGAGCTGCACTGCTAGCTAACATTATCTTTTGGAAAGTACAGAGGATTAGTAGAGGTCTCTCCCATTCAGTCCCTTCAGAACCCCAGGGAAGTGGGAGAAAAAAAGCTTTTCCTTTTCCACAGTTCTTCCTGATTCAGAGTAGAACTTTGAGCTAGGACCCTCAACCCAGCATAGGAATCTCCTCATTTTATCAGATGTCAATGGATGGATATACCATTCTGGAGGGGGAAGATGTCCATGCTTTGTGGAGGTATTTAACATAACTGATAAGTCACAACTGTCCTACTTGGGAGGGGGCACTCCTAACCTAGTGGAATGTCTGATATCAATCAAATTCCCCTGCCTCAAGGGTATGTGGCATAAAATACATTCTGACTTGAAGGGGTCCCTGACTGGACAGTTTTTTGAGATCTCACCTACGGATGGTGAAATTATATAAACATTGCCCTAAAACTCCATTTTAGACCTGGTTTTCTGGCCAAATCTCTTGTATGTGTAAGCAACAAACTTAGAGAAATTTAATAAAAATATATGTTAACTTAATTCTGTGGGTTCTTTCTGGAAACCAAACTCTGGAGGCTAAAGTTTAAACTTTATTAAGACGAACTCTAGAGATTAACACCATGTTTAGTTTCATTCTTTACTAAAGTCAATGTCATGGAGGTCATCAATTGAAATATAGTTAAATATGCATACTTACATGTGTATATAATATATATGTGAACATTTGTATGTGGCATGCGTTTATATGCTATGTGTATGTGATATATATGCCACAAATAACATATAGTGATTCATTCATTCCAGCCATGTCTGACCCCTTAGGGTTTTTCTTGGCAAAAAATACTAGAATAGTTTGCCATTTCCCTCTTCCAGTCATTTTAAAGATGAGAAAAACTGAGACAAAAAGGGTTAAATGACTTGCCCAAGGCCCCAAAGCTTGAAAGTATCTTGGATTTTGGATTGAATTTGAACCCTGGAAGATGACAATGAGGTCTGGTGCTCTCTCCACTGGTCCAGTTAGTTGTCCTTTTTTCTATACAGAATACTTGTCCCATTTGAAGTCCATAAGATGCTCTTCATGAAAACTGCCTCTTTAGTTAGCATATATCTCATCGTTTTACATCTCCTTTATATAGAAAATGGACAGAGGCTTCTCTAGTTGCACCTATTGATGAATCTTTGTGATCTTAACCTATTTAAGGTGGTTGGTGGTAAGCTCTTAAGTTTGTTCTCTCTCTAGTGAATGAATGAATGAAATGATTTTCTTTGATGAAAAATAAGCTATATAGGGATATCTTATATTGCTGCATCCTTTAGTCAACTGTGAAGGGCAGTTGTTTGCATCACCTGCAATTTAATTTTCTTAAATTTCCTAAAAGAGTCCCTGTGAATAAATGTATATAGCATTCTCCTAAAGACCTTATATAGATGAAGGTATAATAGGTCAGTAATTTTTAATGTTTATTAAAAGAATTATAAATTCTTATGATTTGTACTAATGGTTGAATGATCATTTGAGTTTTTCACTTTGAAACATCATGAAAATTCAATCTCCAAGTGCTTTGAAACATTTATGTAATTTCTAACTTTTTTTCTTTATGTACTTGATCTTGCTTTTAGTTCCAGGATATATTTATTTATTTATTTTTATTATGAACATAAAAAGAATGGACAAGAAGTTTGCATATTAAACATCTTTTACCTATATTATAATAAATTGAACTGTATAACAATACTGCCCTCCTACTCTCTGTCCTTTCTGTTTTTCCTTCTGTACTCATGTGTACTTTAAAAGCATTTCATCGACACTTTATTTTCTTTATTTACATCACTACTGTGCCCCACTAACACCTAACTCCACCACCACAGAAGTACATTCTAGTAATTTATTAGTATATTTAAGTAAAATATATCCCTGAAAATGTAGGTCTCATTCTGCATTTCTAGTTCAATACCGTTCTTTCAAAAGGTAGGAAGCTTAATTCTTCTTCAGTCTTCTAAAAGATGTGCAGCTTTTTGAAGTTGTTTTTCTTTGCATTACTATTTGGTGAGAGAATAGCTGTACATAATTCTATACCCTCCATCTATATAGCATTTTGCTAATGTGTTTGTGTTACTTTTGGTGGTCATGTATAATTTTAGGCTGGAAGCTCAACAAGTACTGGTTGAAATGATTTCTGCCTTTCTAATCGCAGGGATCATTTTGTATCAATTAAACTATCCAAGAAATAGCAATTTTTGGTTACTATCTTTACTTTTAACCATTTTCTATTTTTAGAATTAACAACTTACTAAAACAGGTTAGTTTGGAACTGCGGGAATTATGAGAGTATTTTCACCATTTTACAGTCAATTATCAAAATTCATAGACACAACAAATTCTGAAGTGTCCCAGATTAGTAGCTTGTTAGTCAAGACACTTTCAAATTTATTTATTTTTTATGTGTGTGATGAGATTAGGTACTTGCCATATCCATTTCCTTCTGGCTCCTCCTTTGAATATACTAAATATATTGATAGCATATAGGCAATAAATCTTCTGAGTAGTCTACAAGCCTTTGATAAATTTCCTTTCTTAATCTTGACCCATATTTCAAAGTGAATTCACCAAATATCAAGGAAAGTTTGACTTGGTTGGAGGATCCTATTAAGTTCTTCCTAAAATCTCTTTATTTTCTTAGAACTATATTCAACTTGCAGTAAGTTAGATACAAATTTCTTTTTTTTCTTTAAAATTTCTTTTATTTTTTAGTGAAAATAAAATTTGGCAAAATGCCTTTCTTTTAGGTTTTTTTTTTTGCAAGGCAATGGTTTGCCCAAGGACATACAGCTAGGTAATTATTGTCTGAGACCGGATTTGAACCCAGGTCCTCCTGACTCCAGGGCCAGTGCTCAATCCACTGTGCCACCTAGCCACCCCAAAAATGCCTTTGTTAATACAACTGAGAAAGGAAATGTGAGTCAACATTTATGGTAGTGTAATGGAAATTCCTTATCTACTTAATAAATTCTTTTAATATGAGAATTTTGCATTGGCAAACCAATGCTTACAAAACTTTTTATATTCACCTTTCCATTTCCCCAAATATATTTAATTTTCCCTCATGTAAGGGGTGGCTAGGTGGCATAGTGGATAAGACACCGGCCTTGAAGTCAGGAGGACCTGGGTTCAAATCCGGTATCAGACACTTAATAATTACCTAGCTGTGTGGCCTTGGGCAAGCCACTTAACCCCATTTGCCTTGCAAAAACCTACAAAAAAAATTTTCCCTCATGCACTCCTTAATTTTTACAATAATTGCTCATCTCCAAAATCTACAATTTGGTATATAATAGAGTCATACACATTCTTGATAAATTAGCATTTATTTATACCATTGATTTGTCTCATGGAATATGGTTGCAAAAGGAAAGAAAGAGTATCCTGTAAGTTTTTTTCCCCTCAAATTGAATTCTAGTGAATTTTGAACAAGTTATTTCATGTATCACTACTGATACAGTTTTTTTTAAAAATTGCCAAAGATCAATTTTAATCTAAATGTTTTAATTCAACAAACATTATTAAATATCAACCATAAAATAAGAAAATGCACTAGCCACTGTGGGTTTTAGGGAAAAATGATTCAATTTCAAAGAGATTACTGTAAAATTCAAGAATAAAAATGGTTTGGTTCTTGTCTGTTATCAAAAAAGACCAAAAATGGCATCACTCTTCTCTTAGGGAAAATTGCAGCACTATGTTTGATCAGGCCAATATGAGTTCAGAATGCTCTAGCACAGACAAATAGTCCATGTGAATACCTGGGGTGTTTATTCTAAACTCGATAATAAAAGCAAACATGAGTAAATCATGTCAATTCATGGGATCAAAGATCTTAAGAATAAAGGACCCAGAAATCATACTT